>NC_142412.1:2832500-3432500 GCF_059441095.1 Idiotropiscis lumnitzeri
ATAGAAATAAATGTCTGGGGCGGCTGGTTAGCACGATGGCCTCACAGTGCAGAGGTCGTAGGTTCAATTTTGGCTCCGCCCTTAAACGCGCACCGGGTAAGGGAGGGCAGCGGGAGCGACGAGCGGGGAACAGACCAGCGCTGCAGCTGGGATAGGCTCCAAGCACACCTAAGACCCTTGTGAGGAAAAGGGTCAAAAATGCGATACGGACAGCCTCGAGGGCTACGCCGCGACGAGTAGGAAGGCCGCCGCGGATATATATATATATATATATATGAGGTTGACTTCCCCTTTAATATTTTGCAAGCCTATTTAGCGTCTTACCTTTATCGGTTCCAACAGCAGACAGGAGCAGAGGATATATATATATATATATGGGTAGAGAGAGAGAGAGTGAAATTCATGTTATAACAAAAAAAAAAATGAATTTCACTCTCTCTCTCCCCGTATATATATATATATATATATAAACTTTTATAACAGCTAAACCAAACGTTTCAAATGTAAATTTCCATGAGTTAGCGAGGGGGTGTTAGCTGTCGGGAGTGGGTGTACTGTGTCATAGTACAAAGTATATTACTATAGGCTTTTTTTTATAGTGCAGGGAAAAAGTTTTTTCTCCACTGTGTGTTCTTGTGTGGCGTCGTAAATGCCCCTTTTGAGAGAAACTCTTGGCACAAACTGAGCAGGAAAAAGGTTTTTCACCACTGTGTGTTCTTGTGTGTTCTGTTAAATTTGCCTTTCGATAATAACCCGACCCTGGATGAGTGGCAGAAAATGGCTGGATGGATGGAAGTACAAATGTCAATTGCACCTGGTTACGTAAAAAAAAAACTTTAAGATTATTTAGTTTCAAAACAATGACATACACTGTACACAGTCATATTGGATCGCGTCACGTGAAAAGCAGAGTGACTAACCTGCAAAAGGAGCGACTCTAAATGAGGAAAGAGCTCATTCTCAACTACACAAGTAAAGACCAACAAACACGAAAGAAACTGAATCTTAACCGCTCAAGTGAATCTGTTTGTTCTGAATGAGAGTGTGGGTCATGAAAATACTATGTGTGACCCGGGAGCGCATGACCCAGGCTGTGGAGGGGAAATTTACATTGGAAACGTTTGGTTTAGCTGTTAATGAAGTTTCGCAATATTTATTTTTAGATACGATTAATCTATTTTTCATTATTTTTTGTTCATAAACTGTAAAAATTTAAATAATCAATTAATCGTATCTAAAAATAATTTTGAGACTTTTTTCATAAACATTGACAATAAAAAAAATTATTAATCGTATCCAAAAATCTATTATAATTTCGAGTCATTAACTGTAAAAATTTTAAAAATCAATTAATCTTATCTTCAAATAAATAATATTCCAAAATCAATTCATGTCGATACACTCATGATGAAAAGCGTGTATGCACCCAGTTTCAGGCCCAAAGTCAACTAGGATCCCTCCAGGGGAGACTGCGACCTGAACGCAATGCCTTAGACCGCTCTGCAATCCTGGCAACTGGTAATGCTCTCTTGACCGTGTTTGCTTTGTTCTTGCTTAAACATTGTATGTCCTGGAGGCCCGCCAAATGCAGGACGTAAGGCAGACGCGGACGGAGGACAATTATTTTATTCTAACACAACCTAGTGAAAAACTCTCACACACACATTTGAAGCACTCTCACACCACTCGACTAATGCTCTCTTGAATGTGTTTGCTTTGTTCTTGCTTGGTTTATTATTATTAGGGCTGTTGTTTTTGTAGAAGACGCTCTTCTTCGGCGCACGTCGGCCGTCTAACCGCTCCAGCGCCCCGTCGTGCCGCTCGGCGAAACTACAATGCCCCCGGGCGGAAGAGGTGCTCCAATTCGGCTTAACTGTGACACACACCCGCCCTCCTCCCCCCCATGTGTTTGAAGTTTTGAACTAACCAAGTAATGTGGAAATTACGAGTGAACGCCAAAATGGCCACTCCAAAATTATTTTGTGACGAGAGCGTTTAACTAGCACAGATTAACTACTGTAGTCCCACCGGTGGTCTACGTGTCCTAGTGTAATAAAGTACCAGCGGGAATGGCTTTTGTAGTCTCTGTCACTCAGTGCCTCTTTGCTAAAAATATTTCCACCTTTATATAGTGTAAAAAGGCATCCTGAAGCCTGGAAAGTCATTAATTTGATTGTCCAGTATTTCCTTCATGAGATATTGCCGTTTTTTTTATCCAATGTGCCGAGTAGAAATAACCAGCATTATTTTCTCGAAGCGGCAGCACATCAATTCTACACATTCAAGAGAGCATTACCGGCTGCGTTAATTCGAGGTTGCACTGCTGGCATTGTAGTTTCGCCGAGCGGCACGACGGGGCGCTGGAGCGGTTAGACGGCCGGCGTGCGCCGAAGAAGAGCGTGTATGAGCCGCGCCGTGCCCGCCAACAGCCTTCCACGGTCGGATACAATGTTTCAAAGTTCCCCGCTGGAAAGGGGACTTAGAAGAAATGAGGGGAAAAGTAAGCCGAAGAGGAGCACCGCCCTTTAGTAAATATTGCGGAATCGTTAGCGTTCCAATGCTGTTTCTAGTAAAAGTCATGTCATTATCCACACCGCTTATATTTTGCATGAAAAGGTGAGATGAATCGGGGATTATTTTGCTTGCCCTGGCCTCCTGGGGAGACTGCGACCTGAACGCAACGCCTTAGACCGCTCTGCCATCCTGGCAACTGGTAATGCTCTCTTGACTTTGTTTGCTTTGTTATTGCTTGGTACTTTCAATGGGCTCTGTCTGAGGTGGGATTCGAACCCACGCCTCCTGGGGAGACTGCGACGCTCGGCGAAACTACAATGCCCCACTGAGAAGCTCCCAGGCTACAATGGAACCAGCAGGAGAGAGTGGACATCCTACAACAGGATCCTTTGCAAACAAGGACGTACAGCCCAAAATTTGCAAAGATGGGGGCACCTAACAGGGCCACCGCCCAGAAAAGAGTAACGCAGAACTTTGTAATACTGTCACTCCCTGACCATCCCTATTTATTAACTATGAAAATTTGCTCATCTGTTCCTTGATCAGCCTCTAAATCCTGTTTAGATGCTTCCTATCCTAGTCATGCACAAACTAACAAAATATAAGCAGATCAATTTCCTGTCATAGCGCGGACAAAGTTTGACTCTCACTTTGACACCGCTTCTCCTCACTAGGGTCGCGGGGGGTGCTGGAGCCTATCCCAGCTATCTTCGGGCAGTAGGCGGGGGACACCCTGAACTGGTTGCCAGCCAATTGCAGGCAGAGCGGTCTAAGGCGCTGCGTTCAGGTCGCAGTCAACACACATGACAAAACACCAATGACGGCGCTCGTAGAAACGCATTTGCATCCGGTCGCAAGGAAAACATGACTACACTCATTGGCCTACTCTCAGGAATGCGTTTAACTTAATGGCATACTTTTGACCTAGATGGCATGGGTTAAATGCGCATGTACATTTGGGATGCAATGAGGTGTTAATCCTCAATGAAAAAGTGCTGGGAAAAATGAAAGTATTTGTACATCTCGGGGTACTACACGTGCCTGGCAATTTTCGGAGGCCTACGTCAAACGGGCCAGTTTTTCCTTTGATGTTGAAAAATTGTTGAAGCAGGGGTCATAAAATTCGAGAAGGGTAAACTAAGGGAGTTTAGAAGCGAAGTATATAATCAAGTGCGCTGCGTCGTGCGGTGATTCGAACCCACGCCTCCTGGGGTTGAAAACGATATACATTTTCTTACAAATATTGACCCATTTTGTAGTTGGACCTCGGGGATGCTTCCCTCCTCCAACACACCTGATTCAAACACACCTCCATTGTCGCTTACGAGCTGCAAGGACAGGTGGTCTGACTGGCCGAGGGGGGCGAGTGGGAGGGCTCTGTATGCGTGCTTGATGTTCGACACAGGCAGCTTTTGAAAGGCCGTCTTTATAGGAGCTTTCCGGGTTAAATAAAATGTGCCGCTTGTTTAACGCAGTGAAGTGTTTGTTGTCCATGTAAGTCGCCGAATAGCCGTCATTGGCAGTGAATGAGTTAAAAGGACGACCTACTTTACATTCTGCTCTTGGAAAACATGGGTCACCACAATGGACTTTGTGTAGAAATTATTATTGGGGCCCGAGCAGCGACCGCGGCGAGGTCCCTATTGTTCATTATATATATATATATATATATATATATATATATATATATATATATATATTATTAATCCCGCTGAAAGTGTTTGATTAAGAAAAATATAAGGTGCAACTCAACAAGGTCGCCCTCATATATGCTCGGATGACTGTTTCGGCCCAATCCAGACTGTCAGGTTTAATCACCTAAGCATTCACTGAACATAGGCTAAATTAATGGAAGGAAGACAAGAGTTGATCTTTTACTCGCGAGGAGAACGAACGGAGGTGTGCTCAGTTACATCTCCAACTTCGTTCTGGAGCACACTCCGCCGAGCCCTCTATTTTATTAGGGAAGTCCCTAACAATACAATGTATTTGCACTAAGGGATGAAGGGGGGGCGCACCAGCAGGAATATGTAAACATCTCAGACACAAGAGGAAAGACAGACATCAATGGCAGTCATCCACTGATTGAAAAGGCAGATATGCCTTTTAGTGCTCTGGTACTAAAGTCTCAGTCCTTTTGTTTAAGAGGTGTGTCTCGGCACACCTCTTTTGATGTTGCAGACGTTGATCCAGTCCTCAGGCATTCGCTTCTCTGTGAAGTCTTATCATCCATATGGTCAACCATAGGTCACGCTGTGGAACAATTCTTTTGCAATACTAATAGAGTAAAATATGGGATAAAATATATCTTCAACCTAACACAGACCCAGATCAGGGGGAACAAGTTGCCGAGGGTGTTTGCTTTTTTCTTGCTAGGTACTTTCAATGGGCTCTGTCTGAGGTGGGATTCGAACCCACGCCTCCTGGGGAGACTAGGATTTGTGTTATATTTGGCGTTTTAATATTCAAACCTTTATCTCAAACTATATCGTAGGTTAAACGATCGACTGCGACCTGAACGCAACGCCTTAGTCACGTGACCCCACTCATCTGAACAAGACGCGCCCGTAACATTATACAGTGGTATTTTCCTGACTAAAAATCATATTGCAAAATTTTGGATTAATGTGCATGTTTTTTTATTTTGTTTTTGTTTTACTTGATTTGAAATTAGAACAACTTGAATGTGAGACTGGAGGTTCAGCGACCGCGGCGAGGTCCCTATTGTTTATGTAGGAATTATTATTAGGGCCCGAGCAGCGACCGCTACGAGGTCCCCATTGTTTTTGTGGAAATTATTATTATTATTATTATTAGGGCCCGAGCAGTGTTGTATCAGAGTCTAAATTTACTGTCCCCTCAAGACACATTGTGCATTTCAGCCTGAAGTTTTCTTTCCACTACATCAAACCACATTGGTGGAAAAATTGCCTCCGCTTTAGTGATTTTTTTTTAATTCAAATATGTGACTATTAAAACATTATTGTTTGATTTTAGGAAAATTGTAGGCGGAGTAATCTGAATTTAATGAAATGAAATGTTCTCAGCAATTGAATATTGTGCAAATGTTGCCTGTTATGTTGAACTGACCTAAGGGCTGCTTCTCACAAACAGCCTGGACCCGTGCCCGACCAAGTGGACATGCCGCCGGATGCAATCAACAATGTCAACAGTGGCGGCTGTCACCTCTTTTTTTGGCTGAGATGAACTCAACCAAAAAATTTGTATTTTAGTAATGTTTTTTTGGGGGGGGAATAAAGCCATTCAAGGTGGGCCCGTCGGCCGCTACTTTCCCGCAGTTGGGGGTTTTCGTAAAATCACATTAACAGAAAATAAGAATAGGAATAAAAAAAAAGGCTGAGCCAAAACATGGGTTACATATGCGATCAACATGACTGAATTTGAACTGGACTGGCTTGCCAGATCCAGAAAGAAAAAAAAGACTCCGGTAAATGAGCTTGTTTACCTGCCGGTTGAGTGGAAGCACCAGCGCTGAACCTGAAATGCCAACTCCGAGGCGTGCCTGTCAAATTCCCGTTGGTCAGCGCATGGATATATATATATTTTTTTTTTAACAACTCTTCAAATAATATACAAAGTGCATCCGTCATGTCATTTATTGCAAACTTGGATTTCATATGAATTTAACATTGAGAAAGGCCTCCTATTGACCACGTATAGGATCAGTAATCAATTTAAGAAATCCAAAAGGGGTCGTCGAGCGCTGCCGGAGCCAAGGCGAGCAGTGGCGACGGGTCGTCGGACAAGCACAACATGAACATTACAAATCAGCACCATTTCAGCTTTGAGCATATAAGCCTCACGTCTTTTTGTAAGCGTCGGCCCCGACCTGGTTGCATCTCAAAGTTGAGTGCATCCAATGTTTATCATATTCATTCTGCCCCGTCTTCCGCTGTTCTTTTCTCCATAAGGCGAGCCATTTCAAAAAAGCTGCACAAGGCCATGGCGAGCCATTTCAAAAAAGCTGCTGTGACTTGTTCTCCTAAGTCAAATGGGCAGGTTAACAAAATCTACCTTATATTTGCTCGGATGAGTGTAAATTTCCAAAGTCGACATAGAATCGCACTCTGAGTGTAAATGTATTTCTTTTCATAAATATGATCTTACAGTCGAAAATCTCACTTTAACCCTTATTAAACAAAAAATAACATTGAGTGTTTTTTTTTAAACCTTATCAAATAAAAAATTCACAGCGGTTTATCTATTTTAGTGTGAAAAGAAACATAAAATAAACACAACTTGATTTTATTTATGTTATATATTTAAAAACCCTGAAACAACATATTTATCATTTTTACGTGTTTTTTGCTGTAATCATTTTATGAGTGCAACAATATTACTATTTCAAAATGAAAGCAGACTCCAGGAAGTCACGTTGAGAAGAATACATGTGCGCTCACCTCTGCGTGCATTCAGAAAGTGTGACCGTCAGCCACTGGCGCGCGGCGACATCCTCGTCACGTGCAGCGTTCGCAATGATTACAAATAGATTGTATTTGAAATCGCTGCATATGAACAAAAGTTTACGGTTGGGTTGACTTTTAAATGGGTACGGGGCCCGGCTCGCTGGTGAGGTTACCAAAACACTCCATCCATCTGCAAAATTTTAGAACCCATTGGGGCCCGCCAATCAAAAAGTTTGCCGCCCCTGCCACTTTACTAAAAGCTTGTTGTTGCATCAATGGCTAAGTGCTTTCATGTGAGCTGTTTCTGACGCGGTTTCCTCCCACATTCCAAAAATAATGCATGGCAGGTTGATTGGACATTGGCAGTTTCTTATGTGGTGAGCAAAGAGTCTACACCATACAGGATATATTTAGCACACTTTTCCTTTTACATGGACGCTCAAGGAAACATTTCATGCACATATTTTCTCTGTGATAAATATAAACATGCAATTCTTACCAAGAGTCCATCCATACACAGTGCTGACCCCCGTGCGAAGCATGCCGTTCCGCTTATCCACCAAAGTGTCCAGAGCCTCTCTTAGGCTACTCACCGCGGCTGCGGGCAGATGTGAACGTCATCTGCGGACGGACCTCCAGGCCGCCCGGGCCTTGACCATCATCTCCATCCTGTTGGGCGTGTTGGGGTCGCTGCTGTGCCTGGCGGGTGGCAAGTACACTGGAAACGCTAGAGACGGATGCCGAGCATCTTCTGAAGCTTTTGCAAGTGGATCATCTTCTGCGGTTCCCCTCGGGGGCAAGAAACCGAACGGCGGCAAGCTGGGAAAAGGACTGGTTTGCTCAAATTCCTGTTCCAATGAGGACAGAACTGTACAAGCTTTACCAACCAGACTTTGAGTGATTGTCCAGTATTTCCCTTATGAGATAATGCCTCACATAGCAAATGTGTACAGCGCGAGCTGAAAATGCATTTACAGCACTAAAAAACCAAACTTTTATAACAGCTAAACCAAACGTTTCCACAGCCCGCCCTCAGGCACGGAGCTCCGGGGGGATTGTATCAACAAACAGAAAACATCCGCGATAACTGAAAATCCGCGAAGTAGCGGCGCACCTTCAAAAATGCTTAAAAAAAATATACAATATATATAATAAATATATAAATAAATATATATATATATATATATATATATATATATATATATATATATACGGGGAGAGAGAGAGTGAAATTCATGTTATAACAAAAAAAACAAATTATTATTAAAACGTATTATTTTCCGGAGCTTCCATTCGGTTAAACTCAGGGGCCGCTTGGAACCGCCCGTGAGACAATGAATTTTCAGCACTAAAAAAAACGAAACGGCAGGGTCATCCGCACCGAAGAGAACAAACAACAGCGCTGCCCTTCTCCCGGTCCATGATGTGGTTTTCCCTTTTGCAGTGGTCACATTTAAGTGACAGAGAAATGAGAATTTATTACTCCCAAATATTAATTGTTTGGCATTCTTCATTTGATTTACCCGTCAGGATCTCAAATGGGTCACTAACGTGTAAACAAAGGAGGTTTCTAAAAAGGCGAAATAATCGATGATTTAGCCCGTGTTATATGTGCTGCAGAACACTAATGTTGTTGTATAAGGCTTATCTGTGCCTTATAATTACAACTTTGTGAACCTTTGGTTTTGACTCGGTAGCACCTTTGTGTTGTCAATCTGCTGCTTGAAGATTTCAACTTTTCACCTGGCCTAGCTGGAGAAACTGCATGTGTTCAAGTGATTTGGAAAGCACAGATATGATCTTTCAATTCTGTGGGTAGGCCCCGCAGACTAAACTTTCTTTGTCAAGTAATTTAAAAGTACCTCTTAAATAAATACATATTTGCCAAATGCATATTTTTACACAGTGAAGTCTTGATTGTATAGTGTGTGCTGAACAAAATGTTTCTCTTTGCAGGACGTGGGGGTTCATCCGGAGCAAAGTTCAGAATCTCATTGGGTCTTCCAGTGGGAGCTGTTATTAACTGTGCTGACAACACTGGTATGTTTGAATGCTTGAAGTAATTATCTAATATAATCAAAATAGAAAATGCCTTAAAGTGCACAAAACTTGGATGGAATAAAGTCAGTGTAAAAAGGAACAAAAACAGCACATAAAGACAATGTTAAAAAAGAAAATTGCTGCTGAGTGCTAAAGTATGGAGTACCTTTACTATATAAAGATCTCAATATGAACTAGAGCTGAAAAGGGCCCTCGCAGCCCGGACAATGTTTGGGTACTGGCACCTTGGGATACTGGTGTACTGTAACTGGAATTCTTGAAAATTAAGTACATTAATGTATATTTTTTTAAGCATTTTTGAAGGTGCGCCGCTACTTCGCGGATTTTCAGTTTTCGCGGGTGGTCTCTGTCCCCATTAGCCGCGATCCATAATTGTGGAGCGTCAACATGATTATTGTTTGTTTGAAACTAATTACCTTAATCTTATCTTCTAAAATGCGCATTGGAGATCAACAGAAAAATATTTTGTGTAGTTTATTCGGAAAGAGCCACCTTGGGTGTTTATTAATGTGATCTCCCTTGAGCTTGTTAATTTCGGGTTAAAGCCACGAATACCAATAGAGGCAGCAAACGTTGCAATTAACGCAGCCAAGATGTCAGGAATGCGACGACTCGCCTAAGTTGCCCGGGATCGGAAAAAGAGGCGGAGGAGCGCATGCTGATGACTGGAGCTTTGTGTGCATCTTGGGGACATTGGCATTAATAACTTTATTTGGGCCACAACCAAAAATCGCATCATGATAAATTAACTTGGGCTGAGCCATGAAGGTGAGTGAAATTAATTAAGCTACTCAAGTATCACTCGTTTTTGATGAAGATAAAATAAAGACTTCCTGGACCACGCCGATAAATTTCCACATGCTGAAACGATGGTCGGTTTCTTTCCTAGTTTGGTGTAATAACCTTGGGCTGCAACTACTATCACAGCAACGGCTCATTATATTTTAGTAAACGAAAATGAACTCAAAACTTGAATAGAAAAAAACGAAATAATGAAGAAAATTGGGGTTTAAAGGCTGTGTGTGGAAGGCTGATCGGAGGGGAGGAAGAAAGAGAAAAGCGCTGCTGCAGGTGGTATCAGTGGAGCGTGTAAAGCCATCTCCCTATGGAAATGTTGGTTTACTCTTTCTCGTGCGCTCTGTACAATGGTTCCATGTATGCCCGATGTCCTTTGGGCCTGAAGGACAAAGACAACCACACGAGGCCATTGAGATCCACACACACCCCTACTTGTGAGGGCATGCTCGCGTCACAGTAAGCCGAAGAGGAGCACTGTCTGAGGTGGGATTCGAACCCACGCCTCCTGGGGAGACTGCGACCTGAACGCAACGCCTTAGACCGCTCCGCGGTATGTTGAGGTCATTATTTCAAATCAAAATATACACTTCGGCTACAAATGTAGGCTGAATGATATTTTAGAATTAGTTTTAGTTTTTTATATATGGAGAATTTGTCAAGTACAAGATTTAAAAAAAAAAAAAAAAAGGTCGCTAAGTATTATAATCTACAATTCTCAAACGACTTATTCACCATCATTCCAAAAATAAATAAATAAATAAAAATAAAATAAAAAGATTTCCAATGTAAATTTCCACCTTTATATAGTGTAGAAAGGCATCCTGAAGCCTGGAAAGTCATTAATTTGATTGTCCAGTATTTCCTTCATGAGATATTGCAACACTTAGATTGTGCTTTGTTACTCTTCCAATGATAACTACTCTATTTGTTGTTCTGCAGTCGGGAGACCTTGAGGACGCAATCATAGACTATTAATACTCGAATGAACTGTGAACATGAAACACATTTGTCTGCAGCCGTGGTGTCATAAATTGGCAGTTGGCAAATATTGATGACAACCAGCGTTAATGGACCAAAGGCGTGGTTTAGAATCGGTGAGTGGCTGCCCGTTGTCTGAGGCGGGATTCGAACCCACGCCTCCTGGGGAGACTGCGACCTGAACGCAACGCCTTAGACCGCTCTGCCATCCTGGCAACTGGTAATGCTCTCTTGACTGTGTTTGCTTTGTTCTTGCTTGGTACCTTCAATGGGCTCTGTCTGAGGCGGGATTCGAACCCACGCCTCCTGGGGACACTGCGACCTCAACATAATGTCATTGATAAAATAGGAATCACAGCGCCGCCAAGTGGAATAAAAACATGAAATGTACACTTTTTCTAAGTGTTGCAATATCTCATGAAGGAAATACTGGACAGAAAGTGCCAAAATCAAATAAATAAAGACACAATGCAACGTTTTGGAAAATGATTGTGATACCAGTTGTCCCCAAATACTTAGAAAATATATTCTCAAAAGCGACGTCGCCATTAAACCAGCAGCCAACAAATTGAAGTCCCTCAGATAAAAGAAAAGCAAGGGGACAAAATAGGGGGGGTGTGACTTGCCTTCATTCTTGTGACAGGTATTTGGAAGACTCAAGACACATTAAGATGTCTTCAGGTCGGGACGTTCTCTCTGCCGAATAATAGAATGGTGGGAGTGGCGAATATCCTCAAATGTGAAATTTTTTTTTGTTTTCTTTATGTTAACAAGGATACAATGTTATGCAGAGGTGTAGCTATAACTATTTGATAGACAAATGCTATTATTTATTTATTTATAGCTCTGGCTGAGAGTGGATGGTGGGGTGGGGGCGCAAATTGTTTTCATCTTGATGGGGGGGGCGTTGATTATGACTCAGAGAGACAAACCCTGCGGAAATGGAACTTTGCATTCAAATGAACAATTCAGTCAAAATGGACGTCTAATGGGGTTAAATTTGGAGCATGAAATTCAGATTGATGCACATAACACATTTATTCTTTGGCTTTTGACTCAGCATGACACTACATTGTTTTAATGTTTTTGAGACCACTCCATAGAAGATGACCGGTGAAACCACATCAGGCTTGTGTTTCGCACCACTAATGTGCATGCCAACTGTTACATTTTGCAATTTCAATATATCCTCATAGTTGCAGTGCCCCATTATCTCGTGCCATGTCTGAATATCATGGCTGACTTTACACACACCATTTTCATGACACTCTGTTATCAAGTAGTACATTCTTTTATACATATAAATGTCAAATGTTGGACCAATCTTAAGTGAAACCCCGAGTCTTAACCTGACCAGAGGGGGAAACTGAGGTATTGTCAAGTGTCATGGGAAAAACTGAAAATGGAAAAGCCATATGGAATTGGCAAAACTACAGAGGTGTTTTGTCTTCAAAAACCAACAATTAAGAACGCAAGTCTAACACCTACTTCTCTCTTTCAATTCATGCAACCAACTCAGTGTCTTACATCCCTCAACCTATCTTCTCGAAGTTGTACACATTTGAGGATACTTCAGCCCTGAAGACATCTACCAACTTATTTTACATCGTAGTAGTAGCGCCACCAACTGGTAAAAGCTAATACAAGTTAAATTGCACCGTACAGTTTGTCTTCTTTAAATTGAGGCTTCACGTAATCCTAAAATTGAGAAAGATTATCTTGGATGCTAATTCTTAAATCACAGAGTTCATTAAAAGCAGACAATTATGTTTTAGGTTAATTTTTTACCTGACATGTTTCGGCGAGTCTTTCGCCTTCTTCAGAGTGTCGCATGATGGTGTCTTGAGCTGATGTTCCATGAGGGTGTGACTTACCTGTCAAAAAAATGAAAAAATCAGAGCAGTAAAAGAACAAGCACAACATGAACATTACAAATCAGCAATCACTGACCACTGCAAAAGGGAAAACCACATCATGGACCGGGAGAAGGGCAGGGTCATCCGCACAGAAAACAAACTTTTATAACAGCTAAACCAAACGTTTCCAATGTACATTTCCACGTCCAACTTCTAAAGGGCAGCCTGGATTTCGCCCATGCCAATTAATCTTCTGTAGACACGTGTTGTGATTATTTCGCATCGATATCCAATGTTCACGATGTCCTGGCGGGTATATCGATGTTGTGCCTCAGTTGATGCCAATAAGAGCAAGCAAACACTAATAAAAAGTAATAAGGAGCACTGTGAGGGGGAGCTGTTAGCCGCTGCGTCCATGCGCGGCGCCATCTTAACATCCAAGGAATTAAAGCAGAGAAGAAATTAGAGACTACAAATAACATTGATGTGTACTTGTTCACTTTGAGGTCGAACTGGTTGAAGTAAAATGAGTCAACTCTGTTGAATTACACGTTAATTAGTGTGCAGATCCGTATATGTGACACTTAGAGCAGATGCATGCGCACTGTTATGTCACATCCATTCATCCTAAAATCGACACGTTGTTTCCTCGTTGAAGACCGCAATGATGGTGACACAAGGCGCAAGAGGCATGGAGGTCATTTTGAGAAGTTTTTGTTTAGATTCTTGATTGATGTAAGGGCCAATCGGGTTACGATCGCAAACATAGGTCTATCGCCTTACCCCATAATAGAGTACAGTGTACTGGGACATGCAAAGCGGTTTGCAGAACTCTTCCAGCTTGCCTCCATAGTGACTATGCAACATTTTTTGGCTAATGCTATAGCAATAGCTGCACGGACGGCAGGGTGGCTCTTTGTTACGAGATGTTATACAAATTCTGAAGTTTTGTTGACAGTCTGAAACACAATAGTTGGGGAAAGTCATCAGCCAAATATGATCACGAGCATTGGAATGCTGGTGCCCAATTAACAACATGGAAAACATGTGCATTGTAACATTCTGTAAAGTATGGCCTGATTGAAGCTTGGTTTCTCAAATCAAGAATTAATGCTGACTCACGTTTGCTGCAAAATGGGACTTTTATTGCCCTATACTACACCATCTTTGGCTGGATAATTTCCTTTAATGGCATCCGCCAAACAGGTATCTGTTCTGATTTTTCATTTTTTTGACAGGTAAGTCACACCCTCATGGACCGGGAGAAGGGCAGGGTCATCCGCACCGAAGAGAACAAACAACAGCGCTGGATCAGAGAGGCCATTGAGATCTGCAAGCGAGGCATAAAAACCGGCGGATGGCATTTGAGGGAATGGAAGGGGGGAGGGGATTCCCCCAACTGAGGTCCCATCTCAAGGTTTCGACCTTGTTGAGTTGCACGGAGAAAAACATCCAAGAAAATAACTTGTATTAGCTTTTACCAGTTGGTGGCGCTACTACTACGATGCACAAAGTCAATTTCTTTGCGTTTTGTTGTGTACTGAAGACATTTTTCGGATCAAAAGATTAATATGAGACAAAAATTCAGAAACATAGCTTAGTCATGGAATTTTAGAAATGGCACTGGTTAAACATGCCATGCATGTCAGAAACAGACTTCCAGATCCAGTTTGAGGCCCTTCTTTCGCCCAATGAAATCCCTGCACTCTACCCGGGCAATCGCCTTATTGGATATTGCACGCTTTATGATATGACAACGTTGTTGGGACTTCATTAAGTTGCTTCCCGCTCATGCGGAGAGGAAATTTACCTCTCGCATTTGAGATAATGCATGTCATTGAAATTCTTAGCGGAAAAGGTTCCGTATTTCAGCCTGCCAGGGCACAGGTCTCAATGTGCCCGCTAAACACATGCGAAAAGGCCATATCTCACTGACATTTTTAATGGTCTTGAACATTTTTTTTTTGTCATGTCACCCCGGCAATCGGGAAGCGGTTAACCGCGAACCCTGAGCTTGCTTTGCCCGCCATGCTGGGATTTTGTGTGCCGTTTGCTGGCAACAACTGTCAGTGCATCTTGTTGTTTTGCTGGAAAAATTTCTACCCATTTTGAGTATGCATCAATAATAACAAGACAATATTTCTTCCCCTCGCTTTTACTCAATTCAATAAAATCCATATGGATTCGTTGGAAAGGGTATGTTGCTTGAGGAAACAGTCCTCTTTTTGGGCGCATGTTTCCCTGAGAATTGTGTCGAGCACAGATCATACAGGCTCTACAAAATCTTTTTGAGAAAAAATTAAAGCCATATGTTGTATAGAATTGGTTTATCTGTCTTACCATCCCTCCCGTTGATACATGTGATACACCATGTGTCAAAATAGCAGCCCATCGAAAAAGATTTCTTGGAAGAATCGGCTTCTTTTCTGAACTGATATATATACCATTAGCTAAAGTAGCTCCTCTGTCTAACCATAATTTTTGCTCCTGCATAGGACTTTGTTGCTGCATGTCTATAAGGATGTGGTCTCGCAGGACGTTATCTGGCGGCGCACACTCGGCCACACCTATGAGTGGCTTGGTGGCTGCTTTTTTCGCCCACAAGAACTCATGAAATATCGCACGTTGCTACACAGCGGGGCCAAAACCCCTTGAGAGGACTGATACCAGAGCACTTTACACATGAACTGAGAACGTCGGCTCACATGGCCAATGCTCTGGCACATAAAAACTCTCATTCAAATTAATCATCAAGAAATACGGCTCACCATATTATTAAGCGCGACACTCATCTTTATATAGAAAGAATGAGATTTGTATTTGAAGATGTTCCGTATACAGTATAAGGGAATTGCTCAGTCATCAATGGATATTCTTAAATGCAGTTTCTTTACAATAAAATGTTCTATGCAGTCCCATGTTTGTTCAATTGCTTTTATTCTTCTGCATGTATTAACCCAATTGAATTGTGTTGGTTTGTTTCATAAAAGCAGCACTCTACACTATGCTCTACATTGTTGTGAAAAATCAACGTAGCATAACATGTGTCTAACAGGCGGAGGGCCCGGACGGCACCGTAATAGCCACGCCCTTTGAAGGAAAGTCATAAAAATAGGGATAGAGTAAGATCAATGTCTTGAGTCTTTTCTAGCCAATTTTCAATCGGATTCGTTACTCACGAACGACAAACGCCCGCCGTTGATTTTAGCAGGGACTTTCATTCGAATTTCTCCATCTCCACCACCGTCTGTGCCCGGGGAAGGTGCTCCTATTCGGGCGTGTGCTCCCGCGGGGTTACCCCCGGCGGCACCCCAGCCTCCCTCGTTGTTTTTTCTTTCATTTTTTTTTCGGACGTGGGCTACCGAAATTTCCGTTACCGATTCGAACACACACCTCCTGGGGAGACTGCTGCGCATCAGTCGAGTGCGGGGGAGACGGTCTCCTAGCAACCGTGGCCTGGCGGGGAGCCGGGACGGGACGCTGCAGCTGGCGAGGAGCCGGTCCATCTGCGCCCCCTGGTGAGCTCTTCAATTGGACCCATTCCAGTTCGCATACCAGCCTGGCATCAATGTGGCTGATGCCATCATCTACCTGCTCCACACTTCACTCGTCATTCGCTGCCATTGACGGATATAGACGCCAAAATGTACATTTATTTTACCTGAGCTGGCAGTGAATGAGTTAAATGCTATTTACCCTCTTTAGTGCCACAAAGCATTTTGGGAGTGCATTGTACCGGAACCTTCCTCAGACTCTTGTTTTCACAGGAGGCAAATTCACAGATGAGCTCGGAGCGGGGTCGCACAGTAGAAACGGCTGTATTGATTGAAATATATCCCTTTGGCTTCTCAATTGCTTCTTCACACAGCCTCGCTGTCCCTTCACTCTCTCTCTTGCTTGAGTGTGTGCGGGTGAGTGAGAGAGCTGGAGCAAAAGAAAGAGAGAGAGAGACAGAGAGAGTACAAGATTAATATCTCATGAAGGAAATACTGGACAATCAAATCAATGACTTTCCAGGCTTCAGGATGCCTTTCTACACTATATAAAGGTGGAAATTTACATTGGAAACGGTCAAAAGGGCACCGTGCAGTATGTGAAAATTAAAATAAAAACAAATTTGAAACGTTTGGTTTAGCTGTTCCACGCCTCCTGGGGAGACTGCGACCTGAACGCAACGCCTTAGACCGCTCTGAACCAGCTGTAATTGGATCCAATCAGAAAAATTATTGTGCCTGCCAAAAATGTTAAACACGGACCAAGAACGCAGTGCAATGAAGCAGACTGCGGATGATCACCTTTTTTTCTTCACCTGGAGAGTGGACGAAGAAGAGCACGTTCCCCCGGACACGATTTGGGGCGAAAAAACAATAGGGACCTCGCCGCCGTCGC
Organism: Idiotropiscis lumnitzeri; assembly: GCF_059441095.1. NCBI lineage: Eukaryota > Metazoa > Chordata > Actinopteri > Syngnathiformes > Syngnathidae > Idiotropiscis > Idiotropiscis lumnitzeri. The sequence continues at coordinate 2,849,524 of NC_142412.1, forward strand.
AGCTCGGGCCCTAATAACAATTTCTTGTGGATTCATAGCAGCTGGTTTATTTTAAAATGGGTGGTAAAAACACACTTTAAAAACAAATCTTGTTTCAAAAACATTGATAAATTCACTTTCCAGAAATCTCCGTCTTTTATCAAGCCCTGGAGCGGGCCAGTCGCATTACTGCCGGAGACGCAGACACACTGAGCCCGACCGTGCACAGACAGTGGCAGGACTTGTTGAACCAGCAGCAGAGTTGCAAACGCTGTCTGGCGGTGATCGAGAGGAACCACAACACGGTGCAGAGGGCGCTGGCCAACAGCAAGCCGCTTCGAAACTTGGACACCAGCCTGCTGCAGAAGAAAGCGGCTGAAGTACAAAGCTCGGCGCAGGCTCTGTTGAAGGAGGTCGGGGAGTGGAGGAGGCGGGAAGAGGCCAACAAAAGGTCCTGGTCTTATACATACAGTGAACCCTCGCTAGTTGGAGCAAAATCATTGAAAGCTATATAAAAATTCAAATTCTCCTTTCCCGGTGTCTGTAAAATAATGACAGAAATAGAACCTCAAGCTGTACACTTTTTCTAAGTGTTGCAATATCTCCTGAAGCCTGGAAAGTCATTAATTTGATTGTCCAGAAAGCGTCATTTTGCATACAGTCTGCAGGTAGTCAGCCACCGTGGATCTTGGTCATCATCATCATTCAGCCGGAGCTCCGTGCCCGAGGGCCGGCTATGAGCCGCGCCGTGCCCGCCAACAGCCTTCCACGGTCGGATACAATGTTTCAAAGTTCCCCGCTGGAAAGGGGACTTAGAAACGTCACAAAACTCGGCAGAGAGTAAGATCATTGTCTTGAGTCTTTTCTATACATTCACATTCTTCTCGAGGTCAAACATATGTTTAATATCCTTCTCAATGTCTTTCACTCTCTTTCTAATTTGTTCCAGCCAAATTGACATTCTTCTCAAATCTCTATCTACATTCGGCAAACTACGGCCCGGGGGCCACATGCGGCCCGTTATGAGACAATGGCCATGTGTTTCTTATTTTGACCAAGACTTGCCCTACTTTTTTCGCCATGCCCGATGAGACTGCCAAGTTTGGTGAGTTTTTGTGCATGTTTCGGGGGTCAAAAATGCGATCCGGCCCGAACCGCGCGAAACGTCGCCCCCGAACTGCTCGGGCCCCAATAATAATTTCTACACAAAGTCCATTGTGTGAGGACACTGTTGTGCATGCATTTGTCGACACAGGGGCGGACATTTCTGTTGTCAGTGAGGATTTACTCTATATAAAGTTGGAAATTTCAGTAAGACGTTCCACTAACCTTTAAGAGATAAAACATTTTTCATTTCATAAAAAGTTCACATAAGGCCAGCAATAACTTATTGTTGTTGCTCTGTGACACTTTTAGATTACTGTCCTTTGAGTTTTGTATTTGGTCCAAGTTTCTAGTGCACCCACACCTCCTGGGGAGACTGCGACCTGAACTCACTGGAGTTGACTGCGAATATAATCAATTAGCCACGAGTTTGCTACGTTGGGGGAGATAACCTTGAGCAGGCAGAAAGAGGTGTGTACCGATGGCCCTGCTGACATTTCTTTTATTCATCAACTGTTTTGATTGGTTTTTTTTGTTTGTTTTTTTTTTTTATGACCACTTGATCGGCAGATTCCATGGGGCCTGCTGTGAAATTTTAGTCTAGGGGGGGCCGCCTGAATGGCCACGAAAGGACGCGCTGGTCTGGCCTCCCGGACATCCGCCAGACCGGCTTGGAACAATTTTCTCCTTTGCCTCCATAGACACTGTCACTGAGTGGGAACGGATCTCAAGGTGGGGTTTTGCACATTTCACTTCATCTTTTATGCTTATTTGGTTGCCAAATGTTGCCCTTTTTGGCGACAATCGCTTTGGCTGCACTCGATCGCTTCACAAGCAATCCAAGAAAATCATTATTAGATCAGAAAATTGCAGGTAGCCGAAAATGATCATCGCAATGGTATTAAATGGGCTGCCTGAATCATTTGAACCATTCAATTTCTCTTCCTATCTTTACCGTGATAGAACAACTTGAACCCGGCAAGGCAGCTTTGACATGTGAAAGGTTGAGGCCTGGTAATCACAGTAAAGAAGGATCCCCTGAAGGAAAGGGGAGTTAAATATGTGTTCTTATCCACAAAAAAACATCTAAAAAGTTCGCAGTGTCATTCAGTATTATTCAAAATCATCTTTGCCCCCAAGAAGGTAAGATCCATAGCAACTTTTTTCTTTTTTTTTTTTTGCTCTCACAGTGTCGAGGAGCTGTGTGGCCAATGGAGGTAAAAGTCTGCCGAGCTACGTTGTTACAATATTCATTGTTTCGTTTAAATTTTTTTTGACAAATCGAGTGGTGAGAAAAACTGGTACAAACTCCCCCTCCAAACACAAACATAAGTCATCAGAGAACTTCTGCAGGTGACAGGTTGTGGAATTGTGGCGTACCAGCAGGTAAACCAAAAACTTAAATACCTGTACAGCTCTCATAAATGTATTAATCCATCACACTGGCGTAACTGCAGGGACGTGCCCGTTTGAACTTTTTGATCTTTTTCTTCATGCCCTGGTGTAGTCTCCACCAGCTAGGCTGCTCCGGGGAGTCGCTCTCCCTGGCGCTAAAAGGGATAACATACTAATCGATTTCTGGAAAAGGCACGAATGACTTTTGTGGTTGCCAGGCAACCAGGGACACACGCCCGCCCTCCTCCTCCGGAGCTTCCATTTGGGCAAACTTAGGGGGCGGTGCTGGCAGAGCGGTCTAAGGCGCTGCGTTCAGGTCGCAGTCTCCCCAGGAGGCGTGGGTTCGAATCCCGCCTCAGACAGAGCCCATTGAAAGTATTTTTACTCCAAAAATAACTTGCTTATCTTGCAAAGCCAAATTCAAACACTGTACCATATTAGCTGTACATCTACGTCTGGGTATTCAAAGTTGAAATCATGGTTGAAGGAAAAGTGCATTGCTCATCGCAATGGTATTAAATGGGCTGCCTGAATCATTTGAACGTTGTTAAACAGGGTGTTTTGTTCTGATATGACATGCCATTTAATTTCACCTCATTCATGGGCGAAAGTTTTGTGCAGGTGCGCCTAATGAAGCGTCGCGCCGGTGTCACAAGATGTCATCGTATGCAGGAGCAGAGCGTCTTCCAGAACCTTTAACTTAGACTGAAAAGGAAAATGTAGGATACATTTACAATCATTCCTTCTGCACCACTTTTCTTCTCGTCCTGCATACGCTCTTTAGAGTCCTCCTCTAGTTCTGGAAACATCCTGTTTTCTGAGTTTTGTCGCGTAACATTCGCAAGCTGAGCCATGATTGATCATCACCTATATATATATATATATATATATTTATTATATATATTGTATTTTTTTTTAAGCATTTTTGAAGGTGCGCTGGAAAGGGGACTTAGAAGAAATGAGGCAAATTTCCCCGGAGCTCCGTGCCTGAGGGCGGGCTGTGAGCCGCGCCGCGCCCGCCAACAGCCTTCAGTGGTCGGATACAATGTTTGAAAGTTCCCCGCTGGAAAGGGGACTTAGAAGAAATGAGGCAAATTTCCCCGGAGGAACCAGCCCAACCATTGCCTCTCAAAGCGCAAACATCTCACGACAGCTGAGTTGGTTTGAGCAACGGCTCGACAGGGCAACTGACCAGAATATGCGCTGAGAGTGAGGGAAAGCGTCCAGAAGAAGAGGGAAAGCGCCAAAGTGGTGCACAGCAGGATCATGTCGCTCATCATCTTCAAGGTGTCCTTCATGGGAGGGAAGCCCACTTCAAAACTCATCTCGGATGCGGCGCTCTGCAACAAAACAAACGTTTCCGCGTCAAAGGCTGCGGAGAATACAGTCGTGCGCTGGCAGAGTCACACAATGCACAAAAGGAAACTCCCGTTTCAAATACTCACAAGCGTTTGGTCCTTGTTTTGCTGTTTGTTTATTGTCGCAGCATAGACGTGTCATTAATCTTTTTTACAACAGATTTTTTTCCAAGCAAACCGTTCAGCTTCACAGTTCTACATCTTCCATTCGAATTCAACCTCAGATGGCCAAAAAATATCTCTTAGTTGAGTGGCTGCACAGTTAAGAATGGTGGGATGACTTTCCCTGGGCCTCATGACGAATTCTTCTCATGCATTTGAGTGCTTGAATTTGCTCTCAGGTCGCATTTCATTGTGATCGGCCAGTCCGCTTGTTCTAAGAACATCATCTATGGCAACCAAATGCGTTATTACTATCCAACATGCCCACGTTGACGTTGCACTCCAACAAGTCAGATTGGACGCAAGCACGAGTTCCAAATTGCACCTCGAAAACGCACAAATGTTTATTGGAGCATTTCAACGGGCTGCAAATGGCATAAGCAGCCCAGCAAAGTGTTTTTTGGACATCTCCGCCATTTCATTATCGGAAAGACCTTTTTAAAAAATCTGGGGCAAAGGACACGAGCCTTGCGGGAAAGCTTAGGTCAGAAGCCGTCCAAAAGGGAACACAGAAGACATGCTTGGCAAAGTGAGCAGGACTTGAAAGCAAATTCGGACGTCGCAAACGAGCTCTGCCGAGAAGCGGCCCAAATTCCCGCCTCATACGGTTGCTTCAGTTAAAGCTGAGCATGCGTCTCCAAAAAGCTCCCAAAATGCTTGCCAAGTTGGTGTTTGCTTTTCACACCTATTAAAATATGAGATGCTATGTGTAACCATTAATTGTTGTTATCTCTTCCAAAATAGCAAAGTTAAATCTGTATTTCTTCCAGAAAATAACTCCGACGTGGCCATCTTTTAATTAGACTGTCAGGGTCTGTTTTTGCTAGTGTAGTGGTTATCACATTCGCCTAACACGCGAAAGGTCCCCAGTTCGAGACTGGATAACGGCGAGCAGTAAGAGTAATAATCTCCGTGTCGCTCCAAGTGCAAGGCCCGGGCACAACGCCAATGACCCGGAGGAGACGAGATGGAGCCTGACACACACACACACACACACGCATATGTTGACATTCACACACAGACACACAAAGGTCAGTTGGTACGGCTTAACTGCCACGCACGCCGGCCGGAGCTCTGGTACGGTCCGCACTTAGCTTTCATGATTAATTATTCAGTGCATTTTTGATGGACCTGGAATTGCTTCTCCTTTTGCAATATTAATTGCTTTGCCAAAACGTGTTATAGGTTTATTTTCGAACGTCAAGGTTGTCAGGATTCTCAAGCAGTTTTGCAAACAGTGAAGGAAACCAGGAGATAACTGACCTGGAGATTTTTAAATAGGGTCGATAGAAGATCAACAAATGTTGAAAAATAAATCCTGATTTTGGGACACTTCATAGAAAATATAAATGACTCTTAAAATGTGACGACAATCTCCTTTGTTTTAGCAGAGTTAAGGTGCAGTCTGTTGTCCTTGCACCAAGTTGTCAGTCTCTTTACCTCCTCTCTGTAGGCTGTCTCGTAACCTTCCGAGATCAGACCGACCACTGTCGTGTCGTCAGCGGCGTAACGTGACGCTGGCTTTGGGCTGGGCTCAACACAAAAGCACACCTGGCCAAACGTTTTGACTGGCTGCTTCCTGTTCTTTGGTTTGCAGCCCAGCCCGCAGAAAAACAAAACCGACAGCATCCGTCTTTGGGCCATCGCTTTGCCGGCAGGACAGGTCACCAAAAAAAAAAAGGTGACGGCCAAGCGATGCGTCGCCTCGTTGTGCTGCGTCGGGACTTCGCAGATCGCCGTTTTGGGAACATGACGGCCGAGTGACAGATTGGGTTCACGCGCGCACAACGTGCACAAAGCGAACAACTTTCACTTATTATCCACGCGCTCAACTCGATTGAATCGGAGATAAATCGTCTTGAGCCATGACGGATTTCTCAGATGCGCGCGCACGCACGCACGTGGATTCATAAATCCAATCCAATGCAACTTTATTTCTTAGCGCATTTCACAACAGCTGGAGCTGGAAAAAAGCGCTTTTTATATGGTGACATGAAAATTGGTCGCTTGAGTGACGTCGACGTTGGCATGTTTCATGTTGCATGTCAAAATCAAGACCGCAACATTTTTTTACGCGAGGAGTGCAAAATCCAAAATCGATTCTCCACTTCCACAGGCCGGAGCGGACGAGAGCAAGAATGCGCACCCGAACCCCGAGCGGTTAGATTTCTGACAGTTAGCCGCGCTAAAGTCACGTCAAGTCGAAGGAGGCTGACATCAGACGGGAATGGATCTTTGCCGGTCGTGATCAGCAACGAAGCAGTACGCGAGTGCGCCGCGTCCCAACAGCTTCATCCATGTCGCTGTGCTCACTTCCACAGTTGCTCGTTCTCATCTAAATCGGCCACGGAGAGGTGAGGCCTTTGGATGTGTTCAAGTGGTCGGAATTTTGGCGCCAATTGATCAGCGTAGAAAGATTTCCAATGAAGAGTTTGGAATGAGTCCCTGAAATGACTTGGAATGAAACTTGAGGAGAGCGAAAGGGGGCGGGGCCCCAGCCGGTGTGAAACGCGCTATATCAATAAAGTTGGATGGCATCGTATTCCTCATTAAAAGTCGGCTTCACTTATTTCCTAATTTCATCCAAATGAATAGAAAATGAGAACTAATTTGAGTTTCCTGATCCAAAAATGTACAGAATGATCTTGTTTGTGAAAAATGGGCCATGTTGGCTCTTGTCCTCCTTTAAAAGATATTTACGGGAGCAGAACAGCGGCAGTCTCCCACTGCGCCGAAAGCCAAAGAATAAAAATGAGTTTAAAAGTGGACAGAGAGGGGTCTTGCTTTTTTTTTGGGGGGGGGGGGTAGATTTAACTGACTTAAACTCCGAGGGGGGGGGGGGGGGTCACGCTTAATCTCAGTCGAAAGCAAGCGCAGATTAGGATGCGAGCAGATGGTTTTTGGCACGACGGGGCGCTGGAGCGGTTAGACGGCCGGCGTGCGCCGAAGAAGAGCGTGGGCGAAGAGGAGAGTGGACGCAACGCCTTAGACCGCCCCGCCATCCTGGCACCTGGTAATGCTCTCTTGACTGTGTTTGCTTGGTAGTTTCAATGGGCTCTGTCTGAGGTGGGATTCGAACCCACGCCTCCTGGGGAGACTGCGACCTGAACGCAACGGCTTAGACCGCTCCGCCATCCTGGCAATTGGTAATGCTCTCTTTACTGTGTTTCCTTTGTTCTTGCTTGGTACTTTCAATGGGCTCTGTCTGAGGTGGGATTCGAACCCACGCCTCCTGGGGAGACTGTGACCTGAACGCAACGCCTTAGACCGCTTCGCCATCCTGGCACCTGGTAATGCTCTCTTGACTGTGTTTGCTTGGTAGTTTCAATGGGCTCTGTCTGAGGTGGGATTCGAACCCACGCCTCCTGGGGAGACTGCGACCTGAACGCAACGGCTTAGACCGCTCCGCCATCCTGGCAACTGGTAATGCTCTCTTTACTGTGTTTCCTTTGTTCTTGCTTGGTACTTTCAATGGGCTCTGTCTGAGGTGGGATTCGAACCCACGCCTCCTGGGGAGACTGCGACCTGAACGCAACGGCTTAGACCGCTCCGCCATCCTGGCAACTGGTAATGCTCTCTTGACCGTGTTTCCTTTGTTATTGCTTGGTACTTTCAATGGGCTCTTTCTGAGGTGGGATTCGAACCCACGCCTCCTGGGGAGACTGCGACCTGAATGCAGCGCCTTAGACCGCTCTGCCATCCTGGCAACTGGTAATGCTCTCTTGACTGTGTTTGCTTTGTTCTTGCTTGGTACTTTCAATGGGCTCTGTCTGAGGTGGGATTCGAACCCACGCCTCCTGGGGAGACTGTGACCTGAACGCAACGCCTTAGACCGCTTCGCCATCCTGGCACCTGGTAATGCTCTCTTGACTGTGTTTGCTTGGTAGTTTCAATGGGCTCTGTCTGAGGTGGGATTCGAACCCACGCCTCCTGGGGAGACTGCGACCTGAACGCAACGGCTTAGACCGCTCCGCCATCCTGGCAACTGGTAATGCTCTCTTTACTGTGTTTCCTTTGTTCTTGCTTGGTACTTTCAATGGGCTCTGTCTGAGGTGGGATTCGAACCCACGCCTCCTGGGGAGACTGTGACCTGAACGCAACGCCTTAGACCGCTTCGCCATCCTGGCAACTGGTAATGCTCTCTTGACCGTGTTTCCTTTGTTATTGCTTGGTACTTTCAATGGGCTCTTTCTGAGGTGGGATTCGAACCCACGCCTCCTGGGGAGACTGCGACCTGAATGCAGCGCCTTAGACCGCTCTGCCATCCTGGCAACTGGTAATGCTCTCTTGACTGTGTTTGCTTTGTTCTTGCTTGGTACTTTCAATGGGCTCTGTCTGAGGCGGGATTCGAACCCACGCCTCCTGGGGAGACTGCGACCTGAACGCAGCGCCTTAGACCGCTCTGCCATCCTGGCAACTGGTAATGCTCTCTTGACTGTGTTTGCTTTGTTCTTGCTTGGTAGTTTCAATGGGCACTGTCTGAGGTGGGATTCGAACCCACGCCTCCTGGGGAGACTGCGACCTGAACGCAACGCCTTAGACCGCTCCGCCATCCTGGCACCTGGTAATGCTCTCTTGAATGTGTTTGCTTTGTTCTTGCTTGGTACTTTCAATGGGCTCTGTCTGAGGCGGGATTCGAACCCACGCCTCCTGGGGAGACTGCGACCTGAACGCAACGCCTTAGACCGCTTCGCCATCCTGGCAACTGGTAATGCTCTCTTGACCGTGTTTCCTTTGTTATTGCTTGGTACTTTCAATGGGCTCTTTCTGAGGTGGGATTCGAACCCACGCCTCCTGGGGAGACTGCGACCTGAATGCAGCGCCTTAGACCGCTCTGCCATCCTGGCAACTGGTAATGCTCTCTTGACTGTGTTTGCTTTGTTCTTGCTTGGTACTTTCAATGGGCTCTGTCTGAGGCGGGATTCGAACCCACGCCTCCTGGGGAGACTGCGACCTGAACGCAGCGCCTTAGACCGCTCTGCCATCCTGGCAACTGGTAATGCTCTCTTGACTGTGTTTGCTTTGTTCTTGCTTGGTAGTTTCAATGGGCACTGTCTGAGGTGGGATTCGAACCCACGCCTCCTGGGGAGACTGCGACCTGAACGCAACGCCTTAGACCGCTTCGCCATCCTGGCAACTGGTAATGCTCTCTTGACCGTGTTTCCTTTGTTATTGCTTGGTACTTTCAATGGGCTCTTTCTGAGGTGGGATTCGAACCCACGCCTCCTGGGGAGACTGCGACCTGAACGCAACGGCTTAGACCGCTCCGCCATCCTGGCAACTGGTAATGCTCTCTTTACTGTGTTTCCTTTGTTCTTGCTTGGTACTTTCAATGGGCTCTGTCTGAGGTGGGATTCGAACCCACGCCTCCTGGGGAGACTGTGACCTGAACGCAACGCCTTAGACCGCTTCGCCATCCTGGCAACTGGTAATGCTCTCTTGACCGTGTTTCCTTTGTTATTGCTTGGTACTTTCAATGGGCTCTTTCTGAGGTGGGATTCGAACCCACGCCTCCTGGGGAGACTGCGACCTGAATGCAGCGCCTTAGACCGCTCTGCCATCCTGGCAACTGGTAATGCTCTCTTGACTGTGTTTGCTTTGTTCTTGCTTGGTACTTTCAATGGGCTCTGTCTGAGGCGGGATTCGAACCCACGCCTCCTGGGGAGACTGCGACCTGAACGCAGCGCCTTAGACCGCTCTGCCATCCTGGCAACTGGTAATGCTCTCTTGACTGTGTTTGCTTTGTTCTTGCTTGGTAGTTTCAATGGGCACTGTCTGAGGTGGGATTCGAACCCACGCCTCCTGGGGAGACTGCGACCTGAACGCAACGCCTTAGACCGCTCCGCCATCCTGGCACCTGGTAATGCTCTCTTGAATGTGTTTGCTTTGTTCTTGCTTGGTACTTTCAATGGGCTCTGTCTGAGGCGGGATTCGAACCCACGCCTCCTGGGGAGACTGCGACCTGAACGCAACGCCTTAGACCGCTTCGCCATCCTGGCAACTGGTAATGCTCTCTTGACCGTGTTTCCTTTGTTATTGCTTGGTACTTTCAATGGGCTCTTTCTGAGGTGGGATTCGAACCCACGCCTCCTGGGGAGACTGCGACCTGAATGCAGCGCCTTAGACCGCTCTGCCATCCTGGCAACTGGTAATGCTCTCTTGACTGTGTTTGCTTTGTTCTTGCTTGGTACTTTCAATGGGCTCTGTCTGAGGCGGGATTCGAACCCACGCCTCCTGGGGAGACTGCGACCTGAACGCAGCGCCTTAGACCGCTCTGCCATCCTGGCAACTGGTAATGCTCTCTTGACTGTGTTTGCTTTGTTCTTGCTTGGTAGTTTCAATGGGCACTGTCTGAGGTGGGATTCGAACCCACGCCTCCTGGGGAGACTGCGACCTGAACGCAACGCCTTAGACCGCTCCGCCATCCTGGCACCTGGTAATGCTCTCTTGAATGTGTTTGCTTTGTTCTTGCTTGGTACTTTCAATGGGCTCTGTCTGAGGCGGGATTCGAACCCACGCCTCCTGGGGAGACTGCGACCTGAACGCAACGCCTTAGACCGCTCCACCATCCTGGCAACTGGTAATGCTCTCTTGACTGTGTTTGCTTTGTTCTTGCTTGGTACTTTCAATGGGCACTGTCTGAGGTGGGATTCGAACCATTCGTGTATTTTAACTAGTTTCAAATGAATACAGTAGGTTATTCATGTAGTAAGTCCCAACAAGCAAAGAAATGGGGAAAAAAATCTACATATAAACCTAATAACGCACTTATGCATATGTGTACATACACCTACATATAGTGCAGTACAAAAGTATATTATTGGACTCTATACTCATAATTAATATTCATTACATTACAATCAATTTGACACATTTTAAAAAATGACTGCATTTGAGCAATTTACTATTCTAGATGATTTGCATAGATTGGTTTGTACTTTTGAACCTTTTGAATATAGCAAGTGAGTCACACCTTTTCAGGTCACTTCGGAAATTATTTCACAAATTAAAAGCTCTTAAAGAAACACCTTTGCTCAATGATTTGGATTTGTTGTCGAGACTTGTGCCCCTTAGGTCACAGCAACTCTCCCTAATTTCAAACAGCTTCTGAGTATTGTGGCACAGCATTTAATTATTGTGTACATTATTAGTGCGATTTTAAACTCAACCAGGACATAAACTATCATTGTTTGATTTGATAAACAGTGGTTCAGTATATTTTGATAGAGTAAGATTTCTAATTGCTCTTTTTAACTGCACGTACTGTTGTCTATTATCTAAATAACTTTTCAACTATTTATATGCTACACCTCATATGCCATATCGCTGTAATTTATTCAGTAATATACTATGATCTATAGTATAAAACACTTTTTTCACACCTATAAAAATCCAGATGTAACGTCTCTGTTACTTATACTAGTGGCTATTGTTTCCACAAGGTGCATTACTGCCAATGAGATCGTCCGTGTTTCTCTCAAGCCGGATGACCTCCAGTGGTTAACTTCTCCTATAAGTACAGCACTGTGAAAAATCTAACAGTAATAACTACTTTACAACAGCTAAGAAGTACCATTGCGGGAAAATTCTGAAGTACTTCATCTGAAACCCTTCACCATTACAACACTATCCAGAGGTCAGCGTGCTAGAAATAAGTTTATTCAAGCATGTGATATCAAGGTATGAGATTCATTTTAAATATAAAGTATTTAACTAAACACATGGCTGCCTCGTGCGGAATTCATGTGAGCCTCAGCCAATGTGTAATTGACAATTAGCAATTGTCAATCATGTCTTTCAAATGTCAAATCACAGCAAATCGTCCAGGTCCTGAATGAGCACGGCATCCCCAGACTGTCACCCTATCACCAACTCTTTGACTGCTGACAAGACACACACAGAAAAAAAACAAATCAGCTTTCATCTTCAATAGGGAAAATATCGCCCCGTATTTATTTGCAAAAGAGATGAGCCTATAAGAGAAAAAAAAAACTGGGAGAAAGTGCTGAGTCAGGTAAGATCGGGCCGTGGCCGTCTTGTGGCGCCTTAGCACCAAAGAACGATGTTGACAGCTGACGGTTGGTTTTCGGAAATGGCTGATGAGCCCTCGGACGACGACCCTGCCAATGACCGTCTGTACGGATTTCTGGCGCGGGCGGGGCTCACCTTGGCGGCGGCGCATCGCACAGCCATGCAGCGGTCCGTCAGGCAGGTCCTGGCCACCTTATAGATGTCGCGGTGACCCGAGACGGCGCCCGCGCCCAGACCTCGCAGCATCCTCTCCAGCGACATCACTTCTTTCATTCCTTTATATACTGCTTTTCCTGTCCAATAATCAACTGTCCAGTTTTCTACACTCCAACTCAGCTCACCTATACGATACAATTAGCTAATTTTGAATAACTTATGCCTGGAAGTGCGTGTGCGTGTGTGCGTTTTAAATTGGATGGCATAAGAAAATAAATGCATGATTCAAAAAACACATTCAATTCGTGGACCGGGAGAAGGGCAGGGTCATCCGTTGTGTTACGAATAAAGGTCATCAGTGCAATGTAGTCAGGGCCTGCGAGGCCCTCTCCGCTTGCCTGAACACAATAAGTGCATCTCCAGCTGAACCCTGACCTTATTGACTGGCGGTACCTTAATGCTTGACAGTGATGGACCATTTGCGCAACGTTCACTTTTTAGAATGATCCAATTGGTCTGTTATTCGGCTCTCACGGTCGAACGTCTGACCATCTTCACACAACAGCACCTGGCTGGCTGGCCTTGCTTTTCTTTCATTTGGATTTACTTTTACTGGAGATGCGACGACACCGACTCCGTTGGTTTTGACGAGAGGGAACACCTCAATCACAGCGTTTCCGAAGACAGCTGGGATAGGCTCCAGCACTCCATTCGAGACGATGCAGTTGTGAAGTTTTCCGCTGTTGTTTCATTAGGTGTGTTCATGCCTTTTTGGGCTGATTGTCTCCAGCCGACATGGCAGCGCTTCAGTGGGATTTATAAAGGTGGAAATTTACATTGGAAACGTTTTTTTTAAACGGCCGCTCTGGCTCCCATCCAGAGGAGCTCGATTACAACATTTGGCGCCGCGTAACGCCGAGTCCCGGCAAACGGGTACAGTTTGCACCAAATAAAAGAGGTTGATAATTAGCTTTGCTTACACAATCTCGATGAGTGTGAATCTTTTGAGACATTTGCATCCGCAAATGTTTTCAATCACGCAGAATCATAATGAGGGTAAATAGACAACTGATGATTAACCATGTGGATAAAATGCCTCCCGCTCATCCAACTTATTGTCCAATTACAGATTTGTCTTTGTCATTTCTTATCTTTCTTTCCAATGGCCATAATGACTCTGTAACTGCTAGTTTTATTTATTTATTTTTTGTGGGGAACAGCAACAGGTCTAAAACGACATTTTTCACAACAGTAATACACGCAATAGTTAATGAATTGGCATTCGCATGACAAAGCTAACTTTAGCCTGAAGCAAGCTAAACTTTTGGCCGCTAATGGAACATGGCGTGATTAGCATATTGTTTGCGCCTCATCTTGTAGGCGGGCCTTTTATGGAAAAAAAAATGGAATTGGCATTAATCTGTTTTAGCCACCGATAACGAACTTTTTGATTGGGTGCATTTTAATGTGTGTGTGGGGGGGAAATAGCCCTCTACTTTAGTTTGGTTTTTTAGTGCTGTAAATGCGTTCAGGTCGCATTTTTACACTATATAAATGTGGAAATTTACATTGGAAACGTTATAACAACACGCATCGACCTTGCTAACTTTTTAGCAAGGCATACTGTCAGCAGCAAATTTTTTTGTTTCTGCCTTGCATTAGGTGGAGGGTACTAAATAATATATGAAAATAGAACAGACATGGGTAAAAACAAACACAGAGGCAAAGAAATGCATCGCAAAAAACAAATCTTTTGTTTCCGAAATACTATATGACGGGGGCGGGGCATCAAAGTTCTTGGTACTATCAATGGGCTCTGTCTGAGGTGGGATTCGAACCCACGCCTCCTGGGGTTACCTTTGTGAGGCGAACCGGTACAGATAATGGATGGATGGACGGAACAGATTGTCAGGGCAAGTATGGGAATATGGCGGAGCGGTCTAAGGCGTTGCGTTCAGGTCGCAGTCTCCCCAGGAGGCGTGGGTTCGGGCGAGTCTTTCGCCTTCTTCAGAGTGTCGCAGAATGTCCCATTTTAATTTTTTATGCATTTTTCAGGAGGGGGAAGGTGCTCATATTCGGGCCAAGTGTGACACAGAGCGAAATGTCGCCGATTTGTAATGTTCATGTTGTGCCTCCGCAGACGTAATTCTTGGACCCACCTCGCGTGGTGCAAGCGGAGAGAGCATCGTAGCAGTTGTCGTAGACTCTGAGGGTCTGATAAGATGTGGAAGGCACTCTATTGTGTGTGTGTCAATAGAGCGGTCTAAGGCGCTGCGTTCAGGTCGAAGTCTCCCCAGGAGGCGTGGGTTCGAATCCCGCCTCAGACAGAGCCCATTGAAAGTACCAAGCAAGAACAAAGCAAACACAGTCAAGAGAGCATTACCAGTTGCCTGATTTTTTTCTCCGGGCAGGTTAACAAAATCTACCTTACCTAAAATTACAAGTTGGCATATCAAAAACAAGCCGAGCCTCGGTAATATTCTGATAAGCATCTGTCTGCCATCTAGTGGTAAATGATTACACCTATACCCATCATTAACGAAATGTACTCAATGCGTGAACCCACGCCTCCTGGGGAGACTGTCATCATTTGATATGTGGCCAACATTGTAAGTCACATCCCCATTCACTAAAATACCCACATAAAAATACGACGAGCAGAGCGACTGGTTCTGTGAGGGCGAAGTCAGGCCGATTATTGGGGCCGATATTTGGCATTTAGACGCTATGACACGATTCCGAACTTGGCCGCACATTCAAGAAAGCATTACCAGGTGCCAGGATGTCGAAACATGACATTCTGATTAATGTTGCATTTGCGGAACATAAGTTAAGCAGCAAAATCCATCTGTTTTTAGCCATCTCGTGGGGCGGCCATTTTGTTACTTCTGTCAACTGAAAATGACATCACTGTTGCTCAGGGCTCAAATGATGACCAATCATGGCTCACCTGTTTTCTGAAGCTGAGCCATGATTGCTTGTTCGCTGAGCCTAGAGCAACTCTGATGTCATTTTCAGTCAACAGCAAGTGGCAAAATGGCCGCCTCCTGATATGGACAAAAACGGGTGGATTTTACGGCTTAACTCATATTCCCTGTCTTTTTACACTATATAAAGGTGGAAATTTACGCACTTTCATACGGTTCATCGGAACCGAGCCCCATATCTCACCTATCTCCACTCCTCCTGAACAATCCACTACTACTGCTGTGTGGCATATCCGGACGTGAAAACAGGCCTTAGAGCATCAAAGCCTTTTTGACTTCGACTGTCCCTCTCAGCAGTTTCCCTCGAACTTTACACAAGAAAAGAACACATGCTTGCTGATTTCCTGCAGCTGTTTCTCACAACTAAACATGGCATTCCCCGACAGAAGTTGCGGGCACGGGCGGTGCCAAGCGGCCCCTAAGTTTAACCGAATGGAAGCTCCGGGGGAGGAGGGCGGGCGTGTGTCACAGTTAAGCCGAATTGGCGGTCTAAGGTGTTGCGTTCAGGTCGCAGTCTCGGGGTGACTTGATGAAGGCCCCTTGCCTTGTTGTAAGAGGAGACAGCTGTCTTTGCCTCTCGGATCTTCATGTATGGTGTGTGTGTGTGCACGTGTAGGGGGCAGGTGTAAAAGGTCCATGTGTTTTTACGTTTCAGTGTCACCAGAACCGCCTCCAAATCAACGCTGGGAAATCCAAAGAGCTGGTGGTGGATTTCCGCAAGCGTCTCAAGAGAGCATTACCACTTGCCAGGATGGCAGAGCGGTCTAAGGCGTTGCGTTCAGGTCGCAGTCTCCCCAGGAGGCGTGGGTTCGAATCCCGCCTCAGACAGTGCCCATTGATTTTGCCCCAAAGGTTCAGCAGACACGTCGTCTATGCAAAAAAGGGCAAAAGTCGGACTTTCAAAAATTCATTTTCACCCCCCCATAAAAACCTAAATTAAATTTTGCACTTCTATAATTTTGTCACTGAGACTGAACTTTAATTATCGTGTCAGAAGTGGCAATTCGGGAGTGACTGACGTGTCGCTGCAGGTCGTCGAGGAGGCCATCCTTTTTTTTAATGGGCCTTTTTGAGAGCGTGATTGCTTTGATTGATGTCAAACCATCAATATTTTATTAGTTTCTCATGCAGCTTTCGCGTCACAGTAAGCCGAAGAGGAGCACCTTCCCCGGGCACGGGCGGGGCCGCAGTGCAATGCCACTATCCCAAAACGCTAAATCCTTCAGCCCAAGTGTGTGTCCTTCCTGACACTCAACCATTTAACCAGTGATCATTGCCTCTTATGCTCACCCTTGCATGTCATCTAAGTTCTAACCTTCAGTCAACAGTCGCCACAGTTAGCTGGAGACATATGCGCGACGTGTGTATTCTTTCTCTTCTGCGAAGTTCGTCTCATGTGAGAGAAAGTGAACTAATTGTGTCATTTAAATTCCATTTTGTATGTATATATGTTTATGTATATGTATGTATATATATATGTATATATGGCACGTGTAACACTCCAAGACACAAAAATGTCCTTTCCGAATATGCTAGGCGTGTCCACTGAATATGATGAAATCAATCTCAGCCAATCAAATACCACTGCAACATTTTTGAGCATATACAGTATTTCATTTTTTGTTCTTTTTTTAATCTTCAAGTTTTATTGGGAAATACTGGACAATCAAATTAATGACTGCCCAGGCTTCAGGATGTCTGGCGTTGGTGAGGTACAGACTCGGCAGTGGTTGCCTATGGGGCTGCCGTCGCAGCGGAGTGTGATTTTCTCCTTCTGTCGGAAATCAAACCAGACGTAGGCATTCCATTCTGTCAGTATTGACACAAACGCACGCACAAGCGCAGCCTGAACTCAGCGTGACGTCAGTATTCACGCTTGGCAAGGCGGTTAAGAAAGTGTGCGCGCGTGTGGCCACTTTAAAGAGCAACCACATTTGCTCTTACCGTAGGGGGCTTCGGGGGCAAAATCGAAGACAAGTAGAATGAAAATTGGCTCCAAAAGTCGTCAGTGCGCGCGACAAATGGTAAATGTCCACTCCTATTACCATAACATGGATCGTCAGCCCCAGCCCGGAGGAGTCGCTCCACCTTAAACTTAGGGGCCGCTTGGCACCGCCCGTGCCCGGGGAAGGTGCTCCTCTTCGGCTTACTGTGACGCGAGCATGCCCTCAGAAATTAAAACGGGTGACCGGGCCGTCCCCGACGGAGCAGCAAGGCAAATTTTAGTGGCACTTGCCGGACCGGAGAAGCTTGCACTGCGACTGATGGTTCCAGCCGCCACGCCCCTCGACCTTTGCTGCCGTCTATTTTCTTTTTTTGTCACTTGATGGAATACCATTGCTGAGGACAGGATCAGCAAATTGGCAGATGGCAAATCCTGGCTGAGTTTTTGTGCATGTTTCGGGGGTCAAAAATGCGGACTCAGGAGGTAGTGTGGACAGGATGTTTATTTGAGGCCGTCAAGCAATACACAATAATCGCAAACCGCGCGAAACGTCGCCACCGATCGCCGCGCCAAAGGCCGTCGAAAACATGCATCACCTCGCAGAATTGCAAAATACAAAATAAATCATAAATTTGTGGATTTGTGTATATTTGGCCATCAAAAAATTTATTAACATAATTGTCTGCTTTTAATGAATCAGTCAAATATCAATAATAAGAAGACAAAATGAACCTAATACAAATAAACGAAGAAATCCACTTCCAAAGATTGCTACTTTTAAATTTGTTGGTAGAAATGCCCAATTAACGCCCCCCCTCTGCATCGAAGGCGTGTGTGTGGAGAGGGTCCACACGTTCAGGCTGTGTGTCTTACCAGCTTTTATTCATGGCAATATTGTTGCACCGCAAAAATAAAAAAAACTTTTGACAAATGTAAGCAAGTATGCGAGCTGCTTTTTGATAAACACAGCCGTTTTTTTTCTCTTCAAGAAAAAAATGGTTTTACTAAATTAAATGATTAAATTCAGCCCATTTGTCCAAAAAGAGGCGTGGGTTCGAATCCCACCTCAGACAGAGCCCATTGAAAGTACCAAGCAATAACAAAGCAAACACAGTCAAGAGAGAATTACCAGATGCCAGGATGGAAGATGTTTGTGGAGACAATATAGCTACTGTAGTTTACTTTATGAACATTTCCCATAGGAGGACGGGCGTGTGTCACAGTTAAGCCAAATTGGAGCACCTCTTCTGCCCGGGCACGAGCGGACAGTCAGTTCAAGCAAGCAAGCAAGCAAGCAACAATTGTATCTCAGCTCATAGATTACATGCAATACATAAATCTCATTACCGTGTGCTGGAAGGACGGAGAGCCCCGGCGTCCTCAGTAATGCGAGCAAAAAATACGATGCTGGGCGTCCGCGCGTAGAACCCCCCCCTTCCCATATCAGCATCCGTCCATCCTCCTTGACATGAGCAAAGCTTTTATGATTCTGTCATTATACAGCGCCATCGTGCATTTGAAATGATTATCTGAAGGAAAAGCATTGGAAACGTTTAGTTTAGCTGTTAATGAAGTTTCGTTTTTTTAGTGCTGAAAATTCATTGTCTGCTGGCGCTGTACACTTTTTCTAAGTGTTGCAATTATTATTATTATTAGGGCCCGAGCAGTGACCGCTGCGAGGTCCCTATTGTTTTTCTAGAAATTTCGTCAAATCCCGCGGAGAGCTGAGAAGTAACGCAGTACAAATACTTTGCTACTTTACTTGACTATTATTCTAACGACATTTTACTCTCGACTCCATCCACGAATGACGACGCGAAAGGGGACTTAGAAGAAATTTGTAAAATTCACCCGGAGCTCCGTGCCCGAGGGCCGGCTATGAGCCGCGCCGTACATGGGACAGGGCAGGCAGCAGATCAATTCATAGGTATCTGGCTGCAATACAGTGAACCCTCGCTACTTCGCGGTTCACCTTTCGCGGGTTCAGTGCTTCGCGGGTCTAAAAAATATTCGAGAAGCCATACAAGTGCTCGTGGGAAGGTTGCGCGCCGGGTCTTTATATGGAATGTTGAAGTCAGCAAAAGCCGGCATGGATCAGGGCCTGCTGGGGATGTGCGTGGGCGAGAGGCGCATCATCATAATGTGGTAATAGAATATCACTTTAGCATCAATTATAATTCGTTAAAATCATAGAATAAAAAGCATGTGTTCGTAATCCCACCCATAGCCGCGCCCAAATTAAAATCGTTTTTCTTACAACAACCCAGAACACATGTATTATACTTCACATTATATAAAGGCTGTTGACCCAGGATGCATTTTTCCGTTTTACTCTATTTCATTCATTTATATGATATAATTTACATTAAAAAAACATTCACAACTGAATTTTAATCTGAGCGCCACTTGTCCCTCTAAGAAGTTTTTCGTAACGCTGCCCCCTCACAAGTGAGTATCCAATCACACAGGGAACACCGGACGGCGTACCAGCAGGTAAAAGTCTTCGTCAAAAGGGCACGGTGCAGTACGTGAAAATTAAAATAAAAGAACGTTTGAGAAAAAACTGAAATTTATTATTAAAAGATTATTCAGCTGAACTTTAGCTATTAGCTTTCACCTTAATGTCGCCAGATGAGGAACCCGTGGAGTCCTATGAGCACTTGTCTCTGAAGATTCTGCATCGTTGGCCTGAGATCCCAGCTGTTGTTTTTTTTTTGTATTTAATTGAAGTGTGTTTTATTTGTGTTAGTTTTTATATTCTTTTAGTTCTAAATTTGAAGATTATTGTGATCTTGAAATATTAAAATATTAATTAAATTATTTGATATTATTTTTTCGTCGCCGTAAGCAAGGGTTCTTATTCAGGTTTTTAAATATCGGAATATGAACATATTCAGTCAATCTAACTATACGAACTATTGTGCTGTCCTGTATGTCAACTTCTCAGATCGTAGTGCAGAGTTCAACGTTTTGCTATTCAACAACAGAAATTTTCATGCAACAGTATTGTGGGTATTATAGTACAAATCTGACATGTTCTCTGGGTTCTGGCCAGGTACTATCGCTTCCTCCTACATGAAGTGTGTCAAAAAGGTTCCAGGTTTTGTGTCATCAAACATATATATTTATTTCAAAGCCAGACTGAAAGTTTTCTGCTAGGGAAGGATCCCTCTTGGTCGGGAACTGTCAGATGCTCAGGGCATTGTGAGCAGGTGTGGTGTCATAGTGAGGCTGAACTCTTGCCTCTTTTTGCCCTGCGAATGAAACAAACCGTCTTTTTCTAGACGTACTGGTTGATTATCTGGGCCGCGAAGAAAGAGGGAAATTTGTTATTTGTATTTTGAGTTTGAAATATATCTTTTGCGATACCAATCCTGGAACCTTTCTGACACATCTTATATGTTTGTTTTGGTGAATATCCAGAGGCTTCAATGTCACTGTGACTGATTCGTCAACTTACCTCAGACTGGATCATTTGGAAGAGGCTCCAGTTTCCCTCTGTCTCTAAACCGGTTGAATAATTTTAGATGGCTAAAACATCACTTTTTCTATAGAAGGAAAAAATGAAAAATGCAGGGGGCTTAAGTGAAAACTTTGATGCCCCGCCCCCGTCATATAGTATTTCGGACGACTATTAATCTGCCATACACGTTACAAAAAGCACACATTTTATTTGGTAATAATTAGGCACACCTGAAAAAATCAGGAGACGAGAGGATATGGCATACTTTTCTTTTAAAACGCTACTTGTTAGTGGGGTCGTTTATTTGTCACCACGGAGGAGATGATTGGCATCACGTAGCTCGTTGCTGCTTTGATTACTTCCGGGACTACGGCCAACTACATTTGCATAAGTCCTCATTTACCTGCCTGCTTTTAGTTTGATTTTGTATTCAGTAAGTGCAGCCCTGCTTCCTTTTATGTGGCCCACTCAGCTGATAAAGACGGGTCACAAGACACCATCATGTGACACTCTGAAGAAGGCGAAAGACTTTTGTATTGTGACATGCTCAAGGCCTAAACACTCATCCGAGCAAATATAAGGTAGATTTTGTTAACCTGCCCGGAGAAAAACATCAACGAACAATAACATTATGATGAAAGATAGCCTGTACTAAAGCTGTAGATCATATGTATTGTGTGATTATATATATATATTCATAATAATTTTCAGAGGTCTGTGCAACGCTAACCGCAATTGCTGTTCAAAACCTGGTCCTTTTGAATTTTAATAACTGACATGCCAGTAAACCATTTAATAGCAAACAAGAACATGAACGTCGACCCCCCCCCCCTTTTGCACGGCCCTGCACTGGGGTTTACCGTTTATTATTTGCTGTGTATTTATTTATAAAATGTTTTTGACGACTGGTTTAAAATTAGAATTAGAAATCCCTTTATTGTCATTGTACTCAAGTGTGCAACGAGATTGGAACACGCGGCATGACAGGCACGGATCATGACGTGGGTTCGAATCCCGCCTGAGACAGAGCCCATTGAAAGTACCAAGCAAGAACAAAGCAAACACAGTCAAGAGACATGGTATACTATAAATTTTAGGCGTGTCTCCAAGCGCCACACTCCAGCAGTGTTGGTTTGCAAGGCCCAGTGGTAACTTGAACACAATGTTTTGTTCTGAGGCATGCTAAAGATGTACAGCTAATATGGCGCAATATGTGCAGTATGCAAATTTTTTTTGAAGTAAATCAAACTGAGTTAGGGTACCATCACTTTTGCCCAGGCCTGTTTCATGAGATCGTTTTTTTCTCTGCTGAATTCTGCAAAATGAATGTATATATATATATGTATGCCCACTGAGTACAGCCATTCTTATCAGCTCCAAGTTGACAGCAGGGTCAATGAGGGTCATGACCTCTGATCCGAGCCAATTGCCCTCTGACCCCGCAGCTATTTAAGTAGCAGGCCGTCCTCGGAAGAATTTGCTCAGGCTTCAGGATGTCTTTTTACACGATATAAAGGTGGAAATTTACATTGGAAACGTTTAGTTTAGCTGTTATAAAAGTTTGTTTTTTTAGTGCTGTAAATGCATTTTCATTACTCAATTCCGTTGCATTCATTTTGAAATGCACGAAGTGTTGCCCCGTGTCTCGACGCTGCTGTCCAGGCTTCAGGATGTCTTTTTACACTATATAAAGGTGGAAATTTACATTGGAAATTCGTTATCTTCATTAAAGCATCATGATCTAGTCTATGATTCATGATGTCCATGTAGGACGGTCATGTAATTGGAATGTGAATGGGAAAAAAAAAAAAACAAGTGCCGGTACACTTAACAGGATTTCAGCCGTGTGCTGTATCGTTACCGTTCCTGCATGGTTTCGTCTTTCCCTTTCTACTTGCACATCACATACACATCAAAGTCACATTTCAAGCAGTGCCCAGCAGTAATAGTGAATAATCTGAATAAGTGAATGACGTGAAAAATGGAAGCCCCCAGGAGATGCAATCCCCAATTCTTTGATTTCAGCCTCTCAACCATGACCGTCTAGTTCCATCTGCAGTTCGACCGTTGAATTCATATTTTCACCCTTGCCATCACACAAAGTAACAACGAGTTCTAAGATGAAAGGGAAATATTGGACAATCAAATTAATGACTGCCCAGGCTTCAGGATGTCTTTTTACACTATATAAAGGTGGAAATATACATTGGAAACGTTTAGTTTAGCTGTTAATGAAGTTTCGTTTTTTTAGTGCTGAAAATTCATTGTCTGCTGGCGCTGTATGCAGGAGTGTAATGTGTTTTCCAACTTCAGACAATAGGGAAGAAAAGTGTACAGCAGTGCAATGAATCAAACTGTTGGGTCAAAGTTCAAACCAAAATCAATTAATCAATTCTTCAATCCACATGATAACTATGCTATTGAGCAGGTCCACCTGCACAAGAACACATAAAAACAATTGATGCACAGACATAGACTATTGACACCAAACTGGTTTTGCAACTCTATGTGCATGTGTCCAGCTCAGAAAAGCTTTGGAGGAACTGGGCAGTCTCATCGGGCATGGCGAAAAATTTTCGCACTTTTTTTTTTAAGCATTTTTGAAGGTGCACCTTCAAAAATGTTTAAAAAAAAAAATTTAATAAATATATATATATATATATTAGGGCCCGAGCAGCGACCGCTACGAGGTCCCCATTGTTTTTGTGGAAATTATTATTATTAATATTATTAGGGCCCGAGCAGTGACCGCTCTGGCGCTGTAAACTAAGAATAAGTAAAAACCAATTTAAAATTTGATGGTTGGTAGGTACAATTTGGTTGCTGTCCATTTGCATTTGTGTTGACTCTCGGATTAAGTTCCAGTTTAACTTTAGCTCAATCTTGGCAGAAGTAGTATTTTACAGATTTACTTACCCAAGTCTGACCTCAAACCTTTGCCACAAAGTTGCATGGCACTGAAAAATCATTTGTCTCTGATGGCGTTCTCGTCGTCGGCGGGCAGAGGTGACGTCTGGCCGAGTCCCGACCAAATTAGTCAGAAAAGACTCAAGACAATGATCTTACTCTCTGCCGAATTTTGTGACGTTTTGGCAAAAGAGGGGAGAGGGCAGCCAATAATCCTTTGCGCGCAGTCACCCCAGGAGGCGTGGGCATCTTGTAATTACTCGTCGCATGATGGTGTCTTGAGACCCGTCGTCCGCATCACAGTAGCACGTCCCTCACCCGGTAAGGGTCGCCGGCCGTCTAACCGCTCCAGCGCCCGCCTTCCCCGGGCACGGGCGGTGCCAAGCGGCCCCTAAATTTGCAACCTAATCCTTACAAATGTTTACACC
The DNA here is from genome assembly GCF_059441095.1 of Idiotropiscis lumnitzeri. Classification (NCBI taxonomy): domain Eukaryota; kingdom Metazoa; phylum Chordata; class Actinopteri; order Syngnathiformes; family Syngnathidae; genus Idiotropiscis; species Idiotropiscis lumnitzeri. The sequence continues at coordinate 2,873,439 of NC_142412.1, forward strand.
TGTTCCCAAAATTTTCTGAACAGAAAATGAAACGATTACAATTGATTGGAAAACGTCCAAGTGATGAATTTTCCAAAGTGACGCAAAAATCTAGTCCAAATTAACACTCCAAATGATTTTGAAAATATTGAAATTTGGTGAGGCGTGGGCAAACTACGGCCCGGGGGCCACATTGTTATTATTTTGTTATACACACAGTGCCGCCAAGTGGAATCAAAAATTTGTTTTTATTTTAATTTTCACGTCAGGCCGAAGAGGACGGCAACCGCTCCAGCGCCCCGTCGCGCCGCTCGGCGAAACTACAATGCCCCCGAATGAAGGGTTATTTGTCACAATTTGAAATGTACACAAACTGGGTACAGAAAATTCTTCAAGAAATAATTCATTAGCTTGTTCTGATTTAGAAAAATCATTTGAGTATTTTGATTGCATTCCAAAAACAACACTGGTCACAACACGTGTCTACAGAAGATTAGGTTCCATGACCTGTCTTAGTGGTGTTCATCCTGTTGTGTTTGCAGCGACACAGCCATGATGAGAAGCGAGGAATGGATTTACCTCGCGTCTTATTGCTCCATCGGGGAGCAATTTATCTTTAAATAAGAAAAGCAAATTGTTGAACTGCGTCATGGTGTTCGGCTCGCTCACATTTGCATCTAGTCACCCAAAATGGGCACTGTCTGAGGTGGGGTTCGAACCCACGCCTCCGGGGGAGACTGCGACCTGAACGCAACGCCTTAGACCGCTCTGCCATCCTGAATCTATCTTCTTTGGATCCAATGACAGTCCGTCCTTCAAATCATACGACCAATAAGCTATAAGATGGCGCAGTATTTCCTTCATGAGATATTGCAACACTTAGAAAAAGTGTACAGGATCCTAAAGGCTTCATCTGATTGCCTTAAAATTCTGTCTGTAGCATCTGAAGACCTGGGACAAACACTGGGGCTAAAATTTTTTGTTTCAAAAAGGGAGAACGTCAGAAATGTTAAAAAAAGCAGCTCTGGTTGAGTGTTTCACCTCGCTTTTTGTAAATTTTATGGAGTACAGTGAACCCTCGGTTATCGCGTACTGTGCGTATTATATAGATGCAAATCGGGAAAAAAGCAGCAAGACTAGGCAATACAATTATATATGATGACTATTCATACCTCACAACTTTCTTATATGTGATGATAAGATGATAATTGGACATTGTAAATATACAGTTTGTACAGAATAGGATCACTGAATATGATTTGATCGGCGAAACTACAATGCCCCCGAATATTCATAGTGAACAAAAATCATCCTTATTTAATATGATTAATAAAGACTGTCATTTAAACATGATACAGCATTAAATGATAGCAGCCGCACCCCACTTCGAGCTGATTATGAGGTTCTAAATATGAACGACAACTCGTGATATGACTTATTAATGTCTTCTTCCAATCCTATTTACATTGGAAACGTTTGGTTTAGCTGTTATAAAAGTTTGGTTTTTTAGTGCTGAAAATGCAAGAACCCAAATGCCCTTTAGCTAGATGTCAAAAACTGATGGCCAGATATCTTCACTACGGATTTTCTGCCATAGAGCCGAAGAATAGGTTCCATCAATTTCAGCAAGTCATCCAAGTCCTGAATTAGAAAAGCGCTCCGTGGGTTCGAATACCACCTCAGACAGAGCCCATTGAAAGTACCAAGCAAATAAAACAATAGCCTGGGCATTTTTTTTTTTTTTTTTTTTTTTTTGCATGTGAATATTTAATCAGGGGCTTGTTTTTCTTCCAAAGTAAAAAAAATTTAAAAGATATGAGTGTGATTTCAAATCTCCTAATCTGCGTCTTGGTGTGCTAATAAAAAAATAAAAATATTTTCTTCCCTAATAATAATAATAATAATAATAATAATAATAATAATAACAATAATAATAATAATAAAAATAATAATAAAAATAAAAATAATATATTTCATTATATTTATTAATGAAGGGGTTAGGTTCAGCAACACGTTTCATTTATTTGGTGTATTGGTCGTATGTTTTTTTTCCGTAAAATTTGTCAAAAGAAAACTGGTCAAACAAAAATGTCGAGAGAAAAAAATGAAATAAAAAGAATTGTTTCATCAATATTGATTATTTTATTACTTTGTTTTCTTTTGAAAAAAAAAAAGAATTAATAATCGATCCACAAATTCAGTATCGGTTATTGGCGACCGTGAGTTTGACCCCTGGTGTGCCACCAGAGAAGAATTTTGTTCGCTATTGGCTGTTTAAAAACACAGCAGCTGATGTTCCATGAGGGTGTGACTTAGAGTGTTCTGTTTCACCTGGGTGGCACTTACTGCACTATCCTACGTAAATAAAATGTAAAAAGTCAGTTAAAGGCTTGACCTTGGACAATGAGATTTTTCAATGTCTCTATGTGTGGTCATATCTGATTGCCTGCCTTTACTCAATATCGCCATATTTGCCCTTTAAAAGGCTCCAATTGATATCTGATCACGTCACAACTTGTGGTTACGTTCAACCTTCTGAGGCGGTAGAAAAAAACGATTTATTTTTCCATTACGTTAGAGCATTATGCAGTTTCCTGCCACGCCTGAAGTATTTTTCTTTTATAAATTCATCTTCAGTGTTAAAATATAAACTAACATAACATCCCCTCAGTGTGGGCGCACTCGCTTCCAGAGTGAAAGACAAAAATGGTCCAACTAAAGTGTTCCCTCTAGAATACCTTCACTTTCTGTCCAACACATCCGAGTATACAAGTGAATCAGCAGCTATTTATCACACACAGTGACAGACAAAATGTAGGACCCTGAATCCTCCAAAATATTAAGAACTTTTAAGTTTTCTCCCTGGAGATGCTTTGACAGGCCTTCACTTGCTTTGCGGCTCGTTCGCACTTTGATAAGAGTTTATTCATGCAGCATTTTCCACAGGGATTGCTGTCATGGTTCATATTTGATTGAACGTTGGCGCGTGAAACTCTGAAAAGATGCCGCCTGCGTAGCCCTCGAGGCCGAAGAGTAGCACCTTCCCCGGGCACGGCGGTGCCAAGCGGCCCCTAAGTTTAACCGAATGGAAGCTCCGGGGGAGGAGGGCGGGCGTGTGTCACAGTTAAGCCGAATTGGAGCACCTCTTCTGCCCGGGCACGAGCGGAGCGCGAGGCTGTCAGTTATTAATGAATAAATGAATAAATAAATAAAGAATGCACGTTAGAACTTTAATTTGAGTCAGTGCATTGCCGTCAATGGGAATATTGCCCCTCCCAACATGGCCGCCAGGTAGACTGGAAGAGAAAGTAGGGTCTAGTTTAGGGCTGAGCAAACCTTTGTGCACAAGGGTCACATTAGATTTTTTTAGATTGATTGATGCACCAGGTTATTTGAACGGTTAAGATGTGTTTCATAATTGATGTACACATTTGAGGATACTTCAGCCCTCCAGATAACAGCTGAATTTCAAGCAACTACAAAGGCAGCAAAAAAAAAAAAAAAAGAATCGCTGGTTTGCCTAGCCACCCATAGCTTAGAGTCGCCCCAAGGAAGCATTAGAAGATGACTCAAGGTCAGGCGCAGGAGAAAGTGAGCATCCCCCCCCCCCACCCTGAGTAGTGCAGATGCGCCTTCAGAGAGGTGTGCGGCTCGCGGCCCGTCTCCCAGTCGCACACTGTCTTCCGGATGGCCTGGAGGACACTGAGGAGGAGCAGGAAGAAGGTCATGAAAATCTATAGGAACAGCTCAAGGTTATTTGGAATGTCATCAGGCGCCGCTGGGACCGATACGGCAGGCGACTGCTCGTCGTCCACCACGGGTGCAGGGACCGGGAGCAGTAAACAACTATTTTTTGTTCAACATAGAAAACTGCGGCTTAAAGCCTGGTGCGGCTTGTATATCGTTTTTCCCCCCAAAAGGGTTGCTGTGGCTTATATACAGGTGCGCCTAATAGTAATAATAATAATACAGGCAAACACTATTTTTGTTTTTTTTTGTTTTTCAAAAAAGAAAAATATCAATTTCAATTTCAGAAAAAGTAGCACTCTACTTGTATTGTGCTTTATAGAAATACACAACAAAAACACAATTAAATAGAATGTAAAGAATAAAACTATTTGCGGATCGTGATTAATTAATTGTGCAGTTCCAGGCCACCGGGTGGCAGTACAATATATAAATACAATAGAGATAAACATTCATAAAGACTCCTAAAGCTGCCGTAATATGAATTGTTCTGCGCGGAGGATAAAGAATATATGCATGTGCGTGATGTTAGACTATCTACATGTGTTGCTGTGCCATTTTTTCGAGCCGGCGAGCACTTCATCACTTTTATACACCTTTATATAACACACTGTTAACTAGCAACACCAAAATATTGAGGTAAACTATTTTTAAATAAATTCAGCCGGTAGTGGATGTTCTTCTGCTTCAGCTTGGTCGCTCGGTCTCCAAGGCAACCGGAGCGCTAAGTATTGTTTTTAAGAGGAGCTGTGTTGTTGTCACGAGAAAACATTATTACTTTTATTATTATTATTATTATTATTATTATTATTATTAGGGCCTGAGCAGCGCTCGGCTCGTCGTTCTCCGTTTGGCTGCGGACAAGTCGGCCATTGTATCTAAATGATATTAATCAATTAGCAAAAATAATTATCAGTTAATTTTCTGATATTTAGGAGAGTAAGGAGTAATGGTTTTTAAATCACTCATTCAAACTCTAAAGGCTTCATCTGATTGCCTTAAAATTCTGTCTGTAGCATCTGAAGACCTGGCACAAACACTGGGGCTACAGCGCGAGCTGAAAATGCATTTACAGCACTAAAAAACCAAACTTTTATAACAGCTAAACCAAACGTTTCCAATGTAAATTTCCACCTTTATATAGTGTAGAAAGGCATCCTGAAGCCTGGAAAGTCATTGATTTGATTGTCCAGTATTTCCTTCATGAGATATTGCAACACTTAGAAAAAGTGTACAGCGCCAGCAGACAATGAATTTTCAGCACTAAAAAAACGAAACTTCATTAACAACTAAAATAAACGTTTCCAATGTATATTTCCACCTTTATATAGTGTAAAAAGACATCCTGAAGCCTGGGCAGTCATTAATTTGATTGTCCAATATTTCCCTTATGAGATAATGCCTCTCATAGCAAATGTGTACAGCGCGCGCTGAAAATGCATTTACAGCACTAAAAAACCAAACTTTTATAACAGCTAAACCAAACGTTTCCAATGTAAATTTCCACCTTTCTACAGCCTATGCTGCGAGATTGTGAAAGGACTAAAATAAGTGTAGGATTTTTGAGGACCATTCAATATTCTCTCTGCTTGTATTTTGAAAATGGAGGCAGATTAATATTAGCATTATTGATTAGATCAATCGGCGTCAAACTGATTGTCAGGAGCACAACATGTGTCGCTGGTCAATTTTAATGTACTCGGATAAATTTTTTTTTTTTTTTTAAATCAACAATCAAACTCTGATTTTTCGATAGTATGAGAACAATGCAATGAAAAGCAATCATTCGCAAGGAATCCAGTCGTGAATATTTAGAACCTCATAATCAGCGTTGTTTTATTGCCGAACAGTGCAATGCCACTCCCACAACTTTTCATGAAAAAGGACAAATTTCGTATTATGACATCCTCATGGCCGAAACAGTCATCCGAGCATATATGAGGGCGACCTTGTTGAGTTGCACGGAGAAAAACATCCAAGAAAATAACTTGTATTAGCTTTTACCAGTTGGTGGCGCTACTACTACGATGAAAAATAAGTTGGTAGATGTCTTCAGGGCTTAAGTATCCACACCTGCGATTGTGCCTCAGATGTTCTGACAGAGAGAAAAAAGACGTTAATGACACTCCATGGGCATCAAAGTTATCTTTGCCTCATATGCTTGTATCCCTGCTATTATATGTGTGTGTGTGTGTGTGTGTGTGTTGTTGCATCTATCCCTCACTCTCTCTGACACACACACACATAGACACACACACATACGAAAGCATCACACAAAAAGTGGCCCCAACAGGGGAACGGCGATTTCAGGCACCCGAGCCCCCAATGTCCTGGCCCGGCATTATAAACTACAGAATACTTCAAAATCATTTCAAAGTCATTTAAAACATTACCCTTAAAAAGTAATAGCTACAAATTAATTTCAGTAAATCACACACAAGACAACACTCTGCAACTTCCGCCAGTAACCTGGGCTAAATTTGGACAGTAAACAGTAAACGGTAATTATGCAGGCGATTACAGCGGATCAGATGTGTCTTACCTGAGCCAGCTTCATCATCATGTGGGCAAAGACGTGCAGGAAGCCCACCACGGCGTCCCACAGCCTGCTGTGCGCCAACGACTGCTGGTTGCCCGTACACGGACCCTGATGGACAAGAATGGTTTGAACTTTGACCTTCTCTCACTAGAGCTGGCAAAAGTGTGACACACTTTTGTTGGAAAAAATAGTAAAAGTAGAAGCTTCAACTTTGGTGTCATATAACCTGAGAAAGGTACAAAAATATTTATTAAATAGGAATGTGCATATAGTACTTCTTGATACTTTGAAACGTGAAAAAAAAAAAGAATGAGCACCTATTGTAACTCCTGGGAAAAAGTCACAAGCCTATTTTGACGAAGTAGGGAGTATAAAATGCAGGGATGAAATTAAATGTGAAATTAAATATAGGGAGTCAAAATAAAATGTCATCTGAAAAAATAACACTCAGGCAAAGTACAAATACCTAAAAAAAACGACTTAAGTCCAGTAAGCTATTTGTATTTTGTTGCTTCCAACCACGGTGGTGCGGTCTGAGTATTTTTGTACCTGGATGTACTCTGTCAAGCTGTTGAAAACTTGCTTGGCCACCGTCATGGCTTTGGAGAAGTTCCTCTTGCCGGGCTCGTCAATGATGTCCTTGCCTGAGTAATGACCAAATTGTTTCTCGAGCAGGAGTCCATCAGTGACTTCTACAAGCGTTGGCCTTGAAAAATATGTCCCCTTGTAATCTGTCTGTTCCATATTCCAGCTATCGTCCTTTTTAGGATTTTGCTCAGATGCCTACTCGCTTTGCTCGGGTGGACTCCAGCAAAGCAAATCGGGCCGCTGATAAAATTCATGCACGCGTGCCCGTGTTTGTCAGATTGCCTTGAAATTGTGATATCTTTAGCTAGGGTACTAGCTTGGTCCAACTGTATTTTGTTAGATAGACCCACTACATGGCTATCTTTGGAAGAACAGCATTATTGCGTTTCAATGCTGCCACACGCTGACACTAAACCAATGATTTATAACAGTGGGAACAGTAATCCCAAAGGTACAAAAACATCCTAACCAGGCTGGAGCTGATGACTCTTTATACCCTTTAATAAGCAGAAACAAAGAATATATGAGTCACTATTCAACAGCCCATTAAACATTATTAAATAATCATCAGGTAATAATTAGCTCATTATGTGCGTTCATCGATTCTTGGTCTCGTTCTACATCAGTCATTCTTGATTAAGAATGAACCAGCTGCAACGAGGAGAATCGTTTTTTATTTTTCGCGTTGACTTCGATAAGGTCATGCAGAAAGCAAAGAGTGTTTGCAGGATTTACGAGTTTTATTTTGTACATTGAGGGGCCCTCGCGGCGGGCGTACCGGGGTCAAACCCGGCCGCGCCTGCCCTCGCGGCCCTCCTGCGCTCTACAGCGCCTCCTGCCCGGACCTTGCGTGCTGCCAGTTAGTAAACAAATGACCGCTCCGCCATCCTGGCAACTGGTAATGCTCTCTTGACTGTGTTTGCTTTGTTCTTGCTTGGTACTTTCAATGGGCACTGTCTGAGGTGGGATTCGAACCCACGCCTCATTTTGTGAATTTCCCAGGTTCATTAATTCAGTATCTGTATCATTCCCTCCTCGTGGCTAATTTTGTTAAGCAATTTAATATGCGTTTCCCAATCATAATTTGAGAAAAATCTCACGGAGCGACAGAAAGTGCTCACGTTTACGACCGACTCACACCTCAGTGTCCCCTTTCCAAGAAGACAACCTGCGCACCATGTCAATGTGACTTCAATGTTCAAACCCCCCTCCAACGTCTTTTCACCTCCTCTTCACAGACACAGTGGGAACTTGTTGTGCTGGTGGCAGTTGTACTAACAATGTCATTAATTACCTCCAGTGATTTATTGAAAGTAACATTTTTGTTGTCAACTTAAATTGGGGCCCTCCGATGGCGGGTCATGCTTGCCAATCGGTCAGTGGTTGGACTGTCCAACTGTATTGGCACTCCCGAGTTAGTGCAATTAATAAAAACAAAAAAATCCTCAGATGGAGGAATGCGGATGCCACAACAGGCCAGTTATGTAGGACAAAGCGCTACTCGCATATTTTGCCTTCGCAGCCAAACGAGACCGCGGCAACCCGCGGTACACCGTCAGCGGTAATCGCGAGGAGCGTCCAAGTACGAACATACAGGCGGTAATGGTTCCAGCATCGCACTGCACCGTTTGAAATTTATTTGGGGCCAGTCATCTTGGATGACAATGGAAACATTCTAAGTTTAGCAAAAATCGGGGGTCAAAAATGCGATCGAACAATCGGAAAAATAATAATAATAATAATTTCTACAAAAACAATAGGGACTTCGCAGCGGTCGCTGCTCAGGCCCTAATAATAATAATAATAATAATAAAAGTAATAATATTTTCTACAAAAACAATAGGGACCTCGCCGCGGTCGCTGCTCGGGCCCCAATAATAATTTCTACACAAAGTCCATCGAGGTGATGCCGCCGCCGCGCAATGCGAGTTGCTCTCAATTTCGGCCGCAGGTTGCGCTAGACTTGCGCCCGGGAAGGGATATCGGGCCTCATTATTTGTGTCGTCGTGTGTTGTGTGTGTTTCCTGTCTATATATATATATATATATATATATATATATATATATATGTAATGAAAACAAGACTTTAACCTCTTTGGTCACAAAGAAATCAGATTTCCCCCCCTGCGACCTTGGTTCTCAAACACTTTTACTTCTTATCAGTCTGGAATGCGCACCTGGTCTGTGTTACAAGTCTGAGTTCCTCCAGTCGGGAGTAGACCCAATTATACCTGTTGAATCGGACAAACACGCCCCCCCCAGATGCGGAAATAGGCGGAAGTGACGTCGATGCTGACTCGCAAATGTGGCGTTAATTTAGTTATTTTGTTAAATTTTTTTATCAACCGAATTAAAATATTATATAAAATAAATATTAAAATAGAACAGCCAGGTGTAAAAAAATACACTGATGCAGATTGCCTTAAAATTCTGGTGGAGAGGTCCAAGTGCTGCTTGACTTCCAGCAAGAGGTCCTTGAAAAAGCGAATGCGCTTGTCTTCAAACTGCTGCCACTGCTCAAACACCTGCTCCATGTTCTCCATGTACTGCGGCGTCAGCTTGTCCAGCTCCTCCAAAGACTTCTCGTAGCGTTCCTTTGTCTGGACAAGAAGCAATGCAGTGTATTAGGTCTGGAATGATTTTCAAACACATTATGTGTGTGATTTCCATCATAATCTGTGATGAATACAACATGCAGTGTAACAGTCTGTTGTACTTTCAGCCTCTCCCTCTCTGTGTTCTCCTCACTTACTGTCGATGCAGCCCTACACAGGCTGAATATATCCAGTATTTGTATGTAAACCACTACACTCGTAATTCCACCACAATTATGAAACATTTGACAAAAGTCCACACGTCATCATACACGGATGTATGTACAGAAACACGCACTCGGAGCAAAATCATGAGGTGCGCCACCACGAATAGATCAAACCGACCCTGTGCTAGCAAATGTGCGCCTGCTACTTTCTCAGCCTATTGTCTTTTCTTACCATGAAAGAGAATGATTAAATAGACCTCCGCCACTGCTGCAAGAAAGCAAGTGAGAGGAAGTGTGGGTACACAGAAGGAGGCGGGAGAGGGGGGGGGTGTAGAAATAGCGTTTATTGCTTGTGGGCTGACCGACTGTGTGTCTACCTGGTACGGAGCTCCATTCAAAGGACCTCAGCTTCGTTGGACAATTTCATGAAAAGATGAACACGCACTATATAAAGGTGGAAATTTACATTGGAAACGTTTGGTTTAGCCCTTCCCCCCCCCTCCCACCCTTCTTGTTAGCGCCAAGACGATATTCCGTGAATTTCTTCTCGGAATCTCTTACTCGGTGACCTCGGCTGTCTTTCACTTTATCGTTGGCAACGTCTTATCGATGACCTTCCCTTGCCATCCGCTTCCGAAGCGGCGCACGAGAGTCCCCTCAGTCCCTTCGCTGACGTTCCAACCGCGGGACGCTGGCAGTAATTAATGATGCCATGATCGAGGACTTCGCATTGATTTCCAATTCACATGTGACCGGTGAACAATTTGCGGGCCAGGTCATGCCACAGTCAGGACCGCGAGTTGGGAATATTTATTTACCGTCAAGCCGGTAGAAGGGACATGTCAGGTCATCTCAACGTGGAAGGTTCTGCTAAATACTTGCACAGTTGTGGAAGAACAAGCTGATGGAAATGTCATCTTGTGAGGAGCATGTGGCTCGAAATTATTTTTTTATTTTAACGCTCCAAGTAATTCCATGTTCGTGAACACACTGTAGCAGCAGAAGAAAATCATGGAATTTATTTTTTTTTTTTTTGGGTGGGGAAAAAAAACATTCAAGATCAGGAAAAAAAAAATAATTAAAAATTCATACAAAACTCACATATGCTCCTGTAAAACTTCTATAGGAAAAATGATACAATAAGGGGAAAAGTCTTTCTTAAAAAAAAAAAAAAAAATTAAAGAATTAAAAACTAAAATAATTTTTAAAAAAAAGTTGATTATTGAAGAAAAAAAATACGGCATCATGAAATACGCAACCATGAGACACCCCAATGAAGTAAATAAAAAATTTATCAAAAAAAAATTGCCCATAATCCAAATAAAAACGTAGTCATGGCAGTTAAATATTATTTAAAGAAAATTGTGTTTGCCACATTTTTGCACGAGTTCACTGAACATAGTTACCGTTACTCTTCATGTTGTGTGTGCCTTGGCCACCTGGGGGCAGTATAATACAGACACACTAATATACATGAATTAGTCATTCGTCCATCCGCCTGCCAGTATTATATTGTCTGTCTATACGTGTTGCACCACCATTTCTGTTTTCAAATCCTTCGCATAAATGGTTAAAACACCGCACAGTTGATTTGATCCGTTAGCCTGGCCATGGCATTTCTCATTATATATTCACATTAAACTGCAACGACAAAAAGAAGAATTTGGAACGCTTCTCATGTTTATGCTTCCCATTCCGCACGTCGGCACCGCGACCCCTGCCGGGACATTATTATGCTTTCAGGAGCGGCGTGACCATGTTTCTGCATGACTGCATTGTGCAGGTGTAAAGCGAGACCTGAAGGATTTACGCCGGTCCCGCCAGCGGCGTGGACCTCTGGGACGTGACACGCTTTTGGGCTAATCTGGTTACACAACAGAGCCATTGTTCACTTCTTTAAGTGTGTGTGTGTTTTTTTTTTTTTTGTGGTGTGACATCATCATAAACTGCCAAGTGTTCAACCGGATTACAATTGTTGATTTTTTCCCTGGCGCGATGAAACAACAAGGTAAAAATTAATTTTAATGAATTAGGCAGACGCTGATATCCGGCATTTTGATGAATATCGGCATCTGTCTTTTTGAAAAATCTTATGGGTGATAATAAATCCATTTAAAATTGTGTTAACTTAAAGGGACTATTTAAAATTTCAGTTCATTTTTTTTAGAGATTGTACTGATCCTGGGATTGCTGTGCACATTTTGTTTTTGCTCGAAATCAAAACAAAGATAAGCGAAACATTTCTGTCATTTCGAAATTTTTAAGAACTTTATTTTCCGTGCACAACTATTAACTTTTTAAGACATGCTGATAATCCTAGGACCTCCATGAGTTTTGTTAGAATTTTACAACAATGAAGCATAATGTTAAAAATGTAAAAATGTGTCATATTACTACCAAAAATCTTTTCTAGCCAATTTTTGTGACTTTCCTTCGAAGGGCGTGGCTATTACGGTGCCGCAGAGTATTGTTAAATGTTACAAAGGATAGGAAAAAAATAATTGGAAGAATTTCTGCCTGGAGTTGGGGGACGGGCAGTTAACTGAATAATTATTGTCATAATCAATAGAATAATCCATTTTTCATGTTTACAGGGGTCATTCCGTGTTTTGATTTTTCATGAAGCCTGGAAAGTCATTAATTTGATTGTCCAGTATTTCCTTCATGAGATATTGCAACACTTAGAAAAAGCTTTTTGATTAATTATGAAATATTTACGAGATTTTTCTATTTAATTTCATTCAAATTGACTTCTTTATTTCTGTAAAAAAAATATACTCTTCCGACCGGGCACGCTCCCGCGACTGTCCCGGGCCGCTTGTGACAATTTGTCAAGAAATGTCATCATCATATTTATCGTAAGTCAATTTCATTTTTTATATATATTTATATATATCACATTCATGTCATATAGCTCCGCCACTATTTTGTCATTAATTTGATTGTCCAGTATTTCCTTCATGAGATATTGCAACACTTAGTTGGACCTCGGGGAACATGGCAAGGCTCTCTACCCAGGTGTCCTCTGAAGTGTGAGTTTCCTTTTGCTCCTGTTTCTGTTGCCTACACACGCGCGCGCGTGCGTATATTTTATGCTCATGTTTTGCTTGATGCATGCTATCAAACAATTTCCCACAGCCACCTCCATTCTCAATCACTGGTTGACTCATTCAGTTGCCAGGATTGGAGAGCGGTCTAAGCCTCTATTGGCCGTCCTCATGAAGCTTTTGCAGGGTTTTTGGCTACTAGTGCAACATCAAATTGTGTTGTTAAAACATTTTATCAAAAGGTGACAGGGGCTGCACGCGCGCCACACTGAGCGCAGGAGAGTATAGACGTCAGGTTGAGAACGTTTTGGACTCAGCTCGACTCTTTTTATTGTACCATCCACAAATGTGGCAGCACTACTAAATGTTAATAACAATGCATCAATTAATTAATCGATTAATTGACCTTACAGAAGTGGAGGAATTGGATGCCTTTCTACACTATATAAAGGTGGAAATTTACATTGGAAACGTCGGCTATGAAATGGCCTGCTTAAGAAGGTAGCACCTCCCCCCCAACCCTTCTTTGAGTTGCCACAAGGGGGCGCCAACAATGTCAAGTGGGAATTTCCATGACTATTTAATTGCTCTTCGCTCACCTTGAAGTGGCCCTTCGCCGCTTCGCATCCAGAGTTGTGTTGTTTGGCTCTGCTGGGTGCTGTTCGAGTGTTTTGTGTTCTGTTGATGTGAAACAGTTTGCAAAAACCATTTTATGACGACATGTGAAAAAGGAAGTCGCGGGGCGGGTCCCCTAAGTTTAACCATAGATAGATAGATAGATAGATAGATCAAATTAATAGTATTAGACATATGACATATGTCACAATTCTCAAATGTTAAATCTTGACCCAAAAAGGTGGCCTTGATTGTTCTGGTCAACCCCAATAACTATTAAGTTGTGCCATTGACCAAGTGGTTCGGACCGTACCAGAGCTGCTGCAGGAGGCCAATGCGCCAGGATCCAATCTGCTCGTGCCACCACATGATGGGATCGAGTCGACTAATTTAAATATGTGACGAAGTTGCAAACATGACAACAATGATTTCTTTTATGTAATTTATTTTAATCATAAATATTCAGTTTAAAGTAGGTAAAATGGACTTTCAAGTCGAAGAGGCATAGAGGAACACGATGTGAGGCGCGCTCCTGGCTGTTAACCCCAGGAAAGCTACTGGACCCGACGGAATTATTTACACAAAAGTGAGGGGACTGCTCGCTTGCATTAAATAAAGGTCACCATACAACAGATAGGCAACTTCAATTGGATACAAGCAATAACTTCAACCTTTGAAGCCCCGCCCCCGTCATATAGTATTTCGGAAACAAAAAATTTCCAGCGCTGTTCCCTTTGCCCCTATTACACCGGTACAAGCTCGAACATTATGCTGAAACAAAAATAAAAAAAAGACAAAACATATTAGAGCACATGTGAAAAAAAATATATCATAATATTATATGACAAAAACCCGACTAAAGAATCACGGCCATCATATCAATCATCTTGTTGAAACCTGATCATGATAATTATTTCATGGTCCCGCATTGCAGTGTTGTTCAGAAAGAAAATGGAAGCGACTCAAACAAGTTTAGAGTTGGGAAAACGGCTCCCAATTTTCTGTCTGTTGCGTACCTGCTGCCGGATCCATGTGAGGCGAGTCGAGGAACACAAATCAGAAAGTAAATTGCTAGCTGGCAAAATAAACGAACATCGCATTTTAAATAATAACATTAAGATGTCTTCAGGTCGGGACGTTTTATTTACAGGTGAAGGTTTGGATTTTTAGGAGCATGTGTCAATCGTTTACACAAGAGATCAGCTGTTAGCACTTCACCATCCCTGCTAAATAAATGATTAATTTGCCCGTGCCCGGCGAAGGTGCTCCTCTTCGGCTTACTGTGAATATATAATAAATATATAAATATATATATATATGTATATATATATATATATGGCGGAGCGGTCTAAGGCGTTGCGTTCAGGAAACCGGCGAAAACCCTAGCAGGCACAGGGAGAACCTTGCACTTCTGTACTGTGATGCGGACTACAGGGCCATCATAGGCCATATTGCAAATATCCCCGTACAATATATGTGTACTGTACATACTGCACATTTATGACTACAAATTGGAGCGGCAGTCCCGCCCGCGGTAGCCGTAGCTGTAGTTGCGTGGGTTCGAATCCCACCTCAGACAGTGCCCCAATTTTATTTTGAAAAAACATTTATTGTGTTAAGAGGAAGTGTATATCTCTCGTCTGAACTACTCATATCACAATGAACGCCCCCGATTTTTTTTTTTCCTTTCCTTGCTCTCGCAATTAACGCGGGAGCATGTGCAGGGGAGTTATTAAGCATTCAATGAATTATGCGAAATAATTCATCCATCCCAGGGTGTTGTCATTTTATCCCGAGCGAATCTGTCGGGGAGTTGTAATAGTGTCCCGTTGGCCCACTCGAGGGAATTCAACCGCTGCAGACCAGCGAAACCCAGGCCAATAAAAGCATGACGGCCTATGATATAGATAGACATTAATTAATGGGGCAATGCAATGCAAATAAATATATTTATATTTATATCATATATTACGTCAGCACTGGTTGCGTTTATGAATTTATATGAGAGATTGTGTCTTCACGTCACATTTGATATACTCTCTAATCATGTGATAATATCAGAGCTTACTTTGGTGAAATGAACAACAGTGAGGATGAATGCTGCTGTTTAAAAGCCACCGTGGATTGCATCAGCAAAACAAAATAAAATAGCAAAAAAAAAAAAAAAAGGTTCTTTCCAATTTGTTTGGCGGACAGGACACTGGAAAGCGGGAAGAGGAAAGAGGAGGGCTGGCTCGAATGAACACCTGAGTGCGGACGAATCAGGGGGAGGACAAGACGTGCTGATTTGCAAATGCGTGTCAGGAGACTTGTGTGTGGCTCCGTAGCTACACGTTCGGACCACATGGGGGCGGGATAAGGGGAACGAAAGAAGCATGAATTAAATTAATTAATTAATTTGGGTATATATTCAGCATCTGGTTTTCTGAAAAAATGGAATGTGCAAAAAATGGTGTGCTTTACAAACTAAAAAAAAAACTTACAGTCTTAAACTTGTACTGAGCTCACCAAGCTGCATCTTCAAAAATAATTGTATTACCATATACCAGTGCTATATCACCCTGCTCACTGTCCCTCGCATAATAGGTTTGTTTCACCCCCACTGGTTATGGAGTACAGTGAATCCTCGGTTATCGCGGTTAATGGGGACAGAGACCACCCGCGAAAACTGAAAATCCGCGAAGTAGCGGTAAGTGTAGGGTATGTGATCCTTGATGGCTTGCTGTTTTGCTGTTTCAGGCATGGCTGTACAGCCTACATTTTCAATGAGAAATTAGCATGTTAATGTGACTAAATAATAATAATAACATGGCAGGGGTTGAACTTAAAATAAAGTTCAACTTGTCTTTGATGGAAAGTGCTTCGGCCACTCGGCCCAACTTGTGTCCGGGAGAAGGCCGTCCTCTTCGGCCTGACTTTCACGAACGCCGCTCGGCGAAACTACAATGCCCCCGAATATTTTTTATACCCGCGAAGCACTGAACCCGCGATATCATCGTTGCTCGTCCTGAACCGAGCGAGATGTCGCGTCACAGTAAGCCGAAGAGGAGCACCTTCCCCGGCCACCTCTTGTTGGGTTTATTCAATTAAGTCCCAAGTGTTTTTAACAAATATTTCATGAGATAAGAATGACCTGATTATTGTATGGCAGAGTGAGACAGTGGCCGTCGCGTCTCTTAAAATGTCATCTACTTGTTAAAGCAACATTGGAGCTCCTGGAAAAGACGGGAGTCAAGGGGAAGGAGTGACCTAGCTTATTAAAGAAAAGACCCAGTGGACCCCGGACAGCTTCTAGGACAACCAGTTCCACCTGCCGCCCAGGGGTGGGACGTTTAGGTGACCAGGGGTAAGGGGTTTAGGCCACCAGTTCTTCACAAAAAAACAACAAAATGACATCACAGCTGAGCAGCGACGTTGGAAAAACCAAGCATAACGTTGAATCTCAGGTGGATTAAGGTTGGCTTGTGACATGCCTGGCAAACCGGGTCTGGAGGCTTGTTGGGCTGTAGGACATGGCTGCACCCTTGGCTGTGATAAAAAAATCATTGTTTGAAAATGTAAAAACATTTGCCTCAATATTTTGGTTTCTAACGGACAGCGGGGGGCGTGACTTGCCTTCATTCTTGTGACAGGTAAGTCACGCCCTCATGGAACATCAGCTGATAAAGACGGGCCACAAGACACCATTGACCGTGTTTCCTTTGTTATTGCTTGCTACTTTCAATGGGCGACTACGAATGTGCCCTACGCTACCTGCGAGACGCCAAGAACCGACACGAAGACGCCGCGGTTTTTGAAATCAAATCCTCCGTAAGCCAATGATGCGAGGCTCCGGTATTCGATGAGGTCTTCATCTGAAATCGACGCCCACGACGACGACCTTCTGAGTTTGGGTTTAGAGACGCACGTATAAACTGTCGTGATCTACCGAATATAAAGTGGCCTCAAATATTCTACTCATTCTGTATGAGCGTTTATTTTGGGTATTTTTTTTTTTTTGCGGCTTGTTGTAACAGCCAGTGAAAAGTGAGAATGTGCAGCTGTCGTCGAACTCGCAGGGAGTTTCCTGGGAATTACATCACATATCTTGTCTAGCGAGGGGACGAAGCCTGGAAAGTCATTAATTTGATTGTCCAGTATTTCCTTCATGAGATATTGCAACACTTAGAAAAAGTGTACAGCGCCAGCAGACAAAGATGTGTGGCTGACTATCATGCACTCAGCCATGGACCAGCACACACAAGTGGCTGGATTT
Source organism: Idiotropiscis lumnitzeri (assembly GCF_059441095.1). Taxonomy (NCBI): domain Eukaryota; kingdom Metazoa; phylum Chordata; class Actinopteri; order Syngnathiformes; family Syngnathidae; genus Idiotropiscis; species Idiotropiscis lumnitzeri. The sequence continues at coordinate 2,890,969 of NC_142412.1, forward strand.
GGACTCCATTTGAAATGCACTAGAACATGCGGAAATGGATTTTATTTGCATTTTGCGACCGCGGCGAGGTCCCTATTGTTTTTGTAGAAAATATTATTACTTTTATTATTATTATTATTATTATTATTAGGGCCTGAGCAGCGACCGCTGCGAAGTCCCTATTGTTTTTGTCGAAATTATTATTATTATTATTTTTCCGATTGTTCGATTAAAAACACCATAAATGTTAATGATGTCAAGTGTCGTACCGACGGCTAGTAGCAAATTCTCCCAGCTGATAAAGACGGGTCTCAAGACACCATCATGCGACACTCTGAAGAAGGCGCTGAGATGGGTGACCTGTGACCTTTTGCCGTTGTGGGTGGAAAATTTAATCTCGTGCGGGCCGAGGAATAATAACTCGCATTTTCCACAAGCAACAAAGCATAATGGAAATGCAGCAGGAAACTTATGAAGATTTAAAAAAAAAAAAAAAAGCACTCACCGTCATTTTTTCCTCTTTCTCCCCAACTTAAATTCAACCATTATCTACCATTCAATCCATCTGCCTCAAAATATTCATGATTTGTGTGTGCGTGGTTGCGTGTGTGTTTGTTGATTCATGCTATCAGTAGAGACAAGAATTGAATGAATAGATGCAGATGAACCGTCTTTTTGTAGAAATTATTATTATTATTATTTTTCCGATTGTTCATTGTCATCGTTGTTAGCAAAATCATTTCCACTTTCTTACCGCTGTCAGACTGTCTGTGTAATTTGAGCATAAAATTATCATTAGGCTTGATCATTTGATAAATCACCCAAAAATGTAAAAGGACTCAATGTGTGTGGGTTCGGCACTCCATCTCAAGTTTGCAACCGTTTGATGAAATGTTACAAAAACACAAAAAAGGCACGCTTACCTCTCAAGTGGTTCGGGCAGTTTTAATCACTCGTAATTAAGATATTTGATTATATAGTGTGGGCTATAATATTAAATGGTTTGAGTCTATGGTGGGAGATCAATACCTTTGATCAATATTTGTATCAATAAGATTTATTTTTAATAAAACTATTTGAACTTGTCTTTTGCCCAATAAATAAATAATGCCAGACCTAAACCATAAATGGAATGATCAATATACTCTATTGTAAACTGATTGAACATATTTCTCCAGATAAACATTATTCATTGTATGTTCCCCTCGTCTTTGGAGAGCCTTTTCCTGTTTGTTACAGTGAAAAAAAATGTGACTGTCCGCAGGTTGCAAAGAGTCACTTGCATGTTTTTAAATCGGGAACTGAATATCAAATCAAAAACTTCATCTGATTGCCTTAAAATTCTGTCTGTAGCATCTTAAGACCTGGGACAAACACTGGGGCTAAAATTTTTTGTTTCCAAAATACTATATGACGGGGGCCGCTTGGCACCGTCTGTGCTGCTTATAAAATGACCAAGTCTAGCGACTTTTTTAAATCAGCGTCAAAAACACATTAAAGGACACAAAAAAAATCATGTGAACAATTTCGAGAAGATGGATCATCTGAATCATTTTGCAGGAACTTTTGTTGCCACGGAGAATAATCAGACTCTGCGGCACCGTAATAGCCACGCCCTTCGAAGGAAAGTCACAAAAATAGAGCTCCGGCCGGCGTGCGTGGCAGTTAAGCCGTAGAGGAGAATTTTATCTTTATCTTTAAACATTTGCAACGCACATACAGTCTTTTCAGCACTCGTCTCATAAACTAGGTAAGAATTTAGGTGGGTTACCATCTGTGGGAATGCAGTCTGCTGACCTGTACAAGTTCATTTCAGCCTCTGCCTTTAAACATGCTCGAATGCAGTAGCACAAGTACAAACTCTATCAAACATATATCTTCTTTAATTGTAACAGCTTGCTGTTATCAAAACCACTCTTGACTGTGTTTGCTTTGTTCTTGCTTGGTACTTTCAATGGGCTCTGTCTGAGGCGGGATTCGAACCCACGCCTCCAGGAGAGACTGCGACCACGTACTGCACGGTGCCCTTCTGACGAATCAGCGTGGGCGAAGAGGAGAGGAAACGAATCGGTTACTTTACTTTTTTGAGATACTTAGAAATCTATATATGTACATACATACAAGTATATGTATGCGTTTGCTCACAAAATCAACCGGTGAGAAGTTATTGTTCAGCTGTGGTGCCTCCGTGGAAATGCGCTTGTGTAAGGTGTAGCTCAGCTCATTTAGCTTATTATCGTCATTCATTACTTGAATGGGGCAGTGTTTGGAGCGTTAATTTAAAAAGATCGAATAGACCGTTAAATTGTGATGAGTGGTGTCTCGTGCGAGTGTCATCCTAACTGTACAACTAAAGCTAAACCGCTAGTGTGACGTCATTTGCTAGTAGCTAATTGTGACAGCGGTCTGTTTTCCACTCGTATGCATAGCTAGGCATGACATGGAGCGATCTAGGTGTCAACAAAAACACCATAGTAGTGAATGTGTGTGCGTGTGCGTGTGTTAAGCTATTTACTGCGCCAGCTTTCCGTTTGCCAACCTGTGATTGAGGGCTTTACCTGCAAATCAACTTATCCTCATTCTTAATTGAAGGGTTTGTCTCAGGGCCCCAGCTTCAACTTACAGCCCTTCCACACAACCAAACAGGAAGTGTCGTGGGTAAAGACACATTTATTTGAAACAATGCGTCTCCGCTTCCGATATGGCCGTATTTTTTTCTTTTTTTTAGATGGATATTTGGGAAAAACACGCAATGAATTGAAGCCGCAACACGATGCTACGCTTCGCAGGCTGCACAATACGGTCGTGAAAGGGGCAAGAGCGTGACGAACAACCATCTGGGCTCACAATCACACCTAGGTCTGTTGGTCAGAAAGTCCTTAATCCAGATGCGTGTGAGGGCAGGGAGGCCGAGAATAACTATCATCAAGGAGAAACTAATGGATTTTGCCAGTTCTGCAGAAGCTCACAGTATGAGGCCGACTATATAAAGGTGGAAATTTACATTGGAAACGTTTGGTTTAGCTGTTAGATCCGCTCGGCCCTATTGTTTTTCTAGAAAATATTATTACTTTTTTTATTATTATTATTATTATTATTATTAGGGCCTGAGCAGCGACCGCTGCGAAGTCCCTGTTGTTTTTGTAGAAATTATTATTATTATTATTTTTCCGATTGTCATTGACTATGATTGTCTTAGTGTCACACTATTTTAAAAAGATATTTATAACAATTCAAAATGTTTCAAGATGATTATATTTTGGATAATGGTAAGCATCAAGGCGATGGAGACGCTTTGGTTGAGAGGATGACGCTTCGATATATATATATATATACATATATATATATAAGGGACCAAAGGAAGCTTGTGTTCTTGCTAATAATCGACACATTTTTTTACATATATATCTATTTTTTTTTTCAGTTTGACCTTTAAATGCTTGCACATATATATATATATATATATATATATATATATATATATATATATATATATATATGTATATATATATATATATATATATATGTATATATATATATATATATATATATGTATATACATATATTGAATTTTTAGTATGCTGAATAACGTGGTTAAAAAAAGAGTGAAAATTTTTTTAAAAAAAGCACAAGCCAGCATGGGCTTGTTATCAATACAAACCAGCACTGGTACAATGTAAACCACACTGCCATAGTCATGACACACACACACCCACACACACACATAAACGCGGTCATGCACATGCACATGGGCAGACGGACACACGCATACACACACATGCGTGTTACATTGAATCAGTGGTGGGCCGTCAAGGCCTTCTCTGCTAGCCTAACTAATGTAGTTGTTTAATTTATTTAAATTTATTTTATATTAAATTATTTAAAATTTAATTTAAACAATTTTATTTAAATTTATTTTATATTAAATTATTTAAAATTGAATTAAAATAATTTTATTTAAATGCAGTATATATATATATATCTTTTTGTTCTAATTTGAACGACCCACTCGTTTGCGGTACAGTCACATTGACGCCGACACGTGTGTGGATGATCAAGCACACCACCTCGCTCTGAGCTTCTCTCCTCCTCTTCATCGGGTGGGGATTGTTTTTTTAAATTATTTTTGACACGGGCGGATAAAAATCTGATGTCTTGATTGCATCTCTGCCGAGCCTGGCTGGTATTTTGAGAGGAATTCCCGGCAATGCTGGTAAGAATTCGTCATTTATAATTCGTGATGTGAAAAATGTGACACGGTCATGTATGAAGCAATTGGCTGGTGTAAGGTCAATCTCTTTCCTGCTGGGTTAGCTATCTTACCAGTGACTTAGATGTGTATAAAAAAAAAAATAATGATTAATAGAAAATAGTTTAGTGTTGACAAAAGTAGTACTACAGTCAGCTGTGATTTTTTTTTTCCCTTTTGTCCGGAATTGGAGCGTATGTTTTTTTTTTGTTTGTTTGTTTTTGCTTGGCCTGCACATGTTTGCATGTCAGGAGGTTGTTTTTCGGCACTGCGAGGTCCCTATTGTTTTTCTAGAAATTGGACTATTTAACCATTTAAGAGCATTGCGATGCCAGTAAATGGAATACTTCTATTGCTGTTTCCAATTGGTCCACTTTGGGTCACATGGACTACAGTACCCAGCAATTGCTCAGCTTTTGTTTCGTTCGCAGGCTGGCAAGCAAAACATGTCCCGGTATCGTGAAAGATGCAAAGTCCTCTACCTGGATCCACCAGGATGTTAGTGTAGAAAGGCATCCTGAAGCCTGTAAAGTCATTAATTTGATTGTCCAGTATTTCCTTCATGAGATATTGCAACACTTAGAAAAAGTGTACAGCGCCGCATGGCCATATCGCCGGATATCCGGTTCACTGACTCAGTGACTGTAGAAGAAGACACTGTGAGTCAACCGCCCCCTAAAGAACCCTCAGAGTACATTACCACTAGATCAGGCCGCTTAGTAAAGCCTAGAGTCATCACTGATCTATAATATATATATATATATATGTTTGATCAAGTCCAAGCTCATGCGGCGGAAAACGGCAAATCTTAAATTCAATATTCCTTCGGAACATTCCACCTTCAATATTTTATACGTTAGTTGTGCAGCCAAACTAAGACACATGAAGGTCAAATTTTGAGACTCCCTGCTCGGGCACTGTTCGCTAATCAAACGCAATCGGAGTCGGGTTGTTTGGGCTGAACAAAGACATAAAAAAGTGTACTTGGTTGTTTATTTAATGGGCGGGGCTTCGAAGTTTTCACTTAAGATTTCCTTCATGCGACACTCTGAAGAAGGCGAAAGAAAATGTAGTTGTAGCCACATAGCCATCCTAAAATGGCGGAGGGCGTGCCCACTGGTCATCTATTTTACCTGAACCAGGATTCAAATACTGCACTCATCAGAGGTGCCAATTTGGTTTAAGACCAGGCTCGCGCTGTACAATCGCATGGGCTTGTTATCCGTCCACTGCCAACCATGGTCAGGGTTCAGGACCAGCCCGCTTGTATGCTGTTCAGAGATATTTTTGGTTTTGATTTGAAAATGTGACTCTAAGGAGTGTAATGACCAGTTACAACCAATACTTGTCGTTTGCCCATTTCGCCGAGTAGGTTGCGATGAATTTTTTTCAGAACCTGGCCCAGGAGCAGCGGAAACGGAAAGAGCAGACGCAATGGGAGCTGCATGCGTGGTCTGTTACTGGCAAGGTGGGCCTCCAGCCTCCCCTTGTAGGTTGCCTTTGCTAGCTTGATGCCTTTGCATATATATATATATATATATATATATATATATATATATATATATATACGGGGAGAGAGAGAGTAATTGCACCGCACATCCAAAGAGGGTTTGCGCCGCTTTTCTCCATCACATAAATAAAATTAAAAAAAAAAAAATATATAATTTATTTTTACAGTGGAATCGCTAAATATACGCCCATCCATGAATGGTATTTTTTATGCAGGACATCCCTTTGCACTGGAAAAAAATACAGTGATTATTTTGTAGCCTATTCCCGCTATCTTTGGGCAGTAGGCGGGGGACACCATGAACTAGTTGCCAGCCAATCACAGGGCACACAAAGACGAACGACCATCCGCGCTCACACTCATACCTAAGGACAATTTAGAGGGTCCAATCAACCTGCCATGCATGTTTTGATCACCAAAAAATGCTTGGGTTCCACCACAGTATGGAACAGAACTTTAGCTGGCCTCGAGAACACACCCAACGGGGCGTTCCAATTGCGTAAACGGTAGTTACAGCCACAAAAGGCTCTTTTGCCGCGATGCGAAACCCTCCACCGTGCTTTGTCATTCCAGGGTCATCCAATAGACAAACCCTCGTTTTGCCTGTTACTTTAAAAGCATTTGCTTGGGTCTTGGAAAGGATTACACTTGACGGTAGATGAATGCTGAGAGAACCCCATTGTTTTGTTTTCTTGAACATTTTTTTTTGCAGAGGTTCGTTTTTGAAAGTTGTTGCACTTTTTTTTATGTATTTTGCTGTACTCCTGCCTGAAGCGCTTTTTATTTGAATCTGATGTGGAATTCTCGGTGGGTTATGACGCGTGTGGAACCTTACGTTAGCTTAGCATACCCACATGGAAATACAACATGGAACTACCCGATGCTGTTTTAGCGTTTAAGCTGCTGGACACAGCGTGCTTGGAGATGACAGACAGGCAGCTGGCTTTAACAGCATGCAGTGACTTAACATTTGCGAATATGAAGTCGGCGCTGAAGAGGATATTTGGCGCGAATGCGAGTGCTGCGGCGGATGCCATCAGCCAGTGCAGGGATTGCAAGTTGCATTGATTGAAAAAAAAAAAAAAAGAAAAACTACAATAAACTGTCTTTCATATTAATTCATGGTTTATTTGCCTAAAAGCCTAAATTATGAGGCCAAAATATTTATATTTAATAAATATGATGTTTATGTCATAGTTGGTATTCACTAGCAGGTGTTTTTTTCTTATTTTTCCTACAATGAGGGGACTTTGTTGGACGTTCCCAGCAAACCCGCACGGCGGCACCTCCTATATGGACTTCCTTTGCCACGTTCACCGTCATTGTGGTCTGCGTTTGTGCCAACATTAATTCTTGTGCAACTCTTTTCTTTTCAGTGGTCTTTCCGGCTGCCCAGCTGTCCAACGGGCCTGTGTTTTATTGCAGGAAAAAAGCCCCCCGTTTTTCCAAATCTATCTGGCACTTCCTGAGAAGCCACGTTTGGACTTGTTAATACTATTATTATCATTTCTCTCTCTCTTTCCCAAATAGTCATATTTCAGGCGCTTGGATCCATGACCTTGTTCGTTTGGTCACTACCCAAAGCTTGTGACCATAGCTGAGGACAGGAAAATACAATGACTGGTAAATCAGCACCTGATGCAGGGCACGGGCGGTTCCAAGCGGCTATAAGGTAGATTTTGTTCACTCATGTTGCAGCATCGTAAGGAGACTGCGACCTGAACGCAACGCCTAATACCGCTCCGCCATCCTGGCAACTGGTAATGTCCAATGAAAGATTCCACCTTTATATCGTGGAAAAAGACATAAAAGTCAGCTGCGAAATGCTCTTCATGATAAATAATATATGTGCTTTAAAAAACGCTCTGATATATATATATATATATATATAGGCTCGCCGCCGCCTTCGCCTCCACGCCGCTCTCCGCAGAAAATCGACGAGTATACAAACGCGCGCTCCATGCACAGGAAATAAAATTTTCTGCTCGGTTGCCGAGATGAGGATGGCCAGGGCGGCCACCTGGAACAACAGCGGAGCCCTTATCGAGATAATGACTGAAGTTCGAGGGCTGCCCAGCGCACCGCTCTGCCATCCTGGCACCATACTTCAATCCAAAAATACGTAACAAGAATCTGAAAAAAAAAAAAATACTGAAAGGTGATCCCACTTTTAATGTATCGTTGTCGAATTGTAGGCCTTGGAATCGACGGCGAAGGTGCTCCTCTTCGGCTTACTGTGTCGGGCACAGTCCGGTTTCTCGTTTCGACAACTTTGGCCACGAGTATTACTAGGGGGTCTTGAAGGAGGGATTTTGTGGCGATCCATGTTAAGGCCTCAGAACTCATGGTTATCACAAGAGGAGCTGACACCTTTATATAGTGTAAAAAGACATTAGACCGCTCCGCCATCCTGGCACCTAATGTCGAGTGTTTATCAGATTTAATAAGGCACTGTATAGAAATTGCAGCCTGCTCGTGGGGGGGGATCTGGATCGCTGCATTAAGGTTTGATTTGAAGCGTATATTCCTGAGTGGTGCGGGACCCCCGTAGCGGGCAGGGGTCGTCGGCAGCATCTGTTCTGGTGGAGGCCATCCACGAGCAAGGCCAGAGCGTCGCCGCTAACCAAGCGTCTCTTGGAGCAATGAGCTAGGTTTTACAGGAAGTCGGCCATTTTGAATTTACATCAATCCTTTCTATGGAACATTAATTGTTCCTTTCCCTGTTCTGTTTATGCTATGAAACTTATGGAGGCAGCACCACAGGCACTGGTCTTAAAGGAATACACAAATTTGCCACACTCATAATTTAGCAATGTTTATTTGTATTCAATTAGAAAAAAAAATAGCGGACACTCGGCCCTCTTCATTTTTGGTATTAGGTCATACAAGGTGGGAATGTGACGCCATGGAAATAGAGATTAGCCCCAGTCAGCATTTGCGAGCTGAAAATGCATTTTCAGGATCATTTTGAATTTGATCAAGATTTCTAATAATTACCCCTCTATGCCGATTGAAATGCGCCTTTGGGAGACACTAAGCAATGCACAAACATACGCACACACACGCCCACACACACACTTCTATAAGAGGAGTGTCTATGAATAATCAGCCCCAAATATTAAACTCAAAACTCATTCAATCCATAAGACATAAGCCGCTACTATTTTTCTAGATTTTGAACTGTGTGGCTAGTACAAGGGTGCGGCTTTACTGTGGATTTTTCTTTCACCAGTAGGGGGCGCTCTATAGTTTAGAAAATACGCTAAATAAATCTGGATTTATTTTTCTTGGGTCTGTTCTGTTTTAATTCGCAAAGTTGTTGCCGTGTTAAAAGGCACGGTTTTAACAATCTGTTTCTGTATCTTTATGTACATCACAGTACAAAATCGTTCTGTAAAAGCCTGTAGATAAATTGGTCAGCGCCTGGGCCGGAGATTGCTTTGATTTAATGTGCCCGGGGAGGTTGCCGTGACTCCTGTGCACCTCATTGGAACATCATTGATCCATTTCACCTTGTCCCAGATGGATTCATTTTGTGCTTTCTTTATGGCTTGCTCCCGGATCCTTCTCCAACGCTACCTCGCCCTCGGGGCCAAGTGGGCATGGGTTAGAGCTGGTCAACCATGTCTGGTTTATCCTTCATGTTATTGCAAGCAAGAAACGTCACAGGTTTAGTCAAAGGACAGCAAAAAAAACACAAAAAAACACTGCCCAAAGCACACCACTCACATCTCTCTAAACAGCCATCTGATTGGCTGAGGTTGATTGGCTCCCAGAATCCATTGCAGAGATCTTTTTGTTTTGTTATTTTTATTTCTTTTTGGGATATGAATGGCATGAGAGATGCATTTTTTGTGTTTTTCGAGCTAGCACGCGCAAGCTAGCATGTGCCTCATAGTGCTACGCACCCAGATTAGCGCCAATGTAATTGTAGTGGTGTTAAACAAATCCTAAAGCACAAACCATCGACAAACATTGAAATGTTCAGACTATTTCATATCTTTCTCATTGAACGTGTTAAGGAACCCCAAATGTATTCTATTCATTTTATTGTGGTGACCCACAAAGGAGAGATTCACATGCTTTGCCACAAACTGAGCAGGAAAAGGGTTTTTCTCCACTATGTTAAAGGCATGTGGACGACAGGAGCAAATCGACAGCAACAACAACTCAACAAGGTCGCCCTCATATATGAGCGCCGCGTCTCCAGGTAGTCCATGCCCGCCGCGATCTGGCAGGCGAAGAGCCACAAGCGCGCCATCGTGTTGTTGAGGCAGTTTCGGGAAAAAGTAGGCGCCCCCCCGGCCGCCACCCCCCTCGACTGGCTTGCCTGGAGTTGCAGATGTAAGAGTTAAGGCAACATGAAGAAGAGAGGTTAAAAAAATTAAGCACACGCAGTTCAATGAGTGCAATCAGATGAAGCCTTTAGGATCGTCTAACCGCTCCAGCGCCCCGTCGTGCCGCTCGGCGAAACTACAATGCCCCCGAATTTTTGCCTCAAAATAATTGTCTGCAAAGCAGTCTGTGCCATCCGCATCATTCTAAAAAACCAAACTTTTATAACAGCTAAACCAAACGTTTCTCACTTTCACTAGGATGAAGCATTGACCACTGACCTTGGTCTTCTTCATCTTCACTCTTCACAATGCAGAAGGGCTTTAGCTACGTTTGAAGTAAGAACCACGTTTTAGGATACAAAATGATCCATGAGGGTAGACTTAGGGGCCGCTTGGCACCTCCCGTGCCCGGGGAAGGTGCTCCTATTCGGGCTAAGTGTGACAGACGCCGGCCTATTACCCCCGGAGCGATGGAGCTGGGGGGCGGATGGATGAAAGAGAGAAAAATGTGGATTTAATTGCACGCGATGACTTGAAAAGCTTGAAAACATGTTGCAGTTTTCACAGTCTGCCCACGTAGATATTAGCAGTTTAGCCGCTAATAAGGACGGATTTATTCATTTTAATCTCTTCATGAAACGTTTGGTTTAGCTGTTATAAAAGTTTGTTTTTTATGCATAAATAAATACATAAATAAATAAATAAATAAATAAATAAAAAAGCAGTTATTTATTTATTATTTATTTATTTTAATGTGCATTTCTGTACATCAGGACTTTTGGACATGTATGTATAATGAATTAGAGTTTAGAGTTATAGTTTTATTTATTTTTTTAATGTAGTTTTAGTTGGTTTTAGTATTATTTTTAAATTTTTAAAGAAGTGTTTTACTTCTGTTGAATTAAAAAAAAAGAAACACCCTGAAAACTAATTAAATTTAAAATCAAACTATTAAAACTATAATTGAAATTCCAAAACTATAATAAGCCTTCCCCTGACACACTGCTTCTGATGTCTTTCATTCACAAAAAATTTGGCATAGGGAAAAGTGGTTGCAGGGATCGCCTCTCAGGTACATTTTGGAGACTATGTCAGAACCATAAAATATTATTTAATTATTCAATTTTTTTTTTTCTATTCTGTATCCATAAATAAATGGTAAGAAAAATCAACCAGCGTAGAAGCAAAACATTAGCTTAGCTGCCGGCTAGCTTCAACTGTGCTGGTCTTCATCAAATAATCTATGAGTCGCAAGACTACGGCGGGAAAAAAAGCATGTTTCTCAGGGTAACACGCGCCCCCAAGTTCAACCGTGTGGAGGCTCCGGACATTTCACAGGGCACACCGGACGGCGTACCAGCAGGTAAAAGTCGGAGTAATTAAATAAATACAAAAAGAATGGCTGGGGAGCCTTCATCCTCTCTACCACCTGGAGTAGCATCTTGGCGGAGTGAACGGACAGCGGGGGGCGTGACTTGCCTTCATTCTTGTGACAGGTAAGTCACGTCTTTCATGTCCGGGTTGACTTCCACTGAGTTTTCTCATAACACACATACTCACCTTCCCCGGGCACGGCGGTGCCAAGCGGCCCCTAAGTTTAACCGAATGGTCGCGGGTCTAAAAAATATTCGGGGGCATTGTAGTTTCGCCGAGCGGCATAAAAAATGATATTGATTGGCGCAAGGTGTATAACAGAATATAAACATATAGATGTCTTCAGGTACCGACTCTCCTGCACATGCTGAAGTCCACCAGGTCTTTCGTGGATTTGGTTTCTTGGACTTTGCTAATTAAAACAGAACAGACCCGAGAGAGAAAAAAATGTAGATTTATTTAGCGTATTTTCTGAACTATAGAGCGCCCCTAGTGGTGAAAGAAAAAACACAGAAAGCTGCACTGCTGTATTAGCCGCATGGTTCAAAATCGAGGGAAAAAGTAGCGGCTTATAGGCCGGAAAAAACTGTAATACAAATACAGAGTCATGAGTAGACGTTGAATGACTAAAGATTTTTTTTTTTTTGGTAGTTGACGATCTGATGAAAGTCGATCCAAAGTCAATTAATCAATGACTATAGTGTTATTTTATTTTTTATTTTTTTTAGCGACAAGTGTTCAAACATTTTTTTTTTCCTCAAATGTCATTGGCTTGTCATAAATGATGTCCAATATAGAAAATGATTGACCACCCTTAGAAAAAAATAAATAAATAGGTGTAGGGTCATTTGAAAAGTTTGCAGTTTGGTGCAATACTCACATGGGTAAATGTGTAGTCATAAACTTGAGAGAACCTCTGCAGCAGTGCGGGCCTTTTGGATTGGCTGTAGGCCATGAGGAAGGCGTTGCGTTCAGGTCGCAGTCTCCCCAGGAGGCGTGGGTTCGAATCCCGCCTCAGACAGAGCCCATTGAAAGTACCAAGCAAGAACAAAGCAAACACATTCTTCAATGTTTTACACGCGGCAGGTGTACGTCACTCCGCAACATTCGAGATAATGAAGAGAAAGACTCTGCTTTCCGTGGAATTTGCATGATGATTGGCGTAAACCCAGGCGGCGTGGTGCAGGTGATACTTCTTCACCTTTTTGTCCATGGCATCCATTGTCTTTTCCTTGAAACTCTAAATTCTCTTCTTTTATTTTTTTCAGGACTTCATCTTCTTCTGCGATATCCAAAACTTTTTATGGCCTGTAATAGGAGAGCATTTATGTGTCTCAAGGTACAATCTACGCTAATGGACCCAATAGGGCTAATTATTGGGCTCCAACTTTTTGTACCACTGCCAAAAAAGCTACACGTTTGCTCCCAATCTGTTGAAGGCGAGTCTCAAGGGTACAAAAGCAAAAGCGCTAGACCTGAACAGTGTAAAGTCTGAATCGCTATTGTGCATGACCGAAGCAGAGACCCTCGCAAAGATCGCAGCACGCTTTAAAAGAGTCATTCTGGTCGTGTGTTTTGCTGTTTCTTTGGCTTTAAGTCGGGGTCGACAGCCCGGCGGGCTTCATGCTGAGATTTCCGAGCACCGAGACGAACGAGCGCATTACAGGTACAAGTCAATATTGCAAGTATAACAGAGAGTATTAGGTAAAGGAATAATCAATGGAGTGCAGTCCAACAGAACATTCTCTCGTTCATTCGCACTCTAATGGCAATCTATTATTTACCATGACTTTTAAAATGAACTTTATCCTTATTAGTAGCCTCTTTACAGCAGCTTCTTGCTTGGCACATGCACCATTTGTCAGTTTTATGGAAATCAATTGTGTGGCCGTTCCATAATCCTTTACTGTAAAACATTACTTTTCACCTTTGCACTATTATGCTCCGCGGTAGCTCAACTTAGACTCTTGTTCTCCCCACAAGCCGTCACATAAAAAGCTGTCTAAAAAAGGCGACTTGGTAGATTAGAATTTGCCCAGTTTCTAATTTAAACTTGTATCATCATTTGTCAAAGTACAGGGTCCTTCACCTGACTACAGATGATCTTCTGGGGACTTTATTTGGTTTTAATCACTTTTGGGGTCTGTATCTATGCTCTCACTTGTTGCAACTCCTTCTTAACATTACATCGTGTCCAGATCTAATGAGACGTGGCATGGCCCCAAAAGACAAGTGAGGGTGTCGACTTGGAGGAACACTCAGTGGTGGAGACAAGACATGTTTTTGTGTTTGATACTATTTCAACTCTGCCTCGCACACACACATGCAGAGCTTCAGAACATACCAAAGCCGCACGTAGCGACACAGGCAGAAAAAGAAAATTAATTTATTTATTTATGTTTAATTAATTGATTAGGGCACGAATTGTTTTCTTCTTGGTAGGGGGGGGGCGTGACAGAAAATAATTGCGAAGAACCGTGCTAGTCACATACTGCCCTGCTCAGCTGATCAAAACAGACAGAGGCTCCATGGCCATGTCTCTATCGTTTTGGCATCCATTGAATAGTTCTACTGAGAATAGTCTTCGGGTGGTTACTATTAGCATAGCACAAAGCAAACACATTCAAGAGAGCATTACCAGTTGCCAGGATGTACACAGTCAAGAGAGCATTACCAGCTGCCAGGATGGCAGAGCGACGGTCGCCAGTTACGGCTTTCTGGTGTGTAGATGCTGCCGCCCTGATTTTTTTCAGTGCTCTAGCACCTTTAGAAAGGGAGAGCCATCTCCATACTGAACTCTACACTAAGATGTAGCTAGCACCTTCCCCGGGCACGGGCGGTGCAACGCCTTAGACCGCTCCGCCATCCTGGCGGCCTCTCTGATCCAGCGCTGTTGTTTGTTCTCTTCTGTGACCGAGTCTGCACCTCACCAGGAAAAATTGGACTTTGTTCTCATAAGGTTACATGTGCTTATCCCAACAAAATATTATTTTTTCTTGAAAAAAAACCCCAAACAATTATTCTTATAACATGCAAATGTTTCTCTCTAAAATATTGAAGATTGAATAACTTGTTATCGTCACTTAAAGTCTTTTTTTTATGTCCAGGGGGTCTTGGGCCTCAGTTGCCCATCTAATCTTGTTTCCCTTCATTCTAATTCTACTACGCATAAGAATGACTGATTATTGTCCAATATTTCCCTTATGCGCGTAACTGCACATTTACGCGACATTTTCTGCCCGCAAGATGCATGATATCTATATATATATCTATATATAGATATATATATTTATTATATATATTGTATTTTTTTTTAAGCATTTTTGAAGGTGCGCCGCTACTTCACGGATTTTAATGACCCCTGTAAACGGGCTTTGCTGCAAATAGAAGTTCATAGTTCTTAGGGCAGCTGGCAGTAAAGGCTTTGCATTAACAGTTGCCAGGATGGCAGAGCGGTCTAAGGCGTTGCGTTCAGGTCGCAGTCTCCCCAGGAGGCGTGGGTTCGAATCCCGCCTTCCACACCTTTCATTCTTCCTTCGGCCTCACTCCTTTCACCAGTAGTATGCGGAGCGACGCCAAGTTGCCCCTGGGCACTGTCTGAGGTGGGATTCAGAGTGATTTAAAGTGAAAATGATGCAATCTTTTAAGCGACAACCATTACCTCTATGACAGTAATGGAACATGTGGAAGGCCCCATACCAACCACTTTGCCCGCAGTAAGTACCAATAATTAACTGTGCATTGGCATTTCAGGTTCAGCGCTTTCGCTGTTTACACCTGTGTTGAACGTAGAAGAAGAATTTGCTACCCAATCGCTAATGAACTTCACAGTAAGCCGAAGAGGAGCACCTTCCCCGGGCACGGGCGGCAGGCCCGTTCACTCCGATGCGGGAACGTCCCGAACGCTGATTATGAGGTATTGACTTTGTTTTCTTCATGAAATTCAATTGGACGAAACCTTTTGAGGAAGCATTGAACAATCCCCCGTTTTTCTCCTGAAAAAAACCCTCTCTTTATGAATGGAGAAAATATTCTCATTAACAAGATATAATTGAAAACCTTCCCATTATTCTGCTCAGACCAAAGCTCGACCAAATTTCATGGCAACTGGTGAAGTAGTTTTTGCCTTTGAGTGTCCTTACTGACGACTAATAAACAGTTTGAACCATTTGGTGATGCGTTCCAGTCCACAAAAGGAAATCTTCTGCAGGTGTACCTAATGTTGGCTCTCATTCTCTCAATTGCAATGTTCGAGGAATTTCCCACGTCATTCCCGATCGCTGTTGTGTCAAAAACCATAAGATCGCGTAAAATTAAGTTGGCCTGGATGTGTTAAAGCGTAAAGCCTTTTTTTTTAACATGACACCTGTCTACCGCTACCAAACAGGGAATTACTGTGGGTGGTCTGCTAAAGGACTTGGAGGATGATGAGAAGACGTTTCTCAGTTTTGGTTATGACACTTGCGTCTGCTTGCATCATCAAGATTTGGAAACAAGTTTCGTTCTATTTCACAAGAGACTCTTGAAAAGAGGCCAGCGCAACACCTGTTGAGGGTGCTATTTCTGCGCGCCGCCTTGTACACCTACAGCACAACAATGCTGTGGACTTTGAACTTGTTTTAAAAGCTCAAAGTGAAGCGCCGAGGCCGAATCCCTCAAAAAAGCTAATAATGATAATAATAATAATAAATAACAAACAACCTTGTTTGTTGTGCGGATACAAACCATGCCTATGAGTGGACCCACCGAGATGCTGATCATTATATTCGGTGCTGCAGGGTCATCCTGGCCGACCGAGGCTTTTTCTGTGGCATGCAAATGAGATGCGGACCAACCGGCTTGCACGGAGCTTATCCCCTCACGTCTGTGTCGATTTGAAAGTCTGTTCTAAAGGCACAACCATCAGGACAAAACCAAAGCTTTTCTTAATTTTCCCAACATGCCATTGGGATTTTTTCTGTTGTTGTAGTATTACGCAACTTTTTCTTCCACCTTTATATAGTGTAAAAAGACATCCTGACTATTGTGAGAATCAGATTGCATGATGGGAGTACAAATTCGTTGTATGCCGTAATTCTCCGTGGCAGTGGCTGGTTGTTTGTAGAACGGCACATGCAAGAATACATTTTTAATGAGTCGCTCGTGGCGTTCAAACGTATGTTACCTCGAAAAAGGAAATAGGTGGTAGACTTCCACTCGCAGTCACCGGGCCAAATAAAAGACTGAGTCATTAGAGGATGCTGCCCCGGTTACGAATGTTGCCCAACGGACGCACTGCAGGAAGGCTGCGCTCCTCACGCAGAGCTCCGGCCACCAGCGCCACCCAAATCCTTTACCCAAGGATTTGTTCCTCATAATCGATGTCTCTGCCTTCCAGCTTGGCTTTCACTCTCTTCCACACACTGACAGCATCTGATTATCTGGGGTTATCCATGATTCACGTTCCTCCATTTGTCCTTCTCTGGCAACACAACGCTGTGCTCCCATATTGTCCTTGCTTGGATGGATTCTTGCAGATGCGTGCCGGAGCTCTGGTACGGTCCGAACCGCGCGAAACGTTCAACAAGGCCAGCGAATCCCCGGCTCGAACGGACAGGACAGCCTCGCGCTCCGCTCGTGCTCGGGCGGAAGCTGCATTGGCTCCCCGTGTGTTTCAGGATTGATTTTAAGGTGCTTAAATATTTTTACAAGTATTTCTTTTACTACTCAATATTTCAACGGTGACGCGCAGACGGAACGAACGTCGAAGCAGTTTTGAGTAAGCTTGGTGATGAAATGTCCAGTTGAGAATTTTTTTCATCTAACTTCATATGAAGAATATGTTATGAAAATTATTTCTTAAAAATATATACAGATTTTTAAGGCGCTGGAGTGGCTGGGTGGCTACATGCCGGGCGACCTGGTGATCGCAGAGCTGAAGGGCAGCTCCAACTAACAGAGACAAAAGGAGCACACAAAGGAGTCTGATGCCCGCTGCTCTTGTGTCTGTGGTGAGATTTCTCCTCGCCGCATCACCGGCTTAGTTTTTTTTGTTTTTAGTTTTTCTTAATGCTTTGTTTGAGTTTAGTTTTTCTTAGTTTTAATTTGTAAGCATTTTGTGTATTATTTGTATTCAAGATTAAAAAAAAAAAAATCGCATATCGTCATAAAATGTCAACTAAAAATATTTAAAAAGCAACCATTTCCAAATCAGCTACACATACTGTATAATAGTCCACAGACTTATTATTTCTTATACTGAGCAGACAGCGAAATGAATCAATCGGCGAAGAGCGGACATGACAACAGGTGGTCCCGCCTAGTAATTTTTACATTATCTGCTTTGGCAAACACTGGGGCTAAAATTTTTTGTTTCCGAAATACTATATGACGGGGGCGGGGCTTCAAAGTTTTCACTTAAGATTTCCTTCGCCGCAATGGACAAAATGCTTAATAACTCTCCTGCACATGCTGCTAAAAATCCAAAAACGCGCTGGAGCGGTTAGACGGCCCCTCAAACCTGCAGGATAAAATTCAGATTTTATTACATTTTCAAGCCAAGTGGAATCAAAAATCCAGGCTTCAGGATGATATGAGGGCGGCCTTGTTGAGTTGCACGGAGAAAAACATCCAAGAAAATAACTTGTATTAGCTTTTACCAGTTGGTGCACGCTACTGTGACCGTTGGACACATCAAAGCGTTGAAGTAAGAGAAGCTGACGACCTCGACAGATGACCATCAAACTTTTATAACAGCTAAACCGAGGCCGGGGCCGGCAGGGGCCCTCCGATGGCGGGTCAAACTCACCAAACTTGGGTCAGGAAGTTAAGCTTCTAAAATGAGAGCAAATAATTACTCCAAAATAAAGGGGCGGAATAAGCCAAACCAGGTGTTTTGTTTGACGGGAGGGACAAGCATTCGTTAAAAACGACTTTCAATGTTCCCTTGAAGTGAGCAGTCATTGGAATACTTAATAGAGGGCCTTGTGTTGGATCTCATCAGACCTAGCTCATTGCTCCAAGAGACTTTTTTGTAGGTCTTGGTCTTATACATACGGTGAACCCTCGCTACTTCGCGGTTCACCTTTCGCGGGTTCAAGCAGCTGTCGTGTTTCGTTTTCCTTTTTTTTCAATTAAGTTGTACCGATTGAGATAATGCCTCTCATAGCAAATGTGTACAGCGCGAGCTGTTGACCCGGTCACGCTGAACCTCATCATCCTGGTGGCCTCGTGTGGCCCCCGGGCCGTAGTTTGCCCACACCTAGAGGCATCTACTTAATATTGCAGGTCGGCTTACTGTGACGCGAGCATGCCCTCCTCCTCACGAGGCCAAAATGGCGGAAATGGAGACGCTCGCTATGGTCTTGTAACCGATTGTCACAATGAACCTCTTCCGCTTCTCCTCTTTTCTGCCCCCTCTTCCCCTGCTTGGGAATTAGGTGATGGTGACCTGCTATGAAGATTACGGCACTGACCAACCGGGGAGGGAATTCGGGGACCGTCCTTTTCAAATGCGTTCAGGAAGTAACGGCACAGGAAACAAAATTGATTTGTCACAAATGAAGAGCTTCTTTTTTTTTGCCTGTCTCTTGCCTCTGCGGAATTTAGCAATCACAGAGTGGGCACACAGTGGGTAGCCGTTCAATCTGACTACAGGGTGACCGGAGTCCCCAGAAATGGACAGGGCTCATCTTTCAAGACATTCTCGTCGCAAATGACTTCCAGAGTTTCAATAATTTCATTTTTTATATGTAGCCTATAAATACAATTTTGTTCCTCATACAATACAACAGTAATCCACTTATTTTCAGATCCTCGGAGACTTCTTTGCAATGAGGTGCCTGCTCTACTGAACTTCAATACATACCAAATTGTTCCTGGCTCACGAGCGGCACGACGGGGCGCCTGAAATGTCAGACGTTGGCTGTCTAGCATTTGCTGATCTCCCATATCCATGCTCATCTCTCTGCTAATTTCTCTGTCGACAATCAAATTAATGACTTCCCAGGCTTCAGGATGCCTTTATAGAATTTCGTATTGTGACATCCTCATGGCCGAAACAGTCATCCGAGCATATATGAGGGCGACCTTGTTGAGTTGCACGGAGAAAAACATCCACAGTGAGGACAAAGTACAGTGATTCGCTTCCCAAGCCGAGGGGCTGGGATGTCAGGTTCTAAATATGAACGACAACTCGTAAGTCTTTGAATCTTATTTTATTTCTTACATTTTGTAAAGTCTATTAAAACAGGGGGAGGTTAAGTTTTGAGTAGACAGAACAATTTCGAAAGGCACAGTGACACTTGCAACAGGCATATTTGTCTTAATTTGATTGTCCAATATTTCCCTTATGAGATAATGCCTCTCATACAGCGGAGACGATGTGAGCAAACAAGTCATCTGATGGCAGTTACCATTGCAAATGGGTTTAATGTCTGATCATGTCCTTCAATGTCGATTATATGGATGAAATAATGGGCAGAATAAAGAATAAATGCAAAGCTCAAAAAACGCCATTGTGATCGTGATTGGGAATTCCTGCGTTGTTCACATCCCAACTTTGAGTCATATTTGAGTCAATTGAAGGCCATCCTGGCAACTGGTAATGCTCTCTTGACCGTGTTTCCTTTGTTATTGCTTGGTACTTTCAATGGGCTCTGTCTGAGGTGGGATTCGAACCCACACCTCCTGGGGAGACTGCGACCTGAACGCAACGCCTTACACCGCTTCGCGTCCATGCGCGCCGCTCAGTGTTAGGCGGTCATTGTCAGATGAAGTGACGAGGCTCAAACTTGAAATTGTGGATGGTCGGACGTGAACTCGATGAGAAAGTAATTCGGAGCATCCGAGGTGGCGAGAGAAATGATGGTGAACTTTAATTTTTTTTAATATCGGGCTGTAACACTGCAAATGTCCTCCAAAAAAGATGACTCACTCAATCCAAAAGGAACACCATGTGACAAAAGGGCAGAGCGGGACTCAGAGCAACCAAGGCGAACATGAAAGGTCCCGGCTTTTTATGTTGAATTCTTTAATATTCCAAAATGCTGCTCCAGGTGGTAGAGAGGATGAAGGCTCCCGCGTTGCGTTCAGGTCGCAGTCTCCCGTCTGAGGCGGGATTCAAACGAAAATCTCTCTCACCCGGATCGACCTCAGAAAACACAGACGCATGAGGTGAAGATGCATGTTTGCTTTGTTCTTGCTTGGTAGTTTCAATGGGCACTGTCTGAGGTGGGATTCCGCCGGCGCGAGCCCGAAAACGGTCAGTGGGACGAATAACTGATGTCTTTTAAAACTTTGAAAATTATTTTTTTTAAAAAGTATCTTTGACGTCTTTAGCCGTCTAGTTAGTAAGTCAGAAAACATCCCTGGTGGTCTGGTGACGTGCACATTACATTTCTGAGGTAAGTAAGCCGAAGAGGAGCACCTTCCCCGAAAACCACGCCTCCTAGGCAAAAGACTCACCAAAACCTGTCAGTTAACAAAACCTAAAACGATATTGTCTGGGCCGCGAGGCTGCCGCTAAGTAAGTTCCCTGACCGGGAGTCGAACCCTGGCGGAGCGCGGCGGGTTTTTAGGTCTCAGGGTGCAGTTTTAATAACAGCTAAACCAAACGTTTCCAAGACACTGCACAGGCTGGAAGATGCATCACAGGCTTGAATAACCTGTATGTCAGTTCGTTTATGTCTTAATTAATAGGCATGGCCTGTGGCTTTTCCTGTTGGGGCAGTTACTCCTCAAATTGGCGCACCTCGCGTCATCGAAACGATGGTCTCGGCGTTGCTGGACGAAAATTGGAGGAGTAAACCCATTTCCAAGTTGTTGCCATTGAAAATAACTTTTCCTGTCTGTTTTGATCAGCTGAGCAGGGGCGTTTCCCCTCACACCTCCAGACCTTCGAAATAATTTTAACGCCCTTGGCCGGTGTTAGAGCTTACCTCAAGGAGAAGGAGTACTTCGGAATTGCGTACACAGACGAAACGTGAGGTTGAAGTGCGAGGCCACCAGGTCCAGCAGGTCCTTAGCCATTAACTTGGGCTGCAGAAAGACATTCCCTAACATCAGTAAATGACTTTAGAGCACTGCAACATAGGGCTGGGCGATAAACCGAAAATTTACCGTTACCGAAATTTATTACAATGACCGAAATCATTTTGCCCATGTCGGTAAAAACATGTGGGAACACATGATGTTGGTGAGAATGTGCAAGTCAATTAATTAAAATGTGCATTTGAAGCATGATAGATTCTGAGTGAAGTCCATTGGTTAATCCATTTTGATTAATCACACACAAAAAGACCATGTATAGTAAGGCGTTTTTTGCTAAAAAAACGACCATGTATAGTAAGGCGCTTTTTGCCCCAAAAAAACTCAACTCAGCAAAGTAAAGGACCAGCAGACCCGGAGAAACGTTCTCATTTATTTTTTTCACTTGGATGCAGTTAAAGACTTGAGACCTGAGACAGTTCATCCAATTAGCAAAAACTCTTGCATAATTATTTAGACTGACAAAGGGGGACTTTGTTGACGCATCATAAAATAACAGCTAGCATCTAATAATGCACAACAAATAACCTTCTGTCATTACTTTGCTCTAATCTCTCCCTGACTGATGCTAGGCGATTTTTTTAACCCCAATGTGGTGGAATTCACTTGGTGTAATAGAAATGCAACACTGAAATCTAGAATAGATTTATTTTTAATATCATCTATTCTTCAATTTGTAAAAGAAGTTCATCATCAATATGCCCCATTAACAGATCACATGCAAATAATTTTAAAATTGGGTAAAACCCAAGAAAACTGTTAGGTTGAAGATATATTTTATCCCATATTTTACTCTATTAGTATTGCAAAAGAATTGTTCCACAGCGTGACCTATGTTTGACCATATGGATGAGCAGACTTCACAGAGAAGCGGATGCCTGAGGACTGGATCAACGTCTGCAACATCAAAAGAGGTGTGCCGAGACACACCTCTGAAACAAAAGGACTGAGACTTTAGTACCAGAGCACTAAAAGGCATATCTGCCTTTTCAATCAGTGGATGACTGCCATTGATGTCTGTCTTTCCTCTTGTGTCTGAGATGTTTACATATTCCTGCTGCTATCTGGGGATTGTCGTGATACGTTATGGCGTACTAACCAGATTAAATGTCTTAATTAATTGATTTATTTGTCATATTTGCTCAGCTGCAGCATCTCTTGGCATTCACGCTCAATGGCAGTGCTCGAAGTACGAATATTTGGTTTGTGTGTCCTGGAATGCTTTAACTGTCCTCATGCTAAAAACCTCCAGCTAACTGGACCGCTAATTAGCGAGAAGGCCATCTTTGTTTTCTTCAATATGCACGCGCGAGAGCAGGAATCGCGGCTTGATTAGCTTACCCTGGGACCTGCTGGCATATTGAGTTCATCCAAATATCTGAGTTCTTTCATTGCATTGCAGCATTCGGCCAAGCACAATGCATAGTCTTGTAGCCCCTTTTTATCCTCTGCCTTTACAGTAGGCCATGCTGGTACGCCGTCCGGTGTGCCCTGTGAAATGAAAGGTGGCACAGTATTTAATCTGGGTTGTATACATACACAAACAGACACACACAAACACACAGACGGTGCCAAGCGGCCCCTAAGTTTGCCCAAATGGAAGCTCCGGAGGAGGAGTGCGGGCGTGTGTCACACTTGGCCCGAATATGAGCACCTTCCCCGGGCACGGGCGCTACGAGCATGTCCTCTGTCATTCGAGTATTCAGCGTTGTGATTTGATCATGGTTTTAGAAAAATGTTCTGTCAGCAACGCATTCCATTTACTTAGGAATGTAAATACTTGACTCGCTTTGGGTGCTGGAAAGCCGCCGTACACTCAGGGGAGCGTCCATTTGAGTGCACCTGGCCGGCCTGCGGCAAGAAGTTCTCCCGCTCGGACGAGCTGACCCGCCTCAATCTTCAGCCAGGCGAGGTCGCCGCGGTCGCTGCTCGGGCCCCAATAATAATTTCTACACAAAATCTTTATTATCCTTGGCCAGAATAAATCGGCACTCTGACGGATTTCCCCAACTGAAAAAAAAATGTTTCACATAGGGACAGGCATGAGTAGAGGTGCAAAAAAGTCCAGAGAAGTGTTTGAGATTTTGCCACAGCTTATGAGTGGAGCACGTCAGTAAAGTTTGTCGACTGAGGATAGAACTCTAAATTCAAATTCATCGCCACTACGAGGGATTTCCCCAAACCATTTCACATGTGCGCTTCCTGGCCTGGGTGATAAATGAGGCTCCATACCACAAACACACCCTATCTTCAGCCCCCCAACACACACACACAAGTCCTCTCAAGCCAAAAGTGACAGTTTTTCCCATGACACTTGACAATACCTCAGTTTCCCCCTCTGGTCAGGTTAAGACTCGGGGTGTCATCCACTCTCTCCTTTTCATCAGAATTAAATGAAAATCCCCGATCTGCATATTTTCTACTGTGATTTTGTTTTCCATTTATTTATTTTTTTATTTTTTGGGGTAGTGAAGTTTGCCAAGGGTGTGTTCACTGCCATTCATGGATGCACGTGAGGCCCCGCCCACAGTGCACTCTTGCTGGCAGGCCACTGTTAAAAGACCTGGTAGAAGCTCTCTTAATTAACACTATGCCTTTATGGCGTCGGCGACGCCGCTCCCCTGCAGTACTTGGCGCCCTATTCGGGCTGCTCCATGGGCGAGTACTTCCGGGACAACGGCAAACACGCCCTCATCATCTACGACGATCTCTCCAAGCAGGTGAGGTTCTCTTAACCGTCTCAGCTGTTAAGTCACAATTTCATCATAGCGGACAGCTCAGAAGTGGCGTGCAATGAGCCTATTGAATCGGCTCAGTTTTGAGAAATGTTTTGGAGAAAAATGGCTGCAAAGATTTTGGCTGCAGCACAGAAACATATTTTTCAAAATGTTACTCAAGGGGATTTTTTAGATTATAACATAGTAAAGGCACATACAACTCCTAACTGTATTTCATATGATAGATGCAACATCATTTGTACTATTGCTGCGGGGTTGTCACCTTCTGACATTTTTACTGTGATACCCTTAATGTTGCTGTGGTGTTTTTTAATTTATTATACTGTACTCCATAAAATTTACATCGCCTTTAAATTGCAAAAAGAAAAGAAGTACATTTGGCCCTGAGTGACTTTTTGTATGACAAAGTGTCTAAAATATTCGGGGGCATTGTAGTTTCGCCGAGCGGCACGACGGGGCGCTGGAGCGGTTAGACGGCCGGTGTGCGCCGAAGATGAAACTCTAAATGGGAAGACTTCTATAGCGATACGATTTGGAATTTTAAGTAAATTGTCATGAAAATATGACGAGGCTGGATGATTAAAAATGTAAGCGTGGTTTTGATTTTGGCTTCTCACAATCATTAAAACATTATAATCAAAGAAAAACAATGGAGAGCGGCGCGTACGTTCCTGACATTTTATGTAATTCTTTTTGTTTACTTTTACAGTAAACTCCAAGTGGGTGGGCACGAGCGGAGCGCGAGGCTGTCAGTTAGCAGAAAGCAACGCTAAGGCTTAAAAATAGCTGCCTGATGCCCACTTTAGCTGCAGCTCTAGTTTCTTCCTCCACTTGCTTCAGCCTCAGCAGGGAGGCACATTCTTTGATGTTCAAAGTTAACGTTAATCATAAAAGTTCGCAAAGAGCTACACAATAACTAAGACAAAAATCAAAAAAATTCTTAGCGACCTTGTGTGCATGCGCCGCAGATTGTGAGAGCGCCTCAAATAGTACAAATGAACCTATAGCTTGTTCCGGGGTGTCAGATGGCCAACATACCTGACACGCAATTCAACTCAACTGGACCCCACAACACAAGAAAAAGCTGCTCGGCGAAACTACAATGCCCCCGAATATTTTTTAGACGAGCGTTATCAGATATGTGAATGTATCTTTTCACAGCGCAGCAACCTTCTGCCTTCAAAACCCCGGTCATGTCCGACGCGGATCATGACAGTGACATTCAACATCAGGGAACAATTTAAAAAATAAATAAATAAATAAATAAAAGAAGCAAGGTGTATTTGGTCGATGCTATCTACATTGCAATATGCTATTAATTGAAATCGCTACATTTGAAATCAGATATATATTATACTCCTTACTTTCTAGAACAAGCTTGTTACTTTTCTCAGAGCCGAAAGTCTGCCGCTGTTTGCAATTTCGAGATTTAATAACGAAAATAATGTAAAAAATCCAATGAAATTTTTGAAAATCGAGCCCCCAAAGCTCATAATCTTTGGCACCAGTCAAATTAATTATATATATATATATATATATATATATATATATATATATATATACGGGGAGAGAGAGAGTGAAATTCATGTTATAACAAAAAAAACAAATTATTATTAAAACGTATTATTTTTTTATTCCCCAGCCATTCTTTTTGTATTTATTTAATTACTCCGACTTTTACCTGCTGGTATGCCGTCCGGTGTGCCCTGTGAAATGAAAGGTGGCATTCTTTATTTATTTATTTATTTATTCATTTATTCATTCATAACTGACAGCTTCGCGCTCCGCTCGTGCCCGGGCGGAAGAGGTGCTCCAATTCGGCTTAACTGTGACACACGCCCACCCTCCTCCCCCGGAGCTTCCATTCGGTTAAACTTAGGGGCCGCTTGGCACCGCCCGTGCCCGGGGAAGGTGCTCCTCTTCGGCTTACTGTGTCGCGAGCATGCCCTCCTCCTCCTTTTTTTTCCCCCAGCAATCTCTGATTCTTCAACTTGTGATTGATGAGCTCCCTGCAGCATCTCATTCATGCATACTTGATAAAAACTCCAAAAACAAAACAAAACACAAAATTAGCGAGATGAAAGATTTGGGAGCCATTGCTAGATCCACATTCCACAAACAATAAAGTGCCTCCACATGGTTCAAAGCCTTTCATTCTCCAAGTTTTTGTGTGTGATCCAATGAGTTGATCCAGTTAAAGTTCATTTCAATTTACTCTTTAGTAGCATAAAGAAGGTTACTTACAAAAAAAGTTTGGGATATTTGGTCATGGCTTTATTGCCCAGACACATCCCCTTCATATCTGCCTGCTTCCCAGCCACAGTCACGCAGAAACATTTTTTTCCGCTCATTTTATGAATTTTTTCGTTTGAGGCCACGGAACGCGGTTTCAGCCCTTTGATCGGGATTTAATCAAAGCTTCTTTTACCAGCCCCCCCCCCCTTTTTTAAGCAACACAAGTGACAGCTTTCGAAAGCGCCATTTAAAAAGTCACAGACAGCGGACCAAAAAAGTGCGCCTTCAGCAGTTCTTCACTCCAGACAAATCCACTGTCACTAGCTTGGCTTACATGAAACGCTGTTTGTATGCCGGCCTGGTCAGTGTTGTCAGAATGTGTATTGTCATGTTAAGTTAAAAAGGTTAAGAATGTCAATATGGAGCTTATTCGGCAATTGAAAGAAATATTTGACGCCTCCTGCACGACCCTACCACTAACTGGTTACAAAACTACGGGAAAAAGGGAAGAAAGACTACCTGAAGAGTGAGCAGGTGTTGTCCACTCCAATACTGAACACCCCATCTTCTCTTACACATTTTTTGTGAACTGTTCCACCAAAAACTTTATTCATCATCTAGAAATGAAATAGAAGAAAATGTTAACAGAATTGATTTTAGTTTGCTGCGACAACGGCATACAGTACAGTATGGAGAAATATGCTTAAGAACCGAGATCTGACGGCTTCGACCTACAAGCTGCCTGGGAAAAGAGAGCTAATGATGCTTTTATCTCCCTCAGTTAGTCTCAATGTGCCCTTGAAGCAAGATGATGAAATCCCAGCTGAGCCATGAGAGCAGAACAGCAGCTAGGAAAGCGCCTCAGATACTCAGAGTGAATACATAGAACATCTCGTTTGTTCGATAAAATAAATGCCTTTGGATTGTGATTCTCTGTGCGGTATGTTGTATGCAGGTTCCCTCTGGTGGAATGTGAAACAATCACTGCCTGAGTACAGTTGAGTTGTATTTAACTTTTAAGTTGAATACATTTGTATTTCATTTGAGAAAAATGAGGGATGGGCGAAGAAGTCAGTGAGAGTGCGGGAGAGTGAACTGGCAAGACGTCTACTTCCCTTCCTGGCTTCTCCTCCCATCGCGATGGAGAAAAGACAAAACCTTCCCTGGTTATTCCTCTGGTTCTCTGCATTTAAGTTTTCTTTATGCTTTAGAGGAAAATATGTGATAGTCATATAATAAGATAATGGACATATGAGGATGTTTGCGCAAAAAACCCCCAAAAAAACTCACTGCCCTCAAATTTGCAGTTCAGCTCCTAGTTACAGAAAAGCTTATTGTGCAAAAAAAATTAAATTGTTCAAAAGTTTAGTGAAGGTTGAATAACATTGCGCACCCTGAAGCATAAGCTGAAGGAACACTCAGGTGTGACTACCTCTGCATGGGATGAGTGGTGGAACAAAACAAAAGTCCCGGCCGCCATGACAACTAAGTGCTGTCACCGTATGATGGATGGACGCTGCAGACAGACGCAGCGAGGGCGCTGGAGCGGTTAGACGGCCGGCGTGCGCCGAAGAAGAGCGTGGGCGAAGAGGAGAGTGGACGAAGAAGAGCACGTTCGACTTTCCAGGCTTCAGGATGCCTTTCTACACTATATAAAGGTAGAAATTTACATTGGAAACGTTTGGTTTAGCTGTTATAAAAGTTTGGTTTTTTAGTGCTGTAAATGCATTTTCAGCTCGCGCTGTACACATTTGCTATGAGAGGCATTATCTCATAAGGGAAATATTGGACAATCAAATTAATGACTGCCCAGGCTTCAGGATGTCTTTTTACACTATATAAAGGTGGAAATTTACATTGGAAACGTTTGGTTTAGCTGTTATAAAAGTTTGGTTTTTTAGTGCTGCAAGTCGCGGGTGAGAAAGTGTCCCTGGAAATCATGGCGAGGGGACGACCAGGAGAGGCGCACCCCTTGCGCAATGTGTTCACGGCCGCCGGATTGAGTCTTTCGAAATACGGATATCCTATGAAGGCGCTCAAGGCGAGGTACCCCCATCTGTCGGAGTTGTGTCTTGATCAAGAAGAGGAAGTAGCACCAACTATCCTACTTGGGTCTGATTACGCGAAGCTGACCCTCCCAGGGCGAAAGCATTTGCCAAGAATGTTTTCATTAATCAAGAACGAAAGTCGGAGGTTCGAAGACGATCAGATACCGTCGTAGTTCCGACCATAAACGATGCCGACTCGCGATCCGGCGGCGTTATTCCCATGACCCGCCTCGTTCTTCTTCTTCTACTTCTACTTCTTCTTCCTCCTGGGAAATCCAAAGAGCTGACAAGCTGGAGCAGGCGGGAGTGGCCCACCACCTCATCACATGGATTCACAACTACCTCACAAACCGGCCACAGTACGTGAGAACACAGGACTGTGTGTCTGACGTGCTCCTCTGCAGCACGGGTGCGCCGCAGGGAACTGTGCTGGCTCCCTTCCTGTTCACCCTCTACACCTCGGACTACAAATACAATTCCACAACCTGTCACCTGCAGAAGTTCTCTGATGACTCTGCGATTGTCGGCCTCATCACTGACGATGACGATCGGGAGTACAGAGGGGTTACGCAGGGGTTCGTGGACTGGTGTCAGCAGAACCGCCTCCAAATCAACGCTGGGAAATCCAAAGAGCTGGTGGTGGATTTCCGCAAGCGTCTGCACTCTCCACCTGCACCAGTGAATATCCAGGGAACAGACGTTGAGAGGGTCTCAACTTACAAGTACCTGGGTGTTCATCTGAACAATAAACTGGACTGGAGCGACAACACAGACGCTCTCTATAGGAAGGGTCAGAGCAGACTCTTCCTACTCAGGCGGCTGAGGTCCTTCGGCGTTCGGGGAACACTCCTCAGGAACTTCTATGACTCGGTGGTTTCATCAGTCATCTTCTATGGAGTGGTCTCCTGGGCAGGAGGCATCTCGGGCCGAGACAAAAAGAGACTGGACAAACTGGTGAGGAGGGCCAGCTCTGTCCTGGGCTGCTCCCTGGACTCTGTGGACTCAGTGGGGGGCAGAAGGATGACGGCAAAACTGTCATCAATGCTGGACAAACCAGCCCACCCATTCAATGACACTCTGAGAACACTTTACAGCTCCTTCAGTGACAGACTTTTACACCCTCGCTGTACCAAAGAGAGATTTCGCCGCTCCTTCCTGCCAACTGCTGTCAGACTTTTTAACAAGAACATTCGGTCAGGCCTACAAACGGGAGGGCATTAGTGCAATTGTGCAGTCCTAGGATGCAATATTAACTACTACTGTACTTTCAGCCAAGGGTGTACTTAAATATTGACCAATGATGTATTTTGTTTACCATTACAGTATTCTTATTACAATACTTCTATCACTGTAGTATTTCTACCACTGCAGGATGTTCACTATTACAGTACTTTTATCATTGCAGTACTTCTATCATTGCAGTATTTTTCTATCATTGCGGTACTTTTACTATTACAGTACTTTTACCATTGCAGTACTTTTACCATTGCAGTACTTTCATCATTGCAGTATTTTTCTATCGTTGCAGTACTTTTACTATTACAGTACTTTTACCATTGCAGTATTTTCTATCATGCAGTACTTTTCTATCATTTCAGTACTCTTACCATTACAGTACTTTTATCATTGCAATATTTTTATGATTGCAGTATTTTCAATCATTCAGTAGTTTTTATCATTACAGTGTTTCCCCCTCTGTATAATGGACAGGCATTAGGAGTGTTTCCTTACACTTAGATACGTTTATACTGTGTATATTTGCATGCTTTTTCTGAATGTCTGCTGCTAATGTTATACATTAACGGCTACATTACGCCGCCGACTCTGTGTGATCTATATCTTTGCTGCTGTAACACCTCAAATTTCCCCATTGTGGGACTAATAAAGGACATCTTATCTTATCTTATCTCCTCCTCCTCCTCTTGCATCACCCTGGCCCGACTTGGCCCTGGTATTTCTTCAGGGATGGCCTGACTTGGCCCTGGTCTTTCCTCAGGGATGGAGGCAATTAGGACAGGGGGGGTGATGGACGGTCTCTGTCCGAGCACTCCATCCATAAGTTCGAACCAGGGCCAAGTATTGGCAGTAGCTCTCCCTGCCACCCTTCGCCAGTCCCTGGGTTTTTGCAATCCTTTGTGTGAAAAGGGCCGCGACCCGCGAATATCATCATGTTCTCCGAAGAATGTCGTAACATTTAGATGACCCTAATAAGACTCTTGATTGCTTAATTTGTGTAAACATAGAATACTTTAGATACACAATCATAGGTTTAAAGTTTTTCATTTTCTGGGTGTCTTTTGGCAATCATTACCACATCGGGCGCCGCAGCTGAAATGATCCGCGAGAAGGGCCCGACCAGCGTCCAGAGTCGCGGAGGCTCATTGGCGATGCGAAAAGCGGCCTCTTCAGTGCCTTGTCGACTCGGCAAGCCGGGAGGAAGGAAGGAAAATCGCCGTTGCCCTCATTTTTTTCCTAACACATCAGGTTTTCCTAAAAGTCGGGACAGTCCATATTGCGCAAGCGTTTAAAAATAAAGTCGAGAAATAAGTTTCTGAAAAACTTAAAATTTGGAATGTGCAGAATTTGAAAGGGTTCTGCTTAATTAGCACTGGCGCACCCCCATGGGCTCACCAGTAAGAGCGGCCTCATAGCAAATGTGTACAGCGCGAGCTGAAAATGCATTTACAGCACTAAAAAACTAAACTTTTATAACAGCTAAACCAAACGTTTCCAATGTAAATTTAAATGCAGACGTCTTCTCTTAAAATATTTTAACAAATGTTGAATTTTCATATCGTGAAAAGTTGTGGGAGTGGCATTGGAATCTGCTGAGGTGTGTCACTGAGAGATCTGATTTCCACCGATAAAACATTCATTGAGAAACTTGCCAATATAAAACATTTATCCACTCGGCCTCACCTGCCGTCTTTGTTGTCCGCCTGAGCTCTCGCGCCGTCGATGGGCTCCGTGAGATAAACCTTGCTTGTTGCCAGGCTGATTTCGAAAATGTGTTTTGAAGTGAATGTGACAGAATATCCATTCGGTTAAACTCAGGGGCCGCTTGGAACCGCCCATGCCCGATTGGTGAGGTTGTGGCTGGAGAGGATTCACCCCAGCTGTGCTTTCTCCTACTTGAAGAGAGAAACTTGACTCACTGTCAAGCAAGCTGCATTAGTTCCACTTTCCTGGCGTGTTAGCCCGCGTCCCTCTCGTGGCGGGGGAAAATGAAATCCGGCTTTTACTGAAACCTTATGATTTATGGATTTGGCGCACCTTCAAAAATGCTTAAAAAAAATACAATATATATAATAAATATATATATATATAATCTTTGCTCTATTTCGACGTACGCGCGCTCAGTACGCCGCCGCGTCATTTGTTACCCGTTGTTTTGTAGGTCACTTTGAGCATTCCTTTGCAGAAATATGGTTTTAGTTATAGCATCGGCTTTGTAATTGATCCTTGAATTGACGCTGAAAAATGAAAAATCAGAGCAGTAAAAGAACAAGCACAACATGAACATTACAAATCAGCAATCACTGTGATGTGCTTTGAGTGAGTCCCATCGTGATAATCAAGTCTACATCACTTTGTTCCAACGCAATATTAACCAGAATGATGTGTTTGATGACAAATTTCAACAGTATAGGCGCCATGAGTGAATTACAGGACTGCTTTCAAGACACAAACTGGGGCCTCTTTGATCATCTGAAAATTCATTGTCTGCTGGCGCTGTACACTTTTTCGCCAGGCATTATCTCTCAGAACACAGCATGATATTCATTGGTCGAGTCAATCACCTGACCCGATTCTGCATTTCAACATCTCATATGCATCTGACTGCAATAGTATCTCACATTCAAATTTACCCTGCAGAACCAGACCCGCTTCATCCGGGTGGTATCTTGCGAAGTATATATTCAGCACCATTAACTTACTTTTGAGTTTTAATCTGATGTACTTAATTTTCCAAAAATTTGCAATTCCATTGTGCGAGTATCCCAACGAGGCAGTGCCCCAACTTTGCCAGGGCTGCAAGGACCCTTTATGGCTACTTCATAAGGGAAATACTGGACAATCAAATTAATGACTTCCCAGGCTGGTGTGCTCGGCGAAAGGGATCTGGATGAGATGGCTGTCTAATATATTATGTTGCATTATTAAGGACTTATAAACAAAATAAATATATGTTAAAAAAAAATTGTAGACTTGCCAACATTACGGGAATAGGATCCTCAACTTTATCTATGAAGGGTCAGGGATTTAATGGGGTCATTCTTTTGCACCCTGATCCTAAAGGCTTCATCTGATTGCCTTAAAATTCTGGCTCGGCGAAACTACAATGCCCCCGAATATTTTTTAGACCCGCGAAGCACTGAACCCGCGAAAGGTAGAAAAAAATCCACCTCCTGTTGAACCAAACCCTTAAAGGTTACGACACACCAATCCGACGTTGGCCAATTTGGCGGACCGTCGACACGCCAGCAGGGAGACAGTGGTGTACCTGTAGCCTCGCTTTATTGTTTGCAGTTTCTCATTGAAAAAGAAGGGAGGGGGGGGCCTCATTCGTTGCGGATTTAAAACAACCACATCACTTCGAATGTATGCTATCTTAATGCTAACACACGATACAAAATGCCATAGACAGAATAACAAATATAATCGATCACGAGGCCTGATGCTGAACAGATCACGCAGCTTAACAACCCAAATATGGTGTCTAAGTGTTGCAATATCTCATGAAGGAAATACTGGAAACACCAGCAATTTGATGACATTCTCCGGTGTCTGACTAGATCACTGCCTGTTCTACGAAGACTCACAAGGATGAAAATGGAGAACATTTGTGCTATAATTAAAAAATAAGATTTATAAACCTGGGATGTAGTTTCAGCAAATGAGCTTTTGGGTTTCATTTTAAATGTATTAATTTTGATATTGCTGTTCATCCGACCAGAAGAAGAAAGGTTGTTTGAGAATTGTATTGTTTCTTATATTGCACTCGCCAAATATTCAAGATATATATGAAAAAAAAACTAAGCATTATCATTTATGTCTTCTATATTAAGCTGCAGACGACAGTATCCAAGAAGCTCCAGAATCTTCACCTTGCAGGGTCATTCTTTTGCACCCTGATTCATCAGAGAGAGCAAAACTTTGTTGCGGACACGATCGGTGGCGACGGGCACGTTTCATTTTCAAGACGGACAGATGGGGTAGGGAAAAAAGGATTTTATGACATTACTACTTAATACATCATATATATATATATATATATATATATATATATATATATATATATATATATAGCGGCGCCGAGTTTCAATATGTCAGCCAAACTCTTGACTGTGTTTGCTTTGTACTTTCAATGGGCTCTGTCTGAGGTGGGTAAAAAGACATCCTGAAGCCTGGGCAGTCCAAAATAGTCTGATTAATATAAACAATAAAAAACAAAACACACAGTTACCTACCAAGGCCCAGGACCATAGCAAATTTACATTGGAAACGTTTGGTTTAGCTGTTAATGAAGTTTCATTTACATGTCATTTTAGAAAAGGGAATGTGGCAAATAGAAAATTGATAGAAAACAGACCATTTGTTTTCTTTCTAATTAAGTAAAACCATTGTGTTTCAAAAATGACAGATTATATATACAGCACATTTGTGTTGTCCAGAGCAGATCACTGCGATCAAAAATAAGTTGGCAGCCGTCTTCAGGGCCTGAATATCCTCAAATGTGAAAAATTTCGATGTGCTTTATCATATTTGTTCTGTCTATGAGTAAGTGTGCGCTGTAAATGTGAGTGTTGGTCATGAAAATACTATGTGCGTGCCTTACCTCGCCGTCGCAGCTCGGGCCCTAATAACAATAGGGACCTCGCAGCGGTCACTGCTCGGGCCACTCGGCCCACCTCGTGTCCGGGGGAAGGCCGTCCTCTTGGGCCTAAGTTTCACGGTGCCGGCCCGTCTTTATCAGCTGATGTTCCATGAGGGTGTGCCCTGTGAAATGAAAGGTGGCATTCTTTATTTATTTATTCATTTATTCATTCATAACTGACAGCCTCGCGCTGCAGTAAGCAAACAACATTTTGACTGAGCACATTTGGGAGATGACAAATGAAAAAATTTAAGTACACCGAGGGAGCCGCTTGCAGGGCTCATTAGAATGCTGCTGTGTCAGTAAATATTGGAAATTGGCATTTCCTCTGGGTGAAGCATCTTAAAGGTCAGCAGCTCTTCCTCTCTCTGTGGTGTGTAATAGATATAAAGCTGATGTTTCCAACTAGCATGTGCCACAGTGACGTCATACAGGTGGGACAGCTGGGCAAGTCAATAATGTGAGGGTTATTACAAAAAATTTTAGCCCCAGTGTTTGTCCCAGGTCTTAAGATGCTACAGACAGAATTTTAAGGCAATCAGATGAAGCCTTTAGGATCAGGGTGCAAAAGAATGACCCCTGTAAACATGCAAAAAAGGTAATGCCTTTTATGATGTTCACTTGGTGTCACTCGTAGATGGTTACTGACAGTTTTTGCAGAAATAGAAATTTTTGTTATGGTGTGAAAGTTTTGCTTGAAATATTTATATCAGGGGCAGTATATTAAAGCATTCTGAGCTTATCAGTCTTTTGACAGCGCTAAAATGCATTCATTTGTTTGTTTAAAAGGGGAAGTGCGACATCTATAGTTTAGTGTTTTTTTTTTTTAGGAAACAGTGATGCATCTGCTTCCAATAATGAAACTTTAAAGTGCTGTCGTTTGTCATTATCTGCCCGATGAGACTGGCAAGTTTGGTGAATTTTTGTCGACAATTCCTTTCCTGCACATGCTGCTAAAAATCCAAAACTTCACATGTACAACCACTGCGACCCAACTACAATATTTGCTTGCCCAGTTTTTGCAATTTGCAAGCTTCTCTCATTTGTAGTATATCTTTGATTTTAGATGAATGCATCAATTTCTTAGCACACCAGGTGTTAGGACCATCCAATCAAATCTTGCTCAAGATATAGAGTCATGAACACCACCTCATCACCTACCATCTACAATGGTAACTGTTTAAATTCACAACAGGGATGACACAAAACTGCTTAACGAAACCAA
Source organism: Idiotropiscis lumnitzeri (assembly GCF_059441095.1). Lineage (NCBI taxonomy): Eukaryota > Metazoa > Chordata > Actinopteri > Syngnathiformes > Syngnathidae > Idiotropiscis > Idiotropiscis lumnitzeri. Next base: position 2,926,568 of record NC_142412.1, read on the forward strand.
CATTTAGTGCTAAAACGCATTTTGCTAATTTTTTTTTCCATCTTTAACTGTGTAGTGTGTAATGTCTAAAATACAAAATGATCCAAAAAAGAAAAATGGATTAATGTATTTCAACTTACATCCGCGCCGTGCCCGCCAACAGCCTTCCAGTCTGGGCAGTCATTAATTTGATTGTCCAATATCTCGAAGGTCGCCACTGTAGTAGCTCCTCGTTCAACATCGTCTACGTGTACACGTCAGAGCTCTACCCCACTGTCCGTATGAGCCGTCATGAAATATACAATAATGAGTTGCATTGGAATCCACCACCAGCGTTTGTACACCCACCCGATATTGACTCATCTGGAATCTCTGCGTCTTTCCGAAATATGGGTGTATTTTTAATTATTATTATTATTATCATTTTATTTTTTTTATTGTCATTTAAAAAGAATAAACCGATTAATTAAAAAATGTTGAACGTGTCTGTCCAGGCCCTAATCAACTACAATGATTCACATTTCAAGAGAGCATTGGACCAGAATTTACTTAAAAGGGGACCAAGATTAACCTCTTACCAAAACACACCTGGTCTGAGCCTATCAAGGTAATAAAACTTCTCCTCACACAGCAAAAATGTATCCAAACTCAGGAAATCACAATCTATCAAATTAATATGCAGATAATACTTCACTTTTTAAGGGTGACCACCTAATATATGAATACAGAGAAAAATAGTGGTTGTATTAAAGTGCGCTCAGTAGTCTGGAAATTGCTGTACTTTGTTTTCATCACTGAGCTCACGCCATCAATAATTTAATTCATTAATTCAACCGGGGCGCTTTGATCGTCTTGGCCGCGGCTCATCGGGGGAGATTATTCTGGTCTGGCAAGTGCGGAGACGGTGGAAAATGGCTGCTTTTGACTGCTGTATTATACTGAAGTATATAGCGAGTTCCTTTCCTCAGATAAAAGTAACTCTACTTCCGAGAAATATTCTTTTTTAAACTGTTCTGAGGGTCGATGTCTATGTAAATGTTTAATGGAAATTTCCACCTTTATATAGTGTAAAAAGACATCTAAGACTACTGTAAATGTTTTCTGTATTCCACTAAATATAAGTTCAATGCTACAAATGGCACTAGAGCTGACATTTAGATGCTTTTAAAATATGTTCTGCACATCATGTAGACGCATTGAAAACCAAAACTGTCAATGGACGCATATATATCTTTATATATATGTATTGCACTTCATGCTGAGATGCACATTTGATCTGCCAACAAACTTTACGTTGAGAATTAGTTTTACATTATTATCCCAGCTGACTGCGGGCGAAAGGCGCCCTACACCCCTCCCGTGGTCTCTTACTGGCAAGGTGGGCCTCCAGCCTCCCCATGCTGTTTATACTTGTACTTGTTATTTTGTTATATGTCAAGAGAAAAATAAACGCTTCCAGGAAAAAAAAGTATCTCTCGTCGCTTGTGGTCTATGTCAGGCGCCTGTCAAACAAAAAGTTGAACAGTCGGATGGATAGTTCAAGACCCTGGATGTTATATTTACTTTGATTGCGATCTCTTAACTTACAAAAGCAAAAGGGAGTCGAGCAATGCTGGGAGAAAAATATACTCTATGAAATTTACTGTGTACTGGCACCGAAGCTACTTATTTTCCGAGTCCCATTTAACAATTTCTGAAGCCACATTCATTCAGGAACGACTACTATTCCATCCATGAGAGAGATGCTAACAGCACAGGTTTATTTAAACATCATGTAACGCGCGCGCCTTTTGCCAGGCAGCAAATACCTTCACTTTATGCATCAGCCAAATTCAAAGGGCAATCTGACTTTTCAGCACCGTAATAGCCACTAAAGAAGTCGCCAAAATACTGGACAATCAAATTAGTCTCAAATGAGCGTTTCCATGCAGAACTTGATGTAGTCCAGTACCACTTTGTATGTATATCAATAATACCCTTTTATAAGATCCGTAAGGTATTGGATTATAATATAGTATATTTATTTTATTGTATATGGTATTATGAAATCTGCCTGGCAACAGGAGCTAGCTGAAGTGCATGTTTTCTTCAGGCAGTCATCTTCATACCGTAAATCTAATTGGATCGACTCCATTGATTCCACTCTTTAAAGTCCTGAATCTTCCGCACCTTTGGAGCCTGGTGTTCTAAAGTAGTGTGAAGTGTGCACAGTCCAACCATCACTGCTCAGCTGATTATGACTCATGACTGGGCATCTCGTTTAGTCTTTTAAATTTACCACTACAAAAACAATAGGGACTTCGCAGCGGTCGCTGCTCAGGCCCTAATAATAATAATAATAATAATAATAAAAGTAATAATACATGGACAGAAAAATGTATAACATGCTTGGTGCATGCAATAAAATGGTGAGCTGTAAATCATGCTCGTCTCCTCCACTGCGCACAGCTTCCCTGCAGGCAATGGTCTGTGCTAATTCCGGGTTACGCTCGGCGTCTAACTGATTGTATAGGCAGTCTCATCGGGCATGGCGATTGTGGGGTTGGACAAAAACCGTATGTTTGTTGAAGCTAATAAAATGTCCCGTCTAACACATTTGAGGATGTCTGGCAAGTTCAAAGGGCTGCGGCTGAAACCAATGACTGCTTGTGTCACATTGTAGAAGATGACTCTGCTTTTGTCATCCTTGTTTTTCACCTATATATATATATATATATATATGATCTGGCCTATCCCAGCTGTCTTCGGGCAGTCGACAGACGACCCCGCTCTCTGATCTCGTTCAGGCTCTTGTTCTCGCCCCCGCTCACACGTAAGGCCAAAATAAAATGCAACAGACGGGTTTCTTAGAAAGTTTGCCCCTGTCCACACGGTTCGAGAAATCCTGGACTCTAGGCGCAGGGGACGAGGAGTACAGTACCTGGTTGACTGGGAAGGCTACGGTCCGGAGGAGCGTCAGTGGATCCCCCGCTCCTGGATCGAGTGTCCTTCCATAGTTGTCCCCCCCCTCATAGCCGCGCCTCGGGCACGGAGCTCCGGGTGAATTTTACAAATTTCTTCTAAGTCCCCTTTCCAGCGGTTCGAAAGATATTACACTTTGTTTTATTTCGAGTGTGACGTCACCCAGCCCCCCATTTTCATCCGATTCTGGAGGCTCAACTGTTCCCTTCTTGAAAATGAAGTTCTGGTGAACAAATACAGGGAGCAGTACAAAAATTGGGTGGGCGGCAAAGAGTATGCGAGTAGGAATCCTAAACGCACTCACGTACATTAATTTAAGTAGTCTCTTTTAGACTTGCATTAAGTAAATATTTGTGAATGAGGTCAAAAGAATCAGCAAAAACATTCAATAATAACATTAAGATGGTGCCAAGCGGCCGATTTATATGTAGAGTATATATCAGGTGTGGGGAAACTGCGGCCTGGGGGCCACATGTGGCCCGTTGAATGTTTTAATTCGGCCCGCCGAAAATGAAAAAAAAAAAAAATGAATAAACCTTGTTAATGTTTTATTTTCTAAATACTGTGGTGTGACAAAGACAGATATTTTGTTGTAATACTTTTGTTCATTTTCATTTAAAAATACATGTATTCTTTTCTCCGATGGGGTGAGTTTACACAAACACATCCATCTGCTCCTGGTCCGGCCCCTCTGTCAAATTTTAGAATCCATTGTGGCCCACCAATCAAAAAGTTTTCCCACCCCTGGTATATATATTGCCTTAGCAACCTCTTTTCTTTCTTTCTGGCAGGTTTCAGTGTCACACTGCAGAGGCAGCTAAGCTGGAGGCTGAAGTGACAAAAGCTCAGGACACAATCAATGCTGCCCAGCAACTGATTTCCCAACTGGACGGAGAACACAAGCGATGGAATACACAGGTTGTGTGAAGTATTGATACTGCCATTTCTATTATGGCCATAATGTAGTAAAATAGATGCACAAAAGACTTTGTGTTGACAAAGAGATGGGGCCCTGATGTCTCGGGTCACTTATTTGGCTGTTTAACTTGGCGATTTTGAACTCGCTAACGTTATTGATCTGTCTATGCGCAGGCACATAATGACCCACTTACCCTGGGGGTGAGATTGTTTCCAGCGTATCCCTGGGTTTTATTTTACTACCTAATGTCTCATAAGGGAAATACTGGACAATCAAATTAATGGACTGCCGATGTAAGCCAACTTTTTGGGTGGCGTATCCAGACGTTCGTGCGCGTGTTCACATGTAACAGCTAAACCAAACGTTTCCGAACCGGAGCAGCACAAACGAAAATTTGCGTCACACTGGGCCAGACCAAACCAGAAGTCTGTGGAGTAAACCCCGTCCGTCTAAAAACAATAGGGACCTCGCAGCGGTCACTGGGCGTGACGGGAACGAGGACGTATCTCTGGGCCCGTGTGGCCGACGGGCACGCGACAGGGTCGTCTCGGTAATTGCACATACCTTCCACAAGATGGTAGCAAATAATCCTGTTTTTTTAAAACTTGAGGATGACGCAGTCTCCCCAGGAGGCGTGGGTTCGAATCCCTCCTCAGAAAGAGCCCATTGAAAGTACCAAGCAATAACAAAGCAAACACAGTCAAGAGAGCATTACCAGTTGGGGCTAAAAATATATTTTTTATTTTTGTAAAAACTGATTTGTGACTTCCCTGACGAACCTTGACGTGTGTGCTGACTCGGCATGGAAAAGGAGGCGAGTCAGCAGACACGCTGCGGGGTTCCCCTTCCTGAGGGCTCACTGCGCGTAAGGCCCCCGTGAATGGAAACTGTCACTTCCACTCAGTGCAGCTTGTGATCTGAGCCACCAGAAAGCGCGTTCAGTTAAGTGGCTAATCCCAGCATCCCTGCTGGCTCGACAGCCCCCTGCTGCCATGACAACCCGAGGGGAATTCCGCGCCCCGGCGCGTGAGGCTGGTGCGGAGGGGACGGTTTCGCCCGCTTCACGCCCCCCACGCCCCCATCAAGTTCTCGGAGAAGTTCCAGCGCTACAGCGCCTTCTCGCTGGCTAACGATCTATGATGTCTTCACAACCAGGAACATCAGCTGATAAAGACGTTTCAATCCAGCCACAAAATCTGCCTGGCAACACGAGCTAGCCAATTTTCAATCAGATTCGTTAAAAGGGCACCGGGCACGGGCGGTTCCAAGCGGCCCCTAAGTTTAACCGAATGGAAGCTCCGGAGAATGGCTCGCCATGGCCCACTTCGGGCTTATGAAATGACAACCTTAGTCATTTTTTTCTTGTAAAAATATCATTTTTATCTCAAATGTTGCCTGTAAAAATCTGACATTCTAGTAAAATTAAGATTATCATAAATTTACTAATTATTGTAAAATGTGCATCTTAATTCAAATTCAGATATTTTCTTTCAAAATTGCTACTTAATTTTCAGAATTTTTTACCAGGTACGCAAAGGTCCTCGCTCACTTATCTCCAAGTTTGGTCACTTTATTTTTTTTTCTCTGATGTCTCTGTTTTGATTGTGTATTAAATTTCGGGACGTCATATATCACAAACAAACGGTCAACCAGGGAGTGTGCAGACCTCAGTCGAAGCCAGAATGGTTGCTTAGAAAATGTATACAGTATGTACGAAAATGTTTTTTTTCATCAGCGCAGGGGCAGGGCCCGAAGCTCCCGGGGCGTTAAAAAATTACAATCGTTGCTTCAATGTGAAGATGACCAACGCTGATACGTTATCATGAAGCAAGCATCTATTTATTGCACACAAGATCAGCATCCTTGCTGATTGCCGTTTTGACGCCACCAGAAAGCAAAAAAACAGGATGTGTGAAAAGACTAACTAGACTACGATGGCGATCATATCTTTGACGTGACCACGTAACACCATCACAAAATTATTTCCCACGAACGAGGAATTCCCAGTAAGCGCGGGTCATAAGCCCGAGTCTCTTTTCAGAAGAAAGTCTGTAATTACCCGACTACAAAACACACCTGATCAAAAGCCACAATAGCTAAATTTAGACTTTTGCAGATCTCAATGGCCTCTCTGATCCAGCGAAAAGCTGTAGAAGATCACAAGCCTAAACGGATGCAGGCACGCAGCCGTTTTTTTAGTGCGTTGCCAATATGCAGAATTTATTTATATATTTATTATATATAATGTATTTTTTTTTAAGCATTTTTGAAGGTGCGCCGCTACTTCGCGGATTTTCAGTTTTCGCGGGTGGTCTCGGTCCCCATTAACCGCGATAACCGAGGGTTCACTGTACTCCATAAAATTTACAATCCATTCGGTTAAACTTAGGGGCCGCTTGGCACCGCCCGTGCCCGCGGGCTCGTTCCACCCGCACTCGTGAGCAAGGATGCGGAACTCCACCGAGAGGCGTGGGTTCGAATCCCACCTCAGACAGAGCCCATTGACAGTACCAAGCAAGAACAAAGCAAACACAGTCAAGAGAGCATTACCAGTTGCCAGGATGGCAGAAACTTTTCTTATTTTGCCTTTATCTGCATAAACTCGCCTAACATTTAAATCAAGAAACGTTTCCAAATTGTGTTGCCGTTTTATTTTATTGTGACACGTCGCATTGATTCTCTCATGTGACTTAATGAATGGATGAGAGAACGGTAGCGGTGACGGCTGCAAGATGAGGGAGTTGGGGCGGCATGGTGTCACCCCCCCCCCCACCCCAAAAATGATCAGAACCGTGTAAAGTATGGCTTTCATCCGACTAACAGGCTGTGTGTGAAAGCGTTAATGTGGCAGCGTTTCACACCTTGCCAACTAATGACCAATCAGGGATGGGAAGCATCAATGCTCCCTGAATCTCATCTGAACCTGCGCCAGGAGAGCCACTGACTGTCTCATCTTGGGAGCCACCATTGAAAGTACCAAGCAAGAACAAAGCAAACACAGTCAAGAGAGCATTACCAGTTGCCAGGAGTGTGGCGTGAGAGTTGGACATCTGATATGCTTCGTTTTAGTTTGTTACGGCCAACGCCCCGCCGCGCCCGGCCGCGCCGGAGGGCCGCGGCACACGAAATGATTTTGCAGTTTTTAACCCATTTCTGAAGGTGGAAATTTACATTGGAAACGTTTGGTTTAGCTGTTAAGATGCGGGTTCTGACGTATCATCCGGTTAAACTTAGGGGCCGCTTGGAACCGCCCGTGCCCCCACCGCGCCTCATCAGATGCCTATTAAGATTTAATTTCATTAATTAACAACAATCGAAATGTTATGTTCTGCATTTTTAACATTTCCACCTTTATATAGTGTAGAAAGGCATCCTGAAGCCACCATCTCTTCCGGGATGTTAATAAAAGTGCTCGTTCATTTGTACTGTAATCCAATGTCGGTTAAGTCCACGCAATTTTGGTATCCAGCGGCGAAGGTGTAAATCCAGTTAAAAAGCCGGCTTAGGTGGAAGCACTTTCCACCGTATAATTATGTTATTAATAGTCAAAAAGTTGAAAAAGGTATTTTTTCACAACTCTTGATGATTTGCATCACGCTTTGTGCCGACCATGTGATTATTTTTTTTTCGCCACTGCGATCAAAAATAAGTTGGCAGCCGTCTTCAGGGCCTGAATATCCTCAAATGTGAAAAATTTCGTTTTAGCCATCTCAGGGGCAGCCATTTTGAGACCCGTCTTTATCAGCTGATGTTCCATGAGGGTGTGACTTACCTGTCAAAAAAATGTAGCTGCATACTGCAGGGAATGCTCTGAACGCCCTGTGACAATTCGTTTTAGGCTTCCTGAGGACCTCGAGGGGACCGACTTGCTTAGCTGATGGTGTAGAGAGGCATCCTGGAGCCTGGAAAGTCATGAATTTGATTGTCCAGTATTTCTTTTTTTTAATGCGGATCTTAAGATAAAATTCCATTACAATGGCGGGGTGTCTAATTGTCGGAACATCCACCCACGCATGTCGCGGACGATTTTCCACCACCAACTGGTTAAAACAAATACAAATTATTTTCGAAACATTTCCAGCCGTGGACAGTAAGTTTACATGCATACTTACTGAAATGTCGGACAGTGCGAAGACTGCAATCAACAAGTCAGCAAATTGACATTTGTCGTTCATAATTAGAACCTCATAATCTCGTCTTCCTGTCTCAGTGTGCGTCACACTAATCATAATGTCACAATAATGTGTGCGTGTGAGCGTGGCTGATGCCCCCTCACTTCTGATATATGTTGTTCCATTTAAACGAAGCCCAACTCTTTTTTTTTTTCTTTTTCAGGGACGTCCCTGCTTATTTCAACAAGACAGGCAATTTTACCTCGATAACGATAAATGCACGATAAATTCCCCCTGAGAACCCTCGGTTATCGCGGTTAATGGGGACCGAGACCATCCGCGAAAACTGAAAATCCGCGAAGTAGCGGCGCACCTTCAAAAATGCTTAAAAAAAATATACAATATATATAATAAATATGTAAATATATATATATATATATATATATATATATATATATTGCCGCCTCCCACCACCCGTCCATGAAATATTTCCAGCCTCCACATTCCTGTGACTTTCCTTCGAAGGGCGTGGCTATTACGGTGCCGCACACACCTGCCACCATTTCAAGTGCATCCTCAAATCAATATCAATTAAAATATTTAACTGTATACTTATTATTTTGTTATACACACAGCGCCGCCAATACTGTGTATATTTGCATGCTTTTTATGAATGTCTGCTGCTAATTTTGTGAGAATTTAACAAGTTAGCATTGCTTCAATTGCCCAAATGAACATCCTAAAATGGATTGCTTCTTGTGAGGGATAGTGTGAAGTTCTTTCAAGTTAGTTTTTTTTCTCTCGTGATTTTCTTTTTTTTTTTTTTTTTGGGTGGGAAAACAGAAAGGCTGCAAAATGAAAAGCATCTCTGACTGAAAGCCAGCTGATAACGTCTATTTTGACAAATAACAGAAAATGAACGCAAAGTGCAGTCTAACTGTGTGCATGGGTAGCAGTTTCTTTCTTTTGGAATCTTACATAATCTGAGCAAATCGGAAGTCGGCCGGCTCTTTTGGCCACAACCTTTGAACCCTAGATTCTAATGCAAATGGCTGAGTGGCTGGAATTGTGGTAAAAGGATTGATGAAGTAAAGATAAAATGGAATCAATGATTAGTAACCAACGAAAGGCTACTTAGGAGTGATGAGATCTTATTGAGTTTTGGCTGTCCTCTGGAGCCTCACTCTGTCCGCCTCAGTGCAGCCGCTGTACCAGGTGGAGGCTATCCCTTTTTTTTCTTTTCCCAATTTTGTTTTTTCCCCTCAATTGCTCTCCCCTTTAAAACTTGGCAAATAAAATAAATAAATAAATAAACAAGAAAACTACCACTAAAAGGTGCGTGCCAATCTGCGGGAGTACAGAGGGGTTACGCAGGGGTTCGTGGACTGGCAGTGCGTTCTAAGGCGTTGCGTTGGTGAACTTTTGGTGTATTTAGCCTTAGATGGAGTTTACCACTGAACTCCCTCGGTATATAAAAAGGTCAGCACGCTACCATCACCAATTCTGAAAAGTCCGATTGTACTCTGTGGCAACAAAAGCTCCAGCAACATGACTCAGATGATCCTATCTTCTCGAAGTTGCACACATTTGAGGATACTTCAGCCCTGAAAACGGGGGACACTTGGGAGAAAATCAAATCAAAGAAAGCCCAGATTGAGTTTGCAAAACTGGGGCATGTGCCTCTGAGGTGTCAGAAATGTTACATAACAGATCATGGATGACACGTTTGTGGACAATCAAATTAATGACTGCCCAGGCTTGAATCCAGGGCAGCTAGACAGACTAGTGTTTCCACTCAGCCTAGAGCCCATAGCTTTCTATAAACTTAACAAAAGCCATTCGATTTTGATGCAGAGAAGGAATTTAATTTGCCAGTTTGATTTTCTGGAATTACAATTTCATACAATAAGGTGAAGTTCAGTTCAAGAGCACTGTTCTTACAATTCCGGTCGCTGCTCAGGCCCTAATAATAATAATAATAATAATAATAAAAGTAATAATATTTTCTACAAAAACAATAGGGACCTCACCAAAGGGCGTGGGGTGGGGGAAGCGGCCTACAAATCTAAAATTAAAAAAAAAAAATTAAAAAGCTTTTTGAGGAAGTTATAAGTAAATAAATTATTTTGGTTGGTATATATCTGTAGCGTTGTTAACTTTTGAAAGCCCGGTGACGGCCCACTGGGATATATTCCAGCTACTGGAGTCATGTGAGGGGGCAACAAGTATATCGCATGTCGATAAGTTTCATCAACAACGCTCGTGTTTGCAGTGCACACTTCATATCACGTAAGATGAGTAGAGAATCTAGAGTCTCCAATTAATGCCAGGATGGCAGAGCGGTCTAAGGCGTTGCGTTCAGATCGCAGTCTCCCCAGGAGGCGTGGGTTCGAATCCCACCTCAGACAGAGCCCATTGAAAGTGCCAAGCAAGAAAAAAGCAAACACAGTCAAGAGAGCATTACCAGTTTTGGTCAGCTGACCTCCTTCCTCGTGTCCGACGTATCCTGGTGGTGGTGGGTCGAGGGGCTCAGCCGAGGCAGAGATTATGTATTCGAGGTGGGTTTATGGCTGCAATAGAGTTGAACAAACACACAGGAAAAAATAAAAAGGTGAGAGCCAAGCGTCCACTTGTCATTTGTGACGGAGACGACGCAATGTCAATTATTTTGACAAAAAAAAAGAATTATTTTCTAATGAAAAAGAAATACATTTTTGATCATCCTCCAGTCTCCAGTTCAGATGTGTTTTTAAATCCATTAATCATTAATTTATTAATGATCACAAAATTCCCAAATCATTCTTACAAGACATTCCATAAAACTTTCTGATTCTAGTCTAGTAAAATCTCCTTCTACACACACTTTTATGTTTGACTTTTTACGTCACGTGATCCTCCATTGCTACCACAACTCGTCCAGGCAGCTGACTCGCCAGCGAGAGAGACGACTATTTCTCTTGCATGCAGGTTAGATAACGTTATGAAGCGTGGTGTAGAGTGATCCCTTCCCCCTCAGCCACAAGCAGGAGGGGCCACCACTTGAATTCCACTTTAGACAAAGATAAGACCAAGGACCAATTATCGACTGCGTTGAATGTATAACATTGGCAGCAGGCATTCATAAACGGTGGCAACCATCTGACTTGGGAACAAAGTAGCTGCTTTAACTCGCTAAAGAGCCACATGGACTGTTTAATGTTGGAAGTGTTTGACTCCAACTGAATATGTACATTATATAATTAACCTGCAATACAAGCAGAATAATTTGTCCCGTTCTCTGGCATTTCAAAAGTTCATGTGAGCATTAGCCAAAAGTGCAAAACTAACCAAGTCGCACGCGCATAGAAGAACCAGGATACGGGTACGTCTGCAGGGCCACAGGTTCGTGATGGTGTGCGGTGTAGTTTTTCCTCAAGTCCCACATCTTAACAAACCTTTCTCAATGTCTTTCAGGTTAATCATGTATCTAATTAATCTTAAGTGCGTGGGTTCGAATCCCGCCTCAGACAGAGCCCATTGAAAGTACCAAGCAATAACAAAGCACACACACATTGAATCGCTTTGGAGTTTGCCAAAAAAAGAGACATTCATAAACTGCGGAATACATTGAGTCTTTGGATGCAGGGCTGGCGCCGCCCTTCATCATCCTCTCTCACATCAACCTCTTCATCAAGAGGAACATCCGCAAGGTCTCCTCCGTCAAGATCCACCACTTCAGTCAGTGTTTTCCCGCAGCGATTGAGTCCTTGCAAAGTTAGCAAAGGCGTCAATTGCTCTTTGTGATTATTTTTATTTATTTTTTTTGTCTCATCAGTGTTGCAGCTCAAAGGCAAGACGGCAAACAGACTTATGACGTGGGAAACCATTCAGAAGGAGGACTTCCTAACCGCTCAGAACAAAATCCAGAGGAGCAGCGACTCGGAGAGGCTCAAGCGCATGTCCGCCAAGTGAGGACTGGCTTTTTATTTTTTTACGACTGAAACAATCTCTAGGAAACCTGGTTAACGGCATTCATTTTCATTTGCTTTTCTTTTCTTAAGACAATAAGGTTGCGAGCTGAGCATTGTGACGTGTCTTTTATCAGCTGATATTTCCCAACGCACCTTAGTGTCTTCAGAAAATTGTCTGGACATAAAACTGAATTTTTATGATAACGGTGGCCCCTGAAAATATGAACACTTTGGACGCAACATTTTCACTTTGGGGTGAACTCGCTTTTGTTGTCAGCATTTTAGACATTAAATCAACGCAAGATTAATTGAATTAAATCTTGTTAGTGCACGTAACATTGTCCTCATGGGATCCTAAATTAGCCCCAACAAATTGTGTAATTTGTATGGCGGGGTGGGCAAGGGGTCAGGCGCGGTAGTGTACACACGCGTATTCAAACTCAACAGCTGTAAACAAGGCCATACATTTATACCATGACACCATTGGACTCATATAATAATTCAGCTATTTAAGGTTGTATTTCACACTTCAATGTAAACAGCAGCAAAATATGTCTAAAGCAGCTGTTTAAGTCTGGTAGTTCAGTGCCAGTAAACAGCACTTGTGGCAGCATCTTTCTTAATTGTGGCCTTAAGTGTAAATATCCGAATGTAAATTTCCACCTTTATATAGTGTAAAATGGGTAGATATTTTGGCAGAACACCGGACATGGAGTGGACACTAGACTCATTGAGACTGGAAGAATGGCAAGATATAGGCTGGGGTTAAATAGCTACAATTCCAATGTATGATAAAATCCATTGCACAAGCTTTTCTTAGTCAATCGAAAATATTTCAAACCTGATATAGAAAATATGAATATGTATTGTTTAAATATAGTCTAATTGAACTAAAATTTTTATCTGTTCATCCCCTACACATCATTTACTCCAGTTTGATACTTTGTTGTTTGAGAAAAAAATAAATAAATCAAGATTTATTTAAGTGTACAGCGCCAGCAGACAATGAATTTTCAAACACTTAGAAAAAGTGTACAGCGCCAGCAGACGGAAAGTCTGGAAAAGCGATTCTCTGGTGCAAGACATAAACATACACTCGCTTACGCACCACACATTAAGACTATGATTCAATGAGGTATTTAGCCAACTTCTTCCTGCTTTCAGCGCGAGCTGAAAATGCATTTACAGCACTAAAAAACCAAACTTTTATAACAGCTAAACCAAACGTTTCCAATGTAAATTTCCACCTTTATATAGTGTAGAAATATAGAGAATAACATGGTGTGAAAGACACTTTTACATGAGAACAAAAGGACATGGAGTTTGTGTGTAAATGATTGTACTCATGTCTGTGTTTCAAAAATAATGTGCATACTTTGCGTATATTGTACCATGTTAGCTGTACATCTTTAGCACATCATCCTAGAACAAAACACCGTGCAGAAGTTACCGTTGGGCCTTGCAAACCAACACTGCTGGAGTGTAGTGCTTGAGGGCAGTTTTAAGAATTGTTTCGGAGAAAAAGGCCTGTAAAGATGACTCAGTTTAGACCGTATTCAAGGATCAAAGAAAGTAATTAGAACAGTCTCTGAATTCAATTTACTTCATATTTGGTGATTTTGCATCAATTCCAAGATCGTATCCAAGTAAATTTTTGTGAAAAGCTTCACCAAAAGTAGTAGTTGAAAAATGTGATTAATCACAATTAATCATGGAAATTCTTTTGTGATTAAATACTTAATACTTACATATTGGGAAAATGGATTGATGGCTGGATTGGTCAAAATAAAGCAGTTCCTTCCAAGCATGCTGGGGGCGGAGTCTTTACACGTCCGCCGGCCAGCTCCCGCCTACTCACGCGTCTGTTTATAATACAGATGCGCCCCTGCCATCAACGCAGCTGCAGGCAGGACGACGAAAGCACAATGACGGCGCCCGGCAACACCTACGACGTGATCGTGGTCGGCGGAGGAATATCTGGTGAGGAAAAGGCGTCACTTTGACAATCATTGTTCATATTTTGCGGAACGATTGTGTGTCTTATTCGTCAATTGCCTTGAGCGAGAGTGTAGAGGAGACAACTGTTGCATCGCATGCTCTGTCTGCGTACTACTAGTCACAAACACATGGAAATGACATTTTGTGCGCCTTCATAAGGTTATGCTGTATTATGTGTGCATGATGATGAGCAGCAGCAGTAGCAGAAAGAACGGCGCCTGTTGAATAAGAGCTAATCATCCACGCACAGCAGACTTTGCATTACATAAGAGCAGGGGGAAGAGGGGTGGATGGCTGGTCGGCTCTGCGCTATCCTTTGGATTGTTTGGTGACTAATTACACAGACTTGTCATTGTTTTGCCTTGGGGAACATTTTTTTGATGAAATAGGATCGGTGATGTTGGGATTTCTAAAGTTTGTTTTTTATTCTTACATTAAACTTCATATATCTCCCATAGGACAATCAAATTAATGACTTTCCAGGCTTCAGGATGCCTTTCTACACTATATAAAGGTGGAAATTTACATTGGAAACTTTGACGTACTGCACGGTGCCCTTTTAACGAATCCGATTTGGTATTCGTCTACTCTTTTTGGTCCGTTTTCAAACCAACCAGCTAACTTTTTTCAAGGTTGGATGGAAGCGCTTCAAGAGGACGAAGACATAGGGAGCTCATTGCTCCAAGAGACTATTTTGTAGGTCTTGGTCTTATACATACAGTGAACCCTCGCTACTTCGCGGAACGCCCCGGCCGCGTCGACCCAAGTCCGTACGGGCGAGCCCGGCGGCCGGAAATCCCAGAGGGGAAAAACAGCGCCAAACACAGTTCTTTGATGATGGTGACACGTTGACCCTCAAGTAGGGTAGAGTCCATTTCCTTTTCTATACCTATGGGACCTTCCAGAGTATTGTGAGCAGAGAAATCAAAATTTTGTAGTTTAGATGGTGTTGTTTCTGTTCACGTAGAAACCCGTACCCCAACAACAGGGACCTCTGATCCTTGAGGATTAGGGCGCCCGGTAATGCCATCTGTTATGCGTTGCTATGCCTCACTTCTCCTCTTTTTTAGTGTGGCTGCTTTAATATCATGCTTTGTTTGAGATTCAAGGCGAGCAGGGGGAGGATATGAAGCAATGCTGAATTATTAATGAGTGATGTACTAGAGTCTGCGTCATACGATACGCGCATTAGGGCTGGCATTCCACAGTGGGACTATACTGCCTTTGTTTGCTTCACCTTGGAGAAGGTGTTCACTTCTTTGTCTCCAAAGCGCAGTCGACTGAATCGTGGCATTGTTGCTTTGATTGACCTTCATGTCAGCTTGCAGGGTTCGCGGTTAACTTTAAAAACTGCTTGCCCATAGGGCAAGTGCCACTAAAATTTGCCTTGCCCGAGTGGCCAAATTATTGCCAGTGATTGCTGATTTGTAATGTTCATGTTGTGCTTGTTCTTTTACTGCTCTGATTTTTTCATTTTTTTGACAGGTAAGTCACACCCTCATGGAACATCAGCTGATCTGTGACTTCAATCATGCATTGTAGATTGTTGTGACACATTCAAAAAACCTTGTTTGCTTTTTTTATGTTTGTTTTCAGCAAACTTTTATAACAGCTAAACCAAACGTTTCAAATGTAAATTTCCAGATCTCCACCTTTTCACCTTTGGCCTGGTTCCATGGCTGAAATAGACACCCAAGTGAAGGCGCTAACTTTGGTGCATGTGGTCTATTGCACTGGACAACTTTCTAGTAAAAAAAAAAAAAATAGTTTGACATTGAAATTTGGAGAAGATTTTTAGAATAATCAAGTTTTAATACAATATGGTGTATTCCGCCCCCAGAACCAGTCAATGAGGAGGCATTGAGAAAGGACCACAAGGTGATCGAATTTTAGCAATGTTACGCAGATGAACCAAACTCAGTCGTTTGCAGAGCTGCATTCTGTTCCCCCAGTTGCATAAGAATCTGATTGAAAATTGGCTAGAAAAGACTCCAAGTGTGCCGTAAGTGCCGTTGTTCTTTCCGTTTGATGAATTTGTGTACTTTTGAATTTCATCTTAGAAGAATAACTCCTATTATTACTGAGAAATTGTCACTGTCTGTAGCTCAATATGTCTGGTCTATACTGCCTCCAGGTGGTCAACGTGTGGGGAGAGCGTGATGTCAAGTAAACCGAACATTTCAGAAAACCAGACTCATTTAATGTATTAACTCATGTTTGTTCATAAAAAAGTTGTTATGTTCGAGGAATACCCCACCTATCGCTGCCCATAAATTAATTGATTTGAGAATCCACATAAATATCTGGCCCTCAGACTGTGCATTTTTTCCATGTTAAATCAATGTCACTGTGACTTTTCCACAGCCAAGGTTTTAAAACTACTGTGAGCCAGGACGCAGCATCAATTTTTTTTCCACTGGATACATTTCTCATTATATAACGCTTTGCCAACTAACGTTTTGGGTAATGAGCATAGAGATCTTCACCCGTGAAAGCCGTCGGTCGGCGGGGGCTGTGACACAACTATTGCCATAATTTTCAGGGGTTTGTCGGATGGCGGAGCGGTCTAAGGCGTTGCGTTCCACATTCTTACTCACTTAAATTGCTTGTACATGCTTTTGTAAGAATACCACTTTGTTCGGAATAACACACAAGCCTATGTGATGATTCTGAAGATGATGCATAGTTGCTGGAAATAAATGGATTTGTTGATGACAGATTAAATTATAAATAACAAAATGTAAGCGAATTATTTTACTGACAGGTAAGTCACGCCCTCATGGAACATCAGCTGATAAAGACGGGCCACAAGACACCATCATGTGACACTCTGAAGAAGGCGAAAGAAAACTGGGTTACGTTCAGGTCGCAGTCTCCCCAGGAGGCGTGGGTTCGGTAGCGGCTGAGGCTGGCGTGTGTCTGAGCTGGCTCCGACCATCCTCGTTTCAAGTCAAGCTGCGACGATTACCGTGACTTGAATGACTGAAAATCTACAAAGAAAATGAGAAAAAAAAAACAACTTGTGGTGCTAAAGAAGACAAACCTGAAGACAGCTGGGATAGGCTCCAGCACGCCCGGGGACCCTTGTGAGGACAAGAAGCAGTACAGAGGATTGATTGATTTATTAAAATTAAAATTAAATTCATGTATTTATCTATGCTAAATTTAACAAGGCTGGATGCAATCGGACTTTTCAGAATCGATTTACAATTGTCGGCAAATTTACATGCATTGTATGATATAAAACATACCTCAGCCAGGACAATGCCTCCATTCCTGGAGGGCCAGAACCACGGCCAACAGCTCCCGGTTTCCCACGTCGTAATTGGCCTCGGCGGGGGTTAACAGCCAGGAGCGCGCGCCTCACAGACACCTCGAGCGGGAAGGGGTCGACAAGAAACTGGACCCTCGAATTGATTGCAAGCCATACAACAAATCCCTAACAATAATGCGATTATTACACTCAATGATTACAGAATTTACTCTTATGCAAATATGACGATATCGACTCTCTATACGGCGCGTTTCGGCGTCGCGATGAAGGGGGGGGGGGGGTGTGTGTGTGTGGAGAGCTTTGTTTTGGCCACCTGGCACCTGGTAATGCTCTCTTGACTGTGTTTGCTTTTTTTTTGCTTGGTACTTTCAATGGGCTCTGTCTGAGGTGGGATTCGAACCCATGCCTCCTGGGGAGACTGCGGTCCAGTTTTGTCAAAACAACAACAACAACAACAAAAAATCACCCAAAAAAAAAAAATCTAATCATTTGAAAGTCAATTCTTTTCAAATCATCAAACTTTATTTTTTTTTTTAAAAAGTTGGCTTGTTTTCTTAAAGGTTGCTAATATTAGGAAAAAAAATTAAGATTTTGTTTTTTTTTAAAAGTTCCTTTTTTTCTCAAAGGTTGCTTAGACAATTGTTCAATTCGTTCAAGAAAAAGTTGCATATTTTCAAAAACAAATTCATTGAAAAAAATATCTAACATTTTCAAGAAAAACATTTTTTTAAAAAGTGCAGAAAAGATGCTTCTTTCCAGCAGGACTGAGTTTGACGGACGACTTCATTGAGCGCCTCTCCAGTGTCTTATCGTCTTATCATTTGTCTTTAGTGGCTGCCAAACAGGAAGCGAGAGCAAGTTACATGCTGTCCTCTTGCCAAACAAAAGCTTTCTTGTAACCTCAAAGGGACAAGTTGAAGCCAGTTCACACACGCCAAAAAAAGAGGTTTGATCTCCATTTTCTTTTCAAGGAATAACTGAATATTTTCAAGATATAATTAGATTTTTATATATTATTATAATAAGTCACATTTTCAAGAAAAAACGTTTTCATGATTTTTATACTTTAAAATTCATATTAATAATAAATATAGGGATGCATTTTCATGAAAAAAGTTCCAGATTTTCCAGGAAAAAAAAATATCTGAGTTTACAGTATGTTCACGTCTGGTAATTTTTTCCCCCGTAAATTTCTGTAGATTTTTTTTCTCTAAAATGTTTAAATTTGCGACTTTCTTTGTCCTTGTCACCTGCCAGCACTGGCTCCGTTTCAGCCCAGCAAAGCCTCCCATCTTTGTCTTTTCTCGTTCTGTCTTTTTCCCAGCCTCACACCTGACGGCTGTCACGTCAAGCTTGACCTTCGCAAATGGACTGCAGGCTCGCTAACGCAACAAGCTAGCGTCCCTCGTGCTCACATTCAATGCAAACCTGACCACCGGATGAGGGAGTGCACTGAAATGAAAGAATGTAGCTGGCGCTTTTGCCGCTCCCAAAACATCAAGGGTCAGCGCATCTTTGGTGCTCACCGCGGGGTCACCGCTGCAGCCTATGAAGTGTGGCTGGTATTGGCGAGAAGTTGTCAGGGGCACCTGACAGGGGGCGTGACTTGCCTTCATTCTTGTGACAGGTAAGTCACGCCCTCATGGAACATCAGCTGATAAAGACGGGTCACAAGACAAGGCAAACACAGTCAAGAGAGCATTACCAGTTGCCAGGGTGCAAAAGAATGACCCCATCAGTCATGTGTTCCAATACTTTTGTCCACTTGAGTTCTGAGTTTAATTAAAGCAGAGAAGAAAATAGAAACTACAAAAAACATTGATGTGTACTTGTCCACTTTAAGGTAGAACTGGTTGTCCGAGGTCCTCCACCCCTACGCACCTGCCTGCTGCCTCATAATTAGGTGTCTGCTGACCCAGGATTATGTTATTGTTATGCGCCCTCCTCCCCTGGAGCTTCCATTCGGTTAAACTTAGGGGCCGCTTGGCACCGCCCGTGCCCGGGGAAGGTGCTCCTACGACCCTGTGACAATGGAACAGATGGGACTGCCTTAAAATTTTTTGTTTCCGAAATACTATATGACGAACAGACCAGGGCGAGCCAATCTAGCATTTCACTTTCTTACATGCCATTTGGGAGGTATCATTTTGAAAAAGCGCATTCCTACTGTACGGCCTGCAGCTGATCCTGATTACGGGGATGGTATATATTGGGGAGGCACAAAGTCCATTGTGGTGACCCGCCCCCTTTTCGGCACGACGGGGCGCTGGAGCGGTTAGACGGCCGGCGTGCAGCGCGAGCTGAAAATGCATTTACAGCACTAAAAAACCAAACTTTTACGGGGGACTTAGAAGAAATGAGGAAAATTCCCGGAGCTCCGTGCCTGAGGGCGGGCTGTGAGCCGCGCCGCGTCCGCCTCATTCATAACTGACAGGCCGCATGTGGCCCCCGTCCAGGCCGCAGGTGGGCGCAGTCGGCCATTCTAAATTTATCAGAATCCGAAATCCTTTTATTGTCTTATTGTTTACTGTTTTTATGCTATTTATTTGGACTGAGGTGTGTGCTCGTAAAATGACACAATTTATGTCCAGTCTAAGCGGATTTTAAAACAAGCGCGGCTCATAGCCGGCCCTCGGGCACGAGCGGAGCGCGAAGCTGTCAGTATATATATATATATACTTTATATAGTGTAAAAAGACATCCTGAAGCCTGGGCAGTCATTAATTTGATTGTCCAATATTTCCCTTATGAGATAATGCCACTCATAGCAAATGTGTACAGCGCGAGCTCTGTTTACAGTGGTGTTTGCAGTGTTAACTATTACTACTCCATAGTCTTAAGTTATTTCTTCGCCAACATCAATGTCTCGGAGCGCACACAGACACTTACCTCTCCGTTTCAACAGCAGTTCGAACCAGCTTCCATCTTCACGGACCCGCTGTAGCTACCTCTCCACACCTGACCCAGCAGGCCCAACGCCTCCACAGCCCCAGTCCCGCTATCCTCAACTTCACCCTGCAGAACCTGGGTCTGATATCGGGCTTTTTTTTTAATTAATTCTAAAGCATGTGGTCTTACCTTTATATTTAATGTTATGAAAGCTCCAATTATACAATTACCCACGTCTTTTGTATTATAATATATGAATTTTTAACGAACCAATCCGCGTGAAAATCGGCCGGACCAGGAACAAATGGATGGAGTGTTTTGGTAACCTCACCTCATTGGAGAAAAAAACCACATTTAATTTTAAATGAAAGTGAACAAAAGCATTACAACAATATATATGTCTTTGAAAAACCACGGTATTTAGTAAATAAAACATTAACAAGGCTTATTCATTTCATTTTTTTCAAGTTCGTCTGGCCGGAGTAAACCCTCGCTACTTCGCGGTTCACCTTTCGCGGGTTCAGTGCTTCGCGGGTCTAAAAAACATTCGGGGGCATTGTAGTTTCGCCGAGCGAGACTGATACAAAAGATGTATTTACCACAAGTTCCTATGCTGAGAAACAACTATTGATTCACATTTCATTGATCGAGCTGTTTTCAGCTCCTTCTGCTTGCCATGAATGTCTCCCCAAAGTGTCTGCAATTTGCAATTTGTCATACAAAAAGTCACTCAGGGCAAGAGAAAAAAAATTGTCACTTGCGAGATAATGCCTCACATAGCAAATGTGTACAGTGCTGCATGTCTGGCATAATTACATCCAGACCCAAAGAGTCCCCCCCCCAATCTGACAAAGTTTTTTTTATTTTTGCGGTGCAAAAGCTTACAGCACCTGGTATTCCCAGGCGGTCTCCCATCCACAAAGCAACTTTATCAGCTGCCTGAGATGAAAAAAAAAATGGATTTACCTGTAAATACTGCATCCCGCCCCGCTCCAGGGGGGCGAGGGACATGTGGCGTACGGAAGGCCGAGTTGCCCGGCGCCGCCCGATGGATACTCTGTGTCCTTTAAAGTTTAGAAGGCAAAATAAAAGTTAAAAGCCCCGTTACATAACGTTATGGCCATAGTGACGTGGAAAAGCGACCTTTTTAACAGTATGCCATTTGTCGAGCCCACACCCTTGGATGCACATCTCATTGCCTAGTGTACGAGCCAATCTTTTTGTCATTATTTCGAGTGGTTATCACATTCATACACCCCCCCCCCTCTGCATCAGTCCGTCGGGGAAGATTGCGAAAGCCACGCGGTAGCGAAATGAGGCTCTCTTGTATTTTAATTCTAAAAGAATTGGCGAGGAATAGGAAAAAAATCGACATGCTAGACACTTGGTGCAATAGCTTTAACTCCGACGTTGGGTTTCCATACTCAGGTGTTATTGAATTCATTTCTCATTTTGACCCGACTCAGTTACTCTGCGCTCATCAGTGAACCCCACCTCCAGTGATTGACAAGTAAATCTGGGGAACCCCAAAAGATTTGTACTGTAGTGTTATACCCTTGCTTGAATGTTTTTTTACACTATATAAGGGTGGAAATTTACACCGTTGTGGGCATGTTCGGGGGTCGAAAATGAGAGTGGATCCCACTTTCAACTATGCTTCCTATATGGGCATAGACCCACCACGACCTCTGCACTGTGAGGCCACCGTGCCGCCCAAAGGCTTTTTCAGCACCGTAATAGCCACGCCTTTTGCCCAGTCAGCAACTTTTTCTGTGCTGCTTCATTCCTTAATCCACACACTAGTCTGTCCCTTAGTGTGTCATTTAGCACAATAAAGACATCCCAAATGCCTTTGCTAACTGTCTCATGTGCCTTGTGAGTCACTGGCAACCAGTGTAGACTGGGTAAATTAGAAAGCAGATTATGAATTTGCCGGGTTCGAATCTCGCCTCCGACAGAGCCCATTGAAAGTACCAAGCAAGAACAAAGCAAACACATTCAAGAGAGCTCATTTTCAATGTCGTGCGTGATGAATGAGCCCCGATGATTTTGTGCATACGGCCCAAACAATAGCGAGGCGTGGGTTGAATCCCACCTCAGACAGTGCCCATTCACGCATGCACACACTCTCATACACCACAAAGTGATATGGAGCAGTCAATTGTATAAAAAAATAAAATGAGGTTTCAAAATTGGAGCTGTCAACTCAGACTTTAAGCATTTGTTGTTGTGTCCACTCAGGTGGATGCATAACTGCATATTGTGACATCCTCATGGCCGAAACAGTCATCCGAGCATATATGAGGGCGACCTTGTTGAGTTAAAACAAAATGGAGAGCATTACCCTGTTCATATTAGACGTTAAAATATCAAACACCGCGCGGAGGCTCCGGAGGAGACGGGCCGGCGTTCATGACAGTCAGGCCGAAGAGGATGGCCTTCCCCCGGACACGAGGTGGGCAGAGTGGCTGAGCCAAAGACAATATTCATTGTCATCCAATTTCTTTGCGAGTTCTGCCGTATGTCATTGATGCCATTATTTTACTTATACCAAAGGATCATATTTTTGTTGTTTTATTGCCGAACAGTGCAATGCCACTCCCACAACTTTTCACGAAAAAGGATGAATTTCGTATATTCCCACGACCCTCGAGAGGAGAAGCGGTTCAGATAATGGCAGTGATATCATCTGCGTCTTCATTTTTCTCCATTTGTCGGATTAATGGAAACGTTTCTCCTAAAATTGGTTCATTACATTTCATCGATTGCACGTCAGCATTTTATTCATCAGTCCTATTTACAGGCCCCAGTGACACCCCAGGTTTCTGTTGTTTGTACGAGGGCGGCATTATCTCATAAGGGAAATATTGGACAATCAAATTAATGACTGCCCAGGCTTCAGGATGTCTTTTTACACTAGACACGGGTCTACGTCCAAGGGAAGGTCCTGTCTTGGATTGCCCAAGACTCCTTTGTAGTTCCGCATCTCCTGAGAATGTGCCTATGACCATTGGATCACTTTCTTGTCAGCGCTGGATCAGAGAGGCCATTGAGATCTGCACCGTCACACTTACTGGTCCTCGCCCTGCCTATGTAATAATTTGTACATGATATATTATTTAACCTTATTTTTTCTATTTTTTACAGCGGGCATTTTCAGCATTCGAAACATTTGGGAGTTTTACAGGTTTTTTTTGACCTGCACATCTTTTTTGATTTTATTTTTTTAACTTGAAATACCACGCATTGTCACTCCTCCCACTTGACGCGAGTCGGCTAATCCGATGGTTTATTCGGAGCAGTTTTACGAGTGAACGTGTGCAGGGCGGGAAAGCGTTGAGGAGCGAGTATGTGGCCCAACTCTTCCCTCCCTGGCTTCATCTTCCGTTTCTTCCCCTTTGCTGCATGCTCACTGTCGCGTTACCTCCCTGCCTTGCGTGTCGGTGTCGGTGGTGGGCGTGGTGTCGGCGCGTGAGCCGGCGGTAAGCGGCGATACTGTCGGTTAAAATCAAATATACGTATATAATACATATTTTAAAATTGTTATTTGCTGAGATTTGATTACCCAATCCTTATTGTGACTTATTTCTTAGCTCATACTTCAGAAAAACTAAAACTAATATAAAGCTAATCAAATCTAAACAAAGCTTTTAAAAAAATGGCAAAAATGAACAAACGTGTTCTGAAAACTAACTAAAACTACTAAAAATTCAGAACAGGTTAAAAACAAACAATGAAAAAAATGCCAAAGGATTTTAACCGCGCTTGAGACCGAGCGTACGGTGACAGGACAGCTGTGTTAACGTGCTAGCGATGGCACCTCAATGATGTTTACTTAAAAAAACTTACGTCAAAATCTACAGTGCAGGTTCGAGGGTAGCCAGGCAGGCCGGGACTGAAGCGCCAAATCGTCTCCAGGTGATTGAACAGTTTGCCGTCTGAGCAGGATGCCAAGTCTTGCTTGAACTAAGTAAGGACGGGCTCAGCTTGGCTGGGCCTCATGGGTGCAAGCTCGGACCCAAGGTTTTTTGCCTTCCAGCCGACCTTCCTGTGTGGAGTTTGCATGTTCTCCCCGTGTAATCGATTTGCATATAAAAATGACATCAATGTCATCTGGAGTTTATGGCCACACGTGGAGTAATGACATGCATAATGAATCAATTTAAATGAAGGCAAGAGATCATTGATGGTGTTGAAAATATTTGAAAGGGCCTGTGATTCACTTATAGAGCAGTAGATGGTGCTGGCGAAAAAAAATACAATATATATATATATATATATATATATACGGGGAGAGAGAGAGTGAAATTCCGCCGGGGGTAACCCCGCGGGAGGCCGTCTCCCGCGGGCGCCGCCCGGTCCCCTTAAAAAAATGTTTAAATGAACTCATTCACTACCCGAGGCGGACCGAGTGAGGCTCAAGACGACATTTAAAACAGCGCAAAGGATTATCGGTTCCAGTCTGGCTCTTTGTTACGCATGTCCCCTCAATAATACGGACATTAAATTTTCATACCGTTTTATCTCTCAGCTTTATCAGCAAAATTGCCAGGCTGGCTTCTTGGGTTGGGCGGAAAAAAAAATCCAAGAGAAAATAATGGCGAGGTGGGATTCGAACCCACGCCTGATCACAATAAACTTGCGGATGCCTTTCAAACGTTTCCAATGTAAATTTCCACCTTTAGAGCTATACTTAAACACTTTTTGGATTTTGTAAAGTGCTCACTTGCGTGTGTACACACATACGCTGAGTCTTACAAGAATTGTGTGTGCACACGCATGTGCGTGTGTGTTCCATAGGAAATGACCGGCTGCTGTGTTAAGTGTTGCAATATCTCATGAAGGAAATACTGGACAATCAAATTAATGACTTTCCAGGCTTCAGGATGCCTTTCTACACTATATAAAGGTGGAAATTTACATTTGAAACGTTTGGTTTAGCTGTTATAAAAGTTTGGTTTTTTAGTGCTGTAAATGCATTTTCAGCTCGCGCTGTACACATTTTGCCAACCTATTTTTGCCAATGTCATAATAAAAAAAATAATCCATTAATTCAAATGAATGAGACGAATCCCACCTCAGACAGTGCCCATTGAAAGTACCAAGCAAGTCGCGATCTACCAAAAGTTGTCAAGATAAGCAGATATTTGCTTATAATACGAGGTATTGACAGTTTGAATGGGCAAAACTTGACGGGAGCCCGCAACTTGCTGCCTACTCCATTGCTCACCACCGGAAGACCCGCTGGTGTTTCACATGCGCCAAAACTACATTTTCCATAATGCAACAGCGTACTGAGCGCGAGACGGGAGCATGCTGCGCAAGGCCGCCTCATTTCATTATTCATCAGCAGTGATTATCATAACAGCATGTGTCAATTTTCAGATAATTTTTTTGCAGCTCAAAAAATCTGATGTGTAATTTCACAATAAAAAAAAACCCACCTGAAATACAGACCAATATATGTATATATGCCTGTCTGTCTGTGTCAATGCCAGTGTTAAGACAAATGTCAATATTGGCATCCACCTAAAAAAAAATAAATAAATAAATAAAGAAAACAATGGTCAGTCCATAACTCATTTACTCCCATTGACGGCTAAAGACGTAAAATGTATGAAGGCTTGCTGCTCATCACAAACGT
Source organism: Idiotropiscis lumnitzeri (assembly GCF_059441095.1). Lineage (NCBI taxonomy): Eukaryota > Metazoa > Chordata > Actinopteri > Syngnathiformes > Syngnathidae > Idiotropiscis > Idiotropiscis lumnitzeri. Next base: position 2,952,294 of record NC_142412.1, read on the forward strand.
TCCTCAGTTCGCTGGAGGGGTATGACTTCATGGATTGGCAGCGTCGTCTCTGCTCACTCGCGCGTGATACAACGCTGGATTTCTACATGGCGGACATTAATGATTGTCCATGATAGTGAAAATTAGATGTTGTAATCAGAGCTGCTATGAAGAGTAATTGACATATTTCTTTAAATCTTTTGTTTGTACATATGTTTACTTGTTGTAAATGTAAAATGTCAAGATTCTTTTTTTCTCAATAGCAAGTCATATTTCATTATGACAGAGTGGACAACATCCAACACCTCATATGTGATTGCCGAAATGAATCACTTCACCTTACTTCTTTGATAAAAGGTGTCTTTTTACACCTTTCATAAACAAATGCAACTCCGTTTATGAAATCCCATGCAAATCATGCAACAAAACCTACATTGGGGAGACAGGAAGGAGTTTAGACATAAGAAAGAAAGGGGATGTTTACAAGAAGAGCGGGTCAGAGGTGCTGATACTTGATAAACAGAACCAGGTGGCTTTTTCTCTCACACAAAACAAGACACTCAAACACTTTCTCCAATCACTAGACAACTCAAGATTATACAAAATGCAATTTCTAAATGATTATTTTATTTACCAAGGGGGAAACCTCTTTGGTCATATTTGCCCCCTCAATATAATAGCGAGTTTTGCCACCTTTGATGTCACACTTTTTGCACTCTTACGTATTTCTTGGCTTGCCTTATTTCAGGTGTTCGGTACTTTCAATGGGATCTGTCTGAGGCGGGATTCGAACCCACGCCTCCTGGGGTGACTGCGACCTGGCGGAGACACCTAAAAAAAAACAACCACAAAAATAAGGTGAAGTCGGGACTTCGCAGCGACTATGGAGTTAAAAGTGTTAGAAAAGTTACCTGTTGTGGCTCCCCGGTGAATTGAGATCAGGCCGGGAACAAATCATTTGATGAAGTGCCAGAGGCTTTCGCCGCCGTCGTGCTTACATTTGTTAGAGTTTTTTTAATTTATTTTTTTAGAAAATATTATTACTTTTATTATTATTATTATTATTATTATTAGGGCCTGAGCAGCGACCGCTGCGAAGTCCCTATTGTTTTTGTAAGCTTCAGCTTCTTCGTCGTGTGTTTGTGCGTCAAAAACTGCACAAAACAACAAGCATGCTAAACGTGTTCACCTTCAGCAGAGTGGACTTTGTTGGATTGTCATCAAAGAAGACCACGCATGGCGCCGTCTTTGTTTGTTGGCTCAATCATGTCCCCCCCGGGGCCGCAGGGCACTGATCCACCATTTGTTACAACCATTCCCCCAACACTTGACAGACTGACAATCAGTAGGACTTTGCGAAAGGCTTTTGCTGGAACATTTGGCAAGCTGTGGTCACAAATGGCAAACGAGGTTCAGATTGATGTTAAATCAAAACAGTTTGTCGTCGTCTTGATGAACAGTGAAATTACACCCAAAATAAATGAATCCCGCCTCAGACAGTCACTCCAACTGCAGAAGTTCGGGGCTGGGTGACGTCACCACTCGAAATAAAAAAGTGTAATATCTCTGGAACCGAAGCAGCACAAAAAGTTGTACAAAAAATAAAAATACAAATGACCAGAATAATACTAAACTAATAAACTAGTCGATCAAAAATACAAATATATAATATATATAATGAAAAAAATATATGACAAAACTATAAATATATTTTATAAAATCATAAGAAATATATAATATATAAATAACCATGTTGACTTAATGAAGTATAGTTATGGCAACCATAATTTGTTCCTTTCTAGAACAGTCATCAACGACGACATTGAGCAAGCAATTAGAGTACTTTTTTTTTTTTTAATTCATCGTGATCATCTGGCCTCTGGCCCCTTAGCGTCTTGCAGAGGACCCTGAGGTCCACTTATTTTTCTATTTTTGTAATCAACTTCAGAAGTCCAGCTCACATACAATTCTCATGGAACATCAGCTGATAAAGACGGGCCCGAGCAGTGAATATTTCTGATGGCAAATTTTTATGTGTGTGGTGGCACAAATATAGATTTTATTTTTTTTTTTTTAAACCCAGCCCTTTTGTTCACGATCATAAACAGCATATAGCTTGAAAGTTGAATAAACAATAAATTTCATATAAGATTACAAAATGTTTTGTATGTTTTTTTTCTTTTTCAAATGTAAAATATAAAATCAAGTTCACATCAGGCCGAGCAAATTTATCAATATTTTATACGTTAGTTGTGCAGCTTTTTTGAAATGGCTCGCCATGGCCCTCGAGAAATGTTAAAAAAAGCAGCTCTGGTTGAGTGTTTCACCTCGCTTTTTGTACATTTTATGGAGTACAGTGAACCCTCGGTCATCGGAACGGGCTCATTTGGGAAGCTTTTTGAAAATGTCAGACGCTACTGCGGAATGAGAGGCCGCCTATTTTCTTATTAGGCCGTGATACACTGACACAATTGGCCATGCAAATCAGGGATAAAAGAATGCAGTAATAAGAGGCGCGTTTCGTTCGACCAGAGAAGCATTTTCCACAAACTGAGCAGGAAAACAGGCAAGCGCTCGGCTTTGCTTTCTGGCCACATGTACAATTCCAGCTGTCTTCGGGCAGTCGGCAAAAGTCGGACTTTCAAAAATTCATAACTCACTTCCTGTTCATATTAGACGTTAAAATATAAAAATTTTCGCCATGCCCGATGAGACTGCCAAGTTTGGTGAATTTTTGTGCATGTTTCGGGGGTCAAAAATGCAATCGAACAATCGGAAAAATAATAATAATAATAATTTCTACAAAAACAATAGGGACTTCGCAGCGGTCGCTGCTCAGGCCCTAATAATAATAATAATAATAATAATAATAAAAGTAATAATATTTTCTACAAAAACAATAGGGACCTCGCAGCCGTCGCAGCTTGGGCCCTAATAACAATTTCTAGAAAAACAATAGGGACCTCGCAGCGGTCACTGCTCGCCATGGCCCTCGAGAAATGTTAAAAAAAAGCAAAAATTCTGTCTGTAGCATCTGAAGACCTGGCACAAACACTGGGGCTAAAATTTTTTGTTTCCGAAATACTATATGACGGGGGCGGGCATGCGACGCTAATAATAAATAATAAAATAATAAAATAAATATCTGTAAAAGTCCAACATTGAGACAAAATTAGCCAACAGTCTCAAACATGGGTTTTAAACAAGACAATGTTTTTAAATATGATCGGCAAATCAGTGCTGTTGTACGGCATTTGCCAGCCGACCACCACTAGTATGTGACGTGTTCGATGCCTCAGTGTCTGTGTGCGTCCTGAGCCGGCACTCTGCTGGTGACGAGAGGCGGCTTGGCTACCTCAATAACACACGCACACATGCAGTGTGTGCCTTTGGCCTTGGAATATAAGAGTTTGAGCATCCTGACATCTGGTAATGCTCTCTTGAATTTTCGCTTAGCCATCGTGTTAGTCGGACCTTAGGGACGTCCGTCTTGTATTTGCGGCTTTTTGCTCGAATCAAAGCTTTTAAGTGACATCCTGACTTGTATCGCGCCTCAGTGAAGGGAACGTTTTATTGGCTTTCTTTCATTCTGAATAACAAGGCCCTTCGCACTGCATTTGTGATAAACGTGTGAGAGGATCTTCTCAAAGGCGGGGGAACACCACATGCTGTGTTGCTAGCTGCTGACGGCACACTTCAACATGGGCAGCAATTTGTTTCATTCAAATGCTGCTGAACGTTAAATTGGGTATTGCGTCTAAACCTATATTGAAATAAATAAGGCCAAATTGGGTGCACTTATGATCGTATCTAAATTAAATTAAAAAAAAAAAAAAACACACAATGCATCCATTCTTCAGTGTGCTTGGTTGACTGTGTAATGAGTGTATGAATGAAGCACAGAGGCTGGGATGATCCTCTCCTCCCCCAAGATCTTCTTCCCAGCTGTTCCAGGCAGCCGCATTGGACGCGTCATTTCGGATGAGTGGTGTTGGCGTATTCACCAAGGGTGTTAATTTAAATATATCACATAGATATTGCATTTTAAAAATTGTTTTCATATATTCTCATATGCAGAAAAAGCTATTTTTTCTGGCCTATTAGAGAAGTTTGTGTATTACCACTTCGAAAATCCGAGATGAATCTGCACAAAATGACCCAGCGGCTTTCATCGTGTTTAAGAATGAACCCGCAATTTGCACATCCGCACACGCCCACGTGCACTGAATTAATAAAGCCGCTGACTTATCACAGTTCAGTGACAGTCAATATGTTGTATCTTGCTTAATAACTAACACTTTGTCTAAAAAAAAGTTTTTTGTTGGGGTTTTTATTAACTCATTCGCTGTCGTTACCTTCAAAAATGCTTAAAAAAAAATATAGGTCTTGGTCTTATACATACAGTGAACCCTCGCTACTTCGCGGTTCACCTTTCGCGGGTTCAGTGGCTCTAAAAAAAAAAAAAATGTGAGAGTACCAGCAGGTAAAAGTCGGAGTAATTAAATAAATACAAAAAGAATGGCTGTTTGCTACGCTCCCTACAACGGCTTAGACCGTTACATCGACAACTAACATCGACACAAGGCTTTGTCAAATGACACGTCATGACGACATATACAGAGACACAAGGCACAACAGCATATTTTTGGTACAAATTGAACCCGATATGTTAGCTACCTCGTTCCACTTAAAGGGTTAGCGAACTTGTTATGGTGGTTGAGGCGTGGTGGCTACCCAGCTCGTTGAGAAATGTTAAAAAAAGCAGCCTCCCCCCTGGTGGATGAGAGGGTAGCCTCGCATTTTGTTTACAGGCCTTTGTAACTCTGTAAAGATTCATTGTAGTGTTGTTTTAGTTGAAGTGATATTCAACATTATAAATAAATTTTAAGAACTCCACCACCTCTGCATGTCCACCGCGCGAAACGGGAAAAAAAGTAGGAACATGATTAGCAAACTGTGACTCCTGGAAAGAAATCTGACAGCATGTTACCATTAATCTGCTAACAGCTAATTAAAAAAAAAAAAAAACAATCTCAGAATTCACTTTGGATGATTTCTTAGAGAAACAAACGTGTATTCAGTCTCATTTTTGGCCCTACTTTTATTTCATACGTTCAATTACTTATGTCAATAGTTTTGATTAATGAAAAATATTTGTTTAAAAACAATTTCCTCTTGTGGAATTATTAAAAGTAAAAAAAAATAAAAATGTTTGAAATGTTACCCGACCTGCAACATTGCCTGTAGAGTTAATCATTTTCAGCTCGCGCTGTACACATTTGCAACAGCATACACAGTGGAACCTCAAGTTCAGCACATGCTCCTAAAAATCCAAACCACCCTCGACACATATTACATGCATGAAAGAATCTGGCAAAAGGTGACGTTTCAGGGTCGCAAGAGCATAAAAACCGAAACTTCATTAACAGCTAAACTAAACGTTTCCAATGTAAATTTAAAGCCCCATTTCCAGAATGATCAATTTGCATGAGAGCGCGGTGAAAAACAATGAAGAGCAAACATGAGGCCAAAGCATATTCCGTGGATGAAATATTTGGTGAAGTGCTAATTAGCATATTATCAAGCAGCTATGAGATCACCTGACACACACACAGAAAAAAATAAAGAGATCAACTGTCTTAATAGTGACATTTTCCCCACTAGTTATGCCACTTTTGACCTGCGAGAAATGTGCAATTACACTATATTGTTGCATGGTGGAAAAAAAAATCATGTTCCCCAGGGTCGCACGTGCCCCCCTCGGATGTTGCAAAAAAAAGAAAAGTGGACATAGTCTGATGTCAGAGCTTATTTTCTCACATTGTAACAAGTTAAATGTGAACCTTCAATTTAATGTTAGTTTAATGTCAACTTGTACTCTGATTTCAGGGTGAAATACTGAGGTAAGATGAGAGCCCGATCAGCATAAAGTGAAGTGGCTGTTCTGAATTTACCCCAAACTGACTATTTCAAGATCAAAGGCTCAAAAAAAAAAGTTATATATATATATATGTATATATATATATATATATATATACCTCACCTGCTGAAACCCACATTCGGGTATTTTACAAACCAAAAACTTAACACTGTACCGTTGCGGTTCAATGACGATGGAATTTGGTTATATGAACGAATGACCAGACTTTTTTGTTGTTGGTATTTAACAAAAAATTAAGCATCCACCAATACTGCTAAACGCCAATAATGTAGTCGGTACTCTAATTTGCTTGCAAATTAGTCAAGGTCAACAATCGTGAATGTTTAACGCATGGAGTCATCTTTCACAACCAAAAGCTGGATGTTAAGTTAATTTAAAACACTATAGTGTTCATAACACTCTGAAGAAGGCGAAAGACTTTCGTATTGTGACATGCTCAAGGCCTAAACACTCATCCGAGGCAGGATCTTCAACCGCTCCCTGGCTCAAGCAGGATCAAATTTTTCGCCATGCCCGATGAGACTGCCAAGTTTGGAGACTCTGAGCCACCGTCAGGGCCTTGTCATAGCACCGAATGGCCTCCTCAAAGTCTCCCAGGGCGTTGTAACAGTCTGCTAGGTTCCCGTAAGCCTTCCCTTGATCCAGGATGCCCTCCCTGGAACTCAAATGTTGCAACATGGCAAGCTGCTGCTCCAAAAACCCAATGGCCTCCTCAAAGTGGCCACAATCATGAAAAAGCAGACCAGCATCCTGAATTGGAGCTTCACTGTGTTTGAGCTTAACTGCTTCTTCGCTCGCTTTGACTCGTCCCAACCGTCACACCCCCGCACTTCATGCTCTCATTAAATAGTTGAGCTAAGAACCTGCAACATTTTGATTGGCGGGGCACAGTGGGTCCACACAGGGTTGGAGGCGATTTAATGCGATCCATAAACAAGGCACTGGAGAGGGGAGCCCTCTAATCTCGTTGCACAGACGTTGCGTTCAGGTCGCATTCTCCCCAGGAGGCGTGGGTTCGAATCCCACCTCAGACAGTGCCCATTGAAATTACCAAGCAAGAACAAAGCAAACACATTCAAGAGAGCATTACCAGTTGCCAGGATGGCGGAGAGTAAAGAAAAGAAACACATTTTTCAAAATTCTTTGATTAGTCACAAGCGTCAAGGTAAAAAGTTTATTTCCTTTTCACATTATACTTTCTTCACATTTGTCTGATTGAAATTGATTTTCTTTCAGTTCTGATCTTTTTGTGATGAGCGCGGAGGCGCGAAAGAAGGCAAGGCCGACGGCAGGGCCTTCAATTGCAAAGCAAATAAATTGCTTCTAAAGATTTAGCTCGCCCAAAAGCGGAAGTGGCGCAAGTGAGGCGCAGTAATATTCATTTGCCTAATTGTTTGAGCGTCATTCGGACACGTGGTGCGGGCCAGGAGCCAGACGCCGGATGATCCAGTGACTACTTAGTCTGCCTTGAATAAATTCCCGTCATAATGGCATCATTGGGTACAAAATTTGATTTCACTTTTCTGTTCAGACGAGGCCCATGCCCAGTTACAATAACATCATCATGCACCCAAACCCTTTGGCGAGGAACAATTGGAGGGCAAGTCTGGTGCCAGCAGCCGCGGTAATTCCAGCTCCAATAGCGTATCTTAAAGTTGCTGCAGTTAATTGACGGCGTGCATCTACAACAGCGGGTCATTGTCCAATCAATTCAATCACAAAACTGGGGCCTCCTGAAAACAATTTTGGAGGTACAAGTTTTCGGCCGGACATCAGCCAAGGCTTCTTAATGAGAGCGATAAGCGACCGTCCGACGGCTGAGTTTAAAATCATCAGTGAATTTATGGAGTGAGTTGCATTCAGATCTGCCTGTAATTCATGTCTTTATTGTAGCAAATGTCAAGGGAACAAAAAGTAGTTTTATTCATTAGACTTGTATGTTTTTTGTTATTAGCGACACAGCTAGTGACACGTGAGGCAAACCTTCTATATATATATATATATATATTATTTTTAGATTTTTTTGGGGGGGGTCGCTGCTCAGGCCCTAATAATAATAATAATAATAATAATAAAAGTAATAATATTTTCGAGGCGCCCACCACTAGAGCACAAGGAAGAAAGGCTTGATTTTCGTGATATGTAGAACTCCTCTATGCCAATTTTTTGAGAACATTTACATATTGTAAAGAAAATTATGAGTTTTCAAGAAAGCCTATTTTTGAAAAGAAAAAATTGTTGGGCCATCATATGCCATATTGCAAATATCCCCAATATCATTCAAAAATCTCTGGGTAAATTTCATCAAATTAATGACTTCCCAGGCGAAGCCTCGGCAGGCGGACAATTTACATTGGAAAGAGCAGGCTGCAAAACTTCTGTGCTTTTTTTTTTTTCCTTGGGTGAGGGCACGGGGTCGAGAGAAGAATTATAATTATTGCTACTTGATATATTTTTGAAGTAAGCACATCACAGAGATGCTATAAATCTGGTAATTATTTGAAACTTTGGAAAAAACACTAAATGCAAATTTGAAATCTCCACCCTTCATCTTTGGATACATTCAAGTTGAAATCATCTGTTGATGTGTTTAAATGTAGTCAGTTGATGACAAGCTTCAATTTCTGTTGAAACATCAGTGCTACATGCAGATCTCAATGGCCTCTCTGATCCAGCGCTGTTGTTTGTTCTCTTCGGTGCGGATGACCCTGCCCTTCTCCCGGTCCATGATGTGGTTTTACCCTTTTGCAGTGGTCAGTGATTGCTGATTTGTAATGTTCATGTTGTGCATACGTTAGTTGTGCAGCTTTTTTTAAATGTATGAGGGCGACCTTGTTGAGTTGCACGGAGAAAAACATCCAAGAAAATAACTTGTATTAGCTTTTACCAGATGATCCATTATTTTCAAGTCAAGTTTCGCTGGCATTGCAATGGTGACCCTGGATCAACATTGACCAATTTCCTCCAATGTTTGTATAATACATTCGCAAAGTCCTGATATTTAGGTCGCAGTCTCCCCAGGAGGCGTGATAAGCGTTGTGTGTTTTATTTATTTTTATGAGGGCTGCACCACAGGAGGTAAACAAAAAAAAAAAAACAACTACCCTAAACGTTTAACTCCGCCAACAATGAGACCCGTCCGTCTTTATCAGCTGATGGCTGTTGAAACGCTTGTATGTCGCTCCTGCAGGACATTTTGTGATTCTTTTCTCAACAATATCTCCAGTGAACATAATCGACACATAAATTGCATTTGTAAAAATCAGCCAAAACACAGTACAGTACCTAAAGTGTGTATGTGTGTGTTCGTGTATGCGTAGGATATGATGTTACGTTTCCTCCCGGGAGGATCAGTGCTTTCTCATTTCCGGTTCCGGCGCCGCGCGAGTGGCTGCCTGTTTACAGCAGCGTGGCTCGCACTTGCTCTCGGGTTGAATGGATCAGGGCAAAACCACGACGATGATTATGGCCCGTGCCCGGGGAAGGTTCTCCTCTACGGCTTAACTGCCACGCCATTTTTAATGTTTTAATTAAGACAATAAAAATCATGGCAGCCATGTTTGTAAGGTAATGAAAGTACCAAGCAATAACAAAGGAAACACGGTCAAGAGAGCATTCTTTTGATTTTCTTTTTAACGCAAACGTCCTCAATTCATAGTTAGACCCATAACAAAGGACAAGCTTTTTTTCAGCAATCTACGATAATCTTCGGGAATGACGTCATCGCAGAACAACGACTTGCCGATCCCCATTGTATTGCATTGTTAATTGTCCGGGCAGCTGCTGAACTGTCATTGCGTTATTTGGTGAAATGCCTTGGCGCCGTGTGGCATATTATTTATTCATTCATAACTGACAGCTTCGGACAACCACGGAGGGAAAAATGTTCTCGCATTGTCGACTTTCCTTCGAAGGGCGTGTAATGGAAACGTTTGGTTTAGCTGTTATAAAAGTTTGGTTTTTTCACATGCACACAAAGTATTAGGTTGCTTTCACACCAGTAGTTTGTATGAGGGTCACATGACCAAAAACAGACAATGTCTTACTACGAAGTTCACTGGCATTCCATTGACATTTTTTTCATTTTATTTAGCATTTTGTTTACAGGCGACTAGCTCCTTTGCACATGGCATTATTTATATTGTGTCGGCTGGCCTTCTCCGGCGGGCAGTCTCTCCGTCTCTCCTGCTGGTATTCCCCTGTAATCTTGTCAGTGTGCATGTATGTGTGATAAAAATTATACTTTGCTTTATTTAAAATACACATTTTCAAATGAAGGCCACTTTCAAACAAAGCCCACGGAGTCAGCCTCTTTGGACAAGTTTTAGTTTTTAAAGGTGCGACGGATGGACACCACCACGTCGGTGGAACTCGAGGCAAAGGCATGTATTAAAATAAAGGTGGAAATTTACATTGGAAACGTTTGGTTTATATATATATATATATATATATATGTATATATATATATGTATAGGGCCCCGCGGTGCAAGTGTTGGATATCTGTTGTACGTTAGGGACGCTCCCCTGTCGCCTCTGGGCAGTCATTAATTTGATTGTCCAATATTTCCCTTATGAGATATATTGTGATTCAAGTACTTTCTGTGGAAGTTTATCGCTGTGTGACAGTGAAGCCGAATGGGAAAGGCCGACAAAGTTTAGAATTCAATTCATTGGTACCACTTTGTTATTGCTTCTATATATATATCCGAGGTTGGTTGCTGTTGCGTTAGCATTGCTACAGTAGCAAATAAATATTTAGGGTTGTTTTTATGCAAAACAATTATAGTGTTTAACAAATGTATGCGCTCGCAGCTTACCTCAGCGTCTTGATTCTGCAGGTCGTACAAATAAACTGAAAAAATGAGGTTGCCTTACAAAAATGTATTCATTCAAATTTCTCAACACAATGGTAGACAAAATATTAACATAAGCAAACACAGTCAAGAGAGCATTACCAAATGTGGGCATAAGGGCAATATGACACACCAATCGCGTCACAACCATCTGCCCAACTTAGATACAAATTAATGACTTTCCAGGCTTCAGGATGCCTTTCTACTAGCCCAGACTGACCGGGGTAGACCCTACACATAGTGCAGAGGGCCCCGCTTGGAACCGCCCGTGCCCGGGGAAGGTGCTCCTCTATCGGGTGCTTTCTTGCACTTAAATTAATTAAAATCACTCAATCATAGGCTGCACGGAGACTTTTGTCTTGCGCCTTAGACCGCCATAGGCTTGCACGGCTTATTTCAGGCGCTGGGTGCCAGGATGGCGGAGCGGTCTAAGGCGTTGCGTTCAGGTCGCAGTCTCCCCACGAGGCGTGGGTTCTAATCCCACCTCAGACAGAGCCCATTGAAAGTACCAAGCAAAACTCTTAAAGAGGAGAGCTATCAACGTCAATTGACATCAACTACATTTTATTTTGTGTGGAAATGGGCAGAGAAAAGTGCGAAGTTATAAAAGAATCCCACCTCAGACAGAGCCCATTGAAAGTACCAAGCAAGAACAAAGCAAACACATTCAAGAGAGCATTTCCAGATGCCAGGATGGCAGAGTGTTTACACACACACGCACACCAGATATCAATACGAAGTACGATAGAAAATATGAAAGGAATATGAGTTACTGGCACTTATTTTCAACTTTTGTTGTTTATATTTCGCTTATTTAAATGGTCCCTTTGTTGAGTTGCACGGAGAAAAACATCCAAGAAAATAACTTGTATTAGCTTTTGCCGTCGTCCACCACGGGTGCAGGGACCGGGAGTGACGGCTGCGGGCCGTGGCGCGGTTGTGATTGTTTTTATTCCGGTATGAAACAACTCATGCAGTCTCCCCAGGAGGCGTGGGTTCGTAAATTATTTCACACTTCTGGCCTTTGTGTTTTCCTTTAAATAATGTTTGTGCAACCACATTTAAGCACTCCTTCACAACTTCCCCATCACTTGAACGTTTTTTTTATGTTTCCCCAAAATCCTATGTATTTTTTTTATATTTTTAACAGTTCATATTGATATTAAAAACATTTTCGATGAATCGTTACATCCCTAATTAAGAAATTGTTAAAAATAAAAGACGTGATGCAGAATTAATCGGAGCGATGTTGATCGATTTTTGGAAGCAAACACATTCAAGAGAGCATTACCAGGTGCCAGGATGGCGGAGCGGTCTAAGGCGTTGCGTTCAGGTCACAGTCTCCCCCCGTATATATATATATATATATATATATATATTTGTGGTAAATAATTGAATATACGCAACTCGAATGCGTACTGCAAGAAGGTCGGAGGCCTGGGCAGTCATTAATTTGATTGTCCAGTATTTCCCTTATGAGATAATGCCTCACATAGCAAATGTGTACAGCGCGAGCTGAACCCACGCCTCCTGGGAAGACTGCGACCTGAACGAGAACAAAGCAAACACACTCAAGAGAGAATTACCAGTTGCCAGGATGGCGGAGCGGTCTAAGGCGGCTGCAGCGGCCGTTTGGCACCGTGTTGCAACGGTCTAAGGCGTTGCGTTCAGGTCGCAGTCTCCCCAGGAGGCGTGGGTTCAAATCCCACCTCAGACAGTGCCATGTGAAATGAAAGGTGGCATTCTTTATTTATTTATTCATTTATTCATTCATAACTGACAGCCTCGCGCTCCGCTCGTGCCCGGGCAGAAGAGGTGCTCCAATTTGGCTTAACTGTGACACACGGATATTCAGGCCCTGAAGACGGCTGCCAACTTATGGAAGTAGAAGAAAAAAATATAGAGTTAATGATAGTGTCGCGGGGATTGGGAGAAAGGTTTGGAGCCAAAATAAAAATAATCGGGAAATGGCTTACAGCGGGAGTCCGTTTTCGTACCTCTGGAAGTTTACACTTGTATGTGAACATTTCTTTAGGTATTGTTCGTGTCGCGATAAGGCGTCTTGCACTTCTCTTCATTATTTCTATTTCCAGCTCATAAAATGTGGTTTAAATGTTACAATGGTGCAGTTACACATAACCACTGACCGATTGGCAATCATGACCCGCCATCGGAGGGCCCCTGCCGGCCCCGGCCTCGCGCCGGGGTGTTCGGGTGGACGGTTCCTTCGGCCTGCGGGTCGACCTCTGAGCGTTGGCCGGCACCGCAGCACACACAACCACTGACCGATTGGCAATCATGACCCGCCATCGGAGGGCCCCTTTCCTGTCAGCACCTTTACTCCAAAATGCTTTCATGTTTGACCCATGGGTTTGAGCAATGGACTCGACGACCAGCCGCCGCTCCACGTTCCTGCCTGAAACGCGTGAAGCACATAACAAGAAAGGCGAGAATAGCCTTTCTACACTACAAACGAAACAAACTATTTCCCCGTGCAACTCAACAAGGTCGCCCTCATATATGCTCGGCGTGCCAGCAGGTAAAAGTCGAAGTATTTAAATAAATACAAAAAGAAGTAATTGGATGCCAGGCGACAATTAGCATGTCACTTTTCTGCTGAGTGAGCAAAAACGTCGACCAGAGTGCGGCTATTTAACAAAAGTGGGGAAAAATCCATTGGAAAACACCCCCATGTCAAGGGATAGAAAGATGATGTTTGAGGGACGGACGGCTGCAATCACCGGGAACGGTGGTATTGATTCAAATAGAAGTGTTATGACTCCGCTGTTTGGAGTGGGGTCACTTTAATCCTCACACACCTTAATTGACTGCAGTTTTTTTCGTGAAAAGTTGTGGGAGTGGCATTGCACTGTTCGGCAATAAAACAACGCTGATTATGAGGTTCTAAATATGAACGACAACTCGTGAAACTTTACACACAAAAAGAACGCAAGTCTGCTTTACAGTAGCGTGTTAATCGTTCATGTAGCTAAAAGATTGGAGCGAACTGACAATTTGAAGTTTTTTTTTTTAATTCTACTGTCATATTGCAATCTTGTGCTGAGAACAAATGTGCCGAAACGTGGCTACGGGAATTCATTAACACATGCAACACGAGCTGGCAAGTCACAGAGATGTGCTTAATTTTCAAGACCACATTTTGCTCACAAACACATTGACAGAAATAGGGCAGGAGACCAATAAAATATATGCAATTTGCTAACGTGCTCCGCCTGAACGTGAACCTCCGCCTCCAGAGGACAGTCAAAACAGCGCAACAATGTAGAGACGGCCGCCGCGTCTTTATCTTGCATATTTACAATCGTAAAGGCCAGTGGCTTCCACTTGCAAAAGTTGCACCCTCCATAGGGAAGGTCCAGCAACAGAAAAGACACGATCCCCCCCTGAGGCTGCGCTTAGTCCTCAGTACCACCATCAGCATTTGGTCCACAGAATGTTTTAATTTGTGAAAAAAACAATGACACAAAGCTGTAAATTTGTGTTGAGGCATATAGCGGCAGCACATTCTTCCTCATCGCATTTTTATTAATACAAGTAAAAAAATAAGTTAACCTAAAATCAAGCTAAAATCAAATAATCTAACATTTGTGTATTTCTCACAAAAATCTGCACTATATGACTGCAGAGGTCGACTTTAGAGCGTCCACTTTACAAAAAGAACAAGTAACAAAAGTATTTGCTCCCAGCAGTCAATGTTTCAGACTTTATTTCTGGTCTCTGCCTCATTTGCCTCCTTTTAGTTGGTGCAGCTCTCCGCTGGGTGCCTCTTGGGAACAGAGGAAATTACATCCTACCTGATAATTAGCAAAGTTCAGAGCAAACTAAAATCTGCCCTGCTCTCCGAAAGCTCCCAACACTGGCAGCTTTCTCTTAGCAACTAATTAATTCCGCCTCTGAGGTTTGCAGACAGCAATGGTCCTGGATGCTGCAACAGCAGAATTAAAAAACAAAGGAAAGAAGGATGAAATGAAGAGTCCTCCCGGCCCCACCACCGCCACACGGCACTTCCCATGACCCGGGTGGGGCCGGGAGGACCGCTTGGGATGTTAGCAGGTGTGCTCTTTGAGTTAAAGTTGGCTGTAGCTCTGCTAGTAAGTAATTGTTCGATAAAGACGGGTCTCAAGACACCATCATGCGACACTCTGAAGAAGGCGAAAGACTCGCCGTTTGAAATGATTGATGATTTCTGAGGTCCGAATAAAATAAGAATAAGGGAGAACAGCTATTGAAAATATATTCAATCTGTGCAAATATGCTCAACACGCACACATGCCACACACCTGTTTTCCAGTCGGTCGTTATGGTGTAACTTAACTTTTCTGCGTAATACTCCCCCCCCCCCAAAAAAAAAACAAATGTACAAGTCAGCACCCCACCCATGCTTCTGAAAGATGCATACAGGATGAACGTCATTGCTCTGACCTCTGCCAAGGTCATGCCAGGAGCTACCTCGAACCGTCGACGGGTGAGGGGGCAGCCAGAGGGTGCAAAAGGGAGCATGTTCGCAAACACAGTCAAGAGAGCATTACCAGTTGCCAGGATGGCGGCTTTTCCTGCCATATCCTGGCAACTGGTGGACTGACAAAACTGTGTTTTTCCTTGAGTAACAAGGTACTGAACTTGAGGAGAAACAGTCAAAGTTGGGAACACCAGAACACCACAAGTGGGCTCTGTTATATATATATATATATTTTTTTTTTTTTAAACAAGTACATTGCGCCCCATTAATTATTATGCATCACCTTTTTTTTGGGGGGGGGGGGCAGTGGGCCGGGAAACTGTCCTGGGGAGAATGTGCACATTCAGGTCACTTGCAGGTTCATGCATGCCAACTCAGCACTTGTTCCTTTCAGAACATCAGAGCAACTTTCCTGCACCAAGCCACAATGTCAGCGACTTTCTTTTTTTAGTTTGAATGGAAAGTTAAAGGGACGCAAATGTCACATATATTTCTTTAAATCACCATTTTTGGATCATGATAAAGTATTACTTTTATATAAATGGAACGCCTCAACTCAATTCAACGTAGCAACTTGGCACCAAGATGCCACTAGGTGGTGCCAAAATCATCTATGCCAACTTCTTTGATGTGATGACGTCACACTAACGCGAGTTTTAGGAACAAACAGGCACGCCTTCATCAACATCCCGATCAGTGTCAGATGACCCTGTCAAATGTTTCCTGCAAGTCCACCAGGTGTCAGTATTCAGCAACACAGTGTCAACACAGTGTCAATACATTGTGTCACTGTGTCGAAACGATACAGGATGCCTCATCTACCCATCACTAGGCGCTAATCCATAATCATTAGGCCCGTTGTGTTTCACGTTCTATTTTCACATTGGACTCATGATGGATGGCTGCCGTCTTCAGTTGCTCGCAATCCGAACTAGTTTTGAAATCAGAAGCCAGTAATAAATGGCAATAGCTCATATCTCAATGTTGTTAAATGTGAAGAAAATGTGCTAGAAGCAGCAAGTTGAAGCACATGATTTTCCCTTTGCGGGCCACATGTCAGTGTTGCTACTTTGCACAGATTTTGAAAGTTCAAAATCTCACACCCAAACATAGTTCAACACATTTTCACAAATACTTATAATTTAACATCAAACACACATCCACTCACACTCAATCGCTCTGGCGCTACAGGTTCGACGATATTCTTGAATGCCTCGCCACTGTCTTCAGGACTTGAGGCCCATCCGAGCCATCAGCTGTTCGTAGACAGTCCAGGCCATGGCGGCCATCAGAGTGCGGCGGCGCTAGCTGAAAACGTTCTCAAATGCTTCCAAATGGAAAGAAAAAAAATGGTAGAACAGAATGGCAAAGACTCACCATTGATGAGCTCTAATGTGAAGTATGACTCTAGTTAATTTTTTACATCAATTATGTGTAAGTATAGCTGAGTAAACGTCCCACGCGATATAAGTTGATTGTTTCGTCTAATAGATGGAAACCAGCTTCGATGGCACCTATATATATATATATATATATATGTCACATCAGCACAACAGGCCAAAGCTTCAAGTACTGCACAACACTTTAAAACACAACAAGACCATCATTCAATGCTTCTGAACATGCAAGATTAAAAAAAAAAAAAAAGAGATCCGCGCTCACAGTCATACCTAGGGGCCAATTAGAGTGTTCCATCCATCCATTATCTGTACCGCGTCTCCTCACAAGGGCCACTGGGGGTGCTGGAGCCTATCCAAGCTGTCTTCGGGCAGGAGGCAGGGGGACACCCTGAACTGGTTGCCAGCCAATCGCAGGGCACACAAAGATGAACAACCACTCGCGTTCACACCCACACTTTCCATGACGGTAGACTTTTAGTCGGACCGACTGGGGATACGCTGGGTGTCCCCATCAAAGGTGCGAGAGGAAAACCTGGTATGTGTGTGTGTGTGTGTGTGTGTGTGTGTGTGTGTATGTTTTGGATGCACTTCCTGCCAGGACGAGTTACAATGTGTAAATTTGAAAGAAGAAGAGTGAAAACCGGAAGTACTGTGTTTCAAGACCAAATTAGTTTTTGCTGATGACTGTCCTCTTTAATCCTGCTTTATACGCCGACAGAACACGACTCATTGGCTCCAAACCTTCACATGTAAATAAAACGTCCCGACCTGAAGACATCTTAATGTTATTATTTTGTTATACACACAGTGCCGCCAAGTGGAATCAAAAATTTTTTTTTCAACATTGTTGTAGAAGGTACATGACCTCGTAGAGACCTTCTACAACAATGTTGAAGGTAATTTATTAAGCATCTCAATGCCTCTTTTATGAAGAAATGTTCATTATTTTCCAAAGTTGTTCGTATGAAAGCTTGCATCGTGAAAAACTCACGAGTTGGGTCAATCGTATGTCAAAGCACCACTGTTCCTTGGTTTTAAACCATCAACTACCACTCAAGGGTACAGTTGATTTTTAAAATGGAAATGTTGTTACATTCTTGCGGGAGCATGAACAATATTTATCTGGGATGTTCGCAGTTGAAACCCAAATTCGGGTATTAAAAAGTTGCGCAACTTTTTTTTTTTTGCTCATCTGAGCATTCTTTGTGTGCTAGAGAATCTGTAGGTCTGCTTTCTTTAAATTGTAAGGATTATTTTATTTTATAGATAGGGTTTTGTACATTTATTGGTGCAGTTAGCAATAAAACATTCTAAAAATGTTGGGTATCGGATATATTACGCAATTACCCGGAGATCTAAGATGAAATGTTGATCCATCTTCGAATGTCTTCACTATTTTTTAGATTACGTGGACATCGATTTTCATGTAACACCTTGCGCCACCCAGTGGCGACACTCAAGTGCTTTCAACACCATCCAGCCCGCCTTATTTTGTCTCATATACTAATTACATTTTTTGTCTCGCTTATTATTAGTATTGTGTGTAATTACTTTACGTGACGCAAAATGTTTTGATTTACCATTTTCTGAATTTACTTCACACGAGGTCTTTAATTCCCTACATTACACAGAGCAGCCTTGGTTGCTGGTAGTTGTTGTAATAATGACTTCTATTAATGAGTTGGCCTTCTAACCACTACTCTTATGACTCTTAAGCTGTGAGCTTCAACTTTTTGCTGGGATTCGTTACGCATAGAATCTGCACAGACAAGAGGGGCAGTCCGGTGTTGTCATTTTGCTAAAAGTTTGGTTTTTTAGTGCTTCGCAATGGATTTTAATTTCGAAAAGCCATAGATGGGCTAACAAAACTGCAACGGCTCAACTTTGACTATCGCGGCGAGTTTTGAACCGCGATAACCGAGGGTTCACTGTACTCCATAAAATTTACAAAAAGCGATGTACACACACACACACGCACACGCGCGCGCGTGCACGCACACACAACTGCATAGTTTGTCGTCCACTTGGAAAAAAAAATTACACTTGACCTCAAACTGTGCTAACATTTGTGCTTATTTTCAAAACAAATTGGCCAGTTTTTTAGTAACTAATTAAGGAGGAAATGATGCCGTCAAATAGCTGCACTCTTCACAATGAAAGACATACTGCGCTAACAAATCCCACCTCAGACAGGTCGCATGATGGTGTCTTAAAGCTCCCGGTCAGTTCGAGGTATTCTTGTGTCTGAAAGGAATGTGGAGGTGAAATGGTTGATACTTGCCCCACAGAAATCGAGCAGGTGGGGGTCGGGGGGGTGGTCTTAGTCGTCTAGCAAAACCAGGCAGTGTGTGGAAATTATTATTATTATTATTATTAGGGCCCGAGCAGTGACCGCTGCGAGGTCCCTATTGTTTTTCTAGAAATTGTTATTAGGGCCCGAGCTGCGACGGCAGCATCCCTTTATACTGGATATCCTGTTCAGGGTCACAGGGATTTTGGTTATTGTGATGATTAGGGTTGTTGATATTTATGAAGCATAGGCGGGTCACCACAATGGACTTTGTGTAGAAATTATTATTGGGGCCCGAGCAGCCGCGCGAAACGTCGCCCCAAATCGTGCCCGGGGGAACGTGCTCTTCTTCGTCCACTCTCCTCTTCGTTTTTTTTTGCCGGTTAATCCCAGGGACTTGAAACAAACTTTTTATTGATCTATTTTTTATTAATAAAAAAAAATAGGACAATAATAAATGAACATATATATATATATATATATATAAAGAATATATTGAATTTTTAAAAATATATATAAGTAAAATGTGTTCAACTTAAACAGAGACTCAACCGCCAGTTACAGACCTTTTTAATTAAGTTCTAGGAGGAAGGGATGACATTGCTCTTGGAGTCATAATTCAACTTCTTCTGCTTGTTTGTCCCAAGACATGAGGAAAAGTTTTTTGTCCCATTCAGGGGATTTAGGGACAGAGGGACCTGCTGTGAATAGCAGAAATTATAATAACATTTCTAAAACACTTATTTCAGTCAAATTCAGGATGCCTTTTTACACTCTATAAATGTGGAAAAAAATGTTGCCCACTCTGCATGTCTTGGAGGGGATTGGCCCCTAAGTTTAACCGATCAGAAAATTTTCAGAAACGGTAAAAGGCTAGCCAGGCTTGATGGATGCTGAGCTGAGTAAAGCCCCTTGTAAACCAAAAATACAGTTTTTAGTCTGATACGCAGCGGCGGCTTCTCGAGGCATCGGCGGAATAACACATTATGGCATTTTTCATGATTCATCGGTTGACTGTTAAGGACAAAAATGTGTTCAATAGAACAATTTAATTTCATTCAAGTTTCTACAAAGTTTACATATTATTTAGACTGAACATACACTCTATATAAATTGTAAAAAAGGGAAGTATAGTTAATGTGGCAATTAGCAGGTGTGTGTTCTTGCTTGTTAGTTTCAATGGGCACTGTCTGAGGTGGGATTAGTACCCCGGGAGGACGAGAGAGGCCTGTCCTCAGTGGATTGATGCGGCAGCTTATTCCATTTGTGTGCAGCAAAACACCTAAATGCAGCTTGCAAAAAGTGGAAAGTAGAAGAGCTGGTGTGTAAAAGAAAGGCTTTGCTACTATTGACTGACTGATATAAAACTCACTTAAATTTAAAATCAAATTGCGTAAATTAAACATTTTCTATTTTTCAGCAAATGAGCTAAAAAAGATTTATTTTTATAGAATGAAATTTCAAAAAATCATACATAGGGTTGTTAGTATGCTGACGTAGTATTTGAGCATGTGTGCCTTAACCATTTGTGAAATAAAAATGATTTCACATAATTGTTATTGTTGCATACAGGGAAGATGGAAACAGTTTAAAAAATGATTCTTTTCGGTAGGATTCTCACATCTTTTGCCATACTTCTACGTGATATATTTTACCGTCTTGCTGATTCACCGCGAAGCCCGACAATGAGATCCCTAGCCGACTTACATCCCGCAAGAGTTTCATAAAAATGTGACATTCCAAAGTAGGTCATGAGAATGCTCCCACAACTTTTCATGAAAAAGGACGAAGAAGGCAAAAGACTCGCCGTACTCGGTAAGGTCCAGACGTCCCCCAAGGCCAAAAAACAACCAGTATTGAATGGGCATTTGGAAGGTCGGGTGGTGGTGACAAAGTTTTTTTTGAATATTTTTTTAGACCCGCGAAGCACTGAAGCCGCGAAAGGTGAACCGCGAAGTAGCGAGCTGCCTGGGGTTACGCCCCCTACCAAAGGCTCCCATTTCTTGCCCGCCTCGCTCAAATGTGACACTTTCGGTCCTATGCCAGCACCCCGAATAAAATCTTCTAATGCTATGGATGCACAGGCAGCATGCAGCAGCAGGCTCTCGATGGACGAGTGGCATTATTTACTCTTTTGTGGAACTTGACTATAGCCTGAAAACATTTTTGTATACATTTGTACACTATTTACTGACAGGTAAGTCACGCCCTCATGGAACATCAGCTGATAAAGACGGGTCACAAGACAGCATCAATCCTGGCAAAGCGGTCTAAGGCGTTGCGTTCAGGTCGCAGTCTCCCCAGGAGGCGTGGGTTCGAAAGTCCTACAGGATGCGGATGGAAGAACAACTGCAGCGGAACAATGCCAGGGATGTCTGGAGGGGCAATCGACCGAACAATTAAAGAAAAAAAAAAAAAAGTCTTCAAGCTTATCGCCAGACCCAGTAGATGTTTACATCACAACGTACAGTTATCCGTGAACAAATTGACTTGCGTTCATTTCGCAACCAATTTACAGGAATGAGATATTATTTCACAAGCATACGTGTGTCGAAGAGGAGCACCTTCCCCGGGAACGGGCGGTTCCAAGCGGCCCCTTTGACATTCCCGGCCAAAACGTGACATACCTTGCCAGTGTCTTTTCAATTCTCTGGTTGCTTCGCGCTGTACACATTTGCTATGAGAGGCATTAT
Organism: Idiotropiscis lumnitzeri; assembly: GCF_059441095.1. Classification (NCBI taxonomy): domain Eukaryota; kingdom Metazoa; phylum Chordata; class Actinopteri; order Syngnathiformes; family Syngnathidae; genus Idiotropiscis; species Idiotropiscis lumnitzeri. The sequence goes on from NC_142412.1 coordinate 2,973,930, forward strand.
CTCATAAGGGAAATATTGGACAATCAAATTAATGTTATAAAAGTTTGGTTTTTTAGTGCTGTAAATGCATTAGTGATTGCGTTAGAAATAGGGTTCATCTGTCAATCTCTAGTAATGCTAAATTAGAACATGAATTCGATCAAATGGCCGTTTGAATCCCACCTCAGGGCGGCGTGGGTTGCTGCAGCTGACGTGGAGGCGGCGTGGGTTGCTGCAGCTGACGTGGACAGTCGTCACACGGGAGACCACAAGAAGCAAATCCTGAACTCTGTTTGAAACTGATGTGAAGCGGGTATGACACCAATGTAAACACCCTGTATACTTTTGGTCCTCCTGAGCCTTGGGATAGTAATATGGTCCATACGCACAGGTAGCAAGCCACCCAAAACAAAACATAAGCTCATGAATGAAATAAAACTAATTAATTTCGCCTGTCATGGACGTCCTTGACGTGGACATTTCTGCATTTCGAATCAAGATTTTGTGGATACTGAGTTCCAGTGAAGCCCTTCGGGCGCAAATACCTGATGATGTCCAAAATCTCTCATAGCAAATGTGTACAGCGCGAGCTGAAAATAGTGTAGCAATGTGCGACCTGAACGCAACGCCTTAGACCGCTCCGCCAGGATCACGGTAAAATAGCCAATTCACGGCTGGTCCAGAATCACCGGTCACAGCAAAATAACTGCCTACTTGTAATTTATACTTGTTGGACTACAAAGGTCCGCAGCTCATTGAAATGCAGCTGTGGTGCGTAAAATTTGTTATCAAAGGTTCTGGAATGTCAGGAGTTGGCAACTTGATAGCGACTGGAGTCAGCGCTGGTTTTTTCGCTGTGTTTGGCTGGCTCGTATATGTATGGTTCATTGAACATAACTCAAACTCTTCAAATATGCCCTCACATACATTTAATATTTCACTTTCTGAATAAATTTCTGACTTGCTAAAACCACTTTCTAGATTGAGCTCTATCAAGCGTTTGGGGTTTGTTGCTAAGCAGGATCTCACTTCGGAAAAAACGTATCGGGCTGCCTGGGATCAGGATCAAGATTCCCTTGGTGTCCGGTGCAGAACGTCGGTGACGTCATCATCATCAACCCGCGCCCCGGAGCTTCCATTCGGTTAAACTTAGGGGCCGCTTGGCACCGCCCCGGCGATAATAACTCTGGCGCTAAACTCTCTAGTGGTATTCTGGTGTTTCGGCTTAACTGCCACGCACGCTGGCCGGAGCTCTGGTACGGTCCGAACCGCGCGAAAGCGTGGGTGGGTGGGGGTGGGAGTGCGTGTGTGTGTGCATGTGTGTGTGTGTGTACGTGTGGCTGTCCGACTGAAAATTAGTCAGAAAAGACTCAAGACAATGATCTTACTCTCTGCAGACGCCTATTTGACAGGTTTGCATGTGATTAATTAGTTTAATAACGATGTAGTCCGTTATGAAAGCAGACTGATTCTCTTGTGTTCAATCAAAATACAGTAAGACATGTTCAAAAAACTGCTTTTACATGGAGAACAATGAGCAAACCAGTTAATTAATCAATTTGAAAAAGGTTGGCAAATACAATATCAGTCCAAAAAGAATCAAAATCCGAACAAACCAAATTCACCACAATTCTGAAACTAAATATGTATGACCTGCTTCCCATCTGCTCCCCTAATGACTTGGACTATTTTAACCCTCCAGACCGACAACGCAGTGTCGGGTCATTGTTCCTTCTTACCGCTACCTCCGGACTGTCACGACCACGTCTTGTTCCCAGGTTTATAACCCTATTTTGTTCTGCCTCTATAGTTGATTTAGGAGGTAATTCCACTGTTAGCCACTAGATGATGTTAAAACAGTTGGAAAAAGTGTTGTGTAATCGAAGTTGTACACATTTGAGGATACTTCAAACTGGAAAAAGACTTTGGGGTTTTCACCAGAAGCAACCAGTAACGTGGACCACAACAAAAGGATCATCGGCAATTTTTTTTTTTTTTTTGACTGAAATTTCCACAGCCAAGGTTTTTACCCGACCGGTCATGTGACGTCACATTAGTGTGGCATACAAGGAAGTACATTTTCCTTCTCGCAGTTTTGGTGAAGAACAAATGCTGATTGTTCGAGGCTGACATGAATTCCGCACGAGGCAGCCATGTGTTTAGTTAAATACTCCATGGGATGGAGGCAGTTTCGCCTTCTTCAGAGTGTCACATGATGGTGTCTTGTGACCCGTCTTTATCAGCTGATGTTGGACGCGAGGTGCGGGGGACCTGCCCCTGGTTAGGTGACCAGGAGTAAGGGCGTGAGGAGGAATTTGCACTAAGTCCAACAGGAGACTGGGGGCCGGCGTTCGTGAAAGTTAGGCCGAAGAGGACAGCCTTCCCCCGGACGCGAGGTGGGCCGAGTGGCCGTCATCACAATTAAATTTTACATTTAAAATGAGTGGTTCTGCCGTGTAAAGCGCTTTGAGGGCCTTAATCGGTGGAAAGGCGCTATACAAGTGAAAGACCAAAGACCATTAAATAAGACTCAATGTGGCTGTTTAAAAAAAGAATACATTGAGACAGGCCTGAAACAAGAATCTTAACTGATTTTACGGCGTGGGCGAAGAGGAGAGTGGACGAAGAAGAGCACGTTCCCCCGGACACGATCGGTGGCGACGTTTCGCGCGGTTCGGAATTTCCACCTTTATATAGTGTAAAAAGACATCCTGAAGCCTGGTCAATGGTGCAACTCGAAGTGGAGTTTTTATTTTTTCGTTTTGTGCAGTTTTAAATCCATCCGCATTACATCATAGCAGCTAGCTTGTGCTACGCTAACAGCTAAACCAAACGTTTCCAATGTAAATTTCCACATTTATGGGACGGGTCGGCGCTCGTTTGGCCTGCAATGCATGACGCAACGCGAGGTGAGCACCGGGTTAGCTACCGGAGGTTACCTGAGGTGGAGGTGTCAACAAGCGAACCTAGAAGCATGTCCAGCATGACTAAGTTTTTAAATGAAGAGGTTCTCCTAAATTTACACGTCCAAAACCTCAGAGAATTGCTCCTAAAAGGACGAAACACTCGTTATCGTTGGTTCCTTTTTGTGCCTTGACCACCAGCAGGTAAAAGTCGGAGTGTCATGACCCGTGTCTGCCACGTCAGTGTTTTTGTTGTTATTTTCTTCCCTCCTTCCTGCCATGTGCCTTTTGTTATTGTTTTCATCACCTCCCTGCCATGTGCCTTTGTTATTGTTTTCGTTCTCACCAGCTACGCACCTGTTCCTAGTCATCATCACGCACCTGTTCCTAGTCATCATCACGCACCTGCTTCCCATCTGCTCCCCTAAGTACCCGGACTATTTAAACCTTCCAGACCGACAACGCAGTGTCGGGTCATTACCCTGTTTGCCTCCTGTTGCCACGTCACCTCGGACTCTCACGACTTGCGCTTCGCTCCCGTTGTTGTACTTGTCTTCGTTCCCTGTCCGCCTGGCTCGTTCCCGTCTCGTGTTTGGTCCTTGTCATCGTCCAGTTTCTTTGCCCACGCCCCGTTGTTCGTCCCCACCAAGCTCCACAATAAATCTCCTTAAAGCTTCACCTACCCCTGCTTCCTCGCTTCTTGGGTCCACCTCCTCATCGCCGCAAGGCGACTCCTGACAGAATGACCCGACCTCGAAAAAAGGACCCAGGACACCGCCGCACGGACCCCCCCCACCAACCCGCCGATCAGCTCAGCGCCACGTCTGCCACGCTACCCGCTTCCCCAGATTACGAGGACTTGTTCGAAACGACCGCCTACCTTTTGGACTCCCGCCGCGCTGAGTTGGGCGCACGACTGGCCCAGATAGCGGAGCAGGTGGCCTCGATCGCGGAGAAGGGCGCCGCCGCGGTACCACCCCGGGAGACTATCATGGAGCTGACAGCTCAGATGGTGGAGCTGGAGGTCAAGATGGTGGAGAGCATGAGGCTGGCACAGCTGGCCGACCGACAGCTGGCTGAAAGGCGTCCCGCTTCCACGTCATCTGCCGCAACCCACGTCGCCTCCACGTCCGTAGCAGCAACCCACGTCGCCTCCACGTCAGCTGCAGCAACCCATGCAGCCCCCACGTCAGCTGCACCGACCGTGCAGCCTCCGGTGCCTGCCCCTCACCAGCCTGCCGACCAGCCCCGTACCTCGTCTTCCTTTCACGGTAACGCCCTCGTCTTCCTTCCCGACCTTCCTCCACACTGTACCATTGATTCCGATTACGACGACAATTTTGATCACCAGGCCAATTCACCCACTCACGCTTTAGTTGATAATGATTTAGCAGATGATTCTGAGAACTATGCCCCGCACGTTTTTGTCGACTCGGATCACGAGTACGATGCAGACCACATCTACGCCTTGTTAGACGCTCAGCGCCACCCGGACACAGTTAGTACCAGTCACTTTTTCCCCCCCGAACCATTCCTGACACCTTTTTCGTTTGAGTCTTCCAAGACCACCTCCCAATCCACCTCGCGCACTTCACGTCCCAAATCACGTAGATCACGGCCACGTCGTTCCCCTCGTTCACCATCGGTTTTAGCACCTGCTCACGTTCCCCTGGCACCCCCTAGCTCGCGTTCACCAGCCCCTGTAACCTTGGTCCCGCGTGTTCACCATTCCCCTGATTCCCTATGGCGGCAGGCTGATAGGGATCAGGGCCCCCGGTTCGGCTGTGCCCGGACCGACTGCTGCATCCGGCCCTCTGTCGCCCCCCCGCCAGCTACTGAACTTTGTCCCGGCTCCTCTCCAGCCGCAGCGTCCCATCCCGGCTCTCTGCCAGCTGCTGAGCCCCGTCTCAGCTCCCCGCTAGCTGCTGAGCCCCGTTCCGGTTCCTCCCCAGCTGCTGAGCCCCTTCCCGGCTCCCCGCCAGCTGCTGAGCCCCTTCCCGGCTCCCCGCCAGCTGCCGAGCCCCGTTCCGGTTCCCCGCCAGCTGCCGCGCCCCGTGCTGGCTCCCCGCCAGCAGATGAGTCCCGTTCCGGCTCCCCGCCAGATGATAAGCCCCGTCCCGGTTCCCCCCGAGCTGCTGGGGCCTGTTCTGGCCTCCCGAGAGCTGCTGACCCCCGCTCCGGCGCCTCGCCAGCGCTTCAAGTTCCTGTTCCGGCGGAGCACGTCCTGCGTCCGCCACAAGTCCCTGTTCCGGCGGAGCACGCCCTGCGTCCGCCACCAGTCCCTGTTCCGGCGGAGCACGCCATGCGTCCGCCACAAGTCACAGTTCTGGCGGAGCACGTCCTGCGTCCGCCACAAGTCCCTGTTCCGGCGGAGCACGTCCTGCGTCCGCCACAAGTCCCTATCCCGGCGGAGCACGCCCTGTGTCCGCCATCAGTCCCTGTTCCTGCGGAGCACGCCATGCGTCCGCCACAAGTCCCTGTTCTGGCGGAGCACGTTCTGTGTCCGCCACAAGTCCCTGTTCTGGCGGAGCACGTCCTGCGTCCGCCACCAGTCCCTGTCCCGGCGGAGCACGCCCTGTGTCCGCCATCAGTCCCTGTCCCGGCGGAGCACGCCCTGTGTCCGCCATCAGTCCCTGTTCCGGCGGAGCACGTCCTGCGTCCGCCGCAAGTCCCTGTTCCGGCGGAGCACTCCATGCGTCCGCCCCAAGTCCCTGTTCCGGCGGAGCACGCCATGCCTCCGCCACAAGTCCCTGTTCTGGCGGAGCACGTCCTGCGTCCGCCACAAGTCCCTGTTCCGGCGGAGCACGCCATGCGTCCGCCACAAGTCCCTATCCCGGCGGAGCACGTTCTGCGTCCGCCCCCAGTCCCTGTTCCGGCGGAGCAGGCCCCGCGTCCGCCACAAGTCCCAGTTCTGGCGGAGCACGCCTTGCGTCCGTCACAAGTCCCTGTCGCGGCGGAGCACGCCCTGCGTCCGCTACCAGTCCCGGTCCCCGCTGCGCCCGGCCCGCCGCGGCTCCAAGTCCCGTTCTCGGCGGCGTCCGATGAACCGCCGTCGCCTCTCGCCTCTGGCCCTGCGGTGCCAGATGAACCACCGCCACTTCTCGCCTCCGTGTCGGCGGCGTCCGACGATCCACTACCGCTCCAGATTCCTGCCTCAGCGGTGGACGATGACCAGCCGCCGCCTGCCGCCCTTGCCTCGGCGGCATCCGACGAACCGCCGCCGCTCCACGTTCCTGTCTCAGCGGGGTTGGAGGACCAGCCGCCGTGCCACGTTCCGGTCTCGGCGGGGTTCGAGGACCAGCCGCCACTCCACGTTCCTGTCCCGGCGGGGTGCGATGACCTGCCGCCGCTCCACGTTCCTGTCTCAGCGGGGTTGGAGGACCAGCCGCCGGGCCACGTTCCGGTCTCGGCGGGGTTCGAGGACCAGCCGCCGCTCCACGTTCCTGTCTCGGCGGGGTTCGAGGACCAGCCGCCGCTCCACGTTCCTGTCTCGGCGGGGTTCGAGGACCAGCCGCCGCTCCACGTTCCTGTCCCGCGGGCACTCGACGATCATCCGCCGCTCCAAGTTCCCGTCCCGCCGGCGTTCGACGACCAGCCACAGCTCCACGTTCCTGCTTCGGCGGGGCTCGACGACCTGCCGCCGCTCCACGTTCCTGTCTCGGCGGGGTTCGACGACCAGCCGCCGCTCCACGTTCCTGACTCGGCGGGGCTGGACGACCAGCCGCCGCTCCACGTTCCGGTCTCGGGTGCGCCCGGACGTCCGCCTGAGTGTTCACGGGTGGACTTGTTGATCGGGCCTCCCGGACGCCCGCCTGAATGGCCCCGTCGGGACTCGCTGGTCTGGCCCCCTGGACATCCGCCAGACTGGCCTAGTTCGCGGGCCTTGGTCCCGCCTCCCGGACGTCCGCCCGAATGGCCCCGTCGGGACTCGCTGGTCTGGCCCCCTGGACATCCGCCAGACCAGCCTAGTTCGCGGGCCTTGGTCCCGCCTCCCGGACGTCCGCCCGAATGGCCCCGTCGGGGCTCGCTGGTCTGGCCCCCTGGACATCCGCCAGACCGGCCTAGTTCGCGGGCCTTGGTCCCACCTACCGGCCCCCTTCCGCCCACCCTCGTTCTTGGACTTGGTTTCATTTTTGACTGTTTTCGTTTGGGACGTCTGGAAGCCGTCCCTTGAGGGGGGGGTACTGTCATGACCCGTGTCTGCCACGTCAGTGTTTTTGTTGTTATTTTCTTCCCTCCTTCCTGCCATGTGCCTTTTGTTATTGTTTTCATCACCTCCCTGCCATGTGCCTTTGTTATTGTTTTCGTTCTCACCAGCTACGCACCTGTTCCTAGTCATCATCACGCACCTGTTCCTAGTCATCATCACGCACCTGCTTCCCATCTGCTCCCCTAAGTACCCGGACTATTTAAACCTTCCAGACCGACAACGCAGTGTCGGGTCATTACCCTGTTTGCCTCCTGTTGCCACGTCACCTCGGACTCTCACGACTTGCGCTTCGCTCCCGTTGTTGTACTTGTCTTCGTTCCCTGTCCGCCTGGCTCGTTCCCGTCTCGTGTTTGGTCCTTGTCATCGTCCAGTTAGTCTCGGTCAGTTGCCTGTGTTGTTTCTTTGCCCACGCCCCGTTGTTCGTCCCCACCAAGCTCCACAATAAATCTCCTTAAAGCTTCACCTACCCCTGCTTCCTCGCTTCTTGGGTCCACCTCCTCATCGCCGCAAGGCGACTCCTGACACGGAGTAATTAAATAAATACAAAAAGAATGGCTGGGGAATTAAAAAATAATATGTTTTAACGCTTTTTGTAAATTTTATGGAGTACAGTGAACTCTCTGTTATCGCGGTTAATGGGGACCGAGACCATCCGCGAAAACTGAGACCGAGGTGGAATGGAACTGCTATGTGTCTGACAACATGGGCACAAAGGCAAATTTATACTACATTTAAAAATTGACAAATCCAACTTTTATAATTTTATAGTGATATTATGGCCACAATTCTCCACATAGGACATAGAGATGCAAACATACCAAATTGGGCACTGGATTTACTGATGAAAGAAACTAAGTAAATGGAGACTTAGTGAGGGGACACGAAGTAACCCACTATGCAATAACATTAGGAAAGTATAAAAAAAACCAAACTTGGCAGTCTCATCGGGCATAGCGAAAAAAATGCCAGGGGGTGGTTGGCTGACTGAAGGCGGGAGCCGGCGGTCCGGAACTTATGAAGGCCTTGGTGACCCAACGCAATAAATAAATACAACAAAATTCAAATTTCCACCTTTATATAGTGTAAAAAGACTGGCTCTCGGAAAGAAACTGTTTCTCAGTCTATTGGTCCTTGATTTGATTAGGGTCACGGGTTGCGTGCCTGCTGATGTGTTTTGGCTCAGCAGAGAATGCTAAAAAAGGATGCGAGTAGGAAAATACGATGTAAAATAAGTTGGTAGATGTCTTCAGGGCTGAAGTATCCTCAAATGTGTACAATTCGGTCAGTGGTTTATTTACCTGTCCGTTTTTGGAATTCCTCAAACAGGTGTCATTGATCTCATCAGGGCGTGGCTATTACGGTGCCGCAGAGTCTTCTTGTTCACGCGGAAGCGTTCGTATGTGGACACGCGAGGCCGCCATTTCGATGATGGAGTCGTTCATGTCGGGAGAACTCCAGGCAGAGCAATATTTTTCTCTTAGCTTGTCATTAGCATTTTAACGCATATGTAAGCATTACCATAGTAGATTGTGTTAATTGAAATGAAATGGGTTGGTGGATCATTTTGGTCTTTAAATATGCAACGATACCTGTCACATGATCCAAAACAAAGATCCCAGGAGCGTCAAATTTTATTGAATTATTTTATCCTGACTGTCCATTTTTGTTTTTTGTTCGCTTGGTTGATTCTGGCTGACGTGTTCAATGTGGCAAGATTTAGTTTAGTTTCCCGAAGTACAATTTTGATCAGAAAAATGCTCCCATTAAACACCTTTGCCAGTCAAACAAATATAAGGCGTTTATTTCACGTCAAAAGGGCACCGTGCAGTACGTGAAAATTAAAATAAAAACAAATTTTCCCCGCGGGAGGCCGTCTCCCGCGGGCGCCGCCCTCCTCCCCCGGAGCTTCCATAAGTCTTGTAACTTTGGTGATCTGAAAAACTCAATGATAAGGGATCAGATTGTGTTGAGAACCAATATGCCGGATGTAATTGTATTCTAGTTAAAACACGAATTGAATTGAATTGCCGCACAAAGCTGCGAGGGTGTTCCTGCTATAAGAGTTTTCCCATTAGAACCTCATAATCAGCTTTATTTTATTGCCGAACAGTGCATTTTGACAACACATTACAATACAACTTTATTCATATATTGATGGGATAGGCTTGCGTCCGCCCCACAATGCAGGTCGGGAACTTTGAAACATTGTATCCGACCGTGGAAGGCTGTTGGCGGGCACGGCGCGGCTCAAACGGCAACGTTAGCAATTGAGCAGACACAGTTGCTTTCCGAGAGCCATCTCCATTCTGAACTCTCACACACACACGAGAACACCCAGCAATTACCGGTATATCGGTAGAAACCCATCTTCAATATATATATTTTTTAAATTGCATATCTAATATAGTAAACGACTAGCTGTGCCCTCGGCGGTCCCGCAAGCCCAATTCGGCCGAGCCCATTGCCGTCGTTCGACCTCCTTTTACGCTTCTGTTATCTTACGGGTTTAAGTGTTCTACCATTATTACCATAATGACAGAATTACATGAACACATGGAACCCCTCTCCTATTTATCTTACTGTGATTTATTCATAAGGCAAAAATATTATTTTAACAGGTATTTGAACAGGGGTGTGTTGACGGGGGCGGGGCATCAAAGTTTTCACTTAAGATTTCCTTCGCCGCAATGGACAAAATGCTTAATAACTCTCCTGCACATGCTGCTAAAAATCCAAAACTTCACATGTAACTGACCTGTCCTTACAAAAGCTTCAGTCAAATTTTTGCTCACAACGCAAAGCCAAAAATCAAATCATATCTTCGCTCGCAGTGGAAATTGCATTGGTTTGTATATTAAGACACGATGGCGGCCATCTGTTGTAATCGCTCGACTGTTCCGTTAGCAAAAAGCTGTTAAAAAATGTTCTCGAATAATAGCGGCTGCAGCGTCGTTTACTGATCGCAACTTCCCGTTAAAGGTTGATAATTACCATAAGAGCAATGCTCCAATTATCTCCGAAGGATCCCATCACAAGTTCTACCTTCTGGTACACTCAGGCAAGCCTAATGAGACGCAAACGTAAGGCAGTAACCGTGCTTGTTCGTTAGACTTCACTTCGAGTCCGCCATTATGGCCTTTCTCGCTAATGTAAACAATAGCTGCACTAAGTGCATCGTGTATTGGCAATGGGAGAAACTAATAAAAAAAATGAAAAAAAAAAATACAATGGGATTATATAAGTGGGCAATATGGTTATTGGTTTTGGTTTGTGGTCACCGCCCGTGCCCGGGGAAGGTGCTCCTCTACGGCTTAACTGCCACGCACGCCGGCCGATATATTCGGTTCGATACATTAGTGTGGAAAGTTAATGACGAAGCTAAAAAAATGAAAAAAAATAAAATCCCCCCTCTTCGTTTTAGATCTCAAAAGTCTCATCATCCTTTTGTTTTACTCTTCCCATTTCAGTGTAATTTGCTCTATCTGACTTTTCACATTCCTTTCCTTTGCTCCTTTTGTTTTCATTCTGCGGTGGATGCAAGAACTGTCCCCACTTCTGCCACATTTTTCTCTGTGTTCTGTGCCAGAACTAAACATGAAAATAAATAAATGTACACGAGCTTTGACAATCATCTTTTTGTGGTCAAAATTTGGGGATGCTGCGTAAAAAGGGCTTTTAAGTGGTTAAACGGCACATGAATTACTCCCAAAATGACCTCTAGTCTGTTACACTGACAGTCATGGGCTGGACCTCAGCTTCAGGAAAGGGGAGAGGTTCCGGGAGACTGCGACCTGAACGCAACGTGTGTGTCTACTGTCGGCTGGAAGCACAAAAACAAAAAATGGAAGGAAAGTAAACAGAGCGAGACTGCGACCTGAACGCAACGCCTTAGACCGCTCTGCTCAGCCTCCCCTAATCTGACATATCATCCACAATGGTCCCACCTTAAAGCTGAAAGATAAACAATGGCACTGCAGGAAGTCCTTAATGAAATGCAGCAGCTAGACTCTTGAGGAAGACTGGAGAGAGAGAGAGCGAGAGAAAGGGAGAGGAAGGAAACAAGTTTCGGGACGTTTGGTTATGGGCGACCGGTTCCTCTACTGGAGAAGAATAAAAGGAGGCAGGCGGGATTGTGACCCAGATTTATTTCTTCATTGTCGCTCCTTTGAAGGACAATTTCCCCTCCTGTTGTTATCTGCTCTCCGTACAAGCACTCTCTGTTTGCCCGTCATGTGAAGTGCTAGCGACGGCGGGAGCCTGAGCGCGCGCGATGACCTTCCCCGGGCGTACCTCAATATTAATATTTTGGGTGAGTTGAATTTGTGGAATAAAAGTGAATGTGACAGAATATGTTTACTAATATGAGTCACAAATAGTAAAAAATGTCTCCGTTCGTGCCCGGGCGGAAGAGGTGTTCCAATTCGGCTTAACTGTGACACACGCCCGCCCTCCTCCCCCGGAGCTTCCATTCGGTTCTTTGTTTAGAAAAGGTTTTGCCGTCGTGCTCTCTAGAACTGTTTTTTTTTTTTTATTTTGTTTTTGCTTTCTTTACAGTTTTTGGGAAAATTATTCTTTAATAGATTGTATATCCTGGAATAAACCATTACATATAATATTTACAGTATCTGTTTGCTATTTAAGTTAGAAAGCCCCAACCGGTGCTGAAGCTGTTGCTCTTAATAAAGACCACAGAGTACAATCTGACTTTTCAGCACCGTAATAGCCACGCCTTTTGCCAAAACGTCACAAAATTCGGCAGAGAGTAAGATCATTGTCTTGAGTCTTTTCTGACTAATTTTCAGTCGGATTTGTCAAAAGGGCACCGTGCAGGATGTGAAAATTAAAATAAAAACACATTTTTTATTCCACTTGGCGGCGGTGTGTGTATAACAAAATAATAACATTAAGATGTCTTCAGGTCGGGACGTTTTATTTACAGGTGAAGGTTTGGATTTTTAGGAGCATGTGCAGGGGAGTTATTAAGCATTCATTTAATCATTCCAAACATTTTTTATGACCCAGCACGCCTTTAATTAGAAAAGACTATATTTAGTCCCACTAAACAGAGTAAAATTTGGGCTTTCAAACTATGTGTGAAAGTAATGTGTGAGTGTGTGTCTGTTGTGTGTATTTGCCAGCCAGACTGGAGCAGCATAATAGAAACTACGAAGGCCTTAGATATGATCCCTGCAGGACTCCACTTCCAAGGCTGAAGTATCCTCAAATGTGTACAACTTCGAGAAGATAGGATCATCTGAGTCATGTTGCCGGAGCTTTTGTTGCCTGATACCGATCCTGGGGAGACTGCGACCTGATGGGATTTTATTAAGAATGTCTTTTTGATTTGTATAGCAAATGTGTACAGCGCGAGCTGAAAATGCGGCGGTTGACGTAAATTTGTCGCGCATTCTCACAGTAAGATCAGGGAAGGCGCGACCTTGCGTTCGACAGAGGATTTTTACAGAAGGGGTATATGAGTAGGGTGTTCATGTGGATATCAGATTGGGAAATTGGAAGGAGGCGGGCAGCGAGAGGCGGCTGATATAATAAATCTCTGCGAACACTTTGCATTAACGGCAAAGCTTTAATGCTTCCGCGCGCCCCGAGCCATCTGTTTGTTTGCTTTGTGGTGTACTGGCCCACGCCTTTTGCCAAAACGTCACAAAATTGGGACAAATATGTTTGAGTGATAGGCGACAGTTCGGCAATAAAACAACGCTGATTATGAGGTTCTAAATATGAACGACAACTCGTGAAACTTTACACACACATCAGGCCGAGCGCGCGCTCGAGAGAGAGAGAGAGAGAGAGAGGGAATCGTTGAGAATGGCCTTTTTTTTCTTGTGCCCACAACAAGGCTATTTTTAACCGAACCCTAGTTCTCTCGCCCCACGTTAATTTGCAAAACCCAGCCAATACAGGCTACGGCGAGTACCTGAACATGTGACAAGCGAAGACCCAATCACTAAAGAGTAAGTATCTTTTTGCGGAAGTGAGAGCTGCTAAAGCCAAGTAGAGTTTCACATCTTTGTAGGTTACTTTGTTATTCATATTTCAGGAAATTTCAAACTTGACTCCACAAAATTTTCAAAATGGAGCGTATACTTTAAACACTCATATTCAGTTTCAAAACATAGGATTTGAGCTAAGCTTAGAATTCAACATAGGTGTCAAATACTTTTTACCTGACATGTTTCGGCGAGTCTTTCGCCTTCTTCAGAGTGTCGCATGATGGTGTCTTGAGACCCGTTTATCAGCTGATGTTCCATGAGGGTGTGACTTACCTGTCAAAAAAATGAAAAATCAGAGCAGTAAAAGAACAAGCACAACATGAACATTACAAATCAGCAATCACTGACCACTGCAAAAGGGAAAACCACATCATGGACCGGGAGAAGGGCAGGGTCATCCGCACCGAAGAGAACAAACAACAGCGCTGGATCAGAGAGGCCATTGAGATCTGCAAGCGAGGCATAAAAACCATGAACAGAGACAAGGGAGCCTTCATCCTCTCTACCACCTGGAGCAGCATCTTGGCGGAGTGAACGGACAGCGGGGGGCGTGACTTGCCTTCATTCTTGTGAATGGTAAGTCACGCCCTCATGGAACATCAGCTGATAAAGACGGGCCACAAGACACCATCATGTGACACTCTGAAGAAGGCGAAAGACTTTCGTATTGTGACATCCTCAAGGCTTAAACACTCATCCGAGCAAATATAAGGTAGATTTTGTTAACCTGCCCGTGCCTGTGTGGGTTTTCTCCGGGTACTCCAGTTTCCAGATTCATCTTCGGCTCCTTTACTAGTGCGCTATTTGCCATCACAACTAGGACCGACTATATCTAGTCAGAACTTCTCTGCCTTTATCGCATCTCTCCAAGCCTTTCCCCTCCTCTCTCGAGCATGATGGGCTCACAGTGCAAAGGTCCAGGACAAATAGGTGTGCGGGTTGTATGGACCATGGGGGCATTTCACAAAATTACGTCCTACGATGTAAAATCTATTTTTAGAACAGGCCCGCGCGTTACTTTGTGGACCTTGATGCAAAGGCCCGGAAAATACGGTATTTGCGCCCCCCCCCCAGCACCCTCTCTTCGTCGCAACTATAAATAATACAGAATTGAAGTTATATCCTCCCTCCTGCGAGCTCCATTCCCACCGGGACGACTGGCTGAATCAATGAAGCTTTTGATATTTTGGCAATCAAGAGCAGTGTTGTTTTTGTCAACGATAACGATATGCAGACGTCAGGCGCGAGGGGGGGGGGGCTGGCAAAAAGCCTACTGATATGCATCCAAATGTATCAAGGACCCCAACAGTTCAACCTCCGGGGAGCTAATCGTGTTCAGATTTCAATTTAATCTCATTTTTCTTCTTTCAAAAATGTTAACTTTTAATGCAGCTTTAGTCTAATAAAACTAAGATTTAATCGGATACAAATTGATTTGCATTAATAAACACAATTGCATGTGAGTACATCAGAAACGGTTACTCTGAATTGGCTTTCTCGAGGGCCGGTGTGGCTTATGACTTAATCGCCTGAGTCAACTTAAGGATCGCCAATGCAACAATTTGCTTTCTCTAATGAGTTCCCCCACGTTGCCGGCACGCTGAAAAATCCCAAACTATGCATGTGTGAATGGGACACAATTCAGATTTTTTTTTTCCCCCCAAAACATTTTTTATTTTACATCGTAGTAGTAGCGCCACCAACTGGTAAAAGCAATGTAAATTTCCACCTTTATGTAGTGTAGAAAGGCATCCTGAAGCCTGGGCAGTCATTAATTTGATTGTCCAATATTTCCCTTATGAGATAAATAATATTTGATCTCTGCACTTGTAGCATCCTGGACCGCGGGATTCGAACCCACGCCTCCTGGAATATGTATATTTACCCTGAAGCAGAACTTTTATCTGCACGGTGTGAGGCCAGGCTGGGTGTATGCTTTATTTTTTTTTTTTAGGGGGGGGGGGGCAGGCGAGCTGAAAGGCAGTCCGCGCGCCGCGGCCCTCCGGCGCGGCCGGGCGCGGCGGGGCGTGACAAGATGAACAAGCTTGTCAATATTGGAATTCAACTAATGCCACTTCCATGGCCCGTGTTCTCACCTCTTAATGGTGATGCAATCCTTGATGGCGGGATTCGAACCCACGCCGTCCTCATGAAAAACTCATTCAAAATGAGCTTTGACAACACTTTTTCTTTTGAATATTTTTTTTAACTTCTCTTAATGAGAAAAATGAGTTTGTTTCTGAGTCGAGTGAGAATGTGTGTGAGGCAGCATGTCAGGCGCGTGTGCGTGATTATATAATATATGATTTGGGGTCCTCACCCTGACAGAGGTCATGACTCCCAGATTTAAGTCACTGACCGGTGGACAATCAAATTAATGACTTTCCAGGCTTCAGGATGCCTTTTTTTGATTACAAACAATCATTCAGGTAGATTAAAAAAATCAAAATGTTACTCTTATGTGTTCTCAACCATCTCACAGGTTGTTGTGGCGGTGAAGCAAGAGAGCCAAGGATGCGGCTGGCGGTGCTTATTTAAAGTTAGCCAGCTGAGGGAGTCGCCCCGTAGACGTAATTGGGCAAATGATAAAGCCTCAAAATTCATAATTGGACACCCGGTGGGCAGAGCTGATAATTTTGATCTAAGCATTACCAGATGCCAGGATGGCAGAGTGGTCTAAGGCGTTGCGTTCAGGTCGCAGTCTCCCCAGGAGGCGTGGGTTCGAATCACACCTCAGACAGAGCCCATTGAAAGTACCTAGCAAGAAAAAAGCTATATTTCTGTCTGTGCCTGAGAAAGAACTCCTCGTACTAACGACTATTCTCATAAGCTTACAACTGTTTTCCCTATAATATTCCATTTTTAAATTTTCAATTTAATTAGTATCAATCCAAACTAAGCTTTATTTTATTTGTAGAGAGTGTCCAAGTGAGAGTATTCGAGAGCGTAGTACTATTGTTTTTATCAATTTAAGATAAACCACCACTTGCCACAGAAAGTCGTATATCATCAATCGTGGCGTTTGATACGACTTGTGTATATATACGTATATATTAGGGATGGGCAAACTTTTTGTTCACCTCTTCGCTGAGTTTCGGGGGTTCCAGCACCCGCCTTACATGACCTCTAATCTCCCCTTTTGTCTCCACTACACTCTCAGTTGCTGCTCTGCGCGCCCCCTGCAGGCATAACGGGAGGTGGAGCCCCCTGCCTCCTCCGACACGCCACCGCTGACGGCTGACATGTGACAATCAACAAGGTCGCCCTCATATATGCTCGGATGACTGTTTCGGCCATGAGGATGTCACAATACTCCAGGCGAGCCGCTCTCTGTTGAAGACTTCCCTCTCTTTCTCCTTTTGCTGGTTCAACAGTCCTTGGAAATCACAATGTCCCATCACTGGTGAGCTATTTCTAGAACAGAGCCATACTCGCCATTGACTCATGTGGTCCTTGGGGGCGACCTGGTGCCAACGGGCACGATGTTACTTTACACACACATCAGGCCGAGCAAATTTATCAATATTTTATACGTTAGTTGTGCAGCTTTTTTGAAATGGCGAGCCAATGACAGGGCACACGAAGACCTAAAAAAAAAAAATTTTAAAATCCCCATGGCGAGTAGGAGAAACTATTTTCCTTTTTCTTGATGAACACTCACTTTTATTCATTGTGTGTTTGTAACAACAAATTGTGAATTTGGATTTAAAGATGTCGAATCAGCAATAGGGATGTGTAAAAGTATGGAATCATTGACTTAGTGTAAATTAAATAAAAGGAAGAGACGGGGGTTGTATTTTCTGTTGTATACCAATAATTGCATAATAACTTAAAAAAAAACTAACAAGCTTGCTCTATTAAAATCATTTAAACTAACTGCCTTAAAATATTCTATGGAGGGATTTAAGTGAATCGTGGAAACATATTCAAACTATATTAGATGTTTGTTTTTTTTATTAATTGTATTATATGAAGCCAAACAGACAATCTTTGCATCCAAAGACAAATTTCTTGAATGTGAGCCGAGTGGCCCTCAAGTTCAACCGCGTGGATGCTCCGTCGGGGACGGCCCGGCGTTCGTGAAACGAGGTTATGATAGTTTGGGAGAGACTTTGGCTGCAGCTCCTTCTCATTACTGTTTGACGACATCGAAACGGAGATGTGTCCGGCCGCCCCAGTCAAACTCCCCACCTGCCACTGTCCCCGGAGCAGGTCGCGCCCGCTGGGGAGAGGTAGCGAGAGAAAAAGGCGCAGGGGTGCAGACGTTGGTCGACCGGGGAACAGAAACACACATCAACTCGATGGTGTTGTGAGAGGCAGTCGACATCAACAATGGACGCCAGCGGCGTGTACGTGCGAGAAAGAGGCAAGCTGCGTCGTGTCAGCGACATCGTGCTCAAGCCTGTGGTGACCTCCTCCTCATCTTCGTCTTGTTCCTGTCGGCGGACCAACCCGCTGGTGCTTCGCAAAGAGCACTTCGTGTTCACGTATAACGCGGAGGGCAGCCTACGCTATAGCAGCAAGTCGCTGCGCCCCTTTTCAGTCAAAATGCGGCCTAAATATGTGACTTCCTTTTTTAACAGCTGCATCTCATCGGTTCAGTTTGATGACGCATTATTTGAAATTTGGGTCAAGTGTGTTAGCAAGTGACTGAACAAACAGCGTCAGTGCCGCGTGACGGTGTGCGCTGTAGTCTTGGTCGACTGTGATTTAACGCTGACGCAACACACCTCTGGCTACCCCGTGACCCACAGCCGCACATTTTTTTGTGGCCCACACGCGTCTCTTGTGACAGCTTTTATGCCATGTAAAAGTGTTGGCTGCCATGTCAGGACATAAACACTCACTTTCCTGCGAGAACTCGCCTCCTTCCCTCGCTCACCGCACTTTGTATAAAGTAAGGTTGGATTTATTGGATGCACTGTATAAATAATGTGTTACATAAAATTAATTGTGTTACACAAAAGTGCCTTGAGAGGAAATTGTATGTGTTTTGGCACTTTGTACCTAACAAAAACAAAATAACTCTCAGCATCCTATATTGCAAGGAAGTGGATATTCTTCACAAAGTGTCCTAATTCTTCTTTTGTATCAAATTGTAATTTGTCTTGACAAGCTCAATTGTATAAATTGCTTCAATACAGTTTTTCAGGGAACTTTATGAGCTTAATAACTCAACAATGTTTTTTTTTTTATGTAATCCGAATTTGAAGTCCATTATTTGTTCTTCCATCCTCCCTTTCAGACCAGTCCTTTACATGAATGTCATTCGTCATGCTCCATTTAAAAATTGCAACCACTCACTGCATCCACACTGGTTGGTGTGCCAAAAGCCACATAGTCTATTATATTGACACTCCCAGTTACAATGTATTAGACAAAATATGGTCACGCATATGCCTTTATATTTCCTGGGTCAATTGGATGTCATCTACTTTGATTCCTCCCAACAAATATATGCTGCACAATGCAGCTGTCACACAAGCTTGCAGGCCTAATTATATAGAGAGAAGCATTAATTTAGCAGGGATGCATGGTGGGCGACTTGTTAGCACGATGGTCTCACAATGCAGAGGTCGCGGGATTGATTCCGGCTTTCCTGTTTGGAGTTTGCATGTTTCCCACACCGTCACGACGAGAATAGACATTCCGCGAGAAACCAGGTAAGGTGTTGTTTAAAATGAATCTGCTGATTCGTCTGTCACCGTGCATAATGTGAAAATTTAAATAAAAACAAATTTTTGATTCCACTTGGCGGCGCTGTCTTACTCGGAATTAGTGCTTTACCCCCTCACCCACCCACTCTCGTGTCTTGTGGATGCCCGTCGTGCCGCTCGGCGAAACTACAATGCCCCCGAATATTTTTTAGACCCGCGAAGCACTGAACCCGCGAAAGGTGAACCGCCAATAGTATTTAGTTAAATCATTTTCCCATTTTTTTTATATAGAATGAAAGGACAAACATTCAGAGAAACCAATTCACAACCCTCCATATTTTACTGCATCTAAGAAGGTAGCCCTCTTGTAGCACTTCGATAATGCTAAAGAGTGTCATACAAAGTGCTGGCAAAAACCTAAGCCTATTTGAAAAGCTGACAGGCAAAGTGCGAAATGCATTTTTCGTTGTTTTGTCCAACATTATGTTGGAACACAGCCCAAATAGAAAATAGAAATGGACATCAACTTGTTATTAAATTACAATACCTCAAATGGGTATAACCCTGGTTCCAATAGTCAACCTTTAAAATTTTTGTGATTTTCGCTAGGTAGTCCGTAAACCCAATTACAGCAGGACTTTATCAGTAGTTAACACACTTTTGTTTTTTTCAGGGAAAAACCCCACTGATGACTACCTCGAGGCCATGATGAACGAAGCCCCGGGTCCCATCAACTTCACCATGTTCCTCACCATGTTCGGAGAGAAGCTGAATGGCACCGACCCCGAGGATGTCATCCGTAATGCCTTCGCCTGCATAGCCGGCCCTCGGGCACGGAGCTCCGGGTGAATTTACGAGCTGTTGGACGTGAGTGGTACTTTGTCCATTTAATGGACGCATCGACTGACAGGGCGCTTTGTTTGCTTATGACTGCGAAAATACGGTAATTACTTTTATTCATGCGTTGAATCTGTACAAATGAAAATATAGACCATGAAGTCTCAAAGACAAGCTGTTAATAGGGTCTGATTCCAATAGAAATTTCTTGTATGATTTGATTTAGAAGATTTAAAAATTGTGGATTTCCTATTCGGAGGAGCAAAATGGCGGCACTTCAAACGCAGAGGTCAGACTGGCCCACGTATCAAACACAGAAGCGGGACCGGGCCACACACCACAAAAGAAGGTTTGCTGGGCCACACACTCGACAAATTCAATTTGAGACTAGCCCTCCTATTGCCGCTGAGGGTCCCAATCTCATTCACCCGGGTAGTGCGACGTAGCATGGCACCTTTCCAAGCTTTTGTTTCTTTCCTCATACAATGGAGCATTTAAGATCGAAGGGTTTGTTTGTGGAATCATGTTTGAGAAAATTGTCCTCTTAATGTTTGAATAGATTTTCCCCAATTTATTTAATGTGTATTATTTAACTTTAATCTCAGCATCCAATATAACTTAGTACAGCTCTGCTTACCTTGCACGAAATTTAACCATCACAGATTGTCCCCCCCACACAGTCAAACATATGATAACTCCTTTCCTGTCCAGACCAGGTGCAGCCGTACCTGCTAGAATGCGAGGTCCGTGCAGCCGTATTGATCCAGAGCGCCTGGCGAGGCTTTCTCGCCAGACGACGCATTGACTCGCTGCGACCTGCATTGAGACCGCGCTGGACGGAGGCCAAATATGGCCGCGAGTCACGCACCACGATACAGTGCGGTTGCCCACTTGGCGGCGCGGCCGCGAAGCAAGTTGATGGTGTAGGCGATCTTGGCACGCTCGGTAGCGTAACTGTGGGGCTGAAGGTCGAAGACCAGGGAGGTGCTGAGCAGGAACTGGCTACACGAGCCCAAGTCCCCGGAGTAGGGTTCGGGAGTAGGAACGTGGGGCTCTCGACCGCCCGCGTAAGGCCACGCGGCGGCCGGGGGAGCCAGGGTCGCGTCCCTGGGGAGGTTGGGGGGGGAAGCGAGTGAACCCACCTGGTTAGAGAGGTGCGAGAGCTGGTGTTGGATGGCCTGGAGGGAGCCCGGAACTTCCTGCAGCATCCGCTCGTGGCGCTCGAGCACGCTGCCCTGGTGGGCGAGCGCTTCTCCCAGGGGGTCCGAGGTCGCGGGGTCCATTAACTTGGCCGGATTATTCTGTCGCGGTTCCCTGAACCGTGTGGGAAGGAAGGAGGACCCAAAGGCGACAGGTGAGGGGGTAACAGGGTTTATTAAGGAATGGAGTGGGCACCTTCATTCCTCCCACCGAAGAGAAGAAATCCAAGGGGGTGTTTAATTATGACGGTGAGAAAACAGTTCTGCTTATAGACATGTACATTTTAAGCATTTGCAACACCGTGGTGCCTTAACATTAGTGATGGCTAAATGAAGCTTCAAATCTGCTTCATGAACCATTTGTAGTAATTTTGGACTCCTCTAGATGGTGCACTCTGTTCAACATTGGGCTGATGGCACTGTTTGTTTAAATAAAGGGTTTTAAAAAATGCAATTGACAATTAAGTTTATTTAAACACCTAAAAAATCACATGAATGAATTATGCCAACACTCACACACCCACACACTTAGAAGTATCCTCAAATGTGTACAACTTCGAGAAGATAGGATCATAGGAACTTGAACGTGTGGAATGTGCTCGACATATGCATAAGTGTGAGGTGTGTACATATATGATATAAACACGAAAAATGAGCACTTGTCAGTACTCTAAATGTGAGCGGTCTAAGGCGTTGCGCCGCACTAATCGGCCCTATTCAAATAAAGTTGAAATACTACCTGAATACAATTTTAATTTTGCAAGAATCGAAGAGGAGATTGGACGAAGAAGAGCACGTTCCCCCGGACACGATTATATATATATATATTTTAAAATTTTAGATAAATATTTCTTTAAATTTAAAGATATTAGGATGGCAGAGCGGTCTAAGGCGTTGCGTTCAGGTCGCAGTCTCCCCAGGAGGCGTGGGTTCGAACAAAGCAAACATAGTCAAGAGAGCATTACCAGCTGCCAGAGTGCGTATCGTGTTCGGTGCAATAGACAGCCTCGCGCTCCGCTCGTGCCTTACAGCTGCAAAGAAATATGTTGTTTCAAACCGTGATCGCTTGTCCTAAAAACTTCACTGAAACGGCGCAAATGGAACATGAATGTAGGCAGTCGAATAGGTCATGTACTCTGTCATCAATTTTTGATCAAATCCAAATTTGAAGTCTTGGCGCATTGCCAAAAAGTAATGCCGAACTTGAATGGAATTGAGTGGGAGCGAGCCAAAATGGGAAGAAATAGATCCGATTGAATTCAACACAATGACAAAACATTGTAAACAAGACACATTAGAACCAAGCAGACAAGAATTGAGACAGCTGGTCACAGACAGCATGCCAAAAAGACCCCAATTTTTTTTGAAAATGTAACGACACAGGGGAGCGGGCACGGGCGGTAGCGAAATGCCTCGGCGCAAACGGCAGAATGGATGAAAGGAACACCCTGAAAGACCTGAGCGTCTCCTGAGCGCGACTGAAAAAGAAAAATGTGGAAGGAGTAGCATGCGGGACTGAAAATGCTGCAACACTCTCTTTTTTTTTTTATCCCCGAGTTTGGACTGACAGGGGGAAAGACGCAAAGAAACCGCCGTATGTTTCCACGATGCGAGCGTTTACAGGCACATGTTGGCACATTTCTTCACAAGTTCCCAATTATTATTATTATTGTTATTATTTTTATTATTATTAGTAAAATATCCACCTACCACGAGAGGCAAAAATAATATTTCGGACAGAAATAGTTATAAATATTTCAAATCTGAAACCTAAGTCTCCAAGTGTCAATAAAAACAAAGGAAATTGACATGGCACGGCACGGGCAATCGTCACAATGACAATATGTTTTTTTATATTTCGCAGCAATGGACGGGCGGTCGTCAGAAGGATATTCTTTGGCTGAATTTTAGTCCAGTACGTACCCTTTCTATGACGTGCCATCTCGGGTGTTGGATAGCCGGCTACGATGAGCCCAAGTTAAAGTGGACTCAAGACCAGGGATGGGCAACTTAAATGCTGGACGGGGCCAAAGGTTTTCATTAGTGTTGACACAAGTGACAAAATACTGAACACCCCCGTTATTAATCGCCCTGGTCGGCAAGCACCGCCCCTCTACGTAACTTGGCCTTGCGGCGTGACAACAGAACGAGCCTGGAAAAGACCAATTGGGAACGAAAACGTGTGTGTGTGTGTGTGTATGCTTTTACAGTGATATGCATTCTACAGATGATTTTCAGTATCTTTCAAGAGAAACATTTCCAGTTCCAGTTGCGCATGTGCTTTTGCTTTGACTTAATATAAAGACATTCATGTTGTAATGTTGAAGAGGAAAACACAATAACAAAGGAAACACAGTCAAGAGAGCATTACCAGTTGCCAGGATGAAAAACAATGTATTTGTTGATGGGTAGAAGTTTCCCTTCTAAATTTATTCCGTTGAATAATCTGTTACAGTTTTTTGAAAGTAAATCAGTTACTAGTTGGGTCTTTGTTTTCCAAAGTAAAAGCAGATGTTTGCAAATGCCAGTTGGTGGCGCTACCACTGCGATCAAAAATAAGTTGGCAGCCGTCTTCAGGGGGGGCACGCCTTGCCTCCGCTCCAAGCTCACGTTTTGGCAGAACACGGCGCGCAGCCGTGGAACACCGAGCCAGCTGACCCAGGCTGGGCTCCAGCGCTGCCCGAGCGGTCCGTGTCAAAAGAGAGGAAGAGCATGGTGATATGATTCACATGTAATTTATATTCATCTTGTTGAGACATGAAATGTGGCTGCAGGAATTGATTTGTGGTTTCCATAGACGGACAGCGCAAAGGATTATTGGCTGCCCTCTGAGATGGGAGATGACCAACGATAGCGGGAATTTAAGAAAAAAACAAAAAAAAAGAAAAGTGGTGACTTATAACAGCTAAACCAAACGTTTCCAATGTAAATTTCCACCTTTATATAGTGTAGAAAGGCATCCTGAAGCCTGGAAAGTCATTAATTTGATTGTCAATCTCAGAGAATGGTGTTGAAACAGATCCCGACTGAATTTGGATAGTGAATACATTTGCATGTTTCTATTAAAGATGTTAGTATATTTGTCAGATTTTCATCTATATTTTGTATCAGTATCTGTTGTTAGACTTGAATAAGCATGATACCGTGCTCACTAAGTGACAGACATGCCCTTTCGGCTTTGTTCTTGCTTGGTACTTTCAATGGGCACTGCTCAACCTAACCCTTAATAAATCATTCTATTTATATATTACATAATATTGAAATCCCCAACAAGAAGCACTTACTGCTTCAGAACACAAGTGAGTGCTTAGTTTTGAGGAAGCTTGGTGAACGCTATTGGAGTAATAAGGTGTCTATGTATTCCGAGGCACGTCACGCCACATCGCCCCTCCGGGAATCCCACCAGCACCAACACAGACGACCGTGTCCTGTGGCCCGATATCAGTCTGCATGACAGAACAGTAATAGAAAAACAATAGGGACCTCGCAGCGGTCACTGCTCGGGCCCTAATAATAATAATAATAATAATTTCCACAAAAACAATGGGGACCTCGTAGCGGTCGCTGCTGCACAACGAGGGGGTTTTCGGAGGAGCCCGCGTGACACAACGCTATTGCACGCATTTCAAAGGCCCTCTTTACATTCAATTGGTCACTCTGCAACAGGCAATGCTTGGACTGGTCGCAAGGCAAACGACTCCCAGTACATCAATGTATTATCAACCCGCTTACTTATACCGTCATGGAGTGCCTGAGACTTTGATAACGGACAATGGACCTCAGTTTGCTGCGCATGGCTTCGCCACCTTTGCTGCGAGCTCCAACGAACGAAGTGTCGCCTCAGAAAAGGAGGTTTGTCTGATCTCGAAGATGGTTTAACAGCGATCTTTGAAATTGCCTCTTTTCTACCGACTGCAACACAAACTCGATGTGTGTAAGATGTCTATGTAAAGGTTGGTTAGATGTCCACCATTAATAAAGGAGCCAGCATGGCGATGTTTCAAAAGCATTGTTATTTGGTGTTTCCAGGGATCGAGTATCGGCTGTCTGCGTGTACGACATGGATTCCATTCGCAAAGTCTTTGTATTTCAATCAATACGTATCTAGACTTAAAATAAGATGACAGCTACATTAGCAATTTAGCAGATGCTCTCAGACCAGAACACATAACCACGACGGATGACTGAAATTTATGAAAAAATATTAAAATTAAAGGACTATGTACTGATTTTTACAGATACAGAGGAGGCCTGGTGGTGGCAGCATCATGCTCTGGGGCTTTTTTTTTCTTCATCTGGAAATGGGCGCTTAGACAAGGTGGAAGGAATTGCGAACACTTCAAAAGAGTAGTCGGGGTAAGCACGAAAGCTTCGGGTTTCTACTTGAAAGCTAGATAAATAAATAAATGCCAGGAAAAGCTTAATTAAACAGCTGGAATTTAATTGGGGATTGATTTGAGGCACTTTCCGTTGAACATTGATTTGCATGTGATTGGAGAGGGTGTGCACACTTATGCAACCGCCTGATTTCAGTTATTTTTAGATCTGTTTAAGAAATTATTTTAAAAAAAAAAAACATATCTATTGAGTTGTACAATATATAGGTCAAATATAGGTGAGAAAAGTTTTGAAATGATCAGATTCATTGGGAAAAGATTATCTTTGCGCCTGCGTCATTCTCTGTAATTCCCTCTGTAAACTCTGGAATAAGCTTGCTCTCAGATGTTTTCTGACTTACCTGCTGCTTCCGAGATGATTACAGACCGCCATTGGGCTAATAGATATCGTTTACTGAGATGTACGCACGCAATGAGGAGGACTGCGCCATTTGACTGTCAAATCAACACGTGCGTTAAAACGAATAGCAAAAAGAAAAAAAGGCTTCTGTAGAGGAGGTCCTGGAGGGCGGGCGTGTGTCACACTTGGCCCGAATAAGAGCACCTTCCCCGGGCACAGGCGGTGCCAAGCGGCCCCTAAGTTTGCCCTTATGGAAGCTCCCTCTGCTCTTCTATACTTTTATAAAAAAAAAAAATAGAAAGATATGCGTACTGTCCGAACCGCGCGAAACGTCGCCACCCATCGTGTCCGGGGGAACGTGCTCTTCTTCGTCCACTCTCCTCTTCGCCCACGCTCTTCTTCGGCGCACGCCGGCCGTCTAACCGCTCCAGCACCCCGTCGTGCCGCTCGGCGAAACTACAATGCCCCCGAATATTTTTTAGACCCGCGAAACACTGAACCCATTGTGGCCCCCCCAATCAAAATGTTTGCCCACCCCTGGTCTACATGGTCTGATTGGCTGACAACTAGTGTACATTACCGCGCCATGGCCCTCGAGAAATGTTAAAAAAAAGCAGCTCTGGTTGAGTGTTTCACCTCGCTTTTTGTAAATTTTATGGAGTACAGTGAACCCTCGGTTATCGCGGTTAATGGGGACCGAGACCAACCGCGCGCTCGCTGATGTGACAACATAAATGTGTGTTTTCAGTTTTCGCGACAGTCTGACGGGCATCTTCCTGGTTGCTGCGACGACCGGACTCGCGCTAAACTAGCTGGCTACGAACGTTAGCTTCCTCCGGTCCAGCCCCAAATATTGGGTCAAACAATTCAATCGCAAAATCCCAATTTATATGATTGAAAAAGAAAAACGTTTGTTTGTATTTGATTTCAAATACCACTCATACGTTCCACTAATAACACCAGTTTATCCATCAAGCTTTATATCACAGATATGTTTTGGTTGTGAGGGTCTGATCTTTGCCTGTGTGGAGTGATATTTTTGAAAAAGCAGGGATAAAGGTCCGGAAACACTAGAATACATGACATAGACGCTCTTTCGTTAGGAAAATACGCTAAATAAATCTTGATTTTTTTTAATTTTTTTTTATTTTTATGTTTGTTGTGAATGATGTGAATGAAAGGAACACGACCGAGCATCCGGGAGCTTTGAAGGGTATTTTAGGGATATCAGATGTATCCTCTGTGGACAGTTCTACATGTTCTGCAGGGGGCTCAAAGTCTGAAAAAGTAGAGAAGACAAAATATTAAACTACAATTTCCATTTCACTACATCTTCCATCATGATCCATGCATTTCTATTCATTTCATAACACTGACTCTTGATGTTTTTCACCTTTTCACAGCGTAATGAAGGCCAGAGCATTCAACTTTCTAAGTCACCATAGTGAAGTCGTTTTCTATGCCCTGGAGCTGTTTGGAGACCTTTTGTTTCTTTGTTATCGTTTCCTTTGTCGATATCACATCCTGGTTAGAATTATTAATGATTTTCAGTGTCTACAGTTGATGAAAAAAGTCTACACACCCCTGGAAATGTCAGATTTTTGTTAGAAAGAGGTGCAATGTTTTTACAGACCATATGATGACATTTGCGGCATGGCCTCCCAGCGGGAGATGACGAGGCCCGAGAAGCTCCAAGTGGAGTTGTGGTTCTGGATGAGCTCCATTTGTCAGGCTTGTCAGGCGGTCTCCCATCCAAGTACTAACCAGGCCCGACCCCAGGAGGCGTGGGTTCGAATCCCGCCTCAGACAGTGCCCATTGAAAGTACCAAGCAATAATAAAGCAAACACAGTCAAGAGAGCATTACCAGTTGCCAGGATGGCAGAGCGGTGGAGCGCGAGGCTGTCCAAAACTTTCCAAATGACCAATTTGTTAACCTGTGAAATAATCTATCTTCAGAATTTAACGGCAAAACCGACGCCCCTCCAGTAAATTTCCACCTTTATATAGTGTAGAAAGGCATCCTGAAGCCTGGAAAGTCATTAATTTCTTGAGTCTTTTCTAGCCAATTTTCAATCAGATTCGTTAAAAGGGCACCGTGCAGAGGCCCATTTCAACAGCTTGACAAAGCCCAGACATTTATTGATGTGCTCCGAGTGGCCAGCTCTCAAGTGGACTGATCATATTACCCAGCAGTCAGTCTCGGGCGGAACGGTCCGACAGACAATGACAGAGTTATCCTCTCAAGTGTGGAGATTTACATTCGTGTTTGCGTTGGGATTCCTGTTTTGCGGCTTATCGACCAAACTCTGAACCTCACACATTGACTGCCCAGGCTTCAGGATGTCTTTAATGCATTTACAGCACTAAAAAAACAAACTTTTATAACAGCTAAACCAAACGTTTCCAATGTAAATTTCCACCTTTCTCGAATGGAAGCTCCGGAGGAGGAGGGCATGCTCGCGTTTTACAGGGTATGTAAACTTATGATAAACTGTAGTTCCTGTATCAGCAATTATACATTGTTGTATAAGTCTCTGTACCGAAATAATAAGGTCAAAAGTCTTCATGGAACAGGTGAGCCATGATTGGTCGTTTGCTGAGCAACTGTGATGTCATTTTCAGTCGACAGCAGGTGGCAAAATGGCCGCCCCCTCGGTTGTTTGTTCGATTTTGCTGCTTAATTCATTTCACACAAATGCAAAATAAAAAATAATGTGATTCGACTAGTGGGGCTGTAGAGGATATTTTTGTAAAGACATTCTTGGGGTTAGCCTACCCTATAAATATCTATCAAAAGGAACAGACACTATGTCCTTGTTCAGACTGCCGAAAGTAAAGATTAGGATATATATATATATATAAAATTCAATTATTGTTGTATTGCATTGGAGCGGGATAAAATTGTGAGATTTTTTGCCGAACAACCTTCTTTGCGCAATATCTTATTGTAAGTGTGTATTGTAACTCTTTAAACGGGCGGCCATCATCTTCCATTCTTGTTTTTGGGTCATATTTGATGTTTAATGTGGAAGAAGACGAGGGGGAAAAGACATTTCTCTGCTGCATGTTTTTAAGCCATTTCATGAATTAGCGATAACTAGACCTGCGATTATATTTTAAAAAAATGCCCGCTGTCCGTTCACTCCGCCAAGATGCTGCTCCAGGTGGTAGAGAGGATGAAGGCTCCCTTGTCTCGGAGGGCATCCAACAGTGAAAATGTGCCTTTAGTGTGGTGCTTCTCCCGTCCAGCGAACGGGAAGCGGTTCCCCCCCGAAACATGCACAAAAACTCACCAAACTTGGCAGTCTCATCGGGCATGGCGAAAAATTTTATATTTTTTAACGTCTAATATGAACAGGAAGTGCTTTCCAGGCTTCAGGATGCCTTTCTACACTATATAAAGGTGGAAATGTACATTGGAAACGTATAAAAGTATTAATATTTTCTACAAAAACAACGTTGTCGTGGACGATTTGGAAGTTCTTGATGGAGGCCTGAGTGACGCGACGTACCCGTCCTGGTTGAGTGCTTTGTACCAGTTGACGTCTAGGGGCCGCTTGGCACCGCCCGTGCCCGGGGAAGGTTGGCAGTCTCATCGGGCATGGCGAAAAATCGGCTGGGTCTTATCCTGGTGTTGATTACTTTTGTTGAAAATCTTTCAAATTTCTTTTGAGAATGTCCTGACGGAGGCTTGAACAGAGCAATGTGCTCGCATGAGGACAAGAAAAGAGAGACAGCAAGAATTAATATGAACCATGTTACACAAGGCATGAATTGATTGTCGGACGATATACTTCTCAGTGAATAACCATCGAGTAGGTGAGAGGTGAAACTCTGGAAGGCCGAAACCACAAATAATGGGTTGAATTGTAAATGGAAAATTTCTGATTAAAATTAATATCCAATCACAAGACGCGTTCATCGCCTTCAAACATTATCGCGCGCGGATCCAAATTAATAATTAATCAGTCAATGAAACCATCCCCGGCTATGAGCCGCGCCGTGCCCGCCAACAGCCTTCCACGCATTTGGGATAATTTAATATCACATAGCACAATGGCACCCGATGCACACAAACGTAAATTGGTACTGTACACGAAAAACAAAAACCCAGCCCCTGTTTGCGTGTATGTGAGTGGGGAGCTGACCATGGTGGCTTCTTCCAGCGTGGATTCCCGCCGTTGAGACTGGCCTCTGGACGACAGGCCAAGCAACCTCCGGGGAAACTTCACACTGAACATCAGGTAGATGCAAGGGTTTGCGCAGCTATTAAGACTGGCCAGCAGCATCAGGATGGTGAAGGTTGCATCTGGTAACGTGATGAAATTCAAAGTAAGGGTGACAAGTACACACGCTAACTACTTGAGGTTTAAAAAGAAGGTTAATAATAATAAAATGAATCATTTTGATTGATGTCGACTTTAAGAAATGAAATGATGAATTGAAATCTCTGCAAGCTGGAGCTGGTGGACTGAACCACTTGAAGTAAATGGAAAGGGGGGGGGGGGGCGTTGAGAAAAGTTCCTAAAAATAATACACTCACTGCTGACATCAATTCATTGGAAATTAAATATATGGCTAATTGTATGTTTATTACTTAGAATCATTATTTTCATTGAGCGGCCTGACTTACTGCGCCCCTGGGAGTGTATTACCACTCCTCGCTCCAACTAATCGCCTCCTTTGTCCCCCTCGATAATGGATGGAGAGACGCAGATGATGATGTGCTCGTTGTGATCTTTTTGTGTGCGCGTGTATGCGTGCGCGTGCGTGTGCTTCTCGGTTTGTTCAGAATGAACTCAGATTAAAGAACAAAAAGTGAATGTCAACTCTTGTGACTTCTTTTTTTGTGTGTGTGTGACTTTAATTCTTTTTAGGTGTAATCTTAATGCAAGTAAGTTCTGTACGGGGTTAACATTTTTCGGAATCAAAAGAGCCAAAGACGCATCCGTGTTGTAAAAAAAATAAGATTGATTAAACAAGCCAGTTGTGCTATCATTTGACTTAGGAGGCGTGGGTTGAATCCCACCTCAGACAGTGCCCTGGTTCCAAATTGGTTCACGAATTGTTGCGTAGCTGATGTTCCATGAGGGCGTGACTTACCATTCACAAGAATCAATCAAATTAATGACTTTCCAGGCTTCAGGATGCCTTTCTACACTATATAAAGGTGGCACACGGACAACAAGTGAACATGAAAAATGTGATTTGAGGATCGTCCACACAAAGCACACGCCAGCAAGCAAAATAGTCACCCATGCAGTGATTCTGTTATCTGGACAATTTAACATATTGTAATGAGTTTTAATGAATTTGATTGAAGCCTGGGCAGTCATTAATTTGATTGTCCAATATTTCCCTTATGAGATAATATTATTGATATTTGTAATGTTCATGTTGTGCTTGTTCTTTTACTGCTCTGATTTTTCGACGCCGACCGCTCGGGGGGCCGCGTAACTATTTAGCATGCCGGAGTCTCGTTCCTCATAAGGGAAATATTGGACAATCAAATTAATGACTGCCCAGGCTTCAGGATGTCTTTTTATGGCTTAATTACAAGAGTCAATTTTTTAAAAAACGTTTTCTTCAGAGATGCAATAAAAAAACGAAACTTCATTAACAGCTAAACTAAACGTTTCCAATGTATATTTCCACCTTTGCACTGTCGAAGGGAGCTCTCCAATCTCGTTGTACAATAACAATAAAGGGCATTCTTAGGGACCTCGCCGCGGTCGCTGCTCGGGCCCCAATAATAATTTCTACACAAAGTCCATTGTGGTGACCCATCCATTATCTACCGCTTATCGAGGGTCGGGTCGCGCAGGCAGCAGCTTAATAATAACATTAAGATGTCTTCAGGTCGGGACGTTTTATTTCCCTCCATAGGTGTCACCAATTTCGCACAAAATCAATTCACATGTACACATGGGGACTTTTACCTGCTGGTACGCCGTCCGGTGTTCCCTGTGAAATGAAAGGTGGCATTCTTTAATTATTTATTTATTTATTCATTTATTCATTCATAACTGACAGCTTCGCGCATTCAAACTTGCACTCGTGCACTTAAGTTGGGTGGCAATCCTTTTACATGTACTGGACCTTTAATATGCTGAGCACTAAAAAAGCGCAAATTGTTTTCTTCTTGTAGGGGGGGCGGGGCTTCAAAGTTTTCACTTAAGATTTCCTTCGCCGCAATGGACAAAATGCTTAATAACTCTCCTGCACATGCTGGTTCAGGTCACAGTCTCCCCAGGAGGCGTGGGTTCGAATCCCACCTCAGACAGAGTGACGAGCTTAATTGAAGACGATATTGCACGCGAAACTACAATGCCCCCGAATATTTTTTATTTTTGTGACTTTCCTTCGAAGGGCGTGGCTATTACGGTGACGCCCCATTTTAACAATGTAACAGTGTTACATTGTTAAAATGGGGCGTCATCATCATTAAATTCGCGAAAACTGAAAATCCGCGAAGTAGCGGCATTTTAAACATTTATGGGACAGAATGTCAATTATTTAATTTAGCAGGTTTATATTTACTGAATAGCTCGCTTTCGGACCTTGTGTAGTGGACTACGCGTTCTATATAAAGTGTATGAGCGCCTTCTCCTTGGCCGTATCAGCCCCACGGTAGAAGAACATCGGGGAATTAAAAAATAATATGTTTTAATAATAATTTGGTTTTTTTGTTATAACATGAATTTCACTCTCTCTCTCCCCGTATATATATATATATATATATATATATATATATATATATAGAGCCAACTGGCGGCGTCTCGTCAACTAGGAGTCGTAATATTTTATTTCTAAACGTGATGGGCCTCTCTCCGGTTCATCGGACTCTTGATGTCATAATGCAACGTCAGTGGTTGTGGATGACCACACCTCTCCATAAAACAAATGGCTTTTGACTTGCCAGTGAAGCACTTTCTGTTGACCTGAACTTTCCAAGGTTTGCTGAGCACACGTTTATTCATACAGCCTTTTCAAATGAAAAGCTGTCACAATAAGAGTTTTTCATTCATCAGATTGTGTCATATTTACACCAGCTGTAACAGACTGCACACCGGGGAAGGTGCTCATATTCGGCTTCACTGTCAGGTGTACTATAGTCACATCATAGTTTGTTTATGTAACTCTGGGTTGTTCCCACATATAACACAACAACAAAAATATGGAGGAGGAGTGCATGCTGTGTGACAGTGAAGCCGAATAGGAGCACCTTCCCCGGGCACAGACGGTGCCAAGCGGCCCCTAAGTTTGCCCAAATGGAAGCTCCGGAGGAGGAGTGCATGCTGTGTGACAGTGAAGCCGAATAGGAGCACCGTCTGTGCGTTGAGGTTTTTGGCAATTTTATAAGTTCAACTTCAATCACCCCCCCCCCCCAAAAAAAACAAAAACAAACACAGCATTAGGCAAAGATTTCGTTGTGCCCACATTAAGCTTACAAACAAAAGCTAAAATTGAACCAACATTTTCGTTAAGTGCCGCCAAGTGGAATCAAAAATTTGTTTTTATTTTAATTTTCACTTACTGCACGGTATAGTGCTTTGCAAATTTGAATATTTACATTGAGAAAAAAGTTTTTTGTCTAAACCTGCATGTTTTATGACCACGAAAGAAAACATAAAAATCTATCTGAACACTCTGATGCCAAAGGTTTAACAGGTGCAGCGGCGTAACTGACTCCACCAGAATTATGGGATATTCCTTCCTGTGCCCATCTGTTACCCCCCGGCCACACGTCTCCACGGTGACGCTCACCCCACAGGATGAGTTCTTTCAATAGCGTGATCTTGAACTCCCAACAGTCTATTCTTTAAATTTCAACGCATTTGCAGAAGTAATGCAGCACAATTCAATGAAATATAAAATCTTTTGATAAAAGGAGACACAAATGTTTTGCCCTGACTCTGAGAGATGAAAGAAATATTCCGTTGATGTCCCGTCGGCTACCTGCTGCAAACAAGCACACAGAATGCCAACGGCCAATTCCGAAGCCGCTCCTGAAAGACTAACGCTTTCCCGCGAGACCAGGCGTGGGAAAACTACGGCCCGGGGGCCTCTCCGTGTGTGATGACGTAGCAGATGTTCTTGTAGTCCACGTTGCCAGCCACATCAGGGGGGAAAGCAGCCCACAGGTTGGTCTTAAGAAAGTGCAGCATAGTTTGTCTTCTGTTTTAGTGAAAAAGAACAGTCCTCCCCTCCAGCCAGCTGGACAGCCATCGTTTGTTCAAGTCACTCAAGCATCTGCCCTGTTTCTTTTTTTTTGTTTTGGAGTTGCGTTCCATTTTCAGCACTAAAAAACCAAACTTTTATAACAGCTAAACCAAACGTTTCCAATGTAGTGCGTCGCTGTGGAGTGGAGTTCCAGTGGAGCTGCCTCCTTGCCATTTAATTGACTCTTTTGTGTCATACAGCTGAAAACACGGATTAATCCAAATATTTATCCTCCCTGGGAGACGTCTTTGCGTCCAACAGAGAAATGTGTGCATGTGAGGCCTTTTTTCTGCACGTAGTTTATTTGAAAAACGAATGGTCCCTGCTGAACAATTTGCACCATCCAGCACTTCCTTGCACATAGCTTTTGCTTCCGATACAGCGGTTTCAGTGCAAAAAACACACAAAAAACAATCACATATCAATGACGTTCATGTTATGTCCTTGATGAGACACCTGAGTGGCGAAGCCGCCGAATCTCGGTCGTGGAGGGACTACAAGTTACATGTATTCAGTTTAATGCAATAAACATATAACAATAAGAACTGGAAACTGAAGTCTAAAACACGAAGGGGCGGGAGGTGAACTCAGTTTGGGTATATGAATTTTTACTATTTCAGACTCGGAAAGAGCAGGTGACGATACTGTTTTAAAGATTACCAAGGCTTGTTGTGGACCTTTCTCTGCCACATAAATTACAGCCCTGAGAGACCGGAACCGAACCTGTGTTGCTGCGGCACGCGACAGGGTCAGTGTAAAAAGGCATCCTGAAGCCTGGGAAGTTAGCGTGTTGTCCTCAGAAGTGGCCGGAGAAAGTGCTCCCAAAATGTAAAAATCTGTTATAGTCGGGGTCACTGCAATCATCTGGCGAGGGCCATCTCAGCATTCACTTGTCCCAACGAAATTGTCCAGTATTTCCCTTGAGATAATGCCTCACATAGCAAATGTGACGCCATCAGGGTGGGCCCGCTGATGTTTATTGATGACGCACGCGAGTAGCGAGAGCGCCGTGCTAGTGCTAGCGTCGTGACGTGTTCTACCACCGTCGTCTTCCCTGGGCTGGCGGAAAAATGGTTTGTTTCTGAAATTAATGTTGTACTCTCGAACACCAAGTTTATTCTTTATTTATTTATTCATTCATAACTGACAGCCTCGCGCTCCGCTCGTGCCCGGGCGCTTGCCACTAAAAACGGCTGCAAAATGGGACGCGCGTGCTCGTACGTTTACCACCAAATACACAAACGACATTTGGCGCAATGCGGACTTGTATTTGGAATGATCGGTTTTCGTTTGTGTCTTTGCCTCGACTTCCAAATTTGGTGGCACTTCTTCAGAAGTGAGTCTGAAGTATTGTCTTCTCCTTTTTGTTGGCCAGCTTTTATCTTTCAAGGTAATCGACGAACGCGAGGCGGGGCTTCGAAGTTTTCACTTAAGATTTCCTTCGCCGCAATGGACAAAATGCTTAATAACTCTCCTGCACATGCAGCTAAAAATCATTTCTTATTGCAACAGTCAAGCCAGCATTTTTTCGCTTTTATCTTTCAGGTGAAAAGTTTTGAAGCATGACATTGGACACCCCCCCCCCCACAATAATAATAATAATAATAATAATAATAATAAAAATATATGGCGTTTGTTTTCAACAGAATGTATTGTGGGTCTCAGGTATTAAACGTCACACTGGGTACATTGTCTGCTCCGCCTCAGAAGCTGGCAAATGTCTGTTTCGACTAACACCCCATCCAACACACAAAACAACGTGCTGGTCAAAAGGCAAAAAAAAAAAAAGACTGGTCAGATAAGGGGCCACTTTGGGCCTGATGCCAATTTTGGTTCCAAACTACATTGGTGCTTTAGGGTGGAAGGATTCTTCTGTTTACTGTAAGTCTGCTTCCCTTCCACTCTTGCTGATCGTCAGTTTATCTAACTGCTTTTTCTTTCTCTTCATGTTGCTCTTTCCCACAACCCCATCTGTGAACCCGTCTCCTCTGGTGCTCTTTCGGAGCGCTTGAAAACCTGCTGTCGCAACCAAAGTCGTACTTTTCTTCCCATTGCCGTGTGACTTGGACCGATCCATCTTTGCTTTCAAAGCGGCGGGAAAAACTAAAAAATATGGTTTCTTACATCGAGGGTGGGTCTGGAATTCCCACAATGAACTTCTCTGCATTATTTTTCCCAAAACGTTTTCTAATTCTATGAGAATACCGTTCATATAGTATTTCGGAAACAAAAAATTTTAGCCCCAGTGTTTGTCCTATTTTGCGAGGCACTTCATACATATTAGTTTTATTTATTTATTTATTTAATTTAACTTTATTTAGAGGATAAACTAAACAAAACGAAAATCCTCGTTAAATCAGTCTTTACAGTCTCCGTGATGGCCCCTAAGTTTAACCGAATGGAAGCTCCGGGGTCCGCCAACGTCTGCACTTCCTGAGAGTCCTCAGGAAATTCAACCTGGACAGGTTTGTGGCAAGAGGACGCCCACCAGCGAGTTGGCCCGACCTGAAGACATCTTAGCGTCTTGTTAAGGGCAGTTATGACAAATGGCAGCAGCTGTACAAACTAATCCCTCTGTAGCTTTCACACATGGCGGGCGTCGTCTTTGTCTTTTGCGGCCACGCCATCTTGTGAGACTGTTAAAATCAAACTGTAAAAATAAATAATGAAAACTATTGGCACGTTCCTATGCCGATTCCCAGTTATTAGGTACACTTTCAACAAATTAAGTAAATAAATGGCGCCGTTTGCCCGCATTTTGCAGCAGTGAAAGTGACTGCTTGGGGACGCCGGGGCGCCGTCCCCCAGGTGGCGTGGGTTCGAATCCCACCTCAGACGTCAGATTGCTTTGATAGCTGAAAATGGGGATTATTTTTCTAATTTTTGCTGATTTGTAATGTTCATGTTGTGCTTGTTCTTTTACTGCTCTGATTTTTCAGACCTCCTTCTTCCTTATTCTTTTAGATGTGTGCACATGAAAGCATTTGCCTGAAACCAAATGCAAGGGGAAGAAAAAAACTCCCCATTTTTCCTCTTCTTCTGAACAACACGATCACGCAGGAAGATGACATTAATTAAGAGTTAATTGACAGCCTGGATGACAAGCCGCCACCACCGGACGTGGGGGCAGCTGATGTGTTATTGTCTGGAGGTGCTCCTAAAGGCGCCACACCGTTCTTTTCAAAGACAAGCTTTTGTTCACTTTCATTGAAATCATATATGAGCGTTCTGTTTCTCATGTATTATCTTCAGTCAGATTCGTCGAAAGGGCACCGTGCAGTACGTGAAAATTAAAATATTTTTCTTTTCCCAAGTAAATTATTAATTTGTTTTTATAAATGGCTGTCTTTGGCTTGTGTCTAGTCAGTTTTTTTAAAGTTATTATTATGTATTTAAAGTGTTAAAGGTAATCAAATTAAGTCCGTTCTGCTGCTGTTGTGAATTATGCACTCTTGTTGGTAGAAAAGGGGGTTGTGACGTTCTCCCTTTTGAAGCCCATAGTAAGCCAAAGATGCAGATGCATTCCTTGCATGACGGCCGCTCTCGCTTTTTCCTTTGGAACAGTCCAAACAAAAGAAAAAGAAAAGGACTGTTTTGTGTGACGACAGACCTGAGGTGAG
Source organism: Idiotropiscis lumnitzeri (assembly GCF_059441095.1). NCBI lineage: Eukaryota > Metazoa > Chordata > Actinopteri > Syngnathiformes > Syngnathidae > Idiotropiscis > Idiotropiscis lumnitzeri. The sequence goes on from NC_142412.1 coordinate 3,011,307, forward strand.
CAGGGCATGAAGCCCCTGGTCGCCTAAGTGGATAATTAATATTTTAATTAATAATTTGATCACATATTCTATCTATTCCACGATGTAATCAGAAATCAAAACATAATTCTATTTTGCTCCACCTACAGAATGCACGCATGAGATCACGGACCAACTTCAGACACACACACACACACACGCAGTCACCAATGCACTTTTCACCTCTTTATTGAACTTCAGGGGAACTATAAAATACCAGAGGCACACTCACGACAGCTACTGTCAGCCACAGCTCACGCCTCGGCACTCACGTGCAGTCCAACACCAGGCCTCACCACTTAAAGCCACGCTTCCCTGCTGAAACTGCTGTTGCTGCAATCCGACCCCGGATAATCAGCCGATGACAACACGTTATTCCGTCCAGCAACTCCAGCATTACAAAGTTGAAATGTGCACAAAGACGCCACGCCTTTTGCCAAAACGTCAGGTTCATTTTAATTTGAGTTTTGTAAACTAAACTATTTTCCTGTTTTTTTCCCCCCATTGTTAGAAACCGTTTTAACCGCTGCGGTATAATCGCCCCCTCGTCCGGGGTTCACCGGGACACCTCTTTTCGACAGTTAATAAGTCCCACAATGGGGCTAGCTGATGCCAGTCTGTGTTGGCATTGACTTCTGAGCTAAACTGCATGGATAAACACAGTGTCCCTCGATCTGGAGTTTTTCTTAATTGTTATTTTTAAACTATAAGTAAAAAAAATGATACAAGCAACAATAAACAAACGTCACACCAAGCAACAGGCCGATAATCCACGTCTCCCCACTATCACGTTCCTAAATCGGTATTTGGCACAGGAAAAATGAAGCTTGCTTCGCTTGGTACTTTCAATGGGCTCTGTCTGAGGCGGGATTTGAACCCACGCCTCCTGGGGTGACTGCGACCGAATCCATGAGACTCCAGAGGGGTTATTTTGAAGGGGAAAATTGTAGCTTGAAGTACAGTATTTTTTAAGACACCGCTGCACGAGCTGTGTTTGCGGTGCTGAAAGGTCCAAAAGGCCGCGAGGAGACGGGACGGGTCCGTCCGAACGTCGCTGGAGCGATGAGGAGGAACAACTACTCGGCTGGAGTCCTTCAGATGCTACAGACAGAATTTTAAGGCAATCAGTCAACATGCGAGCCTTTTACCTCCTTAACAGAAACAAAACAGTCACTTGTGCTTTTTTAAAGATATTTTACCTTGCTCAGAATAATTTTTAAAGACGATGTTTGAGCAAAAGAACATGAACTACAAAGTGGGTTGTAAGCACCTAAACACCGCTCTGCCATCCTGGCAACTGGTAATGCTCTCTTGACTTTGTTTGCTTTGTTATCGCTTGGTACTTTCAATGGAGCGGTTAGACGGCCGGCCCCGGCCTGGCTCACGTTCCACGTCCAAGGCTGACCTTCTCAGTCAGGCGGCAGTCTCTCCGTCTCTCCTTCCCGAGGAGGGCATGCTCGCGTCACAGTAAGCCGAAGAGGAGCACCTTCCCCGGGCACGGGCGGTGCCAAGCGGCCCCTAAGTTTAACCGAATGGAAGCTCCGGGGGGGTCTCCGCCAAACTGTTCACAAAATAACAGGTTTTGCGCCATTCGAACTATTAAGCGTAAAAACAATAGGGACCTCGCCGCGGTCGCTGCTCGGGCCCCAATAATAAATGAGTCGGAATGGAACGGCGCGTGGATGTAACCTGAAATATGATGTCAATGTGGAACGTTACAAATCATGAAATGGCTTCATGAGTGTCATGTCTTTTATAGCGCGGAAATCCAAAACACTTTGGCCCAAAATAGAAACAGAAGCACCATACATCAAAACCATACCATAGCCCAAAACAAAACCAACAAAAAAAACGAGCTCCTTTTTGCGTACTCCACATTGTGACGGCAGTTTAACGCGTGTTTGCAATAATAAGCTTTTCTCAAATGACCATTAATTATGTTATTTTTCTTAATTAATGATATTTTTCCATGTGGAAACACTGATCAAAATATCTTTGCATAATAAGTATAATTTTGGATTTAACAAAGTAGGAAACTGGTATGCCCGCGTTGTTGTTGCCCAGGCTGCCCCCCCCCCCCCTGCCATCAGATATGCTCTGCTAGCAATCACAGCCCAGTCACATGCAGGCCAGTGGAAAATGTCAGATAAACATCACAAGGCGAATGAGTTTCCCCTCCCGTCTGGCGGTCTTAAGTGGTTTAAGAATAGCACAAGAGATGGAGCTGCTTATTTTAAGTGGCACCTGGAGTGTCCAGAGGTCAAATGAAATATACAAGGTCACGAGTGACAAACCCGAACCTGGCGACCCTGGTCGCATAAACATCCCACCCCTGGTCGCCTAAGTGGTTCAATCGGATTCGTTAAAAGGGCACCGTGCAGGACGTCAAAATTGGGGAATAAAAAAATAATACGTTTTAATAATAATTTGTTTTTTTTTGTTATAACATGAATTTCACTCTCTCTCTCCCCGTATATATATATATTGTGAGCTTCACAATGCGCTTGTGTGTGTGCGCTTGTGTGTGTGCGTGTGTGTGTTTGTGTCAGTTATCGATCGGTCGGCTTTGATCTTGGCGGCGACCTTGGAGATCGCAAAAAAAATAAACGCTACCCCTGGTCACCTAAACGTCATTAATTTGATTGTCTGACATTTCCTTCAAGAATGATATTCCTCAAAATGTCACAGAGTTCCTTCGTAGCAGAGGTGTTGGTGGGTAACTTTTGCTTATTTTTTGCATCAGGAATTTTTTTAAACAATAAATAAATAATAATGATGATAATAATAATAATAATAATAATATAAAATATATATATACTATGTGCAAATTGTCCAACAATGTAACTTACAGTAAGATGTCATTTTTGAGTTTTTGTTAACAAGAACTTCCTCGTCGTAAGGAAAAACTTAATATGTGCTCACTTTTATTAGGCATGGGAATTTTACCGAAAGAGCGTCCTGGGAAGTGTTTTAGCCCCTAATCATGCCTCCTAAGAAGGTCAATTCGAACCTCGAACACCTCGAAACTCGAACTTTGTCCCTTGGCCTGTCCTAAACTCTGGAACCATAAAACTTGCAAGCGAATTAACTGACGGTACAAACAAGCTGGCTTGACTTACACATTCTTCCCGTAGGACACGGTGTTTAAGAGGATGAATTACCAGCTGCTGCTGTCATGTGACTCGCCATCCTTGTTGGCTACATTGGGGCTAAAGTTATGAGTCCATATAAAAATATTAGATGTGTTCTAATTTCACCCGTTTCTCGTCAGGATGACACCATGAGTAGCTCCGCACAGGTGCTGAGCATCTGGCGTCTCCACACTATGCAGGTAGGAAGCAAAAAGACAAGCATGTTATAGAACGCTGAGCACCAAGAAAATTCCCTGTCCCAGCTACAACAGAAGCCTGGTCAAGGTGTTGGGAAATTCCTGGTGTCATGGTTCGGCTCTCAGATCTGTTGTCTTTTTGTTTTGTTTTTTTGAGCATCTGAGTGAGTGGGGCGCTACGGTTCATTTTGTCTTCTTATTATTGATATTTGACTGATTCATTAAAAGCAGACAATTATGTTTTAGGTTAATTTTTTACCTGACATGTTTCGGCGAGTCTTTCGCCTTTAAACTTAAACTTCTGAAGGCACCAAGGTACTTGTCTGTCACTTGTTTTAATTTATCTTAGTTTTATTAAACACAGGTTTTATGACGGCCGCCATGGCCCTCGAGAAATGTTCAAAAAAGCAGCCCTGGTTGAGTGTTTCACCTCGCTTTTTGTAAATTTTATGGAGTACAGTGAACCCTCGGTTATCGCGGTTAATGGGGACCGAGACCACCCGCGGAAACTGAAAATCCGCGAAGTAGCGGCGCACCTTCAAAAATGCTTAAAAGAAAATACAATATATATAATAAATATATATATATATATTTTTTAAAAAAAAACTTAATATTTTGTGTTTTATCCACTAAAATTGATCAACCGCCATTGATGTTTTCGCCGCAGTGTGCACATTTACATGTTTTGAGCATCTGGGCATTACATTATATGAAATGACTGTTGACATTTTATTTACTTTTATCAGTAAACTGCAGTAATTTTATTTTTTGTTTTCAATTGGATTTGGATTTCATGTATTTGTGGCCGACAGGTCAGCACGATGGCCTCACAGCGGGTGTTACGATAAATTGCAGCTTTCGTAGATTTTTTAATGTGCGCACCCTGATCCATTGGGAAGCGGAAAAAAAGGCGTATTTTATCGTTCAAAGCAGCCATTTTTGCGGAGGGTTGGAACGTGCAACAAGCATTTGTTTTTGTGGAATCCCTTTGCGTTCAGGTCGCAGTCTCCCCAGGAGGCGTGGGTTCGAAAGGTCGCTGTCCGCCGGAGATGCCTGCGGGGCACTGGCTCCCTCTAGAGGAATATTCCTGACAAGGTAAGTCCTGAGCGAGAGCCGAGGCTTGCATGCTTCTGTCATATGTTTTATTTGTATTTTTTTGCAATGTAATATATATTAGCTCAAAATTTCTTTATGTACATTAGCATGTGTGTGTTCTACTTTGGTGACTTCAGGGACACGCAGGCTAAAATGGGCCGTCACCGGTTAGCGCGAGTGCTAGGCCGCTAACCATGCTGGGCCGCTAACCGACGTCTTGATTCATCGGCGGGTCAGTGCAATGTAGGTTTTGACCACTTCCTGGTCAAAGATGGCGGTTGGATGCAATGTTCCAAAACCGGCTTCGCCATCCTGGCAACTGGTAATGCATTTTGTAATGTGTGAGAGACTTTTATAGAGATAGGAGATGTTTTTGGTCCTATGTGAGGTTTATGGTAAGAACGTGAGGCTTTTGTTGGGTGTGAGGGTGTTTTAGGAGGGTTTAATGCAATACATTTGCAATATAACGCAATAGCTTATATATTTTCTTCCACAAAAAATGTTTCCATAAACTAATGGGTCCCTTTGTTTTTAAATGACATTTAGCCAAATGTCTTTAGCGCTAATATTAGCTTATGCGAATGTAGTTGGGGTGATCGTTAGTTTAGTGACAACGCTTCAAGTTCATGGAAATAAATGTTTTGATTTTAATTACTTAAATTCTAACTGTAACAAAGTGTTATACCATTTCGGGCATTAAAATGGGAGCGACAGCGCTAAAAAAGAGCAAGAGGAGCAAAGTGATGGCATAATTTTAGCAATTGCTTTTAATCAGGAGGTTTTTCACGCCCCCCGCTGTCCGTTCACTCCGCCAAGATGAAAATTATTTTTAAAAAAACAAAACAACAAACGATGATAATAAATGCAAGTGTGAGTGTAGTTGGTTTGTATGTGTGCGCATCAAGCAGCTAATGAGGGAAGTCAAAGAGCTTTATGAGAAGAGTGCAGTGCAAACAGGCCAAAGGGCTGGATGTTTTAGTGGTCATGCCCAAGTTATTTGTAGAGCCGCTTTCTGAAATGTGTGCATTTTTATCACAAAATTCGGCAGAGAGTAAGATCATTGTCTTGAATCTTTTCTGACTCATTTTCAGTCGGATTCGTCAAAAGGGCACCGTGCAGTACGTGAATTCATGTTGGTAACAAGTTCATATTAGACGTTAAAATATCAAATTTTTCGCCATGCCCGAGGAGACTGCCAAGTTTGGTGAGTTTTTGTGCATGTTTCGGGGGTCAAAAATGCGATCGAACATTTTTCGCCATGCCCGATGAGACTGCCAAGTTTGGTGAGTTTTTGTGCTGCGAATTCGTAAGATTATTATTCTTATTTTCCCTAATCCCGCCCCCCCCCAACACACACGCGTCTGCTTCCACGTTTCGCAACCAATTCAAATCTTTGAATGGGAGGAAGGTCAAGTCGCGGTTTGCCGAGTCGGGTACATTAGTACGAAATGTAAAAGAAAATTGTGGTGGGGGGGTGCGAATTGTTTTCTTCTTGGTAGGGGGGGCATGACAGGAAAAGCGTCATCATATTTCTCGGCATTCTGACTCAGTAAGATTAAACCAGGTCAACATGTTTAGTACGCAATCAATAAAAATGGCTGTCCTCATGAAAAACTAATTCAAAATGAGCTTTGACACCACTTTTTCCTGAACGCGGCTCCTTAGACCACTCGGCCATCCTGTTGAGGTTCTTGTGAAATTGAAACGTATTTGGCGACCTGAGCAGGAAACTGCTTGCCATTTTTTGGGTAGTTTTGCTCCCACTGGGTTTCCCCTCTGAGCCTTGAAGTAGAGCCTTCCGGAACTCTGGGTGGATTCGCCTAGGATCATCTGAGTCATGTTGCCCTTCACTCACGCTGTTCTTGCTTTCAATGGGCTCTGTCTGAGGCGGGATTCGAACCCACGCCTCCTGGGGAGACTGCGACCTGAACGCAACGCCTTAGACCGCTCTGCCATCCTGGCAACTGGTAATGCTCTCTTGAATGTGTTTGCTTTGTTCTTGCTTGGTTCTTTCAATGGGCTCTGTCTGAGGTGGGATTCGAACCTACGCCTCCTGGGGAGACTGCGACCTGAATGCAACGCCTTAGACCGCTCCGCCATCCTGGCAACTGGTAATGCTCTCTTGACTGTGTTTGCTTTGTTCTTGCTTGGTACTTTCAATGGGCACTGTCTGAGGTGGGATTTGAACCCACGCCTCCTGGGGAGACTGCGACCTGAACGCAACGCCTTAGACCGCTCTTCCATCCTGGCAACTGGTAATGCCCTCTTGACTGGGGCCCGAGCAGTGACCTGTTTATTTTTTTTAAGCATTTTTGAAGGTGCGCCCGACTCTATTTTTGAGTGAAAATTGCAAGAAACATCTCATCGAAATACTGTAAAATAAGTTTGGACCTTGGAACAGACCCCCGCCTATCTAATATGGTGATTTATTTCCCTGCAGTGCTGCTACTGGAAAACCTGAGGTCAAAACCGAATTTGGAAAAAAAATCCTAAAGGCATTTGTGCACAATCGTGCGGTAGAGTTTGTGTGCGTGGGTGTGTGTGTGTGTGTGTCGCCCCCCCCAAAAAAAAAAAATTCAATTAAGTTGTTAGGGTATAGTACGGAAGCGTATTGCTGCCACACCAGGAAACTTATCATGTAAAAACGTGCAGCCATTATTTTTGTATTTATTCAATTACTTCTTTTTGTATTTATTTAATTACTTCGACTCAAAGGGTCCTCAGCCTTCTTCACCGCTGCTCTACAAGTAAAAACTCCTTGGAAACAAAACGTTTCCAATGTAAATTTCCACCTTTATACAGTCCAATATTTTTGCAATGACTGATTGATTTTCCATCTTCTCACAGCATTGCTAGTCTTTTTCATACAGCAGACTGAAGAGAAATTAAAATAAAAAAAACTAAGCGTCGACATTCAATGTTGCGTATTGTAGTTGAATGATCATTTGGGCAACAAAACACACTTGTCAGCCACAGTTGGAAAATTAATTGAATTCAACAAAGATGTTGCCTTTGAAACCCGACATTATTGTTCCTTCAATACAGTAATCCCTCGCTCTATCACGCGGGGGGCGTGACTTGCCTTCATTCTTGTGACAGGTAAGTCACGCCCTCATGGAACATCAGCTGATAAAGACGGGTCACAAGACACCATCAGAAGGAAATCTGCAAGTATGCAAAATCGAACCATTGTCTCCGCTCTCGAATGTTGTGGGCGTGTGTGTGTGTGTGCGTGTGTGGGTGGGGGTGTGTGTGCGTGTGTATGAGAAATTTCATTTAGAGCCGCTCACTGCTGGAAATAAGGGCTGCTGAATACTGCAATGGGACGTTGAAATGTCGAGTGAAATCATTAGTTGTCTTCAATTCTAATGAAGTTGATTTTGGATATTTAAAATCACCTTTAAAAAAAAACCCAAAACATTCTGTTATTGCTGAACTAATTGTCTTTGTCTTCTGATTTCAAAACTTAGCATTAATTTTGTTGTCTACAGTAAATTAGTATTATAAAAAGATTATATAGCAGTGATCGTCTCATCATATAGTTTCCGGAGCTGTAGATACACCTCAGGAAAAAAATGAAACCACTACAAAAGTGCAGGTCACACAAAGACAAACAAAATATGGGACGGAACTATCCGGCCTGCCGGACGCCCATTTTTTTTTTTCGGGGGGGGGTGACGAATTTTAAAAAAGTGTTTGAATAACAAAGGCACGAGGTTGATTTTAGTCCGGCCCACAAATCGGCCCTGAAATCGTATAGAAAGTCATCAGTACTGGAGGGTTCTCATCCTCAACTGCCCTGAGCTGTGCCCTCGTGACAAAGCGGTGGGCGGATTGTGGCGTAATAATCCCTCGCAATGTTCCACATCTGGGGGTGAGACTAACCACCTTGTCCTCAACTAATACAGATTTGTGACAAACGTGTGACCCAAAATGTATCAAATCAATTATTTTAACAATTATTATTATTCAACAATTTGCAGTAGAAATAAATTACTATTTTCTTTATCATGATTTTGTTAACCTCAAGGTACTCCACGCCCCTTCATCATCATCATCATCATCATCAATCGCCGATCAGCATCATGTCTCCTCCAGCGTCGGCTGCGACTGCCAGACTCTCATGAAATGATCCTAAATTTCCTACGGAGATGAAAAAAAGGACTCAAGAAGGATTCTCTTTTTTTTTTCGCCGGTACATTTTAGAGTAGGTTTTGATTTTTAAAATGTACTTTTGTAGAGTGGCACTGTGTCACAGCCTTTTGCTTGATTGATTATATATAAACTTTAAAAAAAAATTTTTTGCCCAAATTCAAATGTCAGGATATCTATCCAAAAGCATTTTTGAGGAATATCTGGAATGTTTATCATCATTATTTTTCTAATGATAAAGTTCCTTTCCTTCGATAAAGGACAACTCTGCGATGGGAAAGCGTGATCCTCCGCTCCTCAAGAACAAAATGTAAATGAACTAAAAAGTGAAATAAAATGAAGAAAAAGTCTGGTTCCATCGTTCAAAATGAAATATTAATACAAATATGTTGCTTAGCCGATGCTTTCGGTTTGGAGCTTGTCGCAGATTATCTATTTATTATCCAAGCCGTTTATAAATCCACCGCAAATACGTATCACCTGCGTTGAACAGCGGAGCAATTATATGTGGGCGTAACGTAAATGTTGCGCCAAGCGGCCTTGGCTCAGGAGACCGATTCCAAGGCTGGATTTGAAGGTCGCGCGGCGACATTTGGCTTCGTTCGGGACCGTGCGTGAGCTCCGAAGGAGACCGGCCGCCGTGTGTGGCTGTCAAGCCGAAGATAAACAACTTCCGCCCGGGCACTCGCGCGGCGACATTTGGCTTCGTTCGGGACCGTGCGTGAGCTCCGAAGGAGACCGGCCGGCGTGCGTGGTAGTTAAGCCGAATAGGAGCACCTTCCGCCCGGGCAACGGCGGAGAGCGAGGCTGTCAGTTATGAATGAATAAATAAATAAATGAAGAATGGCACCTTTCATTTCACTGTCATGATCCGTGCCTGTCATGCCGCGTGTGTTTTTGTTTTTTCGAAGCTCCTGCGCAAGCACAGATTGTTGCAAAAGAATCAAGTTTGTGGCAAGCAAGAACAAAGCAATGGGAGTGGAAACTTTTACTTTCGATTGGTACAGTCGTACGAGCAAGCAAGTCTTCGGCGTCAATAGCAACCTCCCAGTCACATCTGCGCATTTCCCCAAAAAAGGATGACGGCAGACAAAGAAGCGTAATTGTCATTGCGTCTGAGCGGAAGAAGCGCCAAGGGTATATATATATATATATATATATATATATATATATATGTAGCGCTTGTGGGCAGTTTCGAAAAATAGGAAGTCCGGTATAGACTGACGATGTTGCCGTTCAAGACCAAACAGGCAGCTTGACACGGGAGGAAAAACACAACTACAAGAAGCGGCGCGCTTGGTTTATTTCAGTCTGCTGGCTCGCATTTGGATGACACAGGGTCTCGGTCAGAGTATTTAATGCATTGGCCAGTCAAGGACGCCTGAACATTCATTGTCTGCTGGCGCTGTACACTTTTTGTCCATTGCGGCGAAGGAAATCTTAAGTGAAAACTTTGAAGCCCCGCCCCCGTCATATAGGACCAGGCTGTGTTGATTCTGGGCAAAGGGAACTCTGCTTTTGAAACAGCCCAGAGCATTTTAGGACATGCGAGTCGGGTTCACATGGTCAGTCGCAGCCCTGTTCGACTGGCCTGGCAAACACATTACGTTGGAGATCTCAGGTAGAGTCACACACCAAATTTTGTCTTTATTGGTCTATCTGATTATTTTAATACACAATGAATGATACATATTGTGCGATATATCAGCCATTTTTTGGTCATTCATTAGCACATTTATTGATTCACATTCAGTCATTCAAATATTCTCCCAAGAAAGAATCTAAAGAATTTCTAAATACTGGTAATCTGACATCAAAACAGGTGTGTGCAGACTTTTTCTATTGACTGTACCCTTGTCTTGATGAGACCATTGTGCTGTTTACAAAAAAAAATACCATGAGAACATTTCTTGGGGCTGAATTTGCCTTAGTTCATGCTATTTTATAAATATTTTATTTCTCGTAAGTTATTTTATGCAGATTTCTCATTTAATATTGTTTTAAATGAAGTGATATTGTTCAGCAATATCTTGAATTACGCGAACCACGTCAATATTAACACTTGAACCCTTAATTTAATGACAAATAAGGTAGATTTTGTTAACCTGCCCGGAGAAAAACATCAACGAAAATCTCCATAGAAGATGACTGATTGTGTCATTTGCTCAATAATACATTAAAATTATAATAAATAATATGGAAGCTCCGGAGGAGGAGCTGCCAGGAATGACAATTTCCTTGGCTGTATGAGAGCAGTGTGTGTGACGTCAAACTTTGGAGGCTGCCCTTACAGTGAACCCCACTTAAAATAACAAACCAGAACAGATCATCATGGTTTTGTTGTGTTTTCGTACTGGTTTTGCTGATGTCACCAGCAAGAACAAAACAGCAGCAAAAAAATTATATATATATATATATATATATATATATATAATGCTTAAAAAAAATATACAATATATATAATAAATATATATATATATATATATACATATATATATATACGGGGAGAGAGAGAGTGAAATTCATGTTATAACAAAAAAAACAAATTATTATTAAAACGTATTATTTTTTTATTCCCCAGCCATTCTTTTTGTATTTATTTAATTACTCCGACTTTTACCTGCTGGTACGCCGTCCGGTGTGCCCTGTGAAATGAAAGGTGGCATTCTTTATTTATTTATTCATTTATTCATTCATAACTGACAGCCTCGCGCTCCGCTCGTGCCCGGGCAGAAGAGGTGCTCCAATTTGGCTTAACTGTGACACACGCCCGCCCTCCTCCCCGCATTGCGAAAAATTTGATATTTTAAGATCATTGTAAGAATATGAACACAGCCTTTAGGGTTTGCTTTTCATCCAACATTGTGAATTACTGCCACGCACGCCGGCCGGAGCTCTGGTACGGTCCGAACCGCGCGAAACGTCGCCACCGATCGTGTCCGGGGGAACGTGCTCTTCTTCGTCCACTCTCCTCTTCGCCCTTCGATCGCATTTTTGACCCCCGTTTATCTTTTCCTTCACCAACTCGATCTGTGTTAACAGGTGCCAACAGTCAAGACTGCCTGGTGAACTTTGGCCAGGACAAAAGTGGATTGGCCGGGCGGGAGTAAGTGTTTTCATTTCGGCCTCAAACTTTTTACACAGTCATATCTATAAAATCTTAAGCGCAACAGGTCAAAGAGGTCACTGCCCGGAGTTGAGTTGTCCTCGATAATGTTTGCTCTGCTGAGGCAGCGTGAGGTGCAAATGTCCTTCGAGGAGGGGCGGGGCCACCCAATTATGATCCTCTGCGCTGCCTTTCCAACTCTCGGTCGACTCACCCTGTTAGCAGTCGATCAGCAGCGACAACACTTTCTGTGTCGTCGGGAAACGTTTGGTTTAGCTGTTATAAAAGTTTGGTTTTTTAGTGCTGTAAATGCATTTTCAGCTCGCGCTGTACACATTTGCTATGAGAGGCATTATCTCATAAGGGAAATACTGGACAATCAAATTAATGACTTCCCAGGCTTCAGGATACCTTTTTACACTCTATAAATGTGACCCATTTACCAATAAGGTTATTTCAGCTCAGTTATTTCATCAAAGGCCAATATCTCTTGTAAATTTAGGAGGACCTCTTCATCTAGAAACTCATCTGTTCCTTGATCAGCCTCTTTAATCCTGTTTAGATGCTTCCTATCCTAGTCATGCTGAAGGTTGCTTTTTCTCAGGGCAATCTCTTGCTATATGGCCTATGAGGGAGGCATTTAAATGATGCCTAAACTGGAAAGTGGCTTATTTGAACTTGCCCCGTGTCAGGAGACGTGTGTGGCTCCGTAGCTACACATTAGGCATATATTCTTTATCCTCTGTGGTAAAAAAATTGTTAGCCTTGCGTCGGTTACCATAGAAACCAACCAGTCGGGCAGCCTCTCCACAGTTTTTTTTAAAGCCCAATTTTACCGAGAGACACTTTTAGTATTAATAAACACATTACAAAAATTGCTCTTTTATTTTTTTGTGAGCGGGCACGCAAGCCCAATTCGGCCGAGCCCATTGAAATGAATGGGGGAATTTTCTACGTTTTTGCCTTTTTTTCCGCACCTTCAAAAATGCTTAAAAAAAATGACTCTGTGTTTAGCGCAGAGGAGGAGCATGGAGGAGTCCCAGCACCTGGGATGGGAGTTGGAACAACTATCGAAGAGCATATATATATATATATATTTATTATATATATTGTATATTTTTTTTAAGCATTTTTTTTCGCAATGCAGTAGATTGCAGAGACAATGGTGGCTTTGTCCATCACGTCAGTCTCCTGACACGCATTTGCAAATCAGCACACGCATTTGCGAGTCGTCCGCGGCAGGAGGCGTGGGTTCGAATCCCGCCTCAGACAGAGCCCATTGAAAGTACGCACTGTATCAAAGGGCGCAGGAATTTGAAGAAAAATATCAGGTACGAAGGGCCATCCAGCAGATGATGAACAGACGGACCATGAGTCATTACCACAGCATATGGTTGTTTTAATTAATTTTATTTTTTATTTTATAAAATAATACAAATTCCTAAAGGGGTTTTTGTACCGCCAATGTAATGAAGGCTTTAAACACCAGCATGTCATTTGCCTGGATGATCATTGCAGGGGGGGCTGGGGGGAAAGCTGATTTTAAATGCGGGTCTTGCAACAATGAAAAACGGAGTTATTAAGCATTCATTGGAACCTGCTGGGAAGCATTGCATATATATCCTATTTATATTTGCATAAGCAATTTTGTAAATCACACAAATTTGGCAGAATTGTTGCCCTCTCAATCAAGTGAAACCAAAACATTTGAGGATACTTCAGCCCTGAAGACATCTACCAACTTATTTAGGTAACAACCAATCACAGCTCAGCTGTTTTCTGAAGTTGATGATTGGTCGTGAGGTGAGCCCTGAGCAACTCTGATGTCATCTTTTGTCAACAGCAAGTGGCAAAATGGCCGCCCTCTGAGATGTACAAAAATGGATGGATTTTACGGCTTAACTCATATTCCACAGACGCGATATTAATCAGAATGCCGTTTATTGACTAGCGGGGCATTCAGGTCGCAAACGCGGCGTGGACACATCTTAACGGTTTGGGGATGGTTCGGGGCAAATGAGAAAAATTTTTTTAGTGCTGCCAATTTTCAATCAGATTCGTTAACGTTTAACGGGCCGCATGTGGGGTGCTCCTATTCGGGCCAAGTGTGTCGGACTTTTCAGCACCGTAATAGCCACGCCTTTTGCCAAAACGTCACAAAACTCGGCAGAGAGTAGAGAGTAATTGCCTCGCATGAACGAGGGTCCCTTGGTTCCCTTTTTTTTTTTTTTTCTTCTTTTTTTTTTGGAGTGCCTCGGCTATGTATTAGTATGCGTGTGTACGAAGAAAACCAAGCAGGCGTGTTCCCTTTCGATCGACACGGGGCGACGTAGGCCATCGCCCCCCATGAAGCCTTTAGGATCAGGGTGCAAAAGAATGACCCCTGTAAACATGCAAAAAAGGGCAAAAGTCGGACTTTCAAAAATTCATAACTCACTTCCTGTTCATATTAGACGTTAAAAATGTTCGGCCAATTGCATCCCTGAACGAATCCTGACTGTGTTATGGGTTTACAACCGGTCAAGTCCGATTGTACTCTGTGGCAACAAAAGCTCCGGCAACATGACTCGCCCTCCTGATCTCATTAGAGCGAGTTGGTCTCGAATGTAATATCAAATGGATTTTAAAAGTCCTTAATGTAACTTGCCTTCAACAGTAGCAACCCTCTAAGAAAGCGTTTTGTTGCAGCTCCAGCTGTTGTGAAAGGCGCTAGATCAATAAAGTTGCACGAAAAAGGATGAATTTCGTATTGTGACAAACCACGCCTCCTGGGGAGACTGCGACCTGAACGCGGCCGGAGGTCTGGTACGGTCCGAACCGCGCGAAACGTCGCCACCGATCGTGTCCGGGGGAACTTGCTCTTCTTTGTCCACTCTCCTCTTCGCCCACGCTCTTCTTCGGCAAGAATTTGATCGACTGTGTGCCTCATAGTCCAGGAATTACGGTACCTGCCCATTTCGTTCATATATGAATTCCCCCACCCAACCACCACCCCCGAGTGTGCGAGTAGGAATCCCGACTTGAGACGTCTATTTTTAACGTGAACATTGAAAAATGCCTGCAAAGATGTCGACAAATCACTCTGGCAGAAAAGGGTAAATAGGCCCTCCATTCTACATGAACTAGCAGCCAAATACGACAGATTATTTAAAAAAAATAAAATCAAGGAATGAAAGAAAGAAAAAGGGTAAACAAAAGGAATGGATCTCCTTTGTATACAAAGGAGCCCTTGTAATAGAAATTGTAGCTTAAACATTGGTGGGTCTAACTGCCATTTCTTAAAACCTTTATTAACTGTCCAGTCAATGTTTTAAGCTACAAAAAACAACTAAGAATGAGAAGGTTAAGGTCAAAGCGACTGATCCCATCAGTCACAATCAAAAGTGACGTCAAAAGGGCACCGTCTAAGGCGACTCGGCTGCAGGTGGCCGTCCAGGGCGGGGTGCGGCTAATTTTCTTGGACCCAAACAGTTGGTGATGGAGTCAAAAACAATATTCTGTGGAAAGAGACTCCATTGTTGTGACGTACTCTGCACAGTGCCCGTTTTTCTCCGTGCAACTCAACAAGGTCGCCCTCATATATGCTCGGATGACTGACGGCCCCGGTGCTCCAAGGGTCTAAAGCTATCGGATTCCGCTGAATGTTAGGCAAGCCCCCTCTCTGTCCACTTTTAAAACGTTTTGAAGACACATTTTTATTCTTTAGCTTTCGACTCAACATGTGATGGCGGACCTTCTTTACCACTGCTGTATGCGACTTCGGATCCGCTCCGCCGACGTGCAGTTTTACAGGTTAAACTGCCTGCAGTCTCCCCAGGAGGCGTGGGTTGAAATTTATCTTTGCTATATCATGTTGTACTTTGACCAATGCCGCATTGAAAGTATTGCATTACTTAGCTCCAATGTCTTGTCACCTAACCAGGGGCAGGTCCCGTTTGACGTAGGCCTCCGAAAATTGCCAGGCACGTGTAGACTTCAAGGACAGTAAACGAAAATAATTTGTATTTGTTGGTGGCGCTACCACTGCGATCAAAAATAAGTTGTGTCCCGGCTCCCCGCCAGCTGCTGAGCGAGGGGGGGCACACGAGGAACCTGTGACCCCAAACACGCCTCACTTTTGCACGTAGCAGTCAAGGACGCATGCTACGACCACGTAGCGCCCCGTTCATATTTTGTTTATTAATATTTCATCGCTGTCGGGCGGCGGACCACGGCACCGTCCGAGGCTTCGATCACCAGCTCGTAGGCGCTCCTTTTTGGGCAAAAGGAGAAAAATAAATATTTCAGCGCGATTGTTGAAGCACGTTAAAATATGTCTCAAGTTTGAATTGTTTTGAGCCGGAAATGCAAAATCGTGTCGCAACGCCTTAGACCGCTCCGCCATCCTGGCACCTGGTAATGCTCTCTTGAATGTGTTTGCTTTGTTCTTCCTTGGTACTTTCAATGGGCTCTGTCTGAGGTGGGGTAAATTTTATGGAGTACAGTGAACCCTCATGGAACATCAGCTGACAATGGCATCTCCGTAGTCCACATAGGGACTTCCAGGCAAATTTTAGTGGCGTCTAAGGCGTTGCGTTCATTTTTGTTGAGATTTTTTTTTTTTTAAAAAAGCAGTTAATTTGGGCTCTTTAGATTCAGACAAAAGAGCAGCAAATAACCGTAGCACCCTAATTACTAAAAAAAAAAAAAAAGTCCTATCACTTGATTCCATGTATGTCATTAATTGCACTCAATCACCCACACAAGAGTCCATTTCACCACAAAGGGACTTCGCAGCGGTCGCTGCTCAGGCCCTAATAATAATAATAAGCGGTCTAAGGCGTTGCGTTCAGGTCGCAGCATGGATGTACTCCGTGGTGGCGCGTTCGTCACACATATTCCCAGCGACATAAGTTTAAACATGGTATTGTGCAGGCTTGTCACAAAGGGATTTCTTATTTTAATACAATCACTCTAATCCTGAAGAAATGGAACCCTTTGTTTTCACGTCACAAGAACTAATTTCCAAAACCTGCAGAAGGTAACGCCGTGCTTTTAATTCTCGTTGGTGTCGTTGTCTTAGTTGTTGTTGCCAGTGGAGGAGAAGTTCACCTTTGTTATTTTGGTATTTGTTGGTATTTTGCTTAAAAAACAAAACAAAACTTTATTTTCTTAGTTCATGTTATTTGCAGCAGGAATGTTTTTATTTTTAATGTTGTTTTATGTATTTTATTTTGTTTGTTGGAGACAACGGACGAGGTGATTCGGGGCCGCTTGGAACCGCCGTTGCATGTTATTTAAACCAATCGGGAATTTTTTTACAGTCAGTTAGGACCCTCAATCGATTCATTTTTAAATATTAATTAGACACAGCGGTAAAAATTATTCTGATATCCAAAAATATCGAAGAAAATGTTCAAAACAAAAATTTAACAAACAGCTGAATTTTCTTGGAATTTTGTTGAAAAAAATTGTCGAAGACGGCATCTGACCTAATAATTTACAAAGAGCCCAGCAGATCCGTAACGGCACAGATCCAAAATCAATTTTCCCCAGTTCTTTTTAAGATTTTACTTTATTTCAAATTTCAATTTAAAAATGGACTTGCTCAACCTTACCTCACTGAGCTCCCATTGCAGTGGGTGAGCCCCACTGGGATGCCTCAAAGCATTGCAACCTATTTTGGAAAGAACGTACCAAGCAAGAAAAAAGCAAGTTGCAAAACAAAAGTTCACCTGCCTAAAAGTTAAATGGGATTGCATGGCTTAATCTTTGAGACAAGCATATGCTACAGTCATTTTTCTTAAGCACGGCACACGAGTCATTTCTTTGCCAATCGTCACTTTTTATCATTTCGGCGATTAAAATTATTATATTATATTAAATTATATCTATTCGGCTAAATATCTGTTCCCATTTAGTTATATGCAAAGTACGTTACGATCGACTTGTGTTCAGGATGAAAGAAATCAGCCTGTTGCGACAAAACAATAATAATAACAATTCAGAAGATTAACATTTTAAAGACCTTCAGTAGCACACAGTCAAGTGTAATGCACGTATAAGGGCCTGATAAAAGCTCCGGCAACATGACTCAGATGATCCTATCTTCTCGAAGTTGTATCATCCTTTTTCGTGAAAAGTTGTGGGAGTGGCATTGCACTGTTCGGTTTTATTTGACTAAAATCAATAATAAAAAAAACAAATGTCAGACCCAAACCTCAGAATTCTGAGTCTGGTTGGAAAGGCCACTTCAACAACAATTGTGAAACTCGGACAATGGGTTCCGGAGAAATTTATTTATCTATTTTTTTTCGATTGTGTCTTAGGTTTTGGTTTATCTTTGCTACACCGCCTGACTCTATTATTATTGGCTGGCTATTCAAACAGTGTTGATGACGTGTCCCTTGCAGGATAATATGACAGAGTATGACTGTGCGTGTGGCTCATAATAAAAAATAAAAATAAAAAGACAGCAAGCAAATCTGGATTAAAACAAGAGAATAAAGGGTCGGTCGGGTCATGAGAATGAAAATGCTGTTCCGGTTTCCTCCCACATTCCACTTGCCTCAGTCGAGCCCACCCGGACGCGCTACACGGACAACGACTGAAAAACTCTTCCTCTCTCTGCGGCGCCTGAATGCATTTCTTATGTGCCTTAAGTTGTTTTATGAGAAAGAGTTATTTTGCAAGAATCTGCATTTTCAGCTCGCGCTGTACACATTTGCTATGAGAGGCATTATCTCATAAGGGAAATATTGGACAATCAAATTAATGACTTCCCAGGCTTCAGGATGCCTATTTCCACAATATACACACACATATATATATACACACACACACACCCCCACCTCTATATATATACACACACACATATATATATGATAAAGTCGACAATTTGTGCCGCCGCATTTCAAACAACACACTTTTATAAATAACCTTTACAGCGACACTATGGGCAACTTATTATTATTATACCACCTGACTTTGGGCAAGAGGCGGGTGACACCCAGGACTGGTTACACGTGCACAAGAACTCTCGTCTCACCTCGCATGCTGACAATCCATGGGGAGGTGTAGATGGTACTTCGTCATCACAGGCTTCAGACTCGTCACTTGAGCACAATACGAAATTCGTCCTTTTTCTTGTAAAGTTGTGGGAGTGGCATTGCACTGTTCGGCAATAAAACAACGCTGATTATGAGGTTCTAAGTAGTAGAGATGGACACATGATCCAGGAGCGAGGGATCCATTGCCGTTCTTCTGGGCCATAGCCCTCCCAGTCGACTGCTGTAAATACATTTTCAGCTCGCGCTGTACACATTTGCTATGAGAGGCATTATCTCATAAGGGAAATATTGGACAATCAAATTAAATTAATGACTTTCCAGGCTTCAGGATGCGCCATCATGGAAAACAATGACTTTGATTGTATTATTTGGGGAAATCATCCTCAAATCAGGCGGAAGGGGAGTGGGGATTGCGGGGGCTGCACGCATAGCAAATGTGTACAGCGCGAGCTGAAAATGCCCAGTTGCCAGGATGGCGGAGCGGTCTAAGGCGTTGCGTTCAGGTGACAGTACCCCAGGAGGCGTGACAAGCAGGTAAGACCCAGAAGGGGGGGAGGCTTCCGAAATCTTTAGTATGATGGTGCGCACCGATAGTTAATGTGATTCTCCAATGTACCAACAAAAGACCACAGTTGGAAAGAGGGTTTTCCGTACCTGCAAAGCACGACTACCCAAAACCTGTAAAATGCATACTCATTTCCAACATCTGAGCTTGCTTTGCTGTGGATCAAAGATTTGTGGCCACCTGCACACACAACGGATGCGCCAGGGTTTGTTTTCCAGTTCATCATGGCAGGTTGCACGATCTCACCCCTCCGCCAACGTCTGCACTTCCTGAGAGTCCTCAGGAAATTCAACCTGGACAGGAAGACAGTCGTGATTATTTCACGCTCTCTGCCTCATTCTTCTGAAACCATTTGTGCTGGAGAGCGTTCAATCAAGGAAATCTAATAAAAGTTAGAGAAAAAATAAATGTCCGTTTGGCCCCCACTGCCTTCAGACACCAAAATTACATGAGAACACCTGCGCTGCAAAAATTTAATTTGCATTTTGTCACCGAGATGTGCTAGGGCCGTGGCAGGAATGCTGCTCACTGCCGTCAGTTATTTGTCAGAGCCAGACACCGCTTACCGAGGTACACTTGGATAGTTGAGGAGTCAAAAATTATTGATCTGGTCCAATTTGTAATGGCTGGGATTGTTAACATGCCTTCAATCATTTGTTTCCAGGCAATACAAGCAATAAACCCTTTTGTGTTATTTGGTAAAAAGTTGAAAAGTTACAAATATAAGGGGTGGTTAAGGCGTTGTGTTCAGGAAAGACTGACTAAATGGAAATACTTTCATAATTTCGGGAATGAAATGAATGTACTTTTTGACTTGTTGGTCTATTGGAGTACAAGCAAGTAGAGAGCGCTCATGCTGAGTCGAAAACCATTCTCTCAATTAGCAAACTTGCTCGCTGTTAGCGAGGGTTCACTGTATGTATAAGACCAAGACCTACAAAAAAGTCTCGATCATCGGGCTCAAATATACATACAGTGAACCCTCGCAAGAACAGACAATTAAGGCTCCATTATCAGATGCGGTATCCATTGCGCCACTCGCCCGATCCCTACCAAAGTATGTTCTAGAGGCTTGTGTCAGAAAAAAAAGTACACATTTGCTATGAGAGGCATTATCTCATAAGGGAAATATTGGGCAGTCTGCAGTCTTCAATTAATTATTTACGGGTCCCACATTGCAGCGTTGAAGGTTTGAATCCTCCTCGTGAATGGAAACATATGGAACGGCAGTCTGGGACAGACGTGAGAATCTCATTCAGGGAGGGGGAGGGACAAGGGTCTCTTCTCTGGAGGTAAAAAAAGAAACGTTGCCGTTGTCTTTGACCAGGATGAGCAGTCGATGCTCAGCATTATGGGTCACAAATAACTAAATGTTGGGAGGGCTTAGTTTATTAACAAGTTTCCCTCCTTGGGCCATTGTGGTTTTAAAAAAGCAAGAATAGATTTTACATTTTTTTTTACGAACGGTCCCTTAATCAGAACGCAGTCTTTAGGCTATTGGAAAGAAAAGATTCGACTTCCCCTTTAATGCTGGTGGAAAAAAACTTGCCAGTCACCTAAGGAAGAAAATTAAATTTAAACATGACAAAAATATTGTCATTATTTGCTTTTTTAATAAGCAAAGGAGGGGAGATTGTTATTAAAAAAAAAGAAAAAAGATTTAGGTTTAGAATTGAAACGCCCCTTTTCCCCGCGCCGCCCCCCGCCACGAGAGGGGCGCGGGAGCCCAGGCCCGCGTCAGGGGAGGGGGGAGGCGC
Source organism: Idiotropiscis lumnitzeri (assembly GCF_059441095.1). NCBI lineage: Eukaryota > Metazoa > Chordata > Actinopteri > Syngnathiformes > Syngnathidae > Idiotropiscis > Idiotropiscis lumnitzeri. The sequence continues at coordinate 3,032,377 of NC_142412.1, forward strand.
GGTGGAGTGGGGAATATGTTTAAAAAAAAGAAAAAGAAAAAGCGGGGCTTAAATTTGATTGCAAAAAGAGAGAGTGAGAGAGTCCAGAATTGCATGATGTATAGTTTAAAACCATCGCAGTGTGTGATATGATGTATTGTCCACCTACACGTTCCGAGCGGGCATAATTAGGGGAAAAAGAAATGGAAAGCCATTGCCAATAACCGAGATATGCACGAGTGGAGTGAGAACAAGAGCAAATGTTGTACAGCATCCATGCTCGAGCTACCTCTCCTCTGAATCATTCTGATGTAAATTGCATGCTATAAAAGCTGCAGGTTGGAAACATCTTTGTGAATATTTGTTCAGGTTTTTTTTTTTTGTTTGTGTTCTAATCCAAAAAATAAGTAATCGTTTGAATAGTCATGATTTAAATTTTTGCTACGATAATTGCAATTAATATTTTGTTTTCATAATCGAGCTGCCCTGATGTGAGCTCCGATAAACAGCATTCTTTACTATCAAGCGTTAGCTGGTTTAGTTATTCCCGGTTAGTGCATATTGCTGCCAAGAAGCTGAGTCATATTGTAGCCCAATGTTGCTTTTGATTTTACGGACCTTTTTGTCTGACTAATAAAATGCATCACAATTAGAGGTAAGAGCTTTCAGCCTTCAACAACAGCCGCAAAACAATAAAGCTTTAATCATTTATCGTACTTGAAATCATTCTTTAAGGAGCATATACAGCAAGTGAGCGAGGTAAGACGACAACAATTCGGGTTGGAATGTCATCACTTCATCTGTGTGTGCCATTATCCTTTGCAACATGACTCCACCCCAACACCACCTTTCGCATTAATGCAGACCAGTTGGCTAATGGTGGCGGCTCGCAGACTAGGAGAGTCGAAATGTTCTCCCAACGTCTCATTCCGAAAACCGGGGCTGCCACGTTTCCAGGCGTGCCATGAAGCTGGTGGTAAAAACTGTACGGATGAAGGGAGTGCGAGGAAGACATGATTACGTTTCTCAGCTCTTTGCAGTGTTTCGTAAGTCACGCCCTCATGGAACATCAGCGTGTGTACAAAGGGCAGGGACTTAATCAACGCGGGCTACAAATGGGGAAAAGGGCTTTATCATCTTTTCAGATTTCACCGCTTCATTAGCCTGGTTTGACCTAAGTCTGTGTACTTCTTCGGCTTGTAGGGATGGATCGTCTGGTGACAGAACAATATAATTTCGTAATTCTGTGGGAGTTCATTAGGGGAGAGATGGAAGAATAAAAAAATGCTTTCCAAGTGACTGGCCAACCAAATCGTGAGCTGGCGCGCGCTAGCTCAGCTAGAAGATACGAGTTCAACCAAGACACCACACTGATTTTTTTTTATGTTCGTGCATCTTCCAGTATTTAATCGTTTCTGCAGAGTGATCTTTAACAGCTAAACCAAACGTTTCCAATGTAAATTTCCACCTTTATATAGTCTTGGGCCAGGGCGAAAGCATTTGCCAAGAATGTTTTCATTAATCAAGAACGAAAGTCGGACCGCTGCGGGCCTCCACCAGAGTTTCCTCTGGCTTCGCCCGTACACATTTGCTATGAGAGGCATTATCTCAGGTGAAGAACCAGCTGAGGAAGATGAAGGCGAGTAAGGCAGTGGGTCCAGATGGGATTAGCTCCCAGCTTCTCAAATCCTGCGCAGACCAGCTGTGTTTGGACCGGCGCAAGACGGGCCAGGGCGAAAGCATTTGCCAAGAATGTTTACAGTAATACACCTGCTTTTTAATGGTTTCATATTTTACATTTTAGTATAAAGAGGTTGATGAACTGTTGTGAATAAATTAGAAGAAAAATATTCAAACAACAACGTGATTATTGCGCATGCTCACATCACAATCATGATGCTCAAATAACACTACATATTTACGCTCGCTCGCAGTCATAGGAATGAATTCTCCTGACTTTACCCCATTGATAGTACCAAGCAAGAAAAAAGCAAACACAGTCAAGAGAGCATTACCAGGCCACATTAAAGTTATAAATGACTCCATGCGGTTTAACGGCCATGTAGTCATGACTTTTTCAAGAAATTTCCGAATATACGGGAGATTTCTAATATAATGACCTCGAAGGTTGTTGAAGTCGTTTGTCATTGCCTCGGCCCCGCAGCGCTCGCTCAAAATAGACGTCACATAATTTTCTCCGTAGCACTTCATAAGACATAACCACACTATAGTTGTTTATACAAAGTGTAAAGGGGAGGAGGGTGGGCGTGTGTCACAGTTAAGCCGAATTGGAGCACCTCTTCCGCCCGGGCACGACGGGGCGCTTAGCCGTGTTGGTTTCAGGTTCGCGCTAGCGCGCGCAAGCTAGCAGCCGCAGATCACAGTTTGTGTGAGCTCATAAAATCTCTTGAATTCCAACAGTTTGTAAATCATTTGGGGTTACTGTATGTGTTCTTGCCCTTTTCCCGACAGAAGAAAATTGCTGGGAACCGTCCCCAATTTGCACCTCCTTGTGGATTTTTTATTACTTTCATAACACCGATGGCCAAAATCAGCGCCAATTAGACAAAGCAGGTTTTTATTTTCTTTGTGTGTGTGTGTTCGCGCGTGCGCCGGGGCCGGCAGGGGCCCTCCGATGGCGGGTCATGATTGCCAATCGGTCAGTGGTTATGTGTCTTTTTGTAATGGAATTATTTGTGTTAGTTTCTTAACAGGAAAAAAATAGACCAAAATTTGAACATTGTTTTATATGGACTCTTTCATCCTTACTTTGGGGTATCTGTCCATCTTCTCCTTCATCTGTGTTTCTCGAAGAGCTTTAGTCATCATCGGCGCCTCCTCCAACAAAACCCCCGGTTGGTCAGTCATGAACTGCACGGTTATTCAATCATTACCCTGTTTATGCTATAATTTTTTTATTACAGTTGGGTTGAAAATTTGGGAGGTTTCTGTAAAGTTTTCGTTCAAGTTTGTGTTTGGAATAATTGTTATAGTTTGCGATGGGTTTGGGATTAGGACTGAAAAACAATGGAGGGGAAAAAAATGAAAAAAAGGTTTCATCGTGGATGTTATTACTATTTTGGAAAATATGGTGACATTAGCAAGAGACAGGAGACACGTTTAATTGATCCGTTAGCCCTGCTGTTGTTCATGGTTCAGATAAATCTGTGGAAGAGAGCGCACCAGTACTAGAAGTCGCATCGCAAACTTTTGGCCCAGGGCTCCGGTTAACATCGATTGATGACGTCAGCGCCAGTTGCGCTCATCCATCAATAACGAATGCAGGGGGATGGCTCCCAAGATGGCGGCTTGAAGAGACGGTGATAAACTGTGCACGGCCAGCTGGCTAACGGGCCCCGACTGACGTCTTCCAGCGCTGGCAGGACGAGTGATTAGCATGTCTGTGCTACTTTGCAAAAAGCCATGGGAACACAGGAAGTCATTTCGCCTAAAAAGCAATTGAGTCGTGCCGCTCGGCGAAACTACAATGCCCCAGTGCTCTGAATGTCAAAGTGAAGAAATTCAAAGGAGTGCGGGCGTGTGTCACACTTGGCCCGAATATGAGCACCTTCCCCGGGCACGGGCGGTGCCAAGCGGCCCCTAAGTTTGCTTCCCACTCCATGGCCGTCTCTGTGTGACGGGCTAGCGACCAGTTCAGGGTGAAGTCCGCCTTTCACCCGACGTTGATGCGCTCGGTACAAACTTTGTCGACGGCATCACGCACATTTCACTGTCATCATGCCTGACTTTAAAATTTCATTAAAAAATATCCTCTAGCTATGGTAATACCAAACCAGGTTTGGAGGACACTAGACAACACAGCTTTCCACCAAAAGTAGTCCCATCAAAATGTAAGGAGGCATTTTAAAATAAAAGAGCTGGAGCTGTCGTAATACCAGATTAAAACGACACATTTCAAGAGTGCTGTGATTGATGTGACCTGCGCTAGCTAATTAGGACGCGGCACTAATGATGACACCGAGGCCGCGAGGAATGACTGCGAGAGAGTGATTGAAAACAACTTTTGATTGGGCTGTTAAAAGTGATTCGGCAGAGAGTAAGATCATTGTCTTGAGTCTTTTCTGACTAATTTTCAGTCGGATTCGTCAAAAGGGCACAACGAAATGTATACGTTGGAAAATTGTTTCTGGGGGCAATGCCTGTGAGGATGCCACTGTCTAGATTATTATATATATATATATATATATATATATATATATATACCTGCACGTGCTGCTAAAAATCCAAAACTTCACATGTACATAAAGAGTCGGTATTTTTTCATCATTTACAGGAGGAGCAAAATGAAAGCAGATCGATACTGCAAGTGGGGTGGTGGCGACGCTTACGAAATGTCAGAGGCAGTCAAGCGCCCCATAAACGTCGCTGGCGCATGTCCTTCGTGTCTTCTTTACCAGCAAATGTAGGTCTGATCTCATAAAGCCAAAAGATCATCAGATTGTCTATAGGGCACATTACAATTACCTTTAGCACCAAATTAGGCAATTCCTACGTTTAAAGGCGACCCTCGCACCGGCTTCAACGCTCATTGAATTTTGTTTCTTTTGGTTTGACGTTCAATTTTTTTCCGCCCTCCGGCGTGCCCTCGGCGGTCCCGCAAGCCCAATTCGGCCGAGCCCATTGAAATGAATGGGGGAATTTTCTACGTTTTTGCCCTTTTTTTCCCATTTTTACTCCCTGAGATCAGCAATGCCGAGGCTCTGTCGTGTCACACTTGGCCCGAATATGAGCACCTTCCCCGGGCCGAGCCATTTAAAAAAAGCTGCACAACTAACGTATAAAATATTGATAAGCATGAAGGGGTACTACTTCTCACGCATACGAAGTATGTCCGGAGTAGTTGCCACTGTCGTGTCGTCAGCAAACTTGACGAGGGGGCCCCCGTTGAGGTGTGTTGGGTGACAAATGTCACTTTGTGCCCCACTGGTTTCAATGTATATAAAAAAAAAAAAATCTGGAAGTTGTTCCTCTTCGGCTTAACTGCAATTTTGAAGTGACCACTTTTTGTGGACAACTGGGGTGGTCTGGTGTCCCGCAGAACTTGTCTGGTATCACGATAGCTTGAGGATTTTGTAATGGAAACTCTGCCATTGTGGCCCCACACATAAAGACAAAAAAAAAAAAAACATATCTTAATATGCTCCGTGCACTTGGGAGGGCAAATTCAGCTAATAATTACAAGCTATGATTCAACGCCTTAGACCGCTCCGCCATCCTGGCACCTGGTAATGCTCTCTTTACTGTGTTTGCATTGTTCTTGCTTGGTACTTTCAATGGGCTCTGTCTGAGGTGGGATTCGAGGCGCTCACTGGTGTACTTAACACGGAGTAATCCATAATCAGAGTTTGAGGCACCGGCCGTGCCCGGGGACGGTGCTCCTCTACGGCTTAACTGCCACGCACGCCGCGGGGCAACAACACTTCGACCCCATCTGACTCATAGGAACTATTTCACCGTCAAATGTGACAGAAAACGTCTGTATACGTTTAATTTACTTCAACTTTATTTATCCAACTTTCTAAAAGCTTTCCTTAAGGCGAGGAGCAAAGACATCAAACGTGTTGTGTTGTCTCTCTCTCTCTCTCTCTACTTAGTCCAGTGCATTACAACATGCTTTTATTCTCACGTTGAAAGATGTGTTACTTTTTTTTAGACAGTGTTATTTGTTTGAGATGCAATATTGTTTGGTTGTAATTCATATGTTTTCAAAATGGATTAAGTTGTTTCCGACAACATATGTTGATGCTAACCAAAATGCTGCTCCAGGTGGTAGAGAGGATGAAGGCTCCCTTGTCTCTGTTCATGGTTTTTATGCCTCGCTTGCAGATCTCATTTATTCATTCATAACTGACAGCCTCGCGCTCCGCTCGGAGGCTGCGATCTGAACGCAACGCCTTAGACCGCTACCTGACCTCCAGGAAGTCCAGCTCCCGCAACAGGTCGAACAGGTGTGAGTTTGGGTGGGTATTGTCTTTGGATGTAAAAATAGGAAATAAACCAATGCATGTCCGAGGGTTCACTGTACTCCATAAAATTTACAATATGTGACTGAATTATTTTTTCATTATTGAAATACTAAAATGCGTCATATGTAGCTCCGCTTGAATTCAGTGCTCAAGGTGTAATTCGATGCAAGCACGGGCGGTGCCAAGCGGCCCCTAAGTTTAATGGAATGGAAGCTCCGGAGGAGGAGGGCATGGGCAGATATGAGAAGTTCACGGTTGAGTTAAGGGTCAGGGCGGTGTTTCGAATTCTCTCGGCATGAGCTGTGAAGCTGTTAGGAATCCTGGTGGTCCTGCTGCAGGAGGTGCGATCCAGTTCTTTGATGATGGGGCCGCTTGGCACCGCCCGTGCCCGGGGAAGGTGCTCCTCTACGGCTTAACTGCCACGCACGCCGGCCGGAGTACAAACAGCCCACACACATCTAAACAATAACATTAGCATTAATGCTAGTGCTAACACACCACGAAGTTTGCGCGAGCTGGTCCACTTAATGGCTTGTCTCAATACTTTCTGCATCGTTGGCTTGAATTACAGAATAACTCCAAGAGAAGAGAAACAATGGAGTTGATATCAAATACAAACATCTCAAAATCTTTCGGAGCGCATGGGACTCAAATGAAGCATCACAAATATCTTTCTTATTTTCGAGTCATGAATACTGACCTTAACTGAGGGAGGCCTGGAATTCTTTCAATGTTGTCCTGGGTTTCTTTGTGACCCCCTGGATGACTTGATGCTGTTTTTTGAAATGGCTCGCCATGGCCCTCGAGAAATGTTAAAAAAAGCAGCCCGGGGTTGGAGTTAAACACCCTTTTGTACACATTTGAGGATACTTCAGCCCTGAAGACATCTACCAACTTATTTTAATGCCTTCAAATTATTTTCATTTAACAACTACTCTGCTGAGCAGATGTAAAAGTTTGTGTGGTTTACACAGAGGCAACATTATTAATCATCCATTAAAATCTACTTATTTAATTTGTTAAATGCTTAATCTTAGTAATCATAAAATGTTACAGTCCTCCGAGCATATATGAGGGCGACCTTGTTGAGTTGCACGGAGAAAAACATCCAAGAAAATAACTTGTATTAGCTTTTACCAGTTGGTGGCGCATCGGAAAGTACACAACTTTGGGTCACTCAAACCCATCATGACCCATCTGACATCGCAGATCCCGATCCCATTACACCAAATACACTCTTGACGGGGCGGCATGATCCTAACCGTGCTTTCCCTGGCGGCCTTGGCCCTACTCTATGAGCTGCTAGACTGCGGCTGCTTTATATATATATATATATATATATATATATATATATATATATATATATATATATATATATATATACGGGGACACCAAACTTGGCAGTCTCATCGGGCATGGCGAAAAATTTGATATTTTTCCAGTGGGGTGGAAGGAAACAATAAAAATGAGTAAAGCAGTGTCGATTTTTGATCGTCTAGAGATAGGGACCTCGCCGCGGTCGCAACACGCCAGGTTAGCGGCACCGGCGAGGGTGTTTCTCAGTCTATTGGTCCTTGATTTGATGCACCTGGATTTATTTGACGAGATTCGAGCCAGTGAAGGGACTCCAGAGTAGGAGTTATGTCCTCTCTCTTTCGAAATACCAGTCAAGAGGCGAGCAACAACATTTTGTGATGGCCTGGTCCATTTTGTGCTCGGTGATGGCCCTCACCGTGTACTCGCCTTTCAGCATCTTGATGGCCTCAGACCACATTTCTGGGTCACCACAATGGACTTTGTGTAGAAATTATTATTGGGGCCCGAGCAGTATACAGATGTCAAACTCCTGACACTGGCAGACAAAACCACAGTCATCAACCTCATCAAATGCATAGATGAGTATATATATATATATATTTATATATTTATTATATATATTGTATATTTTTTTTAAGCATTTTTGAAGGTGCGCGAAGTAGCGAGGGTTCACTGTATGTATAAGACCAAGACCTACAAAAAAGTCAATTAATGACTTTCCAGGCTTCAGGATGCCTTTATCTCTTCCCTTGCGAAGCAATCAAATGATGATCAAAAATCCAACAGGCTGCCACCGGACCACATTTCCGAATCTCCACCTGAAGGACAGCATGATGATCGAGGAGATCTTGGCCCCAACCAATCACATGGAGCCAGTTGAGGTTAGGAGCCAGGAACTCAACTCTTCTTTGTTGCGAAATCCAGGAAAGCCAGTTCTCAAAACAGCAAAACATAAACATTTAGTAACACATACATAAGACTCACCATATTATTGGGCAAGAAAAATATTTTTTTCTTGTTGTGACTGCTCAGTAAAAAGCATTTCAATGTGCATGTTAGGGGATTCTTTCCCGGGTACCACATACACACTGCTTAGTTGTATTCTTATTACAGTACTTCTATCACTGCAGCATTTCTACCATTGCAGGACGTTCACTATTACAGTAATCGTTACGCAGCGTACTGGAAACTTTCTCAGACTCTTGTCAAATTCACAAATGAGCTTGGACCGGACTGTAGAGATGGCTGTATTGAATTGCACTTCATCCCTTTGCGCAAATTAAAATGGAACTGCTCTGTGTCTTAACAGGCTCAACGCGATTAGCAAGCCAGTCAAGTGTGAGTGCCACCACACTGCTGAATTATTGTGGTTGTCGTTGTTGTTCTTCATGTGGAAGTCTGTACTTGTTTGCATGGACACATTAAATCAGATTCAAGGCCTGATTGGTGTAAAAATGCTATATATATAGACCGCAGGAAGAGGAAAGTCACATAGATATTCGTGGTTGGCTTGAAAAACATGAGCTAACACAAACTGAAAAATGATTCAATGCTGGGAAAAAAAAAATTAAATAATGACAATGATAATACTCGTGTGTTGCTATTGCATGGTAGAGGTTAAGAAATGTTCCAAATCAGCGGAAAATTCTGATATGGCGTTCATTTTCAACGGCCAATTGACTCGTCAATTCGATACACCATCAATTCATGCACAGCGCTGGCAATTAAGACTTGAGGGTGAAAACATTTGCGCCTGCTTTCAGTGAGGCGCGACGCAGAGCTAGCCCCGCTGACTAAGACATCGTTAGCTCTTGAAAAGGCAGAACTGATGACACGTTGGGGGGGAGGCTGTCCAGTTTTAGTCAACGAAAACTAAAAAAAGCAGGCACGCCTCAGCCAGACATCGTTTGGTACAAGGACGCGGCGGCCATCAGCCCGTTGAAGATCCCACATCTTTGAAATACCTTTATCAGGTTAGCAATGTAAGGTGTTTTCGTTGGTCAGAAATAACGAACCTTGCTTCTCATTTTGAACTTTCAATACAGCATGGTTGTGTTGTGGGTGGTAAAAAGCTTCTGGATTCGAATTGCCAGCTACGACCGCATCGTCTGTTTTCTTTCTTGTACAGAAGGGTGGAGTCACGTGACTAGACGCGCTGTAGCCGTATTAAAGTGGCGTGAACATTGCTGCAGACAGAAAAGGCTTTTGCTGCTATTTTAAGCATGTTCTTTTGCTGTGATTTGGTATCAGATTACACTCAATGAGTGTTGGTAGTGCTAGGGAAACTGAGCCATCCATAGACTCTATCATAAAATCTGTGGCTCTTCTTCCACTGGTCTCCGTTGGATTCGAACACACACTAAGTACGCTAGCTGCACTCGATTGTCCAGTATTTCCCTTATGAGATAATGCGCTATAAAAGTTTGGTTTTTTAGTGCTGAAAATGCGGCCATGTCTCCCGAACAGCTTAGCTGCAGCCACAGCAGAGACGCAAGCAGCAGCTGGATCCCCTCGGACCAGTTTGAAATATCGCTTTCCGAGTCGATTTCTGACTGGCTTTGTACGCGTTTTTTTGTTCTTATCCTTGGCTGGCCAGACTTTAATACAAATATTGGAAAATTAACGAAGGTAAGCATACATGGACACACACACGCGCGCACGTTCAATTTAACACCCACCAGTCACGAGACGCGGCACAAAACTGAAGCTCATTAACATTTACCTGTGCTCATCAATGGCTCAAGAGCGCTTAAGTGGCTTGGCGATTCGAGAAAAGAGAAACCTGGAAATAAAAGAGAAGCACTCCTTTTACAGGTTTGCGGAATTTACAAAAAAAAAATATATATATATATATATATAAAACGTTTGAGGTTTTTGTGCGCTTTTGCACTCTGTGGGACAAGCATTGATGAACTAGCAAGTGTCCGATTCAGTTAAATTTTAGGGTGTGCCCCGCCTACTGTCCGTTGACAGCTGGGTAGGCTCCAGCACGCTATCCTTGTGAGAATAAGCGGATTGGATATTACATGTATGTGTTTATGCCGACGTCCACGTTCGTGCACTGCACCTTCCCGCACATGGCGTCCAGGTTGCGGATGGCGACAGCCTGTCAGTACATTTCAGAGATTCTCCTGGCCGATAAATTCGTTGATCTTTGGCAAGAAATGTTAAAAAAAGCAGCTCTGGTTGAGTGTTTCACCTCGCTTTTTGTAAATTTTATGGAGTACAGTGAACCCTCGCGAGATTAGAAGGCTCCCCTCTCCAGTGCAATACAACAATAAGACAGACAAATATATAAATTAGATTAATAAATAAGAGAGTGCAATGGAATTTAGTACAGAATAGGGTATATAAAAACACATCACGATGCTGTAGATTTTTTTTTTTTAATCATGATGGTTTAGTCCCAGGAAATATGCAAAATTTCTCCAATTCACACTCTTTAGGAGCAGCGACCTTCGGTTTGGGAAATATTGTGCGTCTTACAATGGGCTCTGTCTGAGGTGGGATTCGAACCCACGCCTCCTGGGGAGACTGCGACCTGAACGCAGCGGCCGAGTCCTAAAGTAGAGCGCCCACCCAGCTGCCAATGTAAATTTCCACATTTATAGCAAATGTGTACAGCGCGAGCTGAAAAAACAACTGTTCAGGAAAAAAATAGAGTGATAACTATTTTTAACATACAAAGCACATTGTGGCATGATTCTGAATGAGCCAATCTAGCATTTCAATATCTGTTCAACTTTCATCTTGAATTTCTAAGGCTTGGCGCAAAGTATTTTGCCTGTTGCAAAATAAATTGCCTAAATGGCTAGTAAGAGCAATTTTTTTTCGCGGGAGCAACCAACATAGATGTCCGACAGCGAGGGGAGAGGGCAGCCAATAATCCTTTGCGCTGTTTTGACTGTCCTCTGGAGCCTCACTCTGTCCGCCTCAGTGCAGCCGCCGCGCTCGCGGGTACCCCGCGCCGCCCCGCCACTAATAACATTTAAATGTGAAGAAATGTACATTGTGTCTTTTTTTGCTTGACCATGAAAGGAATGTATCCGTGTAAAACGTTTCCACTGTTTTCAAGGTGACAATAAATTAAATATAACAGGCCAGATTTAAAACGCTAGTTAGGCAAAATTGCACTTGATGTATGAAAAAAGTTTTGTTACGGGCGGAGGGCGTGCTCCGCCGGAACGTGGACTTGGGGCGGACGCGGGACATGCGCCGCCGGCGCAAATGGAAGAATAAAGTGGAACTAATAAAATAAGAACCAATGATATAACCAGTGAAGCTAAAAAAATGAATGAAGCTTCTCCACACCTGCTAATTGCCACATTAACTATACTTCCCTTTATTGCATTCAGTAAACACCATTTTTTATTGCGCAGATTGAAGAAATTTAGTCCATTCAAGATTGAAAGTGTTGTGTTGTCCAATATTTCCCTTATGAGATAATGCCTGCCCAGGCTTCAGGATGTCTTTTAATTTATGCTTATCAGATTATATGTTTATTTACATTTGTGGCGCACATTTTACAACCATAAACATTTTATTCTTCGAGAAAAAATATTGAACAATTAAGCCATGAGGAGCATTGTCACCCCAGGAGGCAGCATGCACTCCTCCTCCGGAGCTTCCATTAGGGCAAACTTAGGGGCGGTTTTTTAGTGCTGTAAATGCATTTTCATTCACTCCCACAACGGCGCGACCAGTGCTAAAGGCAAAAGCCTGGCAGGTCAGAGTTTAGCGCTCGAAAGGGCCTGAAATCACGTCAGGATGCACTTATCGTCCGTTTTTTTCGTGCTGCTCCGGAGGAGGCCGGCCGGCGTGCTCACTTCTTTTCTGAAGCTGAGCCCTGAGCAACAGTGATGTGATGCATGACACGTACATTAATTTAAGTATGAAGAAGGCGAAAGGGCACCGTAATAGCCACGCCCTTCGAAGGAAAGTCAGCATCTCGTTCCATCACGGCAACACGGCGAGGAATCATAAACATCTTGATTTATTGTTTTGGGGGGTAGAATAAAACAAATGAATGCGGGCCCCGGGCAGGCAGATGGATAGGCTGCTACTTCTTCTCTGCTATCACGACGGCCCAGACATTTGATAAAAACGCCTGGAAACTGTTTGAAATGGCGGAAAGATGTCATAATATTGTGTCCTTCGAGGTGCCTCGCTTGCAGATCTCAATGGCCTCTCTGATCCAACCTTTTTGTAAATTTTATGGAGTACAGTGAACCCTCGAAAGGTGGGGGGGGGTGGTGGAGTTCACTCCCAAGGGAAGCCCCTCTAATGCAGTGCGCCACTTACTGCCAAGTGATGGGAAATACTGGACAATCAAATTAATGACTTCCCAGGCTTCAGGATGCCTTTTTACACTCTATACCCAAAAAATGAATACCCCATCCAGGCACCACTCAGGACAAATTAAATACAATTGAGGCATTTTTTTCTGATGACAAACTTACCTGAACTGTTGACGGGCCGGACAAGATACACACGGCACAAACATTGCTGTCAGGATTTGGCCTCGCAGCTTCCTGTCCAGGTTAGCTATTCGCCCCCAAAAGCAGATGGCAAAATGGTGGCTGTACGGGTCTGCCACTTAAGCAAGGAGCAGCTCTCTTGTCCCTCCCCTCCCCCTGTACCATGACGACTTGAAATGTTGCGTCTACGTCCTCATGATGTTCTCTTTTCAAGTACAAAAACAAATAAAAAGTAATAATAATAATAATAACACGCCCACGCTCAAGTTGAAAATGCATTTTCAGCTCGCACTGTAATCCCAACTGACACCGTCTGCGGAGAGATGAACCCACGCCTCCTGGGGAGGTTTTGAGTATCAACACTTCTCCCTATGGATTAGGTCCTGTCTTGAAGCACTTGGGGTATGTTTGCCCAGTCGCCCAAGATGTTGTGCAGCTCTAATTTAAATGATGCCTCCTGTGCATGGGTAGAGGTAAAACAAAGACAATAATAATTAGTTGCTGCGTCAGCCATGTTATTGTGCAGTTATTTTTTTTCAACACATTTCATGAGAAAAAGCTCTACTTGTCTGTGAGAAATGTATGTTGTAGACCCATTATATAAGGGTGGGGTCCGGTGAATAACTAAGTCCTTCGGGCTAGTAGTGTTGCAAAGCTGAAACATAAAGGAATTGACGGCTGTACAAAGAAATTAGACTACTGGAATAACAAATGACAGGTGGAAGATGTGACTTTCCAGGCTTCAGGATGCCTTTCTACACTATATAAAGGTGGAAATTTACATTGGAAACGTTTGGTTTAGCTGTGTTTCAAATGTGATGTCGAGTCACGCTATGTGTTCATTAGAAGTGAATCCAACGGCGGCCTGAACGCAACGCCTTAGACCGCTCTGCCATCCTGGCAAGGGAAGTCATTTATTTGTGGTATTTCACTATTTCCGGCAACAATGCGCCAATCAATATCATTTTTTACATTTTGACGTACTGCACGGTGCCCTTTTAACGAATCCGATTGAAAATTGGCTAGAAAAGACTCAAGACATTGTTTGCAATTTAATATGAGATTCATTTTTCGAGGTCCTTTATCTAGGTCTGATGTGCGTTGATACCGTAGCGCCATTTTCTTCCCAAAAGGGCCGGCGAAGGGCGCGCGGCGGGCGCCCCCCCGGCCGCCACCCCCCTCGACTGGCTTGCCGGCCAATTTTTTACCTGACATGTTTCGGCGAGTCTTTCGCCTTCTTCAGAGTGTCGCATGATGGTGTCTTGAGACCCGTCTTTACTCATCCGAGCAAATAGGTATCTTGTGGCTGGGCTTGCATGATGTGTGCCTTTTAGTTTGTGTTTTATTACTGCAAATAGAATTCAAGTCGTTTTACACCATGTTTGAGGACACTCACGCCCTTTTTAATTTCTTACCTATCCTGTGATTGGCGGAGGCAGCTGTTACTTCTTACTACACACAAGTTGCTTTTCTCTTATTTCCTGGGGGGCAATGTCTTTAGAAATCCCAACAAAAGGGATGTCCACTTGCATCCAGATCAGATTGTGTTTCAAATTACGTGCATTTTTTTAGGTTGTAAAAACTTCTCTCATCTTCTCTGCGTCACAATTTGTCCGAACACCTTTAAAGCTAAGAGATGTCAAATTTATGACCTATATGTGCAACTGTCGTCACAGAAAGTCTTTTAGCCTTTACCTTTGATAAAATTCAACCACATTCTGATATATTTTAAGTTTCTTAGCCCGTGTCGCTGTTTTGTGTCAAAGTTTCTGACACAAAAATGACTTAAAGCGAGCCGAAAAGTAGCTGGTGAAATCCAAAACATGAAAACGCGGCGGCCGGGCTGGGTTACAACCTGCTGACGCTGGCACGGCCATGAAGCCTGGAAAGTCATTAATTTGATTGTCCAGTATTTCCTTCATGAGATATTCGCCTAACGATGAAAAAAAACAATTAAGTACCTTGTTCAGGTCGCAGTCTCCCCAGGAGGCGTAGGTTCGAATCCCACCTCAGACAGAGCCCGAGGCATTATCTCATAAGGGAAACCTTCACGTGAGCTATTTTAAACTTAAAGGAACAAAGCAAACACAGTCATTATTGGGAGACGGAACACGCACGTGAAAAAGAAAACAAAATGTAGAAAGAACAATATTGTTTTTTCAAATTAATGACTTCCCAGGCTTCAGGATGCCTTTTTACACTCTAGATTGTCCAGTATTTCCTTAATGAGATATTGCAACCAGTCATTAATTTGATTGTCCAATATTTCCCTTATGAGATAATGCCTCTCATAGCAAATGTGTACAGCGCGAGCTGAAAATGCATTTACAGCACTAAAAACACTGCAAAAGAATGGCTTGTCTCCACTGTGTCGCTGCTCAGGCCCTAATAATAATAATAATAATAATAATAAAAGTAATAATATTTTCTACAAAAACAATAGGGACCTTAGAAGGTCCTCCTGCAAAGTCATTTATATTCATCGTCTTGGCACATCTTTACTGGAAATGCTTGCCGCAGCGTCACTGTGTTTCACTTGTAAAATAATTATTAAGATAAAAATGTGTAGCTTACATAAAAAATGCCATATTTATAAAAATTATGCTCTTCTTACCTAATATACACAAAATATATTTCCCCGGCTGCATGGCTTATTCATGATTTACCAAGTATTTTAGTGTCCATAAATGTTGCTTAACACCTTCCACGGTGAATTCAAACGCTGCATGTTATGCAACTTGGGTTGGATAAATTCACAGAACAGTAGGATTGTGCGGTCATCTGATGCTTCGTGACAAGCAGTGCAACGATTTCGTCCAGCTCCAATACCAGCTTGGCTGTCAAAAATATATTAGCAGTCTTGAGAAATAAATGCGCACAATTTTTTTAGGGTATTTGGAACGGATTAATGGCATTTCCAATCATTTCAATGGAGAAACATGGCATTTTCAGCTCGCGCTGTACACATTTGCTACATAAAAAGCGTAGCATCGGATACTTAACCCCTACGCATTCAGTTGAGGTCAAACGAAACACCACACCAACACACACACACACACACACGCACACAACTTTTCATTTGAATTTTTACCAGAACGCAACGTTCGGCCTGCATTCAAAGCCACAGAGGTCCTCCGAAACTGTCAGCAAGGAAAACAATTTTGCGGTATTTCACATTATGTACACGCAAAACTCCTATTTGGACGCGGTATTTCACATTACGCTTGAGTTATTAAGCATTTTGTCCATTGCGGCGAAGGAAATCTTAAGTGAAAACTTTAATGTGGAAATTCCTGGGGAGACTGCGACCTGAACGCAACGCCACTATTGCTTCAAGAAAAAGGTCAGGTTTTGTCTGCAAGGTGGGCCCCCTTCGAATTTGAATTCTAGTTTTTCAGTTTAGATTTACTACATGTGCACCTGGGTCTCGGGTCCCTCTCAAGACAACTATACACCTCTCTTGCCACTAGCAGACGTTCTCTACCTCCGAGACGCGGCGCTCAACGATCCGCCGCCACTCCAAGTTCCTGTCCCGGCGGCGTCTGACGATCCGCCGTCGCTGCAAGTTCCTGTCTCGGCGGCGCTCGACGACCAGCCGCCGCTCCGAGCTTCTGTCTCGACGGCGCTCGACGAGCAGCCGCCGCTCGGGATTCGGCCCACATGGAAAAAAAAAACGTTATTTGCAGCAACAAGGCGATGTATATGTATATTTTGGCAGTGCCATGATTAATTAAACAGCATTTAGCTTTTGGGTAACACAAATACTTGATTGTTTCATTGGGCTCTATCTATTGAGCATCTTAAGGTTGTATTTGCTCGTTTGTTTTTGTTTTTGGATAATCGGAAAAGACTCATACTCATGCGCCATGCTAGCTAGCTAAAGAACTAAATAACTTATTGCAAATATATCGATATGCTAACTAGATAGGCATTTTCTACAAAAACAATAGGGACCTCGCAGCCGTCGCAGCTCGGGCCCTAATAACAATTTCTAGAAAAACAATAGGGCAACTTACCCGACCGGGCAAGCCTTTTTTTAAGCAGCCAAATATCTTTAATTTCGACAAAAACTGTGGTGTGATCTGTTTGTGTGCACTGTATGGTGATGGTTTAACCCAGACAGCATCGATCGTGGGTTCAATCCCGGCTCCAGCCATCCTGTGTGGAGTTTGCATGTTCTACCCGTGCCTGCGTGGGTTTCCTCCGGGTACTCCGGTTTCCACCCACATTCCAAAAACATGCATGGCAGGCCGATTGAACACTCAATTGCCTCTTGGTATGAGTGTGAGCGTGGATGCCTGCCAGTAGCCTGTTTCAGAGTCACACAAAATGTATGATTTTATGCCATATTTGACCGGTTTTTGTGGGTTGTAAACCCTAAATGAAAGGCGCCCTGATCCTAAAGGCTTCATCTGATTGCCTTAAAATTCTGTCTGTAGCATCTGAAGACCTGGGACAAACACTGGGGCTAAAATTTTTTGTTTCCGAAATACTATATGACGGGGGCGGGGCATCAAAGTTTTCACTTAAGATTTCCTTCGCCGCAATGGACAAAATGCTTAATAACTCTCCTGCACATGCTGCTAAAAATCCAAAACTTCACATGTACATAAAGAGTCTGTACCTGAAGACATCTATATGTTTATATTCAGTTATACACCTTGCGCCAATCAATATCATTTTTTACATTTTGACGTACTGCACGGTGCCCTTTTAACGAATCTGATTGAAAATTGGCTAGAAAAGACTCAAGACATTGATCTTACTCTATCCCTATTTTTGTGACTTTCCTTCGAAGGGCGTGGCTATTACGGTGTTGCTACTTTTTTTTTCTAACCCCCCAGGTCAAAACAATATGTGCAATATTATAAGCCCCGCCTAAATTTCTAATATGAGAACAGTATCTTAGAAAATTAAAAAAAAAAGGAAGGAGAAAAACAAATTCATCTCATGTAAATTTCAGTTCATATTTGCTTTAGAACAGGGGTCTGCAACCCACGGCCGCAGGGCAACATGTGGCTCTTTCACCCTCTTGTGGTGGCTCACTGTGACTTGGGAAAATAAGGAGTAATACATTTAAATTTAAACAACAGTATTTTTTTTGGGGGGGGGGGTTTATAAATGCAATTGTAAATATGAAGATTATGGTGGTAAAACAAATTTGTTCAATGTAGGCCCACTAGTTGGTGTCTATCTATATATTTACAAAACCACTGAATGGAGTTCAACCACAACTACCATGTCAGCTACAAAAGGGTAAAAAAAAAAATATATATATATATATATATGTATATATATATATTTATATATATTGTGACAGACGACTCCGGACTTAAAAATTCGGCTTACACCACTGTGTGTTCTTGTATGTTGTGTTAAATGTGCCTTTTGAGAGAAGCATTTTCCACAAACTGAGCAGAAAGAATGTTTCCATCCCGACTAAAAAGACTTATTTCAATGGGCTTCATTTTCAGACTAGTTCCATGGAGTCCAAACATCTACCCAGACATTTTTTACCAACACACCTATTAGTATTTCATAAAGGTAAGCTTAAGTAATATCATTTATTTAAAGACCCTGTCTCACACAGACGCACAATCGGTTTTTGCAGTCGTTAACTGATTGAAAAGGATATATATATATATATATACGGGGAGAGAGAGAGTGGGTTGGTCGCAGTATAGGAAATGGACCGATGGATATATCCATCCAGTGGTCCAGCGCCCGCCTCTGACAGAGCCCATTGAACGTACCAAGCAAGAAAAAAGCAAACACAGTCAAGAGAGCATTACCAGCTGCCAGGATGGCAGAGCGGTCAAAGGCGTTGCGTTCAGGTCGCTTTGTTCTTGCTTGGTACTTTCAATGGGCTCTGTCTGAGGTGGTATTCGAACCCACGCCTCCTGGGGTGACTGCGACCTGAACGCAACGCCTTAGACACCAGGGGTGACTGATTGTGTGTGTGTGTGTGTGTTTTTTTTAACAGACGTTTATTATTTTTACTTTTTCTGTAAATTAGGATTTAAAGACAGATTCAGGAATTCAAACGATCGTTATTTTTGCGTTTTCAATTTGGTGTTTTCAAACCAGGACAAGCGGTTTAAATTAGCGTTTCAAGTCAGCTTTATTTAATGGTTTCCAGGCCAATCTTAAGATTTCAAATTAGGGTTTCAAATCAGGGTTATCGTTTCATGTTTGATTTTCCAATTTGGATTTCAAGTCAGGATAAAGATGGATGACTGTCTGAGCGGGACGTATTGGTTGACAAATTACACAGTTGCTAGCCGGTTTACGGCTATCAATTGCCCATCATCACTACGTCTACGGTGTCGACTCACAAGATCATTGTCTTGAGTCTTTGTCATTTGGCCATCTGTGCTGCTCGGACCGTACCAGAGCTCCGGCCGGCGTGCGTGGCAGTTAAGCCGTAGAGGAGCACCTTCCCCGGGCACGGGCGGTGCCAAGCGGCCAAACTTTGATTAACGCCGATTTGAAGATGTCGGGAACACTCCAAGATATTTTGTCATTTCTTCCTGCCCCAAGTTGAAATAGTACTCCATGTAATATAAATGCCTAAACATATAGATTTAAATGTAAACAATTATTGGAGTCAATGGCGCTGTACACTTTTTCTAAGTGCCACGACCATAGACAGTGTAACCACTCAGCGGGGTTTGAAACAATTGGGATGAGAGTCACATCTCAGGTCAGGGATAAAAGTCATTAATTTGATTGTCCAGTATTTCCTTCATGAGATATTGCAACACTTAGAAAATCCGACTGAAAATTAGTCAGAAAAGACTCTAGACAATGATCTTACTCTCTGCCGAATTTTGCCCCTCCCCCCCCTAAAAGTGCTTATTTGAATAGTTGATTAAGTCATTGCTGTGATTAATATAAATAATCGCCAATCTTTCTCTCGGCCCTCCGGCAGCTGGCGGCAACAGGCTACACAAGCGATCGGTGAGGAGCAGAAGTCGAGGACTGGGAAGCCGACGGGAGCACAGGAAGACGCTCTGACCCGGGCACGGGCGGTTCCAAGCGGCCGGCGACGTTTCGCGCGGTTCGGACAGTACCAGAGCTCCGGCCGGCGTGCGTGGCAGTTAAGGCGGAGCGGTCTAAGGCGTTGCGTTCAGGTCGCAGTCTCCCCAGGAGGCGTGGGTTCGAATCCCACCTCAGACAGGGTCCACCGCCACCGAGGCCACGGGGCTGCCTGAGGAGATTTGCAAGTGGAAAACTGTCTAGAGTAACAGAATTAGAACCTGTGGACGAGAAAGAATCTTTAAAAATAAAAATGTTTTTATTTATATATTTATTTATTACTTATTTATTTATTATTATTATTTATTTATTATTATTTATTTATACATTTATTTGAATTTTTATGGATTCAATTCAGCAGAGTTGACATGATTTTTCATCTTTTAAAAAATATAACATTAGTTTTCACTGTTACGCTGATGATACGCAATTATACATGCCGTTGGATATAACGAATCCCCGCGACTGCTATAAATTAGAGGCGTGCCTTGCCGAAATTAAACAATGGATGTCTTTCAATTTTTTGCGTCTTAACTCAGATAAAACCGAGATGCTCATCATTGGACCAGCGCGTCATCGGTACCTTTTCAAAGACACCACTCTGAATATCGATAAATGTAATATTATCCAAAAGGATTCAACAAAAAATCTCGGTGTTATATTTGACGCAACTATGTCTTTTCAAATGCACATTAAAAATATTACTCGAACTGCGTTTTTTCATCTGCGTAACATTGCTAAAATTCGCCCAATTCTATCAACGTGTGACGCGGAAATCTTAATCCATGCGTTTGTTACATCTCGCCTCGACTATTGTAACGCTTTGCTCTCGGGTCTCCCCATGTCGAGTATTAAAAGTCTGCAGTTAGTTCAAAATGCAGCAGCTAGACTCTTAACTAAGACGAGAAAGTTTGATCATATTACCCCGATATTAGCCAATTTGCATTGGCTTCCGGTCCACTTGAGATGTGATTTTAAAGTTCTGCTACTTACTTTTAAAATATTGCACGGCTTAGCACCTTCTTATCTCGTTGACCTCGTGGTACCATATGTTCCGTCCCGAAACCTTCGCTCACAAAATGCTGGTCTTTTAGTGATCCCGCGAGCCAAAAAGAAGTCCGCAGGTTCTAGAGCGTTCTCTATTCGGGCACCAATGCTTTGGAATGCACTTCCCTCAGATATTAGAGGCGCCACCTCAGTAGAAATGTTCAAAACACTATTAAAGACGCATTTATACTCTTGTGCATTTAGCTGAAATATTTGTTGGCCTGTTTACTGCCGCTTTTTTTTTCTTTTGTTTTCTTTTCTGCCCCCTTTTCCCCCGGCTGGGGGATTAGGTGACGGTGACCCACTAGGAAGTTTAAGGCATTGACCAACTGGGCATGCACCTGTTCCAGTGATGTCGTCTTCCTGCAGCGCGACATTTGATCAATTTATTTATATACTTTAGCATCTAATTTAATTATTTGTTGGCCTGTTTACTGCCGCTTCTTCTCTTTTCTGCCCCCTCCTTCCCCTGCTTGGGAATTAGGTGATGGGGACATGCTTTGAAGATTACGGCACTGACGAACCGGGAAGGGACCTGCTCTGCCGAAGTCGTCTTCATGCAGCGCCTTTTCTGATTTCCTTATAGTTCAGCACTTCATTGAACTACTTGTTGGCCTGTTTGCTATTTCTGTTCTTTCTTTTCTGTTCCCAATTCCCCGAATTAGGTGATGGCGATTCACTTGGAAGTGGCTGTACTGAATTTACACCAACTGACCGGTACAAGATCGAAGGCTCATCTTCGGATATGCTGCCATGGATATTACGGCCCTGGATGAGGACCCACTCCACTGAAGTCATCTTCCTGCAGCACTTCATTCAATTGACTCTTATATTATCTCATCTATCATTGCATAGCATCATTGTATGTGTCAAATGTTGCCCAGTTGGCATCCATTGCAGCCTGGTCATCCTGGAAGGGGGATTCCCCCATCTGTGGTCCCTTCTCAAGGTTTCTCACTTTTCCCCTAATGAGGTTTTGTGAGTTTTTCCTTGCCCTCCTGGGGGTTAAGATCGGGGATGTCGATTGTGGCTATGTAAAGCCCTTTGAGACTGTCTGTGATTAAGGGCTATACAAATAAAATTGACTTGACTTGACTAAAAGCGTAAATTTAGTTAGCAATTTTTAATAAATAATTTAAAATGGTGCTTTGAAGCCATCTTTTTTTTTTTTTTTTAAATGTGGCTAATCACCATCGGTGCTTCCCACATATCATTGTTGCCAGTGTCGTCATCGCGTCATGCCGCACAGATGACAGCTCACGCATTGTGCAGTCTGTCAGCAAGCTCACATTTGCAAGGCATCACGCAGTGGACAGTGTGGGGCCTCCACCAGTACGGCTCCTCTTTTAATAATTAAGGACAGCCGAGGCCTCTGAGGAACTGACTATATAGGGAACAAAATATCAACAATTCAACATAATTTGTAAAAACGGCAGAGGATTCCTTTTGAGAATACCTAACACAGCTGTATATTCTCCTTTTCCGTTGCTAATTAAAAAGACCCCATTCTTGACATATAACTTACTCGGTTGTCGTAGACCTGAACGCAACGCCTTAGACGAGAGGCCTCCAGACAAAAGGAATGACTTTACTGGCTCGGAGCGGGTTAAAAAAATCCAAATGATTTCACTCCGTAACACTAACACCATCTTCCATCAGATTTAACATCCTGGCAACTGGTAATGCTCTGCTCAGTGCAGTCTCAGGATTCTCAAGTCCAACATTCTGATCCTAACAACGCAAAGCCGAAAACCCCCCCCCAAAAAGTGAAGCGCTGTGAAAGGCGGCCCAGGGCTGGCACTTGAACCTCTAACGGTGCCTCTGATTCAGACGGAAGTGAATCTTTGAAAATTGCCAGACAGTAACATCGGTGGGGCAAATGAATGTTCATCTGCTGAATTGTTTTCCGAGCACACGACTCGTCGCGAAGCACAGATCAAGTGCGAATTTGTTGGAATTGTCATTTCAAAATGAGACCTCCCCAGCCGGGCTCACATTGGCAGGTGTGTTGAGTTAAATTTCAACCCCTTGGGAAAGATGATAGCCTACAGTTTGTTGCATTCACTTCCATTGCAGCCTGGTCATCCTGGAAGGGGGATTCCCCCATCTGTGGTCCCGAGTGCCTGCTGACATAATGTGTCCCCCGAAACATGCACTATACTTGCTGGGAAATCATTTTTTATTTTTTCAAATAATGTATTTCTTAGACGTCGCGGAGGACACCCGCCGCCAAGCCGACCGCCGCGACCTTCCCGCCGCACGGCGAACCTAGTTTACTCAGTTTCCCAAATGATGCCGGTGAGAAAATGGTCAAGTGATGGCTGGAGGGAGGCAGGAAATCCAGTCATCATTACATTTTGTCAGTTTTTGTTAAATTGTCATGTTTGTAAGTGTGCCTTACGATACAGAGAAAAGCTTTACTTCTTGCCTCCCCCTTTCATTTCTTTTCAAGAATAAAAATAAATAATCCACGGGTTTTCGTGTTGTTCAAAGGGTGGGATTTTCAGTTTTCGCGGGTGGTCTTCATGTACCCACAGTCCAATTCCGTTTTATTTCCCACGGGCAGAGAACTCACCACGATGAGGTTCCACATGCGAGCCGCCATCAGTTTGATCACCAGAGTTAAGGGCAGACCTGACCCAATCATTTGTCGTGCACTTGCGGGCACTCACTGGCATCCCAAATGATGAAAATTCATTGTCTGCTGGCGCTGTACACTTTTTTTTGCAGCTTTCACGTATCACCATTGGGCACACCCAAGTGGAGCAGTTCGACCCGGCGGCCAACAAGTGGACCATGGTGGCGCCCTTGAAACTCAAAACGCCAGAAGGATCGTGAGGCCCCGCTTTCACGGTCCGTACTCATACTGAAAATAACTATACTAATATACTGTTGTTTTTGGGGCCACATTGAATGAATGTCCTGCACGAAACAGGATGCGGAGCGGTCAAAGGTGTTGCGTTCAGGTCGCAGTCTCCCCAGGAGGCGTGGGTTCGAATCCCACCTCAGACAGAGCCCATTGAAAGTACCAAGCAAGAACAAATAAAAATAAATCAAGTAAAATTTGTCGAAAATTGTCAAATGTGGACCTCTGCGTATCCCTATTAAAATTAAAGAAAACAAAAAAAGAAAGAAATATAGAACAAGTTACAGCAAGGCATAACTTTATTACTATTATTTTTTCAAGTCAGGAACAGCAAAGAATTGAAACATATGAATTTGTCTGAAAAAAAAAAAAACTAACAAAAACATAATGGCCACTGTCAAGTTTGGTTTTTTAGTGCTGTAAATGCATTTTCAGCTCGCGCTGTACACATTTGCATCACTTTGAGCTACGCTCAGTTTGTGTCCAGAAACTTATTGCTAACAAACAATATAAACTGTGATAGACGGGCTAACGTTGCATTTTGCTAAAAAAAAACAAAAAAAGTGGCCAGCGGGCACTTGTGTTTTTTTTTAATTTGGCTGGCAGTGAATGAGTTAATAATGAAATAATAAATAAATACATAAACAAACAAACAAACAATTTTTTTTTTTTAAATAATAAAAAATAAAATAAAATACGGGTTTTGACATGAGGGTTTCAAACGGGAGTTCGGATTTTCCTCTACAACATTGCGTGGACATCGGGGACAGTGCCTCTAGATTGGCAGACCGGGGTGGTGGTCCGACAGGGGGGGCGGGTCACCACAATGGACTTTGTGTAGAAATTATTATTGGGGCCCGAGCCGCTCTTTAAGACTGCTTTACTGAAACAAAGCGCCGACCCACCAATCTTAGTATGTGTTACGTGACGTCGTTCCCCAGTGAAAAGCATATACTACTACATCCATTCATGGTTTTTATGCCTCGCTTGCAGATCTCAATGAAATCCCACCTCAGACAGCGAACATACAGTCCAGAACCCCTTATGAGATTTCGATCCTATACCGCCGTGATCGGCTTATTTGTAAAATACTGGCAACCAGCTCAGGGTGTACCCCGCCTCCAGCTCAAAAACAGCTTTTCCTGCTGTCTTCCCAGTGTGATTTCGGTTGCTCCCATCAAAGTATTAGGGCTGATTTAATTTGCAATTTTCTTTAAAATATACAGTGTAAAAGTTTGACGACTTGACTCTTGCGACGGATGATATTGTGGGACACGTCCAGAGGGGAAGAGGAGGCTTTGGCGCGAGCATGCCCTCCTCCTCCGGAGCGCACACCGGCCGTCTAACCGCTCCAGCGCCCCGTCGTGCCGCTCGGCGAAACTACAATGCCCCCGAATATTTTTTGTTTTAGGTCTTTGCTTGCCTCTACAGTGCATAAAAAAAATATTTGAACGATATCGGTCAAGTTTCCAGTGAAATATAATGAGCCAGTGTCCCGGGACAAACTGCCCAGCTCTGCTAAACATAGAATCCAATCGGAATTCCGCTCGCTCGTGTTGCCGGGCAGGTTTCACAATACGAGGAGCGCGCATTATGCCTCGATTTGGTGGACCGTCAGATCCAGCGTTCCTCCTAGGCGTAATTAATTAGTGGTTTGTTGCCCCCCGCTGTCCGTTCAGACATTGGTCCTTTTGTCAGTGCAGGTGGCCCAGCACAACATGCAGAGCAGCCCTTTTGCGGCGTGCTGGTCGAAAAGTCCCACTTGGGTTTTAATGTGACATTTGCAAGCCAGTGCCTTTAAAATAACAAAAAAAAAAAATAGTACGTTTTAATAATAATTTGTTTTTTTTGTTATAACATGGCGGCCGCGCCGCCAAATGGGCGACCGCACTATGGGAGGCGGCGTCGCCGGTGATGTCCAGTTTAACCCCGCCCTCTCTCCGCTGGCTCAGCAGGTGTCCGGCCTGCCCTCGGGCTCGCATTGCGATCGAAAGTGCAAGAACGCCTTGAAACCAGGTTTCTTCGCCGGTTCTACGAGAACTCCATAAAACGTTTGGTTTAGCTGTTATAAAACTCCGTCTTAACGTGTCCAGATTTTGAAGGTCCTCGAAGGGTCTCTTGTTGTTTTCTTGGACTCAATTTTCAAAATGATAAAACGAGAGAGGCCTCTCGGTACACGAAAGAAGCAAAGTTTGACTTTGATTAAAACATAAAGTCATTTTAAAGCATAGAGCAGACAACAGAAATGTATGTTCAACTATTTAATTATTTATTATTATTATTACTGTTTTTTCATGATGCAGGTGAGGCCTTGCCTCCCCCGACCGCATGTCCCTGTCTTATCAGGGTAAGTATGTAAGTAAACAGAAGGTTTGTGTGTGTGTGTATTCTCCGCAAATGATTAATGAACTTTTTGCCCATCTCTATGTGATACAGGAGGAACATCCATCCATCAATCCATCCTTCGCCAAAATTGGTCTTACAACGAGCTACATATTGTTAGGGCGACCCCTGTCCAGTTTGGCGACGAGGATGTCTGGGATGATCGTTACGGTTTTCGGCCCGCCACAAAATGCTGTGGGAATACTGTAAGATTGTCGTTAATGTTATTCCGCTTGTTGATCAGGTTCTACCCTTACGTCCGAATGCTAACTGGCTAAATGTATATAAATATATAATAATAGTATATGAAACGCTCGCCATTTACATGTCAAAACCTAGCATTTATAAAGAGGCGTGCAGACTTTTTATATCCTCGGGTGTTCTGGGTCTGTTCGAAAGACATCCGAGCCCGAGCTGCGACGGCTGCGAGGTCCAAAAAATAAGAAAGGAGAAATATTAGCATTATTAGCATGTTAGCTAGCAACAAACATTAGCCATAGAGAATGCTAGCAGCAGCCTGTCTTTTTTTTTTTTTTTTTTTGGTGACATACTTTTTAGTTGATAGTGTGTTAGTTGGTAAACAACAATATTTGAAATCTTCGCAATACATTAGCACGGAATATAAATGTTAACCAAAATCCTGGCGGAGCGGTCTAAGGCGTTGCGTTCAGGTCACAGTCTCCCCAGGAGGCGTGGGTTCGATTTGGCAGATGGCATCTTCTATATGACACCATCATGTGACACTCTCCTTGTTGTGCTCTGTGCCATTTGGTAAATGCAGCAAAGTGATTGCTCACAGTCTGAGCTGAGAAACTGCAGTGCATAATAGCAAACAATAACACGGCTGTGTTCGGCGAAAACGGCCCACAGAATATTGTATTCTAATGCTATATAGACATGGAGCACACCCGAAGAAAGATGAGACTCTCTTCTTTCAACAGAAAAAAAATGTTTGTTCCTATCTTTTTCCATTCTTGAGCAATCTCCTTGTCGCTCATGCCTTTCATTTGCCTACACAAGCTGCTCTCTCCTGTGGAGAAACACAAAGAACACAGGAAGCGACCCGGACCCTGCCGCTGGTGTATTGGAACTTGAGTGGGACTAAAGTGAGTGGTTGGTGCGCCGGTGGGGTGGATCCCTGGAAAGTCATTAATTTGATTGTCCAGTATTTCCTTCATGAGATATTGCAACACTTAGAAAAAGTGTACAGCGCCAGCAGACAATGAATTTTCAGCACTAAAAAAACTAATTTTACTGCTTAACTTTTGCGCAAACACAATATTAATCAGAATGTCATGTTTCAACTAGAGGGCGTGACATCTGGACTGAAATGACTACGATTAAGACTAACCCTTGACTGTTTGACGTGACATACATAACTACACATGGAAGCTTACCAAAGCATGGGAACAGGGTTCAAGAGGTGTGTCTGTAAGGCCCGCCGCCGCCGGCTCCTCTTCTCCCTCTTCCAACATACCTGATCAGAATGGTTATCAGGCATCTTCGAGTTTACTGAGGAGCAAATCATTTGAAGCAGGTGTATTGGAAGAGAGAGACATCTAAAATAGCCTGGATCAGGATTCTTGAGCCCTGTACTTGGGCCAGGGCGAAAGCATTTGCCAAGAATGTTTTCATTAATCAAGAACGAAAGTCGGAGGTTCGAAGACGATCAGATACCGTCGTAGTTCCGACCACAAACGATGCCGACTCGCGATCCGGCGGCGTTATTCCCATGACCCGCCGGGCAGCGCCCGGGAAACCACCAAGTCTTTGGGTTCCGGGGGGAGTATGGTTGCAAAGCTGAAACTTAAAGGAATTGACGGAAGGGCACCACCAGGAGTGGAGCCTGCGGCTTAATTTGACTCAACACGGGAAACCTCACCCGGCCCGGACACGGACAGGATTGACAGATTGACAGCTTAATGCAATAAAAGATATTTACTGACTGGCCTTTAATTCAATGTACAATAAAAGGTCAGAGCAGGCTGTGTGAAATGCATAGGTGGCAGATGTTTTGTACAGGACGAGCTGCACTTCTGAGAACTGGGTGTGCTGACGTAGAAAGTTCCAGACATCAAGGACATCAAGGCGCTGTTGTGTGAGATTGGTAAAATGGCGACAGCAAAAGCAGAATAACAGATCCAGTGGCTCATTGGCAGTTGAGCACAAACAACTGCCTTGGCGCGCACATGGGAAGAGCCGACACGCCATCCTGCGGGGAAGACAACCAATAAGAGAAAGCTAAAGTTAGCTGCAAATAGCATATAGGAGAGTAGTAGGATGTCTTTGCTTTGTTTGTTGAAATGTATAAATGATCCTGGGCAACTCAGGGGGGGGGGGGTCAGTTTGAGACACAACATATGTTATTCGCTGTTCCAATAGTGTGATGCCTCGCAGGGAAATTTGTGCTATCGCATTATGACGCAGAAAACGAAAGAGGCTCACTTGCGCCCCAAGATGGAGTACGGACAGCCAGAAATGATATCAAGAATGTAGACATTGGGAGCTGGTGACAGTCAGACCGCATGGAGACATCACAAACAATATATCTGAGTTCAACATCAGAAACAATCAGACCAAAGAGAGACAATGGAAAAAAATGCTTGCAGAATATGGAGGGGAAAAATGAAAACGGCAGCACTTTTGTTCTCCATTGCTCCATCTGCATCTGTCGCTTTGAATTTGTACATGGATAAAGAGAGAAAAAAATACATATCAATATAAGCTGGAGAATAATAGATGATGTAAGGTTTGGAGATGGGGCTGCAAAGTGCCTGGAGCACATCTTCCGAGCCCCATCCAGTCAGTGTTTCTGGCAGACTGTCACAGTTTGCTATTCTTAGTGGCCGTTTCTTTAAAAGGCAAAGGCAGATTAGCCCATTTAACAAACAAGACACAGATCTGCAAATGCGAATAACAAATTAGCACATGTATAGCATTAATACTGCATTTACAAATGGGAAAACAACATGACATGACATGTTCTATTATCGTCCTCTTTCTCGCTTAAAAGAGAAAAGGCAAAATATTAAATGGCAGCTTGCCTATAAATATATTAAACACTACATTTCAACATCTAAAAATACAAATGCACTTTTGTCGTTATACACAAGTGTAAATACATGCTAAACTCTTGGTTCACCAATAGATTTGGCGCTTTAATAAATACATACAATTAGTCCTCTTTATTTGGATATGACTAAAAATGACATAAAATGTAATAGGGGAGAATGACAATCGTAGGTGAGAAGAAAGGTGCCAAAGAAAAACAGAAGTTACTCAATAAAACACAAATGTGTGTATTATTGTCATTACTGGTCGTCCAGTCGCTGATTTTCGTGAATTGTCAGTCAATGAGTGTTTGTGTCAGAACTCCACCAGGACTTGGTCATCAGCCTTTGAATATTTTTTTCTAGATTTTATTATTGGTTTTATCAAAAAGAGAATCCAGTCGTCTGGATACAGAACTTGATTATACTATACGTGGATTCTAGTCAAAATGACACGGCGCCACGGCTGAGCAGGAGCCTATCCCAGCTGAGTCTTGCTAGGCAAGAAGCAGGGTGCTGTCCTCCTTCACCGCGTCCGTGTCGGGCGTCCTCTCGTCGTACAGCACGACGGCCGAGTACATCCCGGAGCGCAGGCGGGCCCGCACCTCGTCATCCCCGGCTAGAACCTGATCCAGGCTCAGCACGGATCCCTTGGCCCTGCGGCGCCCGAGGGGCTCAGTTAATCAACATGTCCATGCTTTATTTAAAATAAGCAGCTTGGATGACATCAGGTTAAAAAACAAGCAAAAAAAAAACCCAACTCGTATGTGAAAATTATTGATCCCCGTTACTTGTACACCTCTTTAATCCTTCCTTCTTTCGATTTCTAAAGATCTGTCCGGCTCAAATAATGACACTGATTTTGTTATTATCAACACTGCGTTAGTCAGCAAACTCTTGTGTATTTAAAAACCAAACCATAGTTTTTATATACGCATGAGGAACCTCGAAACAGCGAAAGCACAAGTGCAAACTTGCGACCACGGCCGCGTGCTGTGTTTATGAAGTCTGAAATTTCAAAAAAATGATTATGATATGACGCAATCGATTAAGTTGTCGATGAATCGATTAATTTTTACACCGCTAGTAAAAAATTAATTTTTACAACATTAGTAAATATCCACTAAAATTAGACTAAACAATTTTACTTGCAGTCTTTAAGCATTCATTAAACAAGTTCACAAAATTCTACGCTCTAGAACCTGCGGACTTCTTTTTGGCTCCTGTGACGCGAGCATGCCCTCCTCCAGAAACGGAGAATGACATTTATTTACGAAGCACTATAACACAAACAATTATGCTAGGTTATTAAAGAGCTTGAAGTAAAAAAAAAATCCTGTTAAACGTTTTAATCCGGCCCGCCGAACTTGAAAAAATTAAATTAATAAACTCGAAAATCAGGCGGCACTGATGAATGAATTGGGCGCATGTGCCGGGCTCCCCTCTGGACTTCCTGACATATGCAAACACCTCCATGGGGTACTTCTACATCACGACAATATGCCTGACACTAAAATTATAACCAGTCTGTGTCTACACCTCGGTCATGGAATTGCAATTTATAAATACGTGCACCTTGTAAAAGGAACGTAAAGTTAAAACGGCTTATGCCTGAGTATGCGCTACTGTCAGTAACTCAGGAATTTAATTGCCATTTTCAAGACGGACGTTTCAAGATAAGCTAGGTCGTCCATCGCTCATTTAGTACTGTGGTGTCATAAATGAGGGGGACTCATTCAAGTCCGACTATATATATATATACATATATATATATAAATACGATTAAAAAGACAACTGAAAAGCATAATGTTAAAAAATGTTGTTCCAGGCAAAGCATTTAGGTAGCTTGTCATTGATCCATTTTATTGGAGGCTTCCATTCTTGGGTCCCAGTGGTGGTGGTGATGGGGTCCCAGACTTTTACCAGGTCACACCGCAAGCCAAAAAAAAAAAAAATTCCCCCTAAAATTGGTGATTTAAAATATATTTCTTCTTTTTTCCAAAATATTTGTCCAAATTAAAATTGTCTGGTTTATTTTATATACATGTAATAAAACAAAATAATTGTATTTATAAAGTGTTCCTCTGGCACCGCCGGGCCAGAGGCGAGGAGTGGCGGTGGTTCCTCTGGCACCGCCGGGCCAAAGGCGAGAGGCGACGGTATATTTATATATATATATATATAATTAAAATATATAAATATACATGTATATAAATATACATATATATAAATATACATATATATAAATATACATATATATATATATATATATACATATATATATATATATATATATACATATATATATATATATATACATAGATGTTTTGTTGAAGTTGTCTTTTTCATTCATTTCTGATACTTGCAAAAAAAAAAAAAAAACACGACATCAATGCAACTTTACAATGAAATCGGGCATCAGCCGCAACGTGCTTCCTTTTTAAATGCTCGTTTATCACTGTTGTGCTGCTAAAACGAACTTAAAAAAGATTAAATGAATATTGGGCAGCCTATAATCCTCTGCGCCGTTTTGACTGTCCTCTGCAGTTTACATGCGACTGATAAATGAAATGGGAGGCCGCGCTTCGCTCACAAAATGCTGGTCTTTTAGTGATCCATTTTTTGTACATGTTTCTATGTTATGCATAAATATTACAGGAAGGGAACAAAGGTTAAAAAAAAAAAAAAAAAAAAAAAAGATCAAACGATGGATTGAACTGCCATGACCACAACTTGGTTGCTCTCCTGCCTGTGTACAAACCTCTCGTCCGCAGGCAGCCAGCTGTGACACGCACAGCTCAGCGATGGTCCGGAGAAGCCGAGGAGAATAAAATGTCCCGACCTGAAGACATCTTAATGTTATTATTTGAGCTTTATGCCTATAGCAATGCCCCCCTGACATATACGGCGGGCGTACCGGGGTCAAACCCGGCCGCGCCTGCCCTCGCGGCCCTCCTGCGCTCTACAGCGCCTCCTGCCCGGACCTTGCCGCTTCCCCCGGGGTCGTGGATGTGCTCTCTGCGCCCTCCGCGGCATGCTCGCGTCACAGTAAGCCGAAGAGGAGCACCTTCGCCGTTTAGTGCTGAAAATTCATTGTCTGCTGGCGCTGTACACTCTTTCTAAGTGTTGCAATATCTCATGAAGGAAATACTGGACAATCAAATTAATGACTTTCCAGGCTTCAGGATGCCTTTCTACACTATATAAAGGCTTCAGCCGCGTCTTCAAGTGAATCTTTTTTAGTGGCCGGGGAGGAGCGCCATTAAAGGAGTGGAAATATGGTATAAAAGGGTATTACAGTTCACCCGCACATTCTTCTATTACAGATTTTATTTCGTCAATTCGAAGCATAGATGATGGTTTAGCTGTTATAAAAGTTTGGTTTTTTAGTGCTGTAAATGCCCACAAATGCGCAATAATCGAACCACTTCAGTTTGAAGCGGCCATTTTAGGGTCATTTTCAAATTCAGGGCGCTCACTGCTGGCTGACATCCAGGCGCGTATTGGTGCAATGTCAGCGTCTGCGTCCTGGGCTTGGCTCAGCTCCCCCATTGTCCAGCCATTATCGGTGAGTGATTTATGTTAGGATTTCTGTATGTAATGAGATCCTCTCAAAGAACGCTAGATTCTCACCCGCTTGGATGCATCTTGTCTTGTTCTGATGCATTTTGCACCCTGATCCTAAAGGCTTCATCTGATTGCCTTAAAATTCTGTCTGTAGCATCTTAAGACCTGGGACAAACACTGGGGCTAAAATCTTTTGTTTCCGAAATACTATATGACGGGGGCGGGGCTTCAAAGTTTTCACTTAAGATTTCCTTCGCCGCAATGGACAAAATGCTTAATAACTCTTTATGTACATGTGAAGTTTTGGATTTTGCTCAATAATACATTAAAATTACCACAGAAGTCATGTCAAAATAGTGCAAATTCTGAGGTCGACTTCAAATCAGACAGGCGGAGACGAGCGCCAGAGAAGAGATGAGAATCAGAAGAGATGTTGAAGAAGCTAATAACAAAAAAAACAAAAAAACACATCAAATCTCCATGTAGTAGCAACGGGGATGGCTCATGGGGTCAGGAGAAGTGAGCGGGAGATGGGGAGTATGAGGTGCCGTTGGGGACAAAAGTCAGGAATCGCTTCACACTTCTGAAATGCACTCTTACACACCAGTGAAATTGTTGTTGCTCATGCATACTTATGAAACGCTAATGTTGAATTTCAAACATGGGACCTTGAGATGTTTTCCTTCTTAAGACGTTAAAATATCAAATTTTTCGCCATGCCCGATGAGACTGCAGACAATGAATTTTCAGCACTAAAAAAACGGAGAGACCGCCCCACTCAACATTTATCTGTGCCTTTTGATTAGGTATCTCTCATGCCATCAATATACCCAAAAGAAATAAAAAGAACACAAAAAGATTATAGCAATGGCTTCTTGGGAGCCACTCAGCCTTAGCCATTGAGATCTGCAAGCGAGGCATAAAAACCATGAACAGAGACAAGGGAGCCTTCATCCTCTCTACCACCTGGAGCAGCATCTTGGCGGAGTGAACGGACAGCGGGGGGCGTGACTTGCCTTTATCGTGACGTGCATGATTTACTAGTAACAAAACTGCACAATGCCGGCAAATAGCAAAAATACAACATTAATAACACCCCCCAGTTTGCGAACCCACAATGGAGGGTGTGTCTCAGTATGCCACATCGACAGCCCGGGACAAAAAGAGACTGGACAAGTTGCAGATTGAACCGTGCGGTTCCGGTCGAATTCAATCAGAAGGATATGAATGTTGATTAATTGCCACAGCAGACAGGAACCCTGCTCGTGGGTCCACGCCACTGCATCTCCTCCCACTCCTCCCGCCCATTTATTTAATTACTCCGACTTTTACCTGCTGGTACGCCGTACGTGCAGATATCGGAAGAGGAGTCCTTTTGGTGAGTGATGTTGACATTTTAATAACGTCTCTCTCTACCATCAAATTTCAATTGAAAATTTGAGGACAAAAAACAAAATGTCAAACATCGTGATGATGCCAATAATATACATGTTAAAATCTATCAGCATTCATTGTAGAGATCTAAAGTGAAGCTTAATGATCCATTACCTGCAGGTACAGAGTCTTATTTTTGCCTTCCAGTGTTGTGGTAATAGCGGGGGATTTCATTTGTCTGGCTTTATAAGGAAGACGGGAGGTTTACTGCGGATGAGAAGAAGGTGGCACGCTGACGCGCCCGTGAGACGTTTAACAACGTCAAAGACGTGCGTTGCAAAACCGAATAATATTCCAGATACATTTCAGCTGGGAAATTTGCCTCATTTCTTCTAAGTCCCCTTTCCAGCGGGGAACTTTCAAACATTGTATCCGACCACTGAAGGCTGTTGGCGGGCGCGGCGCGGCTCACAGCCCGCACTCTTCAGTGGCCCAAGGTACCAATATCTATGCAAAACATCAGAAAGTTTATTTCATGCTATTCATGCAAATATCACATGGAAATTGGAAGAGATGAAAAGGAAAATCCTAACATTGCATTGCATTTATCTATTTAAATTTAAAAATGTATGTTCATGGTAACAATGTTGGTCAAATCAAAAATTTTAGATCTTAAAATATAAAACTATGAAATATTCACCAAAGCTAAACAAACAAAAATAAATGTTATTAATAGAATGAGGAATGAAAAAAAAATCGATATGCAAGCTTCAACTCTTTTGTGACTATATTTGATTTGTTTTTATTCATTTAATTCTATTTTTAGACTGTTGCAGATGAAGGCGCGCGCGTATGGTAATGCTCTCTTTACTGTGTTTCCTATGTTCGAGGTGCGGGGGACTTACGTCAATGTAATGGAGCAAGGGACACTTCAATGGCAGTGTTTTCATTTTAAAAGGCACAGCATGAGCACCCAAAAAACAAAGTTGTTTGGCCACAACTGCGGAAACAAATTACAATTCTGTGAATGACTAGTCCACTTTTCTTCAAAACCAAATCAATGAGCCTAAAGCAGAGGGGTATAATAATAAACGACACATTTGAACGCCACTACAAGAGCTGAACTTCTTGATTTGTGCAAAGCGAGTCATGTGTCGGAGCCACTTTTGTGATCCTGGCATGGAAGTCCATTGTTTCAGAGGGGTCTCGTTCAAAGAATCCCATTTGCTGCTTACAAGGCCAAGTTTAACTGGCAACACTTGTGCTCCGCCGGAACGTGAACCTGGGACGGACGCACAACGTGCTCCGCCGGCTGTTCGATCGGCACGTCAGAATAGCTTAATGGCGTCTGGCGACAAAAGCGAAGGTAATCTCCTAACGGGCCGTTACGAAAAAACAGCCTCAATGGCAGCGGGCCAGCGGCGCAGGGGGTCAACATGCTCCTGAATGACATCAAATAATTTTAAAGTCGGAGTAATTAAATAAATACAAAAAGAATGGCTGGGGAATAAAAGGATGTGTGGACAGGAGGATGGGAGCAGCTAAGTGGAAACTTATGTTTAGCTATGTGTCTCTTTACTCCATTTTTTGTCTGTCCTATACGGTTCACTTGTGTTCCATTCCGTCCTTTTCTGTTTTGTTCAATTTTATTCTGCTTCGCGGTTCACCTTTCGCGGGTTCAGTGCTTCGCGGGTCTAAAAAATATTCGGGGGCATTGTAGTTTCGCCGAGCGGCACGACGGGGCGCTGGAGCGGTTAGACGGACGGCCATGACTGCCAGCTAGCGGGTGGTTAGTTCTACTCATGCCTTATATATATATATATATACGGGATCCCCTCGGGTTTTCGGGACGATCTCGCCGTAAAAATCTGAACATAATTTGTGGATTGCTGCTTATTCTGGCAGTGTATCTAAGGGTATATCGAGGCTGCACACTGCTATTGCCTTAGTGAATGAGAGTTGCTAGGTAACTGGAGAGCGGTGTACATCACAGAGAGTTGTCAGTTGTGTTTCTATCTATCTATCTAATTTATCAGTCTGGAAAAGATTACAATGTTATCAATAAAGCTTTAAGAATACAGCTAACCATGAGGACAAACATTAAACATGAAAGGAGAAAATATAAAATATATATTTTCCAAAAATGAGCCAAAGAACACAGCATCAACTCATCCAGGGGGTCACAAAGAAACCCAGGACAACATTGAATATCGTGTCCGGGGGAACGTGCTCTTCTTCGTCCACTCTCCTCTTCGCCCACGCTCTTCTTCGGCGCACACCGGCAACTTGAACATCCCAGAATGGGTCGTCAAGGCAGCCGTCTTCAGGGCCTGAATATCCTCACATTTAGCATGTCAGCTTTTTACACCTCCAGTTGAGCCAAAGAGCGAGCGTCTAACATCCCAGGTTGTTTTATTTTACTTCCCCTCACCCTGCGCTGTGAGGGTGTGAAACAACCGAGCGAAGGCACTTTGGAACGGCCAATCTCCTACATAGAGAGATGAAGAAAGATTAGTTGTAGTACAAGCATAGTAACTATTCATAAAATCATATTCTAGTCGTAACAATGCAACACTCAGAAATAAAAAAAAAAAAGTGAAAAAAAAATGGGCGTTGCGTTCAGGTCGCAGTCGGTGCCCGAATAGAGAATTTATAAATATTGATCCTATAGTGATTATTGTGTGTTGCTTGTGGAGTGCTTACCTGTGGTGTTAGGATGGCCGACTAGTGGATTTTGATGAAGTAGCAACAGATTTTTATTTCATTTTTTCATAGCACTGGTCAAAATGAGTCCTGGTTGGCTTCACCCAGGTTGGGGAGACCATCGGGCGGTAGGAATGGCATTTTTGCAACAGCTGCAACGGACAATGGAGAGAAGACTCCTAGGGGCATTGTAGTTTCGCCGAGCGGCACGACGGGGCGCTGGAGCGGTGGAAATGGGCTGTTTTACAGCGTAGTCATTTTAACTCCAGCAGGTGTTAAACCTTGCACTTAGTGTATATGTCTCATCTGAATGTTAAATAACTGCTTTGGATTCCCTGACATGTGGAGAACTTGGATTTGCGGATGAGGTCGTAGAGGCGCGCGGCGGGCGTAACGGGCCGGCCCGCCCCCCTAAGTTTAACCGAATGGAAGCTCCGGAACTTGCCCTTCGACTTTCGTACCCGGGAGACCCCGTCTCGCCATGGCATCACCAAATGGTGGGCCGCGGTCCGGATCCGGACCGACCGATGGTTCAGACCGGTTCATTTTGTCTTCTTATTATTGATATTTGACTGATTCATTAAAAGCAGACAATTATGTTTCATGTTTAATATATTATTTCAAGTTTTGTGCAGGCTTGGGCAAAGCTCGTTTGCTATGAGAGGCATTATCTCATAAGGGAAATATTGGACAATCAAATTAATGACTGCCCAGGTGGTACTTTCAGTGGGCTCTGTCTGAGGTGGGAACTGAATATAAACATATAGATGTCTTCAGGTACAGACTAACTGTCAACTAATTTTCGCAATTTTCAAAATCACTAGCCCACGAGCCGGCTAGAAAAGACTCAAGACATTGATCTTACTCTATCCCTATTTTTGTGACTTTTATTAAATTGCTTTCTTGTCAATAGTTTGATTTAGTAGTGGGACTTTTTTTTCCCCCAGCACCTCTGCGTGCTCATGAGAGCTTGGGGGAAAGGGGGCGCATTCATTTGTGTTGGACTGTGTGGGAGGCGTCGCATTTTTGACCCCCGAAACATGCACAAAAACAATGGGGACCTCGCAGCGGTTATGTGAACGGCGGGCCGGATTAAAATGTTGGATTTTTACACAGATGCCGTTGTTCTCGCAACTTTCTTTTTTTTTTTTAATCTGGGTTTCGAACCGGAAATGGCTGAATATTGGCAGACAAAATATGCGAGTGACTCACCGTGGTGACCTGCAGTCAAGTCACAACAACAACTAAATTAAATTGTTGTTTATTTGCTATTGATTTAAAAAAAAGCAACTAAAGAGCAATTGAGCGATAAATCACATCATGTTGTACTCTGCAACCTTTCTGAAAGTGATTGGTCATTGTTTTCTGAAGTCAAAAGAGATGTTTGCAAATGACTTCTTTTGATTACACACAAAAGATGAGCAGTGTGTTTTCAAAAAGGACGACAATGAGCACAAAGTAATGACTGTTGAGAGAATGAAATTCAAGGATTTAGACCATTTTCAGTGAAACAATGGCTCTACATAATTCTTGAAATTGATGTTGGTTGATTTGCTAATTGATTAGTTGTCAATCAATTAATGAATTCAGATCGGAGTCTTTTAAGTGGTGTAGAAAAGGCTGCTCAGAGACTGTGACACCGGCTCCTTTAAGGGGGCGGAGTTTAGTGCTCCAACTCACGTGCGTGGGCGTGCGTGCGTGTATATAAGAAGGAGGAAGAGGGGAGAATCGTGTCAGTCTGTCTATCGAGCTAAGTTTGAGTTGTAGTCCATATTTATCCTGCTTTGAGTTGTGCGTGAGACAAGTAAGTGACCGCATTAATAACACTGTTCGTTTGTCTGTCCAATCCACGTTTCACTGCTCATTGGGAACATGCGATGTTCAATGTTTATTATTTTCCCTTTAGAACCACACGAATAGAGCGTTTGAAGCATCAAGAAATGTGTACTTTGACTGCAACTTTATTAAAAGACCTGAACCACAAGACCATATCCTCATTATTGGAGTTCTAACCGGACTCTCAACAGCGATTTGCATACTCCTCCCAGCACTAGTCAGTTTCATAGTTTTCTACAAGTGGTGCAGGTGTCATTGCAGCATAAACGAAAAAGATGCATGTAATTGGATATCCTCCAATCAGAAACGGTCCATTTCCAAATTGGGGTCCAAAAGTCCGATACTTGGAAACCTGCCGATGTCAATGAAGTGTAAATGTGCAGATCTCACGCTCTTTTTTTTTTTTTAAGCTGTCCATGTGTGCTTGGCAGGAAGTTTCACGAGTTCTGTCACTTTGAACGCAGCCAAATTGTTTGTGTCACTTGAACATAAATGTAAATATACACGTTAAAAAAAGATTTTGAAAACATAATTTAACACGTCGTCATGCAGTGGAAATCCAGCCCGAGGCTTTGTCTCAATTGTCAATGTGTTATTATTATTATTTTTATTATTATTTTTTTTTTTACGCTTAAACGTCAACTAAGACAATCAATCCTCCGCGTGTTTCAATTCAACAGTCCCATATATTTTGAAGTGTCGCACTCATGAAAGCTGCTGCTCTTGGCACATGGCCGGGAGGAGCTTGTCCACCAGGAAAGTCTTTTTTCAAACCATTTAGTGTTCGTTCCTAATCTGATCCGTGTGTCGTCACTTCATCGTCTGTAAATATTGCTGATTGGATTGTAACGATAACAGGAAAACGGTCATTGACAACTTTTCATGATTTGGAATCTAATCTAATTCTGTTCACTCAAATATTGATAATTAAGTGAATGTGTGATCAACAAAAGATGCGTGCAAAGCGATGACTCGTGTTAAAGTCAAGACAAATGGAAATATTCGGGAACTGAACACCAAGAGCGAGCAATAAGGAGAGCGAGCGGGATTATTTCTATGAGTGCAGTTGATCGCTCATTTTAAAAAAAAAATTTGGACGAGGCGCCTTATAATGCTTTTGACGCACATTTCCAGACATCTTGTAAATTGTTTACTGCCACAGAAGTGCTTAGCTCTCATCCTCCGCCTGGATGGACTCGGCGGCCTAAAAAAAGATAACATTCGATTGAGATGGTGAATCCAGGTGGGAACTTTCGCGGGTTCAGTGCTTCGCGGGTCTAAAAAATATTCGGGGGCATTGTAGTTTCACCGAGCGGCACGACGGGGCGCTGAAGCGGTTAGACGGCCGGAAAACAGCCCTAATAGGGAGTACAAGTAAAAAAGTTGTTAGAAAAATAAATCCTATAGTCCAAAAGTGCTATGTATCTTTAATGCTTCATTTTCCTAGTCCTCTTGCGTTGACGCCAATTGAAATTTCAGCAATTGTATAATAAGCTATTTTGTCCAAGGTCGCCCTCATATATGCTCGGATGACTGTTTCGAGGTGCTCATATCACCTTTGCAACCGATAAAAATTGTCCAGTATTTCCCTTATGAGATAATGCCTCACATAGCAAATGTGTACAGTGCGAGCTGAAAATGCATTTACAGCACTAAAAAACCAAAACACTCCATCCATCTGCTCCTGGTCCAAAGGGAGCAGTTTGCACGCCTCCTGGGGAGACTTTCAGGAGCACACGAAATTACACCAGATTTTGATGGGACCACTTTCGACGTAGCGAGGGTTCACTGTATGTATAAGACCAAGACCTAGCGTGTATTTACAGGTTTTCTGAAACAATTTTTTTAATCTGCAAGAAATAAATTGTGGGTTCGAATCCCGCCTCAGACAGAGCCCGAATCAAAGCAAAGATGAAGGCTTGAGTAAAACACTGGATGCGTTACCCCAGGGGTGGGGTGGGTAACGGTAGGGTATTGCCTAACAATGACTCTTGAACGAAAGCAATTAAAGATGCAATCTTTGAATTATGCAAATTCAGCCGCAGGAACAGTGGAAAGGACAAATGCAAGGGAGATAATTAATTTGGTGTCTTCCGTTGCTGCCCGGGAGCAACCGACGCTTTCTCCCTGATTGCGCAGACGTCTGGCGGAAGAAAAGGCGGCGGGGAATCATGTTTTTCATGTGGTAGCGTAGTGGATAGTGGTTAGCACGTCAACCTCAAAGTTCTGAACGTATTGCTGATGTTGAACAAAGACATAATGGCCAAAAGAAGGCCAAAACCCTACGGTTGCAGCTACTCTACAATGGTTTCAGACTTGGTCTCGTCGCATTTTGAAAGAGTTTTTCCACTTCAACCTGTCGAAGTATAAAAGCATTGTGCACAATCGTTTGGGTTTATTGACATCAAACGTGAGCCCACAAAATAAAAAGGGCGTCAAAGTGAATTTCCGAACATGCTCTTAAATAAACATCCAATTATTAATGATTTTGACACAGTCTGGGGTCTGTTGGTCAGAAAGTCCTTAATCCAGATGCGTGTGAGGGCAGGGAGGCCGAGAGTGTCCGGGCCTGACCGAGGTGGACGCCTTCCTCCAAGCATTCATTTATTATCGTTACACTTGAATAAAGGAAAAATGGTACCGAACGACAGGCACCGACCACCTTATGTCCACAGCTTCGATCGGCTGCCTCAACGGCCGCTTGACACCGCCCGTGCCCGGGGAAGGTGCTCCTCTTCGGCTTAACTGCCACGCACGCCGGCCGGCCTCGAAATTTACATTGGAAACGGCTCCCGGGCCGCGCTTCTTAATTCTTTGGGGGTATTTCTTTACTGTTATTGATCAAATTGTATGAATGACCATGATCCATATGTATGTATCCATAATTGCATATATCTTTCTGTTACAATTTTAAAACACTACTATAGTAAACAATGCATATTGAATTACCATAGTAGAATTTTAGGTCCAGATGAATCACTAGGAAACTACGACAGGTATTTGTCGCCCCGCCAAATCGATCCAATAAAATCACACTTCATCCATCAGCGCTCCTCCTTTGTCTCGCCTTGAAGACTCACGACGATGCTGACGTGGACTTGTGGACTCACAACGATGCTGATGTTCTTATGACAAAGATGATTATTAACTGCATGTTTGTTGCAAGAATATATTGGGTTGCTTTTCCAGTGGAGGAAAAGAGAATGACACTCTGCTGGAGGACTGCGACGCGGGTTTGGCGATCTGTCAAGTGGATCTGACGGCCGCCAGCATTCGAGCCGTCGGTCGACGTCTCGACCTAATTTTTCTTCAGACATTCTGTAAAATTGTATGGACTTGAAAAATGCGTTCCAATGAGCCGATGATATTCGTTGTTGTTGCTTTCAAATGAACGTCAAATTCACTGCCAACACACGCCAGACTGGAAAGTCAATGTGCAGTTAGACGCGAGCGTATCTCGTCGGTACCAAGCAAGAAAAAAGCAAACACAACACAACAGCGACACCGTGCCACAGTGTCTCTCTTCCAGCCTGTCTCTCATCTCCCGCTGCAGTGGCTATTTTTAGAGCCTGCAAAATTTTTAATGCTAAAATAACACCATAAACACCTTTGTGACATTGTTGCGACTGTAAACAAAGATGAGCGGACGTCGTCTTCATTTATATATATAATAAATATATAAATATATATATATTTATATATATATATATACGAGGAGAGAGAGAGAGAAGAAATTTGACATATAAAAAGCGAAGACAAAAGATCCTCTTCCTTTGCTGCCCGAGGGAGGATTTGATGCCATACTGCAGGCTTGGCGATCATCCTCTCCAGCGAACCCAGCACGGCACGGATACTGGACAATCAAATTAATGACCCGTCTTGAAAATTGTGACGAACGCCGTTGGTGCGCTGGACACGGATTGCTTTTGAATATTGTTCCGCCATCCGGGCACACCAGTTGCCAGGATGGGATGATCGTGTTGAATGCCGAGCTGAAAAATAGTCAATCCAAACTAAGCGCGACTATTGGTGTTGCAAGATGCCCTGTAATGCGGAGCGTCGTGCGTATAGTCTGAGATCGTACCAAGCAAGAACAAAGCAAACACGGTCAAGAGAGCAATTCTTACGTAATGAAGTCATTTGGCGACATAACAGTGACACAGATGCTCTGAGCCAAACGTACTCAGAAGGAATCAATGCGACGTCCGCTGTTTGGTTCTCATGATTATTGTTGGCTGTATGTTATTATTGCCGCTAGAAAAGACTCAAGACATTGATCTTAGAGTAAGATCATTGTCTTGAGTCTTTTCTGAATAATTTTTGACGCGAATATTACATTTCGACGTCCTCGTTTAAAAGCTCATCAAACAACAACGATTCACTAAATAGTGAAATGTACTGACATACCTAATGAACTGTCTGTTTGGCCATATTAGCTGTCTTTAGCACGTCACAGAACGAAACACATTGTTTAAGTTACCACTGGGCCTTGCAAACCAACACTGCTGGAGTGTGGCACTTGTGGGTAGTTTTGAGAATAAAAATAATTACCCACAACACAGAGAGCATGTTGAAGGAATCTTCAAAATGTCTGTGGGAGGCGACCACGACGAACCCTTTTGAGATAATGCCTCTCATAGCAAATGTGTACAGCGCGAGCTGAAAATGCTATGGATATTAGCACGGCTAATATAACTAAACTGAAAGATTCTGGGTCGGCTCCTGTTACATCGACAACTAACATCGACACAAGGCTTTCAATCATGTGTATACACAACACTCCGGTAATGGCAGAAATGAACTTTTCTTGTTATTATTATTATTATTAGGGCCTGAGCAGCGACCGCTGCGAAGTCCCTATTGTTTTTGTAGAAATTATTATTATTATCTTTGCATGCCTGACGTTCTGGGCAAGCAATACTACAGCATCAAAACCTGTTCAAGGAAAATGTAATTAACTTTGGATTGCTTTATAAAACAAATAGATAATCAACTCACCCAATTTTTCAGAAGAAGACGCAGAGACAACAACGTTCAAAGGAAACATTGCCATTTTCTGGCAGCCTGGAAAGTCATTAATTTGATTGTCCAGTATTTCCTTCATGAGATATTGCAACACAACACATCGTCAGTACGTTCAGCTTTCTTCATGTGAGGATGTCAGCCATTTTCCATGTGTTACTGAATGTACTGTCCCGTGCAAATGCCTTAGTCACCATTAGATTTGCTATTTCAGCAAACCTTTAATGACCTCAAACTATACCATTAGAATTTCAGACAGTGGAGACAGAGTATTTGCTTGGTACTTTCAATGGGCTCTGTCTGAGGCGGGATTCGAACCCACGCCTCCTGGGGAGACTACGACCTGAATGCAACGCCTTAGACCGCTCCGCCATCCTGGATCATTTTGGATGCAGAAAAGAATTATATTTTCCAAACTAATGAACCTCATAATCAGCGTTGTTTTATTGCCGAACAGTGCAATGCCAGACGCTCTCAGGCTGGAACAACGGTATCCGACCACCGCTTCCACACAGCCCAGAAACAAACAATTAATACTAGTCCAAAAAACAAAGAAAGCCCACCCTGTCCCATCTGTTGGCACCGCCTGTGCCCGTCATCCTTTAACCACATGTGAGGCTGTTACAATCGGAATAAGAGCGATACTTCATGATTTGGTCTAGCGTATTGCAACCACATTGTTATTCAATTTGTAGTTCTGAATTTTTAATACTTTGTGTACATCTCTGCCAGTAGTCAAATAATCACTTCTACCAGCATTGCACCGCACCCCCCAGGTGGGCGGACCATTTTTTGGAGAGGTGCAATGCTGGATCTGGATCTGATTGAAACCTACAGGCACCAATCAGCTCAT
This sequence comes from Idiotropiscis lumnitzeri, assembly GCF_059441095.1. Classification (NCBI taxonomy): domain Eukaryota; kingdom Metazoa; phylum Chordata; class Actinopteri; order Syngnathiformes; family Syngnathidae; genus Idiotropiscis; species Idiotropiscis lumnitzeri. Next base: position 3,076,875 of record NC_142412.1, read on the forward strand.
CGATCTGTCTGCAGCTGTTGTATTCGCCCATTGAGAACATACAGCGCGTGGCAGCGGGTGTCCTGTGTGAACTGGCCCAAGACAAAGAGGCCGCTGAGGCGATCGAGGCCGAGGGCGCCACCGCCCCGCTCACAGAGCTGTTGTATGCCCCCCAGGAGCTGCGTGCCCATCGACGCCATGGGCCTCAACTTTATCTATGAAGGGTCAGGGATTTAATGGGGGTCACCGAGGCGTCCGTCCACCCGAACACCCCGGCGCGAGGCCGGGGCCGGCAAATCAACACCTCACATCACGCAGCAACCGTTGCGCAATCAGCCCTCGGTAGCTAAACTAAACGTTTCCAATGTAAATTTCCACCTTTATATAGTGTAAAAAGACATCCTGAAGCCTGGGCAGTCATTAATTTGTAACTCGCTCGTTCTCTACCGGCACTAATAAATTTTAGCAGCGTGTGGATGTTAAATGTGCTTGAACGTAAAATATATCCATCTTCACTGCACCAAAACAGTAAAATGGGGCCTTCAGTTTGCAAATCTAGCCTTGTACAGTAAACAGTCGTGGAGTCAGGTCATGCTCGCAGAATCTCACTTTAATTCCCACATCCCCAGGCCTTGTTCAGGAAATTGCAAGCGCATGCACGTTGCAATTTGTCCAGCAGCTATCTTTCTCCTAACCTTTAAACTAAGACCGGTGTAGATGTCCGACAGCGAGGGAGGGCCGGCTATGAGCCGCGCCGTGCCCGCCAACAGCCTTCCACGGTCGGATACAATGTTTCAAAAATACTTGCAAAAAATTATAAATAAAAAAAAAAAAAAAGATAAAAGTGTACAAAACAAGTGTCCCCCCCAAAAACGAAATGCCTGATACACCGCAGTTGATTAAAAGCCACTGGCAACCATTTAACGTGTCAATCACTAAATGAATAAAAAAGGGCAAAAGTCGGACTTTCAAAAATTCATAATTCACTTCCTGTTCATATTAGACGTTAAAATATCAAAGTTTAGCTGTTAATGAAGTTGTAATGCTCTCTTGAATGTCAGCCAATCACATGGCTGTTTGGCTGCTAATGCCAATACATAAATCCTGCAGAGATGAGATAATGCCTCTCATAGCAAATGTGTACAGCGCGCTCAGCCAAATCTCAGCGTGGCAATGCAGAGATAGAGCCCCAGGAGTATATATGAACATAAACCGCCTTTTCCCTCTCTTCCTGTACTATTTACTTTGCTGATTTATTTATTTATTTTTAATGTGAATTCTCCTAACCTGCAGGGGGGGAAAAAGTTCCACTCTCCACTCAACATAAACGTCACAGCACACCACAGTATTATACCGGTCCACTTTTTGTCAGCACTTTGGCCCCTTGAAACCGTGAAACTTTCTGTGCTTCCTTTTCCCCCTTTTCCCGTTTTCATACTGGGGATGTTCGACTCTAAAAAAAGAAAAACAAAACAACAACAAAACAAGAAAAAAAAAACCCACTGGCTTCTATTTTTGGTAATCCCCTTTCCCTGTGCTTCAACTGTATCCCCAGCTGCTTCTGAGCCTTCGCTCGTTACCATCTGTGCCATTTCAATTTTCCAGGTACTGTAGCAATCAAAATGTTTTGTGGTTGCATAAGTGTGCACACCCAGCAGACAATGAATTTTCAGCACTAAAAAAACGAAACTTCATTAACAGCTAAACTAAACGTTTCCAATGTAAATTTCCAACTTTATATAGAGTAAAAAGACATCCTGAAGCCTGGGCAGTCATTAATTTGATTGTCCAATATTTTCCTTATGAGATAATGCCTCTCATAGCAAATGTGTACAGCGCGAGCTGAAAATGCATTTACAGCTTATTATCATTAAAGGCTACATGATTAAGTTTGGAAACTTTGAGGAAGCGTTTTGGCTGAGTTACTTGGGCTCAAGCAAAGAACAGAGAAGAGAAGGGTAGTAGGCATCATTCGGCATGTTGCATTCGACCGCATTCTTGTTTGTTGCTCATTTTGTGAATACATATTTTTCCATGTTCTGTTAATCCATTCCATTGTTTTCTTTACACACGGGCAGTCATTAATTTGATTGTCCAATATTTCCCTTATGAGATAAGGCCTCTCATAGCAAATGTGTACAGCATTTTCAGTTAAAAGCAGACAATTATGTTTTAATAACTCAAATTCCACAAAAGCTGTATTAATCAGAATGTCGTGTTTCAACGAGTGGAGGCACATAGAACATATTATTGCAAATATTTTTTTTTTTGGGGGGGGGGGGGGTTGACTTCCTCTTTAAAGTAGTGGTGTAGTATCAGATGATTTTTTTTCCAAGTCCGAGTATACTCGTACAGCATTGTGCATCAAAACTAACACGCTCTAAAATGGGATTTTCAGTTTTCGCGGGTGGTCTCGGAGGAGGAGGGCATGCTCGCGTCACAGTAAGCCGAAGAGGAATAATGGGCAGTCATTAATTTGATTGTCCAATATTTCCCTTATGATTTTGGGCTTTTGCCCCCGCCGGAGCAAACCCAGCCACGGCCTTGCACGCTCATATGTGCATGTTCCCTTGTTATTATGATTCTCAACAAACCTTTCAACCAGATAGAACAAAGACCGTTATTATCTCATAAGGGAAATATTGGACAATCAAATTAATGACTGCCCAGGCTTAATGCTAACTCAAAATGTAAAACACCATAGGCTGCGAACAAAATTAGTAGTGTTGTTCGAGACAACTTTTTTTCAAACAACACACGCAAAAAATGCAAGCGCCATTTGAATCTGTATTACCAAAACATGTGGACTGCATTGAATTTATCTACAAGCTCGCCGGCGTCAAAGAACATAACAAGGTGATCCCGTCCGTCCCCGACGTTTACCGGTTTGTGAAAGCCCTTCCGCCACAAGTCATCTTTCATCATCTGAACCTAAGGAGGAGGTCTTCTTTGCCCTTCCGAGAAAACTCAACCGCCAATTTTGATGACTAAAAGCATTTCAGAGAAATGCTCATGGGCTGACCTGCTTTTATCTTTTTTTTAAAGCTTTTTTTTTTATGTTTTAAAGCACAACTTTTTTTTGTGGGCAAAGTGTTGCTTAGTGAATGAGCGAGTTGTGGTTTCACTTGCCCAACAAATGACTGTGGTTTTATATTCAAGCGGCAATGCAGATGTGACACAGGCTCCCCTCACAAAAGTCTTTGTTATTGGGTGGAAACCTTGAATGCCTTGTTTTAACTCAAATGCTCGTGCCATTTTTCAGAGTTCCTTCCGAGACAAGTTTGCCCGAAAGTGTTGTGCTTTTGTATCATTTGAGGATAATTTATGGAGGACTTCAGATGTGTATTCACATTTTATCTTACAGAAGTACTCCCTTTCATGAGAGGAGCTCCAGCCAGCCTCTGCCGCAGTCTAATGGCCTGACCTATGCAGCCTCGCTGCTGCCAGATCTACCGAATCAACAAATCCACATCAGACAGTCTGACCCGACACCGTTAAAAAAAAATAAAATACAAAATATATTCTTGCTTTTTTAACCCACAATGGCCAAAGGATGGAAAAATGTAGGTTTGATTGCGGATACACTTGCTACTGACAAGGGTAAGATGATCTGACCTTATGAAATCAATCGTGTTTTTGCATCAATAATGGCAACGACCGACCGCTGAAGAAAATGGGCTGTGCGCAGGCAAGTAAACCAATCTGCAGTAGCCTCATTGGTTCATAGTAACACTAGACTGCAGTTCTGTGAGGGTGTGTATTTGATGGTACCAGAGGTCTCATCTGATGAAGACCCTGGAGAGACTGGTCGCCGTGCTGACCAGCGTGTTTATGTCGAGGTGCCTTTTTGATTACTTCAAGACATTCACTTACAATCAATAATTTTGAGAGGTTCCCACGCCTCCTGGGGAGACTGTGGAGTGCTTTGCACGCTCTGCAGCTTTGCCAGACGTACTGTTATAAACAAGTGTCTCGGAGATGGCTCGGCTTTAATAACCCTCTGCCCCCTGTCTTGTCTCCTTCTCCTTCTCACCATCTCTCTGGTTGCTCCTTTGTCGTGAAAAGTTGTGGGAGTGGCATTGCATTTGATTGTCCAATATTTCCCTTATGAGATAATGCCTCACATAGCAAATGTGTAGCTCGAGATAGTTGCCAAATAAACAGCTGAAAAGTGGTTCGCTTCCTATCGCAAGTATGTATCAGAATACAGTGGAACCCGTCCATCAAATATTTGGGGTAAAAGGAAAACTATTATTTTGTTAAATATACCCCCCAAAAATATTTTATCATGCGCCCGATATCAGTCTCATTGCTTCATTCAGCTGGACATCTCAATCCTTCATTTTGCACTTCCTCAACCCTCAAACGTCATTCATTTTCCCAATCGCACACTTCCTTAAAACAGTTCTCAACCCTTCATTCATTCATTATGTAAATTACTCGTCTTCTCATTGGACGCCCTCGCGTGCAAGCCTATCCCAGACGCTCACAGCAGAAAAAGGGGGGGGGCTCACTGTTCATACGCCAATGCATATGGACAAACAAAAGGAAACACATGCTCCTTCCAAGATGCTATGGCCTTTTTCAGGGTTCTGGAGAGGAGGCTTTGTCGTAAAGCTGAACCTCAGATTCAGGATCACAACGCTGATTATGAGGTTCTAAATATGAACGACAACTCGTGAAACTTTACACACACATCAGGCAGCGCAAATTTATCAATATTTTATAGCAGGAAATTAGAACACGAATGATCCAAAAAAATAGTTCTGAAACATGAACACTCGACTATACTGTGTATAAACGGATAATAACACAATGTATACTATTTAAACATGCATACACTTCCGAGGGCTGCAATTCAGGATCTGGCGTTCCTGTGTGGAGTTTACATGTGTTCCCCAGGATTGTGTGGGTTTTCTCCAGGTATTTCCTTTCCCATTCCAAAACTCGCGCTGTACACATTTGCTATGAGAGGCGATTTTTGTAGTTTTTTTTGGTGAATACCATTCCAACCTGTTTAGCACTTTATAGCTGAGCCAGGTAAGAACAAAATCTGGACTATTTATATCTCAGGTTACACAACAGCCCAGTAATTTGCATTTTCTAATTTCCATACCAAGTTGTAGGACCATTTTTTTCACCATTGTTCTGCAAATGTGGCAACCGCTCTCTACTCAACTACTACTGGGGAAAGGGAACTATTATAGTTTTGCTTTTTGTTGTCATGGCATGAGAAAGAAGAGTTTGCATGCTTACAGTATTGCAATATTTTTATTCACCACAATTTGAAATTTCAGTACATATGTTAGCTAGAGTCGTGGGGGTTGTCCGAACATAATTGGCACTGCCACTCCGTCTCCTTTCGGCATTTGCCGCATGTGTGCTAACGCATCCCACTCGGGAAAATCGAAGAAAAAGTGTGAGCCATCTGTTAGTGGCCATCATGTGGAAAACATCAAAAGAAACGCACGTGGTCCTCGGACTCAGAGAAAAGAGCGCCGCCTGTAGCGCGTTTGCAGGCATCATTGTGAATCCATCAAGGAAATGAAATTGCTAAATTCTATGATCAAGCCACTGATTGGCAATCATGACCCGCCATCGGAGGGCCGTAAGATAATAATGCACAGAGCTTCCACGTGTTTTGTCTGGCGAGCTGTTGTAACGAATAAAGACGTTTAAACACGCCGACATGAAAAACGGAAACGGAAATAACGAGAACATGGAGCGCTTCCGCCCAAAGAAAACCTGCGCCACTTTAGAAACAAGCTAAAGAAAAATTAAATAAAGCAATACGGTGCAGATTGCGGGTGGTGGCGGCGAGTCCAGGGAATGACTGGGAAATGTCAGAAATGACCAGTCGAGTTCCAGCACATGCTGCTAAAAATCCAAAACTTCACATGTACATAAAGAGTCTGTACCTGAAGACATCTATATGTTTATATTCAGTTATACACCTTTCGCCGTTTCCAATGTAAATTTCCACCTTTATATAGTGTAAAAAGACATCCTGAAGCCTGGGCAGTCATTAATTTGATTGTCCAATATTTCCCTTATGAGATAATGCCTCTCATAGCATCTGACGTGGGATTCGAACCCACGCCTCCTGGGGAGACTGCGACCTGAACGCAACGCCTTAGACCGCTCCGCCATCCTGGCAACTGGTAATGCTCTCTTGACTGTGTTTGCAACAATGTATATATTGAGAGTCATCAGCTCAGTGAGCATCCAAAGCGTCATTAACCGTCGGGATGCGCGGATGTCGTGACGTAAAAAGTCAAACATAAAAGTGTGTGTAGAAGGAATAAAATTCCCCCCCTAAAATCATCTGTAGTGATTTTTTATTTTATTTCAGGCTGTCTTCGTTATAACAGGAAGGCAACAAAGCGCCCAGCTGTAGAGGGGTAAAACAACTCAGTACGGTGACAGCAAGGACTTTTGCTCGTTGCAGTGATGGTGGTGCTTCGGAAGAGAGGGACCATTATTACAACTCGTATTCATTTTCCCTCCTTAATTTTCTGACGACTTGCACTAAATGGAATCAGCCAGAGTATGACCGCAATACTTCCACTCTGCTAGTTATAAACCAATAGAGCATTTTTCAATCACTTCTATGAATAAAAAAATATAAAAATTAATAGTATGCATCTGATAAAAAAAAGGAAAATGTCCCCTCGGAATTCAACTCTAGAAGCAAAACGGAGACATGAATCACATCTATATGCAATTCATTGTCAGCAGGACTTGGGCATGCCTATTTCATCTCAAAAGCCCAACCCAATGATTTATAGCTCTGGCTAAAAAACATATCCGAGCAAATGTAAGGTAGATTTTGTTAACCTGCCCCCTGGAGGCGTGGGTTCGAATCCCGCCTTTCACACATCTGGGTTTCCAATTATTAAAGTTGCATTTGAAAATTTGGAGAGCCAAAATATTTAGTCATTCTATGACTTGCTAACGAATAGCCATCCTCTTCGGCCTGACTTTCACGGACGCCGGCCTGGCTCCGGAGGTGAACCCTCGGTTATCGGACAACTTTTACAATCGACTTAAATGCAAAGACACAGCGCCGCCAAGTGGAATCAAAAATGTGTTTTTATTTTGGCTTCAGGATGCCTTTCTACACTATATAAAGGTGACACTAAGTCATAGGTGTCAAACTCTGGCCCGCGGGCCAAATTTGGACCGCAGTGTGATTATATTTGGCCCGCCAGGCTATACCAAATGTCTAAAATACAATTTTGGACGAATTAGCTGTTAATGAAGTTGGGCTGCATTGATGGCCTGGACGACACACGTTAAAGTGTTCGGGAATTGTAATATATATATATATATATATATATATATAAGCTTTACTACTCACTGCATTTTATACCAAAATGTGAGTTGCATATCATTCCAAAAACATCTATTAGTTTTTTTTTCTTCTCTTGGGTCTGTTTGGTTTTAACTAGCAAAGTTGTTGTTGTGTTAAAAGTACAAAATGGAAACAAGGGGCAAGTCAATCTTTCAAAATAAAACAGGAGTAGTTATGATTGTGGACAAGCAGCTGCCGGGGAATGATTGTTTTGACCACCCAAGTGTGTGATTGTTATTCCACGCATGGCTTTGAGAGTGATTTTGACTACACAAATGTCTGATTGTTATGCCACGTTAAAGATATGTGTGATTTTTTTTTTATGTTGCTCAATGAGGTAGTCGACGCCCCAAGATCGGTGTCTTTGGAGGCCCACCTTGCCAGTAACAGACCACGGTGCCCTTTTAAAACGTTTCCAATGTAAATTTCCACCTTTATATAGTTTAAAAAGACATCCGACTCATTTATAAGTTTGAGGGGGGAAAAAAAAAATCATATTTTTCCCCCTCAGGACAGGGTTTATGTTCAGGCTGTTTTTACCTTTAACGTTTTTTTTACCACTTATCCATGAGGAATTAACATTAAATGTGACATTTTACATGATTTACGTGTTTTGATTTTTTTTACTTCAACAGTAATTTTGCTGTTTTCACATGACCCATGAATGTGCTAAAGATGTACAGCTAATATAGTACAATATTTGCAAAGCATACAAATTATTTTTTAAAATTTAATATAATGATAATTAAAAATCGATTTGAATCAGATTTTTGCACCTTCCCCGGGCACAGGCGGTGCAAACAAATTTAAATCATTTTTGTTTTCTTTTAGAGAGTTTAGAAACCCACCGGTATTTTTAAAAAAAAAAAATGTGTCAATGCAAGCCCCGCAAGTTTTGGCCGTTTTTAACAAAAATGTGTCCATCACATTTAGTCATCCCAATTCGTTATAGTATGCGGAGGAAACGAGAGGACGATTGTCATATTGAAGAGGAGGAAGAATGATGATGAAGAGCAGGGAGACTGGGTCCTGAACGCGGCGCCGACGATGACGATGACGCAGGAAGTGACACACTACATTTCCACCTTTATATAGTGTAGAAAGGCATCCTAAAGCCTGGAAAGTCGAAAATGCTGTAACTACTGTTCATCTCATATGACTTGTGAAGCTCATTATTTTCCGGCCTATATTATAAATTATTCCTCACAGCTCAGCACACTTTCCCTCCACATATGTTGCCCTTTCCCCACCCAACTCGACCCCCCCAGCCTTTACCTTCTCCCAAATCAAAACAGCCATGTTTCATTTCATCATTGATTCATTTTAGCAACCCAGAAACAAATGCTAATCGAACAGAACACAAACTGTACAAGTCTCCCTCCTGAAATCAAATAGGATCAACGTTTGCCTACTTCCCAGGTTTACCCGGGTTTTAAAGTTGTACACATTTGAGGATACTTCAGCCCTGAAGACATCTACCAACTTATTTTTCAAATTATTATTATTATTATTATTAGGGCCCGAGCAGTGACCGCTGCACACACACACGCGCCACGGCACGATTGCTAGCTGCCCGCAGAGATGTCAAACACGATGATGCGCTCGGGAAGCACACGCAGTCGTAAATAAACATGCAGGCGCAGGCGGCCGTTGGTGACAAACTCTCAAAAGACACACATCACTTCGACTCACTTGTGTCCTCTTGAATGTGTTTGCTTTGTTCTTGCTTGGTACTTTCAATGGGCGATCCCCAGTATGGTGCCAGCACGGTGATTAGCACCTGATAGTTCTGAGGTTATGGGTTAGAATCTCGGATCCAACATTTCTGTTGGGAGATTGAATATTGTTGAGTGAATGCTGAGTGAATCCAGCTTGCCCAACATGTGTGTAATTAGCAGAGTGCATTTCCTAGTGATGGGTCAATGAAGCTTCAAATCTGCTTCATGAACCAGTTGTAGTATTCTTGGACTCTTTGTTCAACATTGGCCTGAAAGCACAATGAATTGCCATTTTTCAAAGCCTTTATTTAAACCAACAGTGCCATCTAGAGGATTTAAATAATACAGCAGCTGGTTCATGAAGCAAATTCGAAGCTTCATTTTTCCATCACTAGCATTTCCTGTTCATAGATTAATGTGAAATTATGGAGTTGATGCATTTAACAATGCTTTTATTGAAGACCTACTAGCATGTTTTCAATCACTGGACCGCACTTGAGCTCAAAGTTCAGGTTGGATCAGCGTTGTTTTTGTCTTTAAACCACATGTGAGCCCCAATCCCTTATAAGGTATGGGACACATCTTTGGACTCAATGGACCAGTCACTCAATCTTGTTTTTCAAGTTGATGGGAGTGCATGAAAAGGATTAGGACGCTAAAGATGATTATGTTCCAGTCATAGTTTTTTTCTTCAGCATTATCTCCTTAGGTTACACCAGTGATTTGTCTGTCAAGGCCAATGTCAACAAAACAAAATGTTCCGCACGTGACCCCGGTCACAGTCAAGGATCTCCGCGAGGCAAGTCCTTATTTGTCCCTGTTTCAATCTCTCTTAACGCACACACGCTGACAACTCAGAGTCTGTCTGTCTCTCAGCTAGAATGATTATCTAGCAAAGACCAAATCATTTTGGCTAACTATTAGCAGGCGATAACAGAATACGATCACAGAGTTAAGCATGAAACAGTGTTGAGGTTCCAGGTTTGAATCTTGGCTCAGGCCCTCGAGCGGGAAGTTGTCAAGTTCTGCACATGTGAATGTATATGGTTGTTTTTTCTGTGTCGACTGCGATTGACTGGCGACCAGTCCAGGGTGTACACTCTCTCACCGAAAGCCAGCTGGGAGAGGCTCAAGTAACGCTTTTTAATTTTTGAACGTTTTTTTTTTTTATGCCTTGTTTTATACACCAGATAGAAATTAAAACCATAACACGACACTTGTGTGATGATATCAGACACTGGGAACATGTGATGCAATTTCCCAAAGGCCTGACCCTCCTGTTTAAGTTGGAGTTGGATTATTTACTTTGACCATATTTAATAAGTAAGAATTAGGTGCAAATTTGACGCCACACTCGTGAGCAGTGTGAACCTGGAGTCAGCAGGCAATTAACCTCACTTGGCTCCATAAAGTTCAGAAATATGCCCGAAATAACCTCAGGGAGTTTTGCAGCAATATTAGCACTGTGATATGTGCATTAAATCAACTCTGCTGGGACGGATGTGAGTGAGTTGCTCCATCCAGCTGCTTGCACAAGTACCGTTCAGTTCTGCTTGAGTTTCTTTTTCCAAGGCGTTTATCCTGACTGAGTTTGTCATTTCGATCATATTTTAGTAGGCATGCCCTTTGCATAGGGTTTAGGTAACACAAATACACAATTTCTGGCCCGATTTTCATGGCTCGCACTTTTTAACTGTGGACGTGAGTGGTGAAAAGATGAATCATACACAGTGTTTGTAAAGATAATTGTCAATGTTTTATTAAATGAAAATGCGGGAGCCACAAATAAAAAGTCAAAATTACATTTTAAAATTTAATTGCTATAATTGTATGGCTCAGAAGTTGTTTTTTTTTCTACATGGAAAATTTTAATTTAATTATGACTTTTCTGCTGTAGTAATGTAGTAATAGACTGGCCTGCCAGCAGTCCAGACCTGTCTCCCAATTCAGTTTGAAAATTAAATAGTGTAGCGTATTTAATTGAATATAGATTGTAAAAGATTTGCAAAATCCTTGTATTCGGTTTTTATTTACATTTTACACAACATCTCAACTTCACTGGAATTGAGATTTCCTGAAGCAATCTAAAAGTATTTCACCCAAAGGCCTATAAAGGCTTACCGATCAATTTTGGCATTTGCCACCAAATGCAAGATTTTGCTAATTGGACAAATTTTCAACGCGGTTGAACTTAGGGGCCAGAGTCTGTCCGCACCCCAGCCCGCCGCGCGAGCGACCGCCGCGGCTCGGGGTGGGGGTCAAGGGGTGTAGTGGTAAGGTGTGTGGGGTATAGCGTTGCAGGAGAACGCAGACGTAAGAAATTTGACTATGGGGAAACCCTGAGTTGATTAGGAAATCGAAATGAAAAAAGTCAATTGGTTGTTGAGACATTAGCATACATTTGTGGTCTATCATGTATTTCAGGGGGGTTTTAAATAAATAAATAAATAAAGAATGGCACCTTTCATTTCACAGGGCACACCAGACGGCGTACCAGCAGGTAAAAGTCTGAGTAATTAAATAAATACAAAAAGAATGGCTGGGGAATAAAAAAATAATACGTTTTAATAATAATTTGTTTTTTTTGTTATAACATGAATTTCACTCTCTCTCTCCCCGTATATATATATATATATATATATATATATTTATATATATATATATTTATATATTTATAAATATATATTATATATATTGAACCATTTGTGATTTCTGGGCTAGGATGAAAGGTTTTGTTTACAGTCTGTGCAATGACTTGTATTGCGTGAAAGTTATCACATCTCTCACCATCAAGCTCTGCAGAAGCCTGATAGCGATTATGATTATCAGGCGTTGAATCAGGCGTTTTTTGGGGGCGGGGGCATTTTCATTTTCCACTTTTCCTGTTAAGGATCGCTAGGAGCTAGAAGAAGTCAGGGAAATATCTTATTTAACGTTCTGGCAACTTATTAAAGAATGTATCAGCCACACAATCGCATTTGTTGTTTATTTATTTATTTATTTTTTTTTTTATTTTGTCCATTAGTCAGAAAAGACTCAAGACAATGATCTTACTCTCTGCCGAATTTTGTGACGCCCGTGCCTGGGGAAGGTGCTCCGCAGTCTCCTCTTGGATAAAATGTCTCCTGACCTTGTCTTAAAAGCATCCAGAAGTGGTGAGTCAGTTTATTCACAGAGCAATGCGTATTTAGACGACGGATCAACATGGACAACACAGATGGAATTCGCAAAATTCGGCAGAGAGTAAGATCATTGTCTTGAGTCTTTTCTGACTAATTTTCAGTCGGTCGTTCGCGCTTGCTCCTCCCCCAGCGTTCAATGAGCCGAAACCACACATTGGAAACGTTTGGTTTAGCTGTTATTATGCTTTTCAGTTGTCTTTTTAATCGTACCTAATGGAAAAGGTGTTGTGAATTGTGTTTCGCACACGTTAAACATGCCCTACAAAAATGCAATTACCTTATTTTGTGACTGTCTTGAGCTAAAAAAAGACATACAATTAATACAAAACCTGTATCTCTCATGACGGAGAAGTAGCGCATCATAAACACCAGATGGCAATGTTTGTCGGGGCGCTCGGCGAAACTACAATGCCCCAAGGACGTTCAAGTGGAGCATACAAGAAGAATAAGAAGCAGCCAGTGGATCTGGATGAAGAGGAAGGACCCCTACTGGGCTCATAGATCAGCAACATGACCCCCGTCCCCCCTCCAGCAGGTAAAAGTCGGAGTAATTAAATAAATACAAAAAGAATGGCTGGGGAATAAAAAAATAAATCGTACACCTCCCGACAGATGCCCAACATCTGCAAAAGCCCGAGAGGTTAAACTAGTTAAACGAACATAGCCTGGGCTAAATCCGTGAGTCATGTGCCTCTTTTCGTTAGCGGATAGCTAGCTAACAAGCTAAGCTAACTACGCCGAAAAGCATCAACGCGTGAAGATGAGGTTATCGGGACACAAAGACTTAATGAATTATGTCGTAGTCCTTTAGAGTAGCACTGGACATCCTTTGAGAAAATTACAGTCAGTTCCACACGAAATCAGAAGAATTTAGCGGTGGGTGTTTTTGTTCCGGTGTGGACGGGTCGGTGGATGTGGTCGAGGTCCTTCGGAAGCTGCGCGCTTGCTAATGACGTCATGCTTTAAGCACGTATTTTTCAAATATATTTCTTTGCCTCTGTGTTTGTTTTAACACCTGGCTGTCTAAAACACTCAAGTGCTCGACATGAGAAATGAAACCATAATGTATTTCAAACTCAATTAAAAAAAAAAAAAACTAAAGTCAAGCCGAGTACATGAAACCAGTCAGGCGTGCAAAAAAAAAAAAAAAGAGAAGGTAAATATCATGTTTACACACACGGCTATAAATGTTCTTCAATATCCTGACTTCATTTGCTCAAACCACAGGCTAAAATATGAAAACTATGAGCTCTGTTATTTGATCAAAATACATGTTGTATTTTTCGCTGTCCTGTGAAAAATATATTTGTCCAGTTTTGGATTTTTAAAAAATGTTCACATTAACGTGATTCATAGAAAAATAAGAAAAAATAAATGTATTTATTTTTGTTGTATTCATTTGCCTCTTAAATTTGTTAATTGACTTAAAAAAACTGAAAGAGGCTTGGTTGTCCATTGTGTCATACCGTACATTTTTAATATGAATCTATTTTATAAATAAATGTTATTAAAACATTTCTAAGCTTGAGAATCAGGCTTCATTCTTTGTTATTTAAACAAATAAAATAAATAGCCTTTATCAACAGTGTTAATTGCAACACTTAGAAAAAGTGTACAGCGCCAGCAGACAATGAATTTTCAGCACTAAAAAAACGAAACTTCATTAACAGCTAAACAAACAATAGGGACTTCTCAGCGGTCGCTGCTCAGGCCCTAATAATAATAATAATAATAATAATAAAAGTAATAATATTTTCTATGGATCAGAGAGGCCATTGAGATCTGCAAGCGAGGCATAACTACAAGTTCGAAACCACCATAAAGAAAAAGTACCAGCAGCTAATCAGAGACATGCCAGAAGAAGACGGGTTCTCCCACCCAGTGAGCGAAGAGGAGGTGAAAGCAGCACTCAGAGCAACGAAGTCAGGCAAGGCAGCAGGAGTTGATGGGATCTACCCAGATATGTTGAAACACCTGGGTCCAGCTGCGATTAAATGGATGGCATCTGCTATCACTGATGCAATAAACATGGGTAGATACTGCCATCTCTGGAAAAGAGCTAGGGTCATAGCCATCTTAAAACCGGGGAAATCACCAGAAGACCCAAATAACTACAGACCAATATCCCTGCTATGCAGTATGTATAAGATAATGGAGAGGATAATCCTAACCAGAATAACACCAACCCTGGAGCTGAATATTCCTTGCCAGCAGGCAGGATTTAGAAAGCACAGAAGCACCACAGAACAGGTAGTGTTGACGCAGCCTGGCTGTGGAAGACGGGTGGGAGCGCTTGGGCTGACCTTTTTTCTTTTCTTTTTTTTTTTTTTGCCAGTTCCAGGTCACGAAATTTTTTGGATTTGGAAATTTCCAAGGAAATGCGCGCACTGGTTAAACACATCAAACAACAGCGGCAGGCTAGTGTTTGATCGATTCTGTTTGGAGGCCAAACACAACGATGGAGTTAGACATGAGACTCGGTAGCCCTACAAGGCCAAAAAAAACGATCCTTATTGTGAGGAACGGAACACCTTGTAGATTTAGTCATTCAAGCGAGTTTTTTTTTTTTTTTGTTTAAAAACCAGTATTGATCAGCATGGAACAGTCCAAAAATTTCCCTTCTTCAGAACAGTAAAAGCACAATAGACAAAGAGGTAAACACACTTTGTGTTTTTATTTTAATTTTCACGTACTGCACGGTGCGGCGGGTCGGATTAAAACGTTTAACGGGCTGCATGTGGCCCCCGGGCCGTTGTTTGCCCACACCTGATTTATACAAAGCTCATCTGTGAACGTGCTCTTCTTCGTCCACTCTCCTCTTCGCCCAGTCAACATGCCCGACTTGACAGATCGATTTCATTCTTCTTTGATAGTATATAATCTCGTGAACTATGCAGTTCCACATTACATTTCTCGAGGGCCCATCATGCGACACTCTGAAGAAGGCGAAAGACTCGCGGAGACCAACTTTATATTGTCTTGTCCTTTCACTTCCTGTAGCATGTTTTTAATATTTAGGGACCGCAAAATCAAATACCGGGATAAAGTAGCGTTGGAAGTATGACAGTTATAGGGAAAAAAATTTTGAAAGTCCCCCACAAAACCCAACTTTCATGAACATTTATTTTCTAGTGTCAGAAAAAGACCAAGAGGAGACCTGTCTGTCGCCAGAGACAAAAATGATTCTTATCATTGCATAGTGGCATTTGAAAACTAGTCGTTGAAGAGCACTGGAAAAGAATGTTGCATGAATCAGCATGGTCAGTGTGCCCGACAACCTGGCCTTTAAGAGGCATTAATAACAATTGACGGATCACACACAGTTGGAGACTGCGACATGGACGCAGCATTTTTTTTTTTTTTTTTTGCCCATTAACTCATTTACTGCCATTGACGGTATGACAAAGATGATGGTTAATCGTAGGTTTGTTGCCCAAATGTACCGTTACAACGCCATCACACATGACCAGCCTGAGATCAACCTTACGCAATCCACCCCACCCCGTCACCCTCACAACCAACACGCTGCATCTGTGTCACACTTTTCCTCGACATCTTCAGGAGCTTTGTGTCCCGTCTTTAAAAAGAACCCGCCCCCAACCCAATCCACTAAGTAAACACGCTCTCCCTCTTCCTGCCACTGAGCAACTACCCTTCAAAACGATTACAGGAGCGCCTTTGTGAACAGGTCAACTCTTAAAAACAGCACGACCTAAAAACCAAACACTTTGTGTCCGGCAACATGACTCAGATGATCCTATCTTCTTGCACCACAGGAAGTCGTCCTCCTCCTCGTCCTCCAGACCTCCCACCTCCGGGGAAACGCTGGTGGGCTCCTCTTGGACTGCAAGGCTGCTGAAGTCATGGCACGCAGAAACCTATAACACACACACACACACACAAGTTTTAGTTAAGCACTGTATAATTTTTCTTTTAAATGAAAAAAATGTAACATTTTATTCTGCTGTTTTAAAGTGCACAACAGAGAAGAAAATGTGAATTGAGGATCAGGTCACCCTACTAAGTATGGTAGTAACTAAGCACGACGTTCCTGCAGTCCAGACCTGTCTCCCATTGAAAATGTGTGCTGCATTGTGGAGTACAGAATGGGAGACAGACGGCGCACACAGCACAATGGCTGCGGTGGTCCCCCCCCCCGCCCCCTCAGGGGTTCACTGTATTCCTTTTACTTTACATTTTCTGTGAATGTATGCCTTTCTACACTATATAAAGGTGGAAACATGCGCATAGTCGTCACAGGATTGCTAAATGCATTTTCAGCTCGCGCTGTACACATTTGCTATGAGAGGCATTATCGTGTAATGTAATGACGGCCGTAATAACGGTATAATGCAGTCGACGTGAGCATGCATTGCGCATGTGAAGCAAACCCACTATTTCCTTCCAAAAAAATAGAGCTGCTTAAAAGAGAGAGAATGAAAGAAAAAGAAAAGAGAGAGAGAGAGAAGAAGAAATAAAGAAGAAGAAAGCAAGAGAAAAGATAAAGAATAAGAAAGCGAGAAAAAGAGTGCGAGAGAAGAAATAAAGAGAAAGAAAGAGTGAAAGACAAGAAAAAGAGCGAGAGTAAAGAAAGAAAAAGAGAGAGAAAGAAAGAAAAAGAAAGAAAGAAAAGAAAGAAAAAAGAGAGAGAAGAAATAAAGAAAAAGAGAGAGAATAAAAGAAAAAGAAAAAAAAGAAAGAAAAGGGGAGAGAAGAAATAAAGAAAAAGAGAGAGAATGAAAGAAAAAGAAATAAAGAGAGAGAGAGAGAGAGAGGAGAACATCAATATTCATGTATAATCAGTCAACAAGTTTCAAAATAAAGCACTTGCCGTCGGCAGTACCTGTATCTCAAACCAGAACGTCCACGCCCGTCCTCCTCCCCCGGAGATTCCATTCGGTTAAACTTAGGGGCCGCTTGGCACCGCCCGTGCCCAAAATGTTATCAGCAGTGTTTACTGTTTCCAGAGCCTAAATACAGTTTGGCTAAATAACACTTACAGCCTATTCGACAGGGCTCATCATGCATTTTCAATTGTCAGTTTTGAAACCTCTCATTCCAAACACAATGTTCAGGAGACGAGACAGGAACGTGGAGCGGCGGCTGGTCCTCGAAAAGTTAATATTAATGCTATCGATGATCTTAAGAAGGAGAAACCAACCGAATTTCCAGGATTCGTATCTGGAGGCAGGCCCTGGCATTAAGCGACCAGTTAATAGTTCGAATGGCGCAAAACCTGTTACTCAAGCCTGCAGCATTTACCCGTTCGAACAAAAAAGCACTAAAAAACCAAACTTTTATAACAGCTAAACCAAACGTTTCCAATGTACATTTCCACCTGACGTTTCCAATGTAAATTTCTACCTTTATATAGTGGCGAGCAAACGCGTCCTCGGCGACACTTCATTCGCTTTATGACGTTGGTTAACGTTTTTGGAACGTTTCTTAATCTAGTCATGGAAAAAGAACATATTTTTTATTTAGGTGTGCCGGTATATGTACATTTGGTTTAGGATCCAACCGTTACACATGAATAATCATCACCTGAGAAGGACATAACTGAAGGCCCGGGCCTCACCTGGTGTCCTGAATGATACCTCAGGCAAGATCATTTTTTCCCTTCTACTCTAAAAATGAATAAATAACCATTCACTATGCACTTTCCATAAGGTGCCTCTACGGACCGAGCACATGTAAGACGGCATTCTTCTCCTCTATGATGTAATCACTGGGGAGAGGTGGGTGTCCAGCGCAAGAGTAAAAATACCAACGGTGGCGGCGTACCAGCAGGTAAAAGTCGGAGTAATTAAATAAATACAAAAAGAATGGTTGGGGAATAAAAAAATAATAAGTTTTAATAATAATTTGTTTTTTTTGTTATAACATGAATTTCACTCTCTGTCTCTCTCTCTCCCCCCGTATATATATATATATATATATATATATATAAGTAATTTAAGGTGCCTTCAGTGAAGTCCTACTTTGTCCTACTTGAATGAATCCAAATGTATCTTAATGAGGACTGCGACCTGAACGCAACGGAAGATTCACACAGATATGCAATTTGACATCTTCACGCCTCCTGGGGAGACAATGTCTCATCTATCGTGATAGATTTTTTAAATATATATAAATGTATATATAATATATATTTGTATGGACGTTTTGGCAAAAGGCGTGGCTATTAAGGTGCTGAAAAGTCCATAGTACCAGTGGGACAGCGAGCTGCTGCACAGGACAAAAGGAACGCACATAACTGGCACATTGTACTATTCGTAGCAATTGATGAACTGAAAATATGCATTATTTTGTAAACACTTTCACCCCCCCCCCACACACAAACACGCATGCTACAGTCTTCAACATATTCAGCAGTCATATCAAACTTAAAATAAACAATCTGAATATTAAAACTTAATCCTGGATGCAACTACTTTCAGGTGAAACAGCACAGTGATGCTGCCCCCAAGTGCACTCAAAGGTTTGACTTGTCCAACCTGTCTGGCAGCTTGAAGCCTTCTCGGGTTTTCTCCTTCTAAAATTAGCTGCTCGGGCCCTAATAATAATAATAATAAAAATAATAATAATTTCCACAAAAACAATGGGGACCTCGTAGCGGTCGCTGCTCGGGCCCTAATAATAATTTTGTCCTTAAATTGCCAAATCTGCAATTACGTAGGTGCCAAACTGTGAATATGCCGAGGTTGAGTGTATTTGTTGAAAAACTGTCACGTTTTGTCCAATTTTTTTTTTTTTTTTTTTTTTTTTTTTGTGAAACAGCTGGAAATGAAAAATGTATTTAGCGCAGCCTGAAAGCAACCCTATGAACAAAAACCGTGTTGGGATATTCGAAGTCAATCGAGCCCATCCCTCAGAAGTCTCAAAGCCTGTCTGAATCCTCACAGGAAGAGGTACGACCTCCATTCCTAAGCCCCGCTGGGCCTGCAGGGAGAAGGAAGGAAGGCGGGGACCTGCGGAAACAGTGGAGAAAAGCCTCTGATCCAGAGAGAGAAGGTCTCATGCTGCTCCATGGGGACATCAAGCTCCGGTTGAAAACCTTACGAAGAGCAGAGAACTTGAGGAAACTTCGCAGGAAGAAGGAACACACAAGAACCCTGTTCTATAAAAATCCCTTCAAGTTTGTCAAAAATCTCTTCGCTAAGGACAAAAGCGGGTTCCTGCAAACTTCAAAGAAGGAACTTGAAGAGCACCTGGAAAAGGTCTACCAAGACACGAA
Source organism: Idiotropiscis lumnitzeri (assembly GCF_059441095.1). NCBI lineage: Eukaryota > Metazoa > Chordata > Actinopteri > Syngnathiformes > Syngnathidae > Idiotropiscis > Idiotropiscis lumnitzeri. Next base: position 3,096,345 of record NC_142412.1, read on the forward strand.
AAGGCATGAACAGCTAGCCATCCCACATGATATCCCCCCCATTCGACCACCAGAGGTCAACATCGAGACCGGCCCTCCAAAATGGAAAGAAGTGGAGAACATGGTGGGCGTGCAAGATCAGGATCTGCACCAGGACCAAATGGAGTGTCATATAAGCTCTACAAGAACTCACCAGATGTCCTACGCTATCTTTGGAGGCTAATGAGAATCGTCTGGCAGAAGGGGATAATACCAAAGGCATGGCGAAGGGCTGGAGGTGTACTAATTCCAAAAGAGAAGGACGCAGATATCAGTCAATTTCGGCCCACCAATCAAAGATTTTGCCCACCACTGGGTTAAATTAAGGTAATATACCTTATATAAAACTGACAGACACTGAAATGCATTGGAGGAAAAATGTTTGAAAAACAGAGATAAACAACCGTATACGTTTCCCACAAAAAAATTGCAGGGATAAGGGAAAAAAAAAGAAATATGTTGAATCTGTGAATATGCCAATCTGCGAATGCCTGAATTTATGTGGGGTCGGACTGTGCAATAAAAGCCACACAGAGTTTGCTACCCTTTCTCATTCCTTTTTAACGCAAAACGGGTTTTATGGTTTTTAACAGACTCATATAAGACTTGATAACTACTGCTTTAATTTGTTTGAAAATGATATTGAAATTAAACTGCCTGAACAGTTAAAAAAGTACATTTTAGTGGCAACCCAAAAAAATAAATGAAATGTCAAAAATTGATGTTGATGCTAAATTCTGGTTTGTAAATCAACCAAATCTAAGTCTACGCGCCCCTTATCTTAAACTATAGTTCAGTCAGTTGTTTAAAATGAGCGACACCAACACCCCCATATTCAAAAGGGACAAGATTTGTGCCGATTGTATTCACCTCCATGTGTTGTAGAAGAGCAAGGGGATGTTGAGGCCCACAGTCAGCCATTCTTGGGCACACAGGAACATGATACAGAAGAGCACATGGATCGAGTACTCTGGTAGCACCAACTAAAAGATAAGACGGACAGAGAAAGATGAGAAGAAAAGGAGAATGAGTCACAGAGCTCTTGCTCCAAATCAGTAAATCTGTTATACAACACATGACACTATATTGTGCAGTATGGGTCAGTTTGAGACGTGCACGGTTGACATTATGGCTGAAAACAAACTAAACAAGTTCGGTGAGGCATTTTTACTTTTTTATAAATAATAATTTAAAATAGTGTATTTTTGAAACATCTACAACTGTTCTAGTCTCCAAGCACAGAATTTAAAAGTCAAAGTTATGTTCCTTATTGTCAAACTGAATGAATTTCATTGCATGCACCGCCCCCTAAGTTTAACCGAATGGAAGCTCCGGGGCTGATTACGTGACTACATAAGCCGTCGCCGAGGATCGCTCGGCGTCGGATAATTATCCCGCGCCCCTTTAATAACGTTTAATGGAAGCGTATTGAGCCTTTCAAAAAATAAAAGTGTTACACACGTTTTTTAGTGCTGAAAATTCATTGTCTGCTGGCCTCCTGCGAGTTCGACTGCGTCAGCGAGATGCTGACCTTGCACATTTTCCCTTACGTACGGCGTTTTGCGCATGAGTCTGAGCCCCGACGGGACGCTGCTGGCCGTTACTCCGACTTTTACCTGCTGGTACGTTTGAGTGCTGATTTTTGAAGGACTACTCAAGATCGCAAGCGAGGCATAACAGCTGGAGCTGTAACAAAGCGCTTTCCATATGGTGTAATATAAATTAGCGGGCAATTAGTAATTTTCAGTCGGATTCGTCAAAAGGGCACCGTGCTATTCCACAAATACAAAATTTATAATGTATTTTTAAACTTGTAGGCCACTCCTCCCAACTGACATTCGGTACGCTGCGGTTCATATAGACTTGACTGGGCGCTGTCCTTTCACGTTTAAATCCATTTCAAAACGATTTATATTTTTTTATAGAAGAGATGATTTCGTGCAGCCAATCAAATTGCCCGGAAAACCCAATGCAAGGTCGCATTGACAGTTCCTGCTGCCCCGAGCGGAGGGAGGGAGGGAGGGAGGGAATGAATGAAGATGTCAGATGTGAAGTGAGAAACACGTGCACGTACGCGCTAAAGTATGTGATGTTAGATGTGTGCCACAATCCCGAGCATCTAAGAGGAAATTTGGAGTACAAATTGCGTTTTACAAGAAGGTATTAATCCATGTGGAAATGATATGAATGATGTATATGGGATTGAAATGACCCGCATTCGGATCCTTTCCAAGACTCACACACCCCTCTCGGAAGGATGGAGGCTGACCACCCACCATTTTGACCGCCCTGCATTGCCCCCCCTCCCGGCCCCGGCCCGCCGGCCGTGGCCCGGCCAGACTATGCTGTCTGCACCAATATCGTCTGACTTTTTCAACTTTTTCTTGCTCAGTTTGTGGTAAAAGCTTCTCTCAAAACTCAACGTTAACAAGCCACACAAGAACACACAATGGAGAAAACAGGGGCCCTCCGATGGCGGGTCATGATTGACATTGTTTTTATTTAAAAAAATAAACACATACTCATCCCATAAGTGTTAGGGGAAAAATCATTTGGCTCCGTGGGCAACCCCGCTGACTTGTGGGTTGTCAGACATCGGACATCCGGTTTAAAAACGAAAAGGACTTGCCAGAACCTCAGCCCCTGATATATATATATATATATATATATATATACGGGTAGAGAGAGAGAGAGAGTGAAATTCATGTTATAACAAAAAAAAACAAATTATTATTAAAACTTATTTTTTTATTCCCCAGCCATTATTTTTGTATTTATTCAATTACTTCTTTTTGTATTTATTTAATTACTTCGACTTTTACCTGCTGGTACGCCGTCCGGTGTGCCCTGTGAAATGAAAGGTGGCAAATGTTTGCAAATCAGTCTGTCTGTTGTGTAGTTGACGTTTTGTGTCGAGCTGAAGTAATAACTGCGTTATTCACTGCTGATCGATTTCAAACTTAATAAGTGGCGCTCCTGTTTTTTTCATTTTAATTACTCCTTTTATGTCCATTGTAGTCAAACCATAGCATAAGTGTGGATGAAATTAAGAAAAACACAATAAAAGTAATGTTTCACAAATTTCAATATGGTTGCGATCAATGTCGAATTGTGTGTTGACATGCATACAGTGTTCCGTGCGTGAGATCACCCAACGCATCTTCCCTTGTTAAATCTTGCCAGTCTTGTGCAAGTTAATAAACGAACGCCACTTTTGAACAACTCAAATATTTAAATATGCTGTTCAGGTAGTCAGGGTCACAATGGTGTAATAGAAGTGTAAATCCCCCCCAAAATAAACATTTTAAAAAGTCAACCTCTACTTCGCGGTTTTTCAGCGTTCGCATGGGGGGGAGGTTCTGGTCATCGGTAACCATAATAACTGTGATTGGATAAAAACACAGTCAAGAGAGAATTACCAGTTGCCAGGATGGCAGAGTCGCAGGTGCGCTGTTGTTGGTTAACTCCCTGTTGTCCCAGACCTACAGTATGATACGGGCAGCCAAGTTTATGCACCGATACGGGGAGAGAGAGAGTGAAATTCATGTTATAACAAAAAAAACAAATTATTATTAAAACGTATTATTTTTTTATTCCCCAGCGCCGACCGACATCTCATTAATATGGTCCGGAAAGTGCGCCAATGACCCGACACTGCGTTGTCGGTATGGGAAGCTTAAATAGTCGGCTGTGGGGCTCGGGGCCGGCAGGGGCCCTCCGATGGCGGTCGCGGCTCGGGCCCCAATAATAATTTCTACACAAAGAGCAACTTTGTGCTTCTGATGAATATTTAGCACGCCTATATAACCTCTGCGGCAGACATCGGTCATCTTCCCACATGACTACAGTAATGCAAAGAAAAAATATTCGGGGGCATTGGAGTTTCGCCGAGCGGCACGACGGGCGCAAAAAATGATTTATATGTAGAAAGTGCTTTCAACTAAGTGGTGCAACAATTAACTAATTAATCAACACCAAACAATTAGCAAATTAATTAAAAACTCGGCCTCGCATTGACCAATACTTCTTACGAAGTAATGCGTCAAATCAGTCGAGTGAAGAATCCGACTGAAAATTAGTCAGAAAAGACTCAAGACAATGATCTTACTCTCTGCCGAGTTTTGTGACGTTGTTTCGGCCATGAGGATGTCCTCCCATGCACATCAGGAAACTTACTTTTTTCCCTCTAATTTATTTCCCTCACTTCCTGAGATACTCGTAAACTTTTGTACATTTTTTTTAATTTTAAATATATATATATATATTTATTATATATATTGTATATACGGGGCCGCTTGGCACCGCCCGTGCCCGAGGGCCGGCTATGGGAAGATTGAACAACAATACAGTACAGGGAAGTGAATAATAAACAGTCATAGGAAAAGTTGTTTGATTGGAAAGCTGAGATATAAACTCCCATGTCTTTTCACTTAGTTAAGTGTTTATTGCAAAAAAAAAAAAAAATCTGAAATCCTGATCGTGGGGATGAGGGGAAGGGGCGGGTGCGTGTGTGTGTTACAGATGATTTTTTTTAACAGTCCAAACTGTCCATTGTGAAGAAAATCGCAAAAAAAAAATAATCGAAATATCTGTCAGAAAAATCGCAATCAATCCTAAAATTGTTCAGCCCTCATATGTATATTCAAAGAATAAAAAGATTAAAAAAAAAAAAAGAAAATTTCAAATAATGACAGAAAAGGGCGGGCTCTAGCCAATGTGCATGAGAACATGTTAAAAACAGTGACAAACTAAAAAAAAAGGACTATCATCCAATCCAATATTTTCTTTCATCGATGCAAAAACGGGGGTTCTACTCATACTGATGAGCAGTTTCTCATTGACGGACTGTTTCGCATGATGTCAGTAACTGGGAGGCGCACGCCCTCGAGGACGGCCACCAGCACAGCTGTGTGGTGGTGACACTATTGGACGGGTCACTGGCGGAAGCTTCAATCCATTCGCGTCTCGCGCCGTCTCCCATAAGAGCTCACAAACTTAATCCCTCATTACGTTTTAAATTGCAATTAAAGCAATTCATTTATGATTTTACATTCTGAAGGTTTTAACGTGTTTTTGAAGTTTCAAGCTACAAAACTTATGTAGCCAACGCAGCGTGTGCAATAAACCTTCATGCCCGCCGTCCCGACACCTGCCTTACGGTGCTTCCCTCCGGGCTTGCCGCCCTATCATCCCCAAGGGAATCTTGCTGAAAGGTTTAATCGCACCCTGTTGGCAATGCGGAAAAATAATAATAATAATAATTTCTACAAAAACAACAGGGACTTCGCAGCGGTCGCTGCTCAGGCCCTAATAATAATAATAATAATAATAATAAAAGTATTAATATTTTCTACAAAAACAATAGGGACCTCGCAGCCGTCGCAGCTCGGGCCCTAATAACAATTTCTAGAAAAACAATAGGGACCTCGCAGCGGTCACTGCTCGGGCCCTAATAATATTAATAATAATAATTTCCACAAAAACAATGGGGACCTCGCAGCCGTCGCAGCTCGGGCCCTAATAACAATTTCTAGAAAAACAATAGGGACCTCGTAGCGGTCGCTGCTCGGGCCCTAATAATAATTTCTACATAAACAATAGGGACCTCGCCGCGGGATGTACATACCTCAAGTCAAAGTTTCCAACATCAGACGTTGGTGGACCTTCGTCAATTCAGTTCAAGATTCAAGTCAATCACCTGCCTTGAATTCGCTGTCTGAGGTGGGATTAAAACCCACGCCTCCTGGGAAGACTGCGACCTGAACTCAACGCCTGAGACGCTCCGCCATTCCACTTGGCGGCACTGTGGGCATAATGGACTGACTCGCGGGGGAAGGAAAGAGGAAAAAAATTACTGTAAAGCAATTCTAACATCTCAGCTCATTCCTCTCAGGCAATAATAATAATAATAATAATAATAAAAGTAATAATATTTTCTACAAAAACAATAGGGACCTCGCAGTCGTCGCAGCTCGGGCCCTAATAACAATTTCTAGAAAAACAATAGGGACCTCGCAGCGGTCACTGCTCGGGCCCTAATAATAATAATAATAATAATTTCCACAAAAACAATGGGGACCTCGTAGCGGTCGCTGCTCGGGCCCTAATAATAATTTCTACATAAACAATAGGGACCTCGCCGCGGTCGCTGCTCGGGCCCCAATAATAATTTCTACACAAAGTCCATTGTGGTGACCCGCCCCTTTTAAGTAAATTCAAAATGGCCGACTTCCTGTAAAACCTAGCTCATTGCTCCAAGAGACTTTTTTGTAGGTCTTGGTCTTATACATACAGTGAACCCTCGCTACTTCGCGGTTCACCTTTCGCGGGTTCAGTGCTTCGCGGGTATAAAAAATATTCGGGGGCATTGTAGTTTCGCCAAAATAAAGACAACATGTATAAAATGCAAAATTTTGAAAGGAATTCTCGCTTACGGCCATACTACCCTGAGAGCGCCCGATCTCGTCTGATCTCGGAAGCTAAGCAGGGTCGGGCCTGGTTAGTACTTGGATGGGAGACCGCCTTGGAATACCAGGTGCTGTAAGCTTTTGCACCGCAAAAAATAAAAAAATAAAAAAAACTTTGACAAATGTAAGCAACTATGCGAGCTGCTTTTTTATAAATTTCCACATATTCGCCTGACAGGCTGAGAGCACAAATTGCCAACATTCAGCGTCCCCTGCCTTTGGGTGTTGCTACAGTCTCGCCGTGGACGACTCGCAAATGCGTGTGGCAATTTGCAAATGCGTGTCTGGAGACTTGACTGTGGCTCCGGAGCCACACATTAAACACTTTAAGACAAATTGGAACTGGGAACGCGAAATGGCCGTTCAAGTCAACCACCGTCTGCCACCCTTCACAGCACGACAGAAGATGGTGGACGACCAAACGGCCAGCCTTTTCAGCAGTTTCTTCTCCTGTATCAACTTGACACCGACAGATTAACTGCGAGATCTGAAAGCAACTCCAGTGCTCGTGTTTTGGCTTGACTGTGGCCTCTGTCAGGCAGGAAAGCAACTGTGCCAGAGTACACAATACACGGCAATATTTCTGGTCATACGGTTTACTCTGCGCGTGCTTCAGAGACAAATGATTTTTTAGGTATAATGGGAGAGTAAGATCATTGTCTACAATGAGCGCAGTTACACTTAAAGGGAATTAGCTCAAGTGGTAGAGCGGTCGGACACAAACACGCCGGGGAAGCGTGCATGTGCTAAACACACATCGTACATTATTATAATTCATTATTGTAGATCGAGGAGACAGTAATTTGGTACCAAGTGGCGTTTGGAAACTGAGCCCTGATCTGTGATGTCATTTTTAGTCGACAGCAAGTGGCAAGAGGGCCGCCCCCGCCCTCCAAAACAAGACAATATAAATCAATAATTTCTCATAATCAACCTTATCTTAAACCATTTATATTAATATACATTAATATTTTGGGATTAGGTGTATGATATCTATATATTTTTTTTTTTGGGGGGGGGTTATTAAAATGACTCTTCGAACAGGCAATTGATAGTATGTTAAATTTGTTCTGTTCCGCAACTAAAATCCCTGGTATCCACATTTATTTATACGAAAACATATATACCCACTGTTCAAATGTCGGGAGTCACTAAGAAATTGTATTTTTGAAGGAAGACTTAAAAAAAAAAAAAAAAAAAAAAAAAAATATATATATATATATATATACAAACACTCTTTTCAAGAAATGATTGCAGATTAATTTTGACGAAATTCATCCTTTTTCGTGAAAAGGAGAACATTTGATTGTCTCTTTTAATGAAATGTGGCGGGAATTATTTATTTATTATTATTCATACACCTTGCGCCAATCAATATAATTTTTTACATTTTGACGTACTGCACGGTGCCCTTTTAACGAATCCGATTGAAAATTGGCTAGAAAAGACTCAAGACATTGATCTTACTCTATCCCTATTTTTGTGAAATACTTATATACTATTAAGATAATTAATTAAGATAAAAGTGTCAAATATGAATGTAAAGCCTGGAATGTTGCTTTAATGCTCCACAGGCTTCCGACAAAAACATCCTTGGAGGTTCCTCATTTTCCTAGCAGGCTTGCTTGTCGGGTGTTTGACCGGCCCTAGCCCTCAATCTTGCTGTAAGAAAAATATAATAGTATAATAGCGCGTGCGTGCGTGTGTTTGCTCGCTGTTATCACCGCGGAACAATAATCCGACGCGGGCCGCACAGATGAAAGGGAAGAAAAATGCAGTACTTATTTATTTATTTGGAGGCATTTTGATCGAGTTAGAATAGACAAATATTGGAGTTGCACAAGTGAACACCCCCCCCCGAGCAAATGGGATATCGCGATGTTCAGAATTGACAAATCACATTCAAACGTGTGTCAAATTGGGGTCATCGCACCCCTGCACTAAGTGATGAAGGTCTAAAGAAAAGTTAAATCCTGTAATATATGATATCACATTATTCAGTCATTGTCTGTCTCCCCAAGCTAAAAAAAAAAAGCATGTTGACAACGCCAGAGAGAAGCTAACGGCAGAATTTTCAAAATCCATACAGAAAACAATACTTAAAGCTGATTAGCATTAAAATTTCCAATTCACATCAATTTACTGTAATTTTTTGTAATTTTAATTCAAAGCCATAAAAACATTTATACAAACATTAAAAGAGCTAAAAGAAATTAAAGGCATCCTGAAGCCTGGAAAGTCATTAATTTGATTGTCCAGTATCTCCAGCTTGCACGAAAGGTTTGAATATGCCAACCTTAACAAAAAACCAACTCCTGTGCTCTTGCTAATAACGTGACGTTGCCGCCGGGGTCGTGGTACCTCTGTGACCCAAACATATCATGAAATACCGTTCGCACGTGGCTATAAGAAATGATGGAAGTGTTTGAAGCGCACTTAAAGCAGCTCTGTATCAAAGTCCAATTTGCAGTGAACAGACAAGGACTCGGCATCATTTTATTGTCGTTTGAGCTTTATAGCTTTTTGATTTTTTTGATTTTGTTTTAGTTTTTTTCTTCGGTCTTTCCCAGCGAGCTCCGCCGCTCCACGGAAATTTACATTGGAAACGTTGCCACCTTTCATTTCACAGGGCACACCGGACGGCGTACCAGTTTAACCGAATGGAAGCTCCGGAGGAGGCGGGCATGCTCGCGTCACAGTAAGCCGAAGAGGAGCACGGGCGCGCGCAGGAAGCCCAAAAACACATGAAAACGGTAAATAGAATTAAGCGTTTTTAACCCGCGTTCATTACGTCCGCTGCCACTAAAGACTCATTAAGGACCCAGCCAGCCGTAAGACAACCCCTTTGCGGAGGAGTTCGCGTTTGGTTTAGCTGTTATAAAAGTTTGGTTTTTTAGTGCTGTAAATGCATTTTCAGCTCGCGCTGTACACATTTGCTATGAGAGGCATTATATATAAATGCCACTTTAATTAAATAGCGATCTTGCTAGCATGCTAGCTGTTGGTCTTATATTATTTTATTATTTTATATATATATATATTTAAATTATTTTACAGGACATCATGTCCTCAAATCATTTTCGTTCTGCTCAAGCTCTTTCTTTCTGGGTTGCCATTTTGCTACGTGTTAGCATTTACAATGCTATCTTAATATTTTATTTAATTCTCATTTTAAATTGTATTTTCCTACATTGTATTTTCCTTGTACTCAATCTTGCTCTATATTTATATTTGATCACAAGTTGCATAAAAATAAAAAAAACCAAACATTTAATTTGATTGTCCAGTATTTCCCTTATGAGATATTGCCTCACTTTAAAAGCTGCACCGCTGTATTAGCTGCATGGTTCAAAAAAGTACGGGCTTAACGTTGACTTCCCTGCTCATTCGATTTGTCCTTTCTTCTCCAAACAGTGGAACTCAACGAAATCGGCTTCAAGTTTGTGCGGAAGTGCATCAACTATGTGGAAGAAAAAGGTATTCATCTCTTAGTTTGCATTTTGCTCCACATGATTTAAGCGAGGCTCAATTAATTGTTGCTCCCGTCATCAAAATAAATCAGACGTTGCCATGATGACACGCCATATAAATCCAGCTTTAGTATTAGTGAGAGTCTTCTTCTTTTTGAATAAGATTATGAGATAAAGATAATGATAAAGATGTTATTTCTCCAGCCGTGGTGTCATAAATGATGGTCGGAGCCTGAAAAAAAGTTGCGGAAGCTCGCAGCCCAGCAGTGGGTCTTTTGCGGGCTGGCCACATGATTGTGCGCCATGTGTGTGCAGGGGGGACAATTCCCAGCATTATCACTCTAGGCTCATTATCACATGCAGTGTGAGAACACAACAGTTTTGTGGTTAAGGAAGATTCTGCCATCCTGGCAGCTGGTAATGCTCTCTGGACTGTGTTTGCTTTGTACTTTCAATGGGCTCTGTGCAAAATCAAATGAACTTTTTTGCAGATTCTCTGTCCGGGGAAGAAGTTAACGAGCGTGTCGAAGAGCTGCGTGCGCTGCGGGGGAGAGAGAGAGACAGAGAGTGAAATTCATGTTATAACAAAAAAAACAAATTATTATTAAAACTTATTATTTTTTTATTCCCCAACCATTCTTTTTGTATTTATTTAATTACTCCGACTTTTACCTGCTGGTACGAGCGAGTATGCAGACATTAATCATTGAGCACATCATATGTATGTTAGAAGGTTAAATGAGTAATTGCGTGACTGCATTTATGCAGTGGTGGGCGGTCAAGGCCTTCAAAGCATTCTTTGATGGCTTAACATAATCATCATTTTAAAGAAGGTCCGCCTAAGTGGCCCACCCCTGGTCGCCTTAATTTTTTGGGCCTTCCTAAATATAAACAGTCCCTTGAAGCGTTGTCTTGAGGAGGGGGCGTGGTGGATTTGTGTGTGCGTTGATCAAAATGAGCTCAAAAAACGTTTCCAATGTAAATTTCCACATTTATAGAGTGTAAAAAGGCATCCTGAAGCCTGGGAAGTCATTAATTTGATTGTCCAGTATTTCCCTTATGAGATAATCCTGAGTCGAGGTTAGCAATGCGCCGTTGCCACTGTACAGTCATAAAAAATCAATAAGATCACCTGACTGACTATAATGTCTCAAACTTCCATAACAATATTTTGGCGACTGATTAAAATCATCAAATTACGCAATAAAGCCGATCCTTTAAGATGGACCGCAGCAATCGGTCAGTGGTTATGTGTGTGCTGCGGTGCCGGCCAACGCTCAGAGGTCGACCCGCAGGCCGAAGGAACCGTCCACCCGAACACCCCGGCGCGAGGCCGGGGCCGGTCATGTCTAGTGTGTAGTGAACATAATGACAAAGCAAAATCCATCAACCATTAAACAATGTTTGCTATTAAAAAAACCCCGTTGTGTTTGCTGCAGCTCCCCGGCCCCGACTACCAGGCCGGTCAACTGGTCTCTGAACTCATGCACACTACTACCCTTACCTTGTAGAACTGCAACATCGTGTGTTTTATGTATTTCATTTCATATTTATTTTCGATTTGATTATTTAATCGTGAATTAATTTCATCTGTATATTTAATTTAATTATTTTTATATTGCGCTGGAGAGTGGAGCTCTCCAATCTCGTACACTGAGTGCAATGACAATAAAGATTATTCCGATTCTGATTCTTATTTAGCATATTTGTGAATTTGATAGACTATCCGGCGTGTAGTTCAAGCAGACCGTTTTTTTTTTGTTCTATTGAACCTCGCCCGTTGCTAAGCTACAATCGGACAACAGCTTATTGTAACTTCCGTAAACATGGCTGCTAAATTAATTAAAGAATCAGAAAAGGAGCAAAACACAGGTAAGATATTCTTGCATTTAAGAATCAAAGGAACCGGTGGGACAGGGGTGGCGGGTGAGCTCAGTCGGGCAATTTTTCACATTTGAGGATATTCAGGCCCTGAAGACGGCTGCCAACTTATTTTTGATCGCAGTGGTAGCGCCACCAACTGGTTAAAACAAATGGCCGACTTCCTGTAAAACCTAGCGCATGGCTCCAAGACTTTTCTTGGTGATCACACACACCATGACTGACGTTATGATATTCTGTTTTGAGATGCTGATTTGTGACTGAATCAAAATTAAAAAGGGGGGGATGTATTATTCCTGTAAATACTGTTTTAATTTTGTATGGAGTGTTTTTCTTTTCTCCCGTCCGTTGCTTGGTTTTGTTTTTCTTGAGAGAGAGAGAGCAAAAAAAAAAAAAAAAGCTTTACAAGTTTGTACTGCTGATCATTTGACAAACAAAATTGATGTTTTCTATAGCAGAGGGTGTTATGTCCTTGTAGTTCAAGTATTTGGGCAAATAAACACAATCTTGAACAAGTGGTCGTCTTTTGAATATGGGGGAGTTAAAGTCACAATATTATAAAGCAATATTGGGCTCAATCATGTTGTGTTGTAATGTAGTTAACACTATGGTTGTCATCATCATCATCATATTTTTTCCTCTTTTGTCATCACTGGTACCTAAACCACACATTTTCTGTCAACCAAAAAGTGGAACTTAAAAAAAAAAGGAAAAAGATTAGGATCTTAAATAACCAAGAGAAGATCTCCAGCTGCATGCGATGCATAGTTAACAAAATCATTAGCTTCAAAGTTTTCACTTAAGATTTCCTTCGCCGCAATGGACAAAATGCTTAATAACTCTCCTGCACATGAGAAAATATATTTTTTTTTCAAGTTCGGCGGGCCGGATTAAAACGTATAGCATGTGCAGGGGCGTCTATCCATCTTTCCATCATATATATATTTACAAACAGCTTTTACTGGCGATAGGATCAGGGTGCAAAAGAATGACCCCTGTAAACATGCAAAAGTTGCTTTCTAATCGCTTTTGTCTCTCTAATGCACTCCTTAATGCACATCGCGCGCACACACGCACACACATTCTTGTCATCAATAGCACACAATCCCAGAAATTCCCCTTGGCTTAGCACTTAAGATTTCCTTCGCCGCAATGGACAAAATGCTTAATAACTCTCCTGCACGTGCTGCTAAAAATCCAAAACTTCACATGTACATAAAGAGTCGGTACCTGAAGACATCTTTTGTAACAGAAGAAAATTCTTTATGTGGGATTGGAAAGACGATCCCAGCTCCCGATCCAGCGGAGCACGCTGTGCGTCCGCCCCAAGTTCTCGAGCCAGCGGAGCACGGGGTGCTAACGAATCTGATTGAAAATTGGCTAGAAAAGACATAACTAAGATTGTGACCTGACCTCACAAATGTACAGGGAAGTCAGGGGACTCCTACTGTTCTACTCTGCCAAGCCTTTGTAAATGCGCGCATCAAAGACGACTAGAGACAGGCGGTCTAAGGCGTTGCGTTCAGGTCGCAGTCTCCCCAGGAGGCGTGGGTTCGAATCCCACCTCAGACAGAGCCCATTGATCAGGGGTTAAATGAGAACAATATGGCCATTTGTTTTCCATGAGCTACGTTGTCTGCTCAATGTAGGGAAGTGTAAAAAAAACTTTCCTTGGGACGCCTCGGTGACCCCCATTAAATCCCTGACCCTTCATAGATAAAGTTGAGGCCCAGTGCCTCTCAGGGCTGTAATTTATGTGGCAGAGAAAGGTCCAACAAGCCTTGGTAATTTTTAAAGGTGCCCTTTTAACGAATCCGATTGAAAATTGGCTAGAAAAGACTCAAGACATTGATCTTACTCTATCCCTATTTTTGTGACTTTCCTTCACGAGCTGGGATTTGTAAAATTACGGTGTGAAACCATCAACCCCCCCTTACCACCCCCAACCCTCTGGGGGCATTGTAGTTTCGCCGAGCGGCACGACGGGGCGCTGGAGCGGTTAGACGGCCGGGGTCCTTCCTCTTCATCCAGATCCACTGGCTGCTTCTTTCAGCCGCTTTAATCGTTTTGGCATCCATTGAATAGAGTCCAAGGTGATCGATTTGAGTAAGAAACCCCGTTTTAAGGTTTTCGTTAACTGCACGACTCTTAAAAGCTTTTTATTGGTTTTCCACATCATTTGTCGCACATAGAAGAAATTTCGAGGATAAAATCGTTCAAAGGTCATCGTCGCAATGACAGCGAGTCAATGATTTTTAAAATGAAGTGCTGCAGGAAGATGACTTTAGTGGAGTGGGTCCTCATCCAGGACCGTTGGTGTGTTTGTTCCAATGGTCTGCCCAGGCTTCAGGAGGAAAATACCAGTAAGTTATAATAATGCAAAAAAAAAAAAAAGAAACCCCCAAAAAACAACAACACAATAGCAATCTCCAACCTTGGGCCGTAAATGTGTCACTCTGGGAAACATTAACAGTATTTGTAAACTTGTATATTGTCACTTTTTCTGGGTTTTTGGACTTTTTGGGGATTTTTCTGAGGAGCTACAGTGGGTTTTAAAAGTCTACAAGAAAAAGATAACTATTTTCAAAACTTTGGCTGCCAATAACCTAGAACCTATATTACTCAATTTAAAAAACATTTTTTGTTTTGGTTAAGGTGAAGTAAAAATAAGTGGAATTATGTCTGGACTATAGCTGTGTTAAGAATGAACCAGTCCCAGTCAAACTTGTGTTAAATGGGAGTCGGCACACCCATCACCATTTAAAGTGCTTCTGATTTACCCCAAATAAATTTCAGCTTTACTAGTAAGCTTTTACCATATTTGTATTATTTATTTTGCTTTGTGCTTCCTATGAGAAGACTGAAGCTTCTCTGCAACTGTCCATAATCCACCCACCCCATTCTTTTCTGAATAAACTAAAAATAATAAGGCTCTAGATCCAGCTGAAGAATATCAGCCTCAAAGTATGAGTCTGCCACCATCATGCTTCGCTATAGCTGTTGATCCCTTGAGCAGAGGGCCCAAACTAGGTTTAATTGGACTGTAACCAATAAAACATACACATGCAGCAAAGACTCTCCTGTTACATCCACTAACAACCCAGGCTAATTTTACATTGTATGTTTTCTGCAATGTAAAAAAATAAGACCATCAAAATTATTTCAAAACGTCTTCCACCAAGAATGTCACTTAAACATATTTTCCCAAGTGTTTGGGAGATTTGGTTCAATTAGTCGCCAAAGTCAACATGTATTAATGAATAAAAGGCGTTGTCTAATGTGCACAACAACCAAGTTGTAGGAATAAAACGATAAAAAAGTGGAGGATTTAAGGTGATAAGGATGCTATTCAGATTATATTTACAAGTAAAATACCACAGTGCTAAAACTTCATATTCATCATGCAACGTGACTGAGAAATAAATGAATGATATGTGGACGTGGTCGAGGAAGCTTCTCGACATTACACAGGAAGGGAAATTTGCTTGTTTGGGTTGTTTTATCTGTGACGCCACTAATTATAGTGTTGCAGATCACACCCGCTCTTGTCAGCATATACGACAAATTCTATTAAAAAATAACAAAATTGTGCCCAGAGGGAAATCTTTTTGGAATTCTTTGTGACAACAAAAGCTCCGGCAACATGACTCAGATATTTGTTCTTGCTTGGTACTTTCAATGGGCTCTGTCTGAGGCGGGATACGAACCCACGCCTACGTCTCTACCTCTGCCTATCAGCAGGTGCCAGGTGCTGATGCACTGGCTGACGCAGAGATGATGACCTCTGCCCTCTCCGGAGCTTCCATTCGGTTAAACTTAGGGGCCGCTCGACTTTTTCAGTTAGTTTAATTATTGTTCTTGCTTGGGACTTTCAATGGGCACTGTCTGAGGTGGGATTCGAACCCACGCCTCCTGGGGAGACTGCGACCTGAACGCGAGGTCTTTATTTCATCTTAAACAGTCATATAGGAATCTTGAGCGCAAATCAGAGTTGTTTTTGGCATTTTAGATGTAGTCTTAGTCTTAGTCTTTTGGACGAAAATCAGCCTGACGAAAGCTTAAGTCTCCCAATGAGACCACACTAAGTGTCGCTTGTGGTCCAGCATTTTCAGTCGGATTCACCAAGTGGCCATGGAGAGCCTTTAGATCAGGCGTGGGCAAACTAGGACATTTCCCAATTAGCTCGAGCACCTTCCCCGGGCACGGGCGGTGAACGACTATTATTCTTCCAAAAATGGTTCATTTATGAAAACAGAAGACGTGTTCACTGTCATCACTGCGCTGTTTTTCTTCCTTCATAGCCGAAGAGGACGGCCTCCCAGGCATCAGGATGTCTTTTTACACTATATAAAGGTGGAAATTTGGTACCAGTTGCAACATCCAACGTGAACTTATAGACATGCGAGGCGTGTCATCTTCATTTTTTTTTTAAATTGGCAAACCCGTGTTAGTGACTATCACTGCACGCACACACAGCATTTAATCATGACAAACGGTTTAATATATTTTATTGTATTTCATCAGCAGCTTTGCTTTTTTTTTTCTCAATAGCCTGTCCCTAGTTTGATACCAACCCCCTGTTGATTTAATCTGATACATGTTGACCCTGCCCTTCTCATTAGGCTTGTTCCAATGACACCTATAGTTGAACATTACGGCAAACTGTTGTCCTACTAGCCTAAAGTTGCGTCAATATCTAATCTTTTTGTTCTGTGGCTTCAACATATTTATCATCTCATCAATATTAGCACCACAGAGTACTGAGTTTCGAGATCCTCAAAAGAAAAAAAAAATCACTAAACATTGGTGTGTGCATGCTTGGCCATCAAGGCACGGTAAAATACAAACCTTCAAGTTAGAAGACGTACTGCACGGTGCCCTTTTAACGAATCCGATTGAACAAAATGTGGCGTTGCAGAGTTGCCCTAACTTATATCTTTCAGTGGAAAATTGCGGTCCCATAATGTAAGAAGAAACAATCCTGATACCATGGTTTGTCTTCAGCCACAGGTGCTTCTTCTTAACTGGCAGGTGAACAAGCTTGTTTACAGTCATTATTATTGGACGCGTGATCATCTACTTGTATAGCTGGACCAAGACAGCAGCTCCACACTTGGCATCCATCTCTAACCGCCTCTCTCTGGGCTCGCGGGAGTCCGGAGCAGACAAGATGGTAATCAGTGCCACAGTCACTGCACCGGGCTACTTTTTTTTAGCCGCGGGGCACCTCCTCCCGTATCTTCTCGCGAGACTTTCCTGGTATAAGCCAACTTTGTTACCATTATTTATCAATGTATTTATTTCTTGAGAAGGTCATGGCTTATAGAATCTTGGAGATCACACTCCTGCTCACACTGTCGCTGAGCGCAAAATCAACCAAAGCTGCCTGCACGGAATCCAGGCGAGCGGAGAGCATTACCAGTTGCCAGCATGGCGGAGCGGTCTAAGGCGTTGCGTTCAGGTCGCAGTCTCCCCAGGAGAAACCCTGCACCGCTGTACTGTGAGGCCTTCCACATTTATAGAGTGTAAAAAGGCATCCTGAAGCCTGGGAAGTCATTAATTTGATTGTCCAGTATTTCCCTTATGAGATAATGCCGTTGTCGTCCATAATATCTTGGTGTCAGCTGTATCATTGATATGGTATTTCGAGTTATCTCCAGGATTTGCCAATGTCGCAATTGCACGAAAAACTTTTTTTTAGACAGTGTTATTTGTTTGAGATCCGGGGCCATGCCAGCTGCAGCTCCCATTCAGGTCGGGACATTTTATTTACAGGTGAAGGTTTGGATTTTTAGGAGCATGTGCAGGGGAGTTATTAAGCATTCATTTATTTGATGTCTTTTTACACTATATAAGGGTGGAAATTTACATTGGAAACGTTTAGTTAAGCTGTTAATGAAGTTTCGTTTTTTTAGTGCTGAAAATTCATTGTCTGCTGGCGCTGTACACTTTCTAAGTGTTGCAAGAGCACCTTCCCAATTTTCTTTTTTTTTTTTTTTAAACAACTAGTGTGGTTAAAACTAAATCGAATGCAATATAGAAACAATTGAAAACACGCTATTATAAAGAAATAAAACACATAGTTCTTGCTCATTAACTTTACCTGGGGGGAAGTGGACGAGGACTACAACTTCTAATTGAAAAAGTCTTCTTCAATAATAATAACGGGAAAATCTGATTCGTGTTTCTAATGATGCCTCTTTCTTTTGTAATTTATTAGATGATTTTACTTCAGGTCGCAGTAACCCCAGGAGGCGTGGGTTGTTGCGATCCCACGTGCATTCAAATATTTTTGGTACTATGAGGGGGATTCCTGAAAGTTAGCTTCTTCTCTCTCCCAATAAGGACTGCCTTTACTATGAATGCCTAAAACTTTATATCTATAACTGATTAAAAATGAGACTTAAACCGTCATATAGTATTTCGGAAACAAAAAATTTTAGCCCCAGTGTTTGTCCCAGGTCTTCAGATGCTACAGACAGAATTTTAAGGCAATCAGATGAAGCCTTTAGGATCAGGGTGCAAAAGAATTGCCAAATCTAATAATGCAGTTCAATGCATTTCAACTTATTTTTCCTATTTTTTTTTTATTTACCTGGCCCATCATTAAAAATCTGACATAATTGATTTTTTTCCAGCCCAATTGCATGCACCGTGTTACGTTACATCAGTTGTTTTTTTTTTTTATCACTAAATTCCCTCATAATTCCCACCATAGACATCTGGGTTTGCAGAAAGGGTGAGTCTTTGAGTGCACGCTCTAATCTCAGGAACATTTTTAGGCTTTTCACTTTTCTGTAGCATTAAATCTAACCTGGAGCTGTAATCCAACCGAAGAACACGTGACGAGCTGGCTGGCGGCGCAGCAAGGTTACGTCACCCTGGCCCCCAGCGTTGGCAGGGATGGCGCTGTTTCGCCTAATACACACGGCCACTTTTTCATTCGCATAAAACAGACCCATCATGTAAGCCTTTACACCACCTGACAAACAGCCTACGACCTTGAAGCGTGGACTGGACTAAACTCAACAAGATCGTCAATGGCACTTGGTGCAAAGAATGCTATGACCTTTCTAAGTACCAACAAGAACGCATATAAATATATATATATATATGTATATGTATATATATATATACATATATACATATTTTTGTATACCCAGAAGATGACTCAGAAATACATTTACAAAAATGCATCCCCTCACAAAAAAATTTGCATTATATCACAAACATGGCAAGAGATTGCAAAGTTTATTTTTTCCACTTTGGGAACGCTCTACCTACCATCGGAAGACGGCTGGAAGAGCCTCCAGCACCCCCAGAGAGCCATTCCCTGAGAAAAAATAGTTTTAATCCTGGTTTGAAACTACATTATAACCCGGTTTCAAATCAAGATCAAACCGTAACCCCATTTTGAAACCTGATACGGGGAGAGAGAGAGAGAGAGAGAGTGAAATTCATGTTATAACAAAAAAAACAAATTATTATTAAAACGTATATAAGGACAGACAGATCACATGGGACAAGGCAAACACACACTTGCATCCTTTCACTTGAGAGGAGGCAACACAGCTCGATAAATGTTCCAAAAGTCGCCGGCATGCCGGAGCCTACCCCAGGGCCACGACGATACACGCTTAGTGATGAACAGGTAACAGTTGGGATTATATTGACAATCACTTTGGGAATGTGAAAGACGATAGCCACTTCTGAATGAGCTGGGGTTGAGAGCCATTTTTTATCACGTGGGTAAATGTGAAAGAGAGAGAGAGCCAGGTTGTCCATCACATGTTGTCGTCGGGCGTTGTCAAGGTACCCAAGCTGCCTTTTTTTTTTTTTTTTTTTCCTCCCCTCTCTCTTGTTCTTTGAGCGGTGACTTGATTGTCTTGTTAACCTGCCCCCCGCTCCAAAGTCGTCCAAATATATATATATATATGCTGTGATTTTTTTTTTTAATTTTAACAGCCATCCATCATCTGAGCTGCTTTTCCTCACGAGGGTAATTTAGAGCGTCCAATCAACCTATCCCGATTTGTGTGTTCAATCGCAAATACCAGAAACCCTCCCAATTTGCTTATATTGATATTTCATATTTGATTACATTTGTCCACCTTGCCTCCCTGGTGAGTTGAGAATTAAGGCAACCACATACTCACCCTCTTCTCTGGAATAATAGATGAGGTTCTCAGACATCTTCATGTTTTGGGATTCACCGTCAGAATCCTCATTGCCCCCGCAAATGACGACTTGAGCTCTGCTATCTATAAGCATATATTTTATATAAGATTTTCTTTATGGATTCTGTTGAGCCACAAGAGGCATATATATATATATATATATATATAAAATCGCATATAGTTTTATTGTGGATGGAAGCATACATTGACGCACACACGCGCGCATGTTCAATTTAACACTCACCAGTCACAAGATGCAGCAGACAACAGAAACGACACGACATGACAGTTCACAAAGCTTTCACTTTCCACCACACACACAACGTGAACTGTAGTCAGCAAACTTGTACACGAAAACCCTACCTTAAAATAAGGCCGGTATCGACCCAATAGCGATAGCTCGTGACTTGTCGATCCTTAATCTCACTTCAAACTTTGAAAATATTACCACCCAGTACAAACATCAGAATTAGTGATGTCCGCATACATCGGGGTGACGACAGGCCGCAGTAGTTTTGGGGATGGGGGGCAGAACCCAGACAGTGGAAAAGGGGGTCAGTGTGTGAATTATTTAAGACATATATTTGAATTAGAAATAGACAAATGATAAGGAAACAAGGAAAACATGCCACATGCCCGGGGGCTACATTGCTCATTGCATATTATTTCCCTGCTATTTCTGTTTCTTTCTCCCTATGTTCTCTTTCTTTATGTTTACCTCATTCTACCTCCTCCCTCCCACAAATCCCGGCCAGCCAATGTGGTCTGAATGAATGCTGATTCAGGTTGTCAGGCCCTGTCTTACATGTAATAAATTACATTGGATAATTTCCGGCACACCTGATTATTTGGCAAAGGCAAACCATCTTGATTTTTTTTTTTATTCGTTTAAATTTTTCCTTTGAAGAATATTTTTAGTTTGCACTCCAAATTGTCCCACTTTGTTGGTGTACTTTTGACTGAATTTGGTCTCTAAATCATTATTCATTCCAGGGCGTGTGTGTACACCGCTGGCTCACCCATCAACAACCGAGCCCTCTTCCCCTGCCAGGAGCCGCCTGTTGCCATGTCAACATGGCAGGCCAGGGTGCGGGCCCCCCGCGACTGTGTGGTCTTGATGAGCGGGGAGGAGCAGGTTGCGCCTACTGAGGATGGGGACACAAGTAAGGTTATGTTTCTAACTGTTATGTGAGAAAATGAATGAATGAACACTTGCCTTTTTAGTCTGTCATAGATGTTCTAAAGCTGCCTACTTTTTTCAGAGGTGTTGTGTTGAAAAAGACTTGACCTTTCATTAAAATCAAAATGCTAACATTGTATTTTATCATTATACTGACAAAAAAGTGTATTTTTACCCGGGTATATTATTCTGCATGATTGCAATATCACAACAGAGATGAGGCTTTCTGCTTTTCCCTTTTCGGGGCCGCATACCCTTTGTGTGGCCACTGCTCAAAATCACTCCATGTTGCCCACGGTTCCATTTGTAGGATGCCTAGGTAATGTTCGTTTCTTTCAGTGGGGAGACGGGACGTATCTGTTTTACTTTCATATATCGTAAAATTAACATCCCATTGAACAGTGTCAGTTCGAGTGAGCATTACCTGAAAATTTTCATGCGCTGTTTGGCATCAACTACAACCTCAGTTACTAATAATAGTGTAAAAGAGCGTGCGTCTTGGGAGGGGCGGGGCTATTCCACCTTTATATAGTGTAGAAAGGCATCCTGAAGCCTGGAAAGTCATTAATTTGATTGTCCAGGATGTCTTTTTACACTATATAAAGGTGGAAATTTACATTGGAAACGTTTGGTTTAGCTGTTATAAAAGTTTGGTTTTTTAGTGTCATTTTTTGCAGTCACTGTTTTGCTCAAATGGCTTATAATAATTTGGTAGTGCGTTAAGATGCTTTGTCGATACAATCTTGTATCATTGTTCATTTGGTCCGCGTTCTGGTAACGTCACAAAATTCGGCAGAGAGTAAGATCATTGTCTTGAGAAATTTTTTATTGTTTATGCAAAAAGTGCGTGCCATGTCTTTAACAATTTTTCAGTACCAGATGCTATTATTTTGTGTTATTGGAAAATTTGTCTGCCTGTGAGGTCGTGTGTCTTTTTAGAACTGTACAACAAATCCCCCGAGTGTGTGTGGGACAGTTTATCTGATGCATGACAACAGTTCGACTTCTGAGGCTTTAGACTCTAATTCCCAACCATAAAACTTCATGGGCTTTCCATTTGAGCATGTGATCAAAATCACCTGTGCTGGATTAGGGCCCGAGCTGCGACGGCTGCGAGGTCCCTATTGTTTTTGTAGAAAATATTATTACTTTTATTATTATTATTAGGGCCTGAGCAGCGACAGTAAGCCGAAGAGGAGCACCTTCCCCGGGCACGGGCGGTGCCAAGCGGCCCCTAAGTTTAACCGATAGCATCTATTTTGCGTGGAATGTGACATGGTGACTAAGAAAGAGCCAAACGTTGAAGAAGGAATAAATAACGCCCCCCGCTGTCCGTTCACTCCGCCAAGATGCTGGTCCAGGTGGTAGAGAGGATGAAGGCTCCCTTGTCTCTGTTCATGGTTTTTATGCCTCGCTTGCAGATCTCAATATAGTGTAAAAAGACATCCTGAAGCCTGGGCAGTCATCGCCCGTAATTAATTTCTCCACTGCTTGAATGCTAGGTGTCAGCATAACCGCCTCCAAATCAACGCTGGGAAATCCACAGAGCTGGTGGTGGATTTCTGCAAGCGTCGGCACTCTCCACCTGCACCAGTGAATATCCAGGGAACAGCAAACTTGACGATGGTGTTGTTGCCGTGGGCCGGGCTGCAGTCGTAGGTGTAGAGGGCGTACAGGAGAGGGCTCAGCACGCATCCTTGGGGGGAACCGGTGCTCACCATGAGGGTGGAGGACGTGTAGGGGCCGAGCAACACAGTCTGGGGTCTGTTGGTCAGAAAGTCCTTAATCCAGATGTGTGTGAGGGCAGGGAGGCCGAGAGTGTCCAGTTTGGCGACGAGGATGTCTGGGATGATCGTGTTGAATGCCGAGCTGTAGTCCACAAAGAGCATCCTTGCATAGCTCCGCTGTTGTTCCAGGTGGCCCAGCACAACATGCAGAGCAGCCCTGGTTGAGTGTTTCACCTCGCTTTTTGTAAATTTTATGGAGTACAGTGAACCCTCGGTTATCGCGGTTAATGGGGACCGAGACCACCCGCGAAAACTGAAAATCCGCGAAGTAGCGGCGCACCTTCAAAAATGCTTAAAAAAAAAATACAATATATATATATATATATATATATATATATATATATACGGGGAGAGAGAGAGTGAAATTCATGTTATAACAAAAAAAACAAATTATTATTAAAACGTATTATTTTTTTTTGATGCTGTTTAATGACCCGCTCTTATAAGATGTGGGAATGTGAGCTTTGTCACACACGTACTGCACGGTGGCAAAGTGGAGGAGCACTCTACATTATACCTATCTTATCTATCAATTCATAACCAAGCAGTGCTACTATCCCCCCTTGAGACATTTTATTATGAAACACTATATTGGATTCGTTTTCGGAAAAACTTTGTCTCCCATTTTAAAAAGTCTGTCACTTTGGGTTTCAAAGCGTTGGGCGCCGTTGTCGCTGTGAAATGCAACAAAAGCGGAAATATTGACAGGGATTATCAGTCCGGTGAGCGTCTTTCAAAGCATTGTCCGCGCAACGTATCTCAGGAGGCCTCCATCCTTCCGTCCTTGTTTGAATGGTCGGCTGGGATGTGCTAATATATAATATATATTTATAAATATATAAATATATATATATATAAATATAATTTATATATATATATATATATATATATTGTTGTGTGAATATAAATGGCTAATGACTACATCTCTTTTTATCAGACCGTGCTCAGTGTGTGGTATGAGATTCCGTCAGAATTCACATTTGAAAAAGCACATGAGAACACACACAGGTGAGAATTCATTTTCCTGCTCAGTATGTGGAAAAGAACAAAATGTCGTTCCATTAATTGAATTACCGTAGTACATCCGTCGCCAAACTGAATGCGAGCTGGCGTCCTTGCCTGTTATGTGCTTATCACGGGCAGCACGATGGGCAACTGGTCAGCTCGTCCGCCTCACAGTACCGAGGTGTCTGGATCAATTCCAGCTCCAGACAGCTTTTGATATCCTGTGGCACCTTTCCCTCCAGAAAA
Organism: Idiotropiscis lumnitzeri; assembly: GCF_059441095.1. Classification (NCBI taxonomy): domain Eukaryota; kingdom Metazoa; phylum Chordata; class Actinopteri; order Syngnathiformes; family Syngnathidae; genus Idiotropiscis; species Idiotropiscis lumnitzeri. The sequence goes on from NC_142412.1 coordinate 3,120,576, forward strand.
CCTCGACGGTGGCGGTGAAAATTGTACCACAAGTTTGGAAGCTTCTGGAAAGGCTGCGACTAAAATGATTTGGTTGGTAACAAAGGGAACAACGAGCTCACAACAGGCAACAAGCAGTGAATATTTATTGATCCCTGCCATTTAGAGTGACTCATCTTGCTTCAGGTCCACGAATTACCAATTATTCTGGAAGTGATATTGATTTTTGAATAACTGCTAACAAATCTAACTCCTTATCGAATTCAGGTTATTTTCTTGTGCACCAATCCTTGAGTGTCATATTTTGCCTTTTTTTTTTCCCATAAATTCTAACATTGATTTAAAGATAAATTCCAACAATTTATGGTGACGCCGACGCGATGCATGAGAGGTAAAAGAAGTTTGGAACGTTTTAGGGCTGGTTCCATTCCATTTAACTTTAAGAGAATTCTGCTATTGTCATCTTATCCCGTGCTAGCTTTTCTTACTTTCTTGGTGGTCAGCGGGGGATCTGGTTGTCGTTCATATTTACAACCTCATAATCAGCGTTGTTTTATTGCCGAACAGTGCAATGCCACTCCCGAGCTTTTGCCCTTCTGCTCCGCGGGAGGTTTCTAGACTGACAACTTGGTGGCGTCGTATACTGTCGGTACTCACGTCCCATCGGCGTGGAAGGTATCCAGGATTCAGACTCAACGTATATTTTAATTTAATTCCATTCTTCTTTTTGATCCAGCGAAAGCAACCTCGGAACAGAGTCAAAATTATTTTCACCGTGGGCCACTCAGATTTTTGCTTTTATATGTGACCAACAAATTCAAAAATTAAAGTGAATATTCTGCCGTTATTATCTAATGAAAAAGGTTGTTGTCCAATAAACAATCATGTAGGGCAGAAAAGAGAAGATAGCGACACAATGGGTGGGTTGTCTCAATTACTGTTGGGAAACAGACACATGGCAAACAGGAAACAGGAGCGGCTGTCCCGTGGCAGACGAAACACAACCCAGAACCCAAATATATATATATAGCTGATGCCTGGTACACACTACAAGACAAGATAGCAAATTGTGATTGCGTTTTCATAGCAGGGGTGGGAAAACTTTTTTATTGGCGGGCCACGCCTGACCCGCCCGATGCTGCAACCAGCTGTTCGGCTTCCTTGAACCACTATGATCCCTCGCCAAACACTGGCTAACGACAGAACCAAGGTTATTTGGGTTTTTTGGGGGTTTTTTTTGCTTTTGGTCCAATTTGTATGTTCTCCCCGTGCCTGCCTGGGTTTCCTCCGAGTACTCCGATTTCCTCCCACGTTTCCAATGTAAATTTCCACCTTTATATAGTGTATAAAGACAGCTGGACAAAGGGCAGCTGTCCACAATGTTTCCAATGTAAATTTCCACCTTTGTATAGTGTAGAAAGGCATCCTGAAGCCTGGAAAGTCATTAATTTGATTGTTATCTCGCCACTTTTTGTTATGATAATCCATTACGCCGTCGTGGAATTGGACGGCTTCCAAATACCGCTCACTATTTATAGACAAACATGCTGTAAAATTTAGAGTGACAAGGATCTTTCTGTCTCCCAGCAGGGCAGTAAACTAGTAAAGCCAGGATACGGGGTGCTAACCGAATGGAAGCTCCGGGGGAGGAGGACGGGCGTGTGTCACAGTTAAGCCAAATTGGAGCACCTCTTCTGCCCGGGCACGAGCGGAGCGCGAGGCTGTCAGTTATGAATGAATAAATGAATAAATAAATAAAGTCACCAAGCTTACTCAAAACAGCCAGGAGCGCGCGCAATCTCGCTATTTTTTGTTATCTATGAATGAACAGAAGATCACAGAAGCAATGTGGTGGCCCAGTTGAAGTGATCAAAGCATCAAAGACAGTCGTGTTTTTTTTTTGTGAGTGTCAAAAGCGACCCCATGCACAAAAATCCACTTCACTCACGTGCACGTTTGCGCCACCAACTGGTAAAAGCTAATACAAGTTAGGAGTTTGCATGTTCTCCCCGTGCTTGCGTGGGTTTCCTCCGGGTACAATATTTATACTTGGCAGCATTTCCATTCGTGTGAAACAACAGCTAAATGCAGCAAATGCACTAATTGGTCCAACGCTGCAGATTTAGATTCCGGTTTCTTTAATGTATTCATATGAATTCATATTCATGGCATAGAGTGTCACATGATGGTGTCTTGTGACCCGTCTTTATCAGCTGATGTTCCATGAGTTAAAATTCTGTCTGTAGCATCTGAAGACCTGGCACAAACACTGGGGCTAAAATTTTTTGTTTCCGAAATACTATATGACGGGGGCGGGGCATAGCGGCACGGAGCTCCGGGTGAATTTTACAAATTTCGATGATACACTGAAGAACTTGCAATGAACTCACGAAGATCTTTATCCATTTACCATTTTTTGAGGTTATAAGCAATGAAAAGGCAAAATATTAAAGACAAAATTATGGGGTGATTTTTTTCCTCTGGTGACCATCAAAGACAATCACGGAATGTGAAAATCAACTTTTTGCAAGGTTATGGTGCGTACTGCACGGAGCCCGTTTAACACATCTGACTAAAAATCTGTCAGAACAGCCTCAAGACATTGATCTTAGTCACGCCATTTTAGATAGCAATAACGACATGATATATTTTCATTTATTCTATTAAAAGAAAATTACAACATACTACATTTTACTCTAAAAAGACTATATAAATTACCGTGATGAGTCACAAATGAAATATCAGTCGCTTCTCCTCAAACTTATACCTAGGGCCAGTTTAGAGTGTCCACTCAACCTGCCATGCTTTGTAATGGGAGATAGTGCCGTGCGCTCAATCGATATTGTCTCGCACCTTTTTGACAGATATATTCTGCTTACCAACCCCAGTCTCCCCAGGAGGCGTGGGTTTGAATCCCAACCACAACTTTGCATATCTAAAAAAGCTCTATAGGCTGCCAAAGTATCAATGACGATGGAAAAAACGCCCCAAAATGTTTACAGAGTTTATTCAACCTCCCAAAGAAAATGTTTATTTTTACGGATATTCTAATATATAATGCAGTAAAGGATGTTTATTTTAATTTTCACGTACTGCACGGTGCCCTTTTGACGAATCCAGTATATTTCACAAGAAATGAAGACCACCTTTCTAACTGTAACTGGAAAGTGTGCTTTCACTTTTTCCTGGATTTCATTGACATTCGCAAGTCATGCAGCCAGCGCTATCGATCAATCACTGTCGCCCATGTTTTTGGTTTGTCATTCATATTTAGTAGCAATTGGGCAAAGTCTCCAGTCACTGCAGTTCTGAAGCTCCTGCAGCGCAAACACAAAATCTTCCTCACCTTGGGAGTTAAATTCTTAGTGCTTCACACAAATCACAACCTTTCCAGGGGTCAGATAAGCAGCAATTGGCCTGGCTGTATTGTCTTTGTGGTGAATAAGATTCACGATTGATAGCAAAGAGCTCATTATATTATTATTGACAATGTCGTTTGCAAGGATATTGAGTTCCATTTTAAAATTCACTAAACAATCGCAGCAAAATCTTTTAAGGCCACAGTATGGCCTACAATTTACAGTAGGTTCCTCCATTATAAACATGTCAGGAATGCTGCTGCAAAATGCAAAGTTCATGTTGTCTCCGACATCTTGATTTCCGAAATATTAGTGCGACTAGTAAGTTGACATTAGTTGAAGTTTCGTATCTTTTCAGATGCCGCATTGTCTATCAAAAGCAGAGTTAACAATTTATCTATATGTATCATACATATAAGCAACACAACCACAATTGGCATAAAGATGCTAATGCGTGCTGTTTCAAGTTGTGAACATGGAAGGAGGTGTTCCAATTTTACGGTCATGGGCAAAACAAAAAGCCAAACAATTCTGTTTTGGCGATTATTATTGGGCATCAGGGAAGCCTCGATGATTTTGAAAAACACAACACCAAGAGCAGAGAATAGTTGAAAAGTTGTCTTTTACAATGCAGCATCGTACGGTTACGCATCCAACATATTCATGAGATAATAAAGCCAAGTAAAGTGGAAATACCGGAAATTATCGGGACAAAACTTCAGTTGTTGAGTCTTTATTTGACATCTTTCGCCTTCTTCAGAGTGTCGCATGATGGTGTCTTGAGCTGATGTTCCATGAGGGTGTGACTTACCTGTCAAAAAAATGTAAGGCGTTGCGTTCAGGTCGCAGTCTCCCCAGGAGGTGTGTGTTCGAATCCCACCTCAGACAGAGCCCATTGAAAGTACAAAGCAAACACAGTCAAGAGAGCATCTTCAACTTCACTTTGAACCTGGACAAAGTCAGACTCCAGCTTCTTCTTGGTGTTGAGAAGGCTGGTGTTCTGAATATGAAAAGGAATCATGTTTTACTTCTTTTATGTATCCTAAAGTGTATATCTATATGCTTGCTCAAGAGAAACATGGAAGTAGGGATAACTTTGGTGTTATTCTTATTTTGAAGCAGTTCTATTACTCGTACAACTTACACAATTTGTCCTGAGCACCGTAAAAAAATTTTAAAAATGCTGTTTCCTCTAGATGGTGGCGCTACCACTGCTAATGTCATTTCATACCAGCATTAGCCACCCAAGAATCCAACTCTAAACTTATCCATCTCCAATCTGTAAATCATTATAAGAATTTCATTTACTATCAAATCGTGTCCTGCTTCAAGCGGGGAAGAGAAGATTTCTCCTCCGCCGCGGCGTACTGCTCCACGCTGAGACACCATCATGTGACACTCTGAAGAAGGCGAAAGACTTTCGTATTGTGACATCCTCAAGGCCTAAACACTCATCCGAGGACGCCTCGGTGACCCCCATTAAATCCCTGACCCTTCAGGGGCCCGAGCTGCGACGGCTGGTTGAGATATTACAGGAAAAAAGACGTCATCCGCGGCTCCGCATCCTCCGTGCGTCTAAGCTTAGTCATTCAGTCGCTTGCTACTCTTCGGCTTACTGTGACGGGCTGATTAACGCTCTCAACATTGACCTTTTTCGTTGGGGCGGGCGGATTGGTGCCCTATGCTGGAGTGCTGGCGATTGTCCAGTATTTCCTTCATGAGATATTCACAGGGCAGGGGTGAAGTTATCACAATCCACTGTTGGAAGAAGACTTTGAGTGCCTCTCAGGGCTGTAATTTATGTGGCAGAGAAAGGTCCAACAAGCCTTGGTAATCTTTAAAACAGTATCGTTGCGAAGGATCTACTGTAGACAGAAAACATACGGGGCGGAAACACATCTAATCCAAGCGGCAGTGTTAACTGCCACGCACGCCGGCCGGAGCTCTGGGTTTTTTTAGTGCTGAAAATTCATTGTCTGCTGGCGCTGTACACTTTTTCTAGCACAACTTTCTTCTCGACTTGATGCTAGCTGGCTTTGTGTCATTAAAAACTTTTGAAAAAAATAGTAATACAAAAAAAAAAGCATGAACAAATGTTCACTACTGGATGGCTGCCAAAAATGCAGTGGATTACAAGGGAAAGAGGATTCGACAATATTTGTTATTGTTTATTTGGCATTGGCATTCCATTGCCATTTTTTTTTCATTTTATTTAGCATTTTGTTGATAGGCGACTAGCGCCTTTGCACCTGTGTTTCCTTTGTTCTTGGGATTCGAACCCACGCCTCCTGGGGAGACTGCGACCTGAACGTAACGCCTTAGACCGCTCTGCCATCCTGGCAACTGGTAATGCTCTCTTGACTTTGTTTGCTTTGTTATTGCTTGGTACTTTCAATGGGCTCTGTCTGAGGCGGGATTCGAACCCACGCCTCCTGGGAAGACTGCGACCTGAACGCAACGCCTTAGACCACTCTGCCGCGCCGGGGCGCTAATGCCTCACATAGCAAATGTGTACAGTGCGAGCTGAAAATGCATTTTCAGCTAAACTAAACGTTTACAGCGGATTTTCAGTTTCCGCGGGTGGTCTCGGTCCCCATTAACCGCGGCCTTAATTTGAAGGAAACGAACGCGGCTTGTGAGTATTTACTGATTGAAATGATTGGGGAATTATTTTTGGACATTGGATGTACGTACATTAAGATTTTGCCGGTGCGCCCACTTAGGGACAATTTGGATCGACTTTGTGGTCCTCGCTCAAGACAAACGCGTGAAAAGGCAAAGATGGGTAATTTCAAACTAAAAGTTGCCTGAAATCTGCCCCGAAATAGCGTCCGAACCGTGTGGGCCCCATCACCGGGTTGAGTGCCACTTACATCTTCTCATGCACGACTGTGGGTGTGTAGCCACTCGCGTGGTGACGGAACCGTAAAAACAAATGTGGTCCCATCAAATCTCAAATCTGTTACTAATGGCCTCTAAATCGGTTGTGGTAGAGAGGGGGTCAAAAATGCGATCGAACGATCGGAAAATAGAAAAAAAATAATAACTAGCGCTGCGAGACTGCTGAACATTTGTTTTTGCCAAATGAAATCAGTGCAGAATATATATGCCAAAGAATAACCAATAGGGGGGGGGGGGGGTGAACGCCAGGTTTTTGGAGAAAAAGGCCAGCATGTCGGAGCGGGTGACGAGCGTTAAGTGCCACCCGAGGGCCGCTGGGGGTTCTCGTTCGGCGGGGAGAAAAAGACAAATGTGGACGGTTTACGCAACGCGCTGGTCAATACAAACACTTCCTCTGCTTCATTTCATCGGTATTTTCACTTCCGGGTTATATCAACGTCAGCCTAAAAAAACTATATTTTCCAGTCTGTCAACAAACAACAAACATGAACGACACACGGTTTAAGTAAAAAATAAACCCCAGAAAAGCAAAAAAATATATAAATATATATCGTCCGAGTTTAGGGGCTTCCTACGATCTCGCCAACAATAATAATAATAAATGAACTAAAGTGGCATTCAGTGCAGCGCACACACACCTCCACCATCGCCTCTAAGCATCCAAATTTGGATGCGCACCAAATTGCACACCTTCCTTGATGTCCACCTCTCATATGCCTCATTTTGACATCAATAGTCATGCATTATTCACAAGAGATTGAGGACACTGTCAAAAAAGGCCCTACACTGCAATGTTGAGGGAAATCCTTGATCTACGCCTTAATTGGATGGCTTCTTCTTGACTCAACCCTCCACAGTTTCAAGGAAAGATGATTTTCGTGTGCTACTAAACGTATACTGATGGAAATTGAATTAGATCTCATTGATGTATCAATCATGACTAATGATCTAATAATGCTATATTTATAGTTTTTGTCACACCCTTGTGCTGTAATTTTGTATTAAAGTCCATTTGCTTAATCCATAATTGGAAACACCCTAGACCAGGCGTGGGCAAACTACGGCCCGGGGGCCCACACGTGGCCCGTTAAACGTTTGAATCCGGCCCGCCGAACTTGAAAAAAAATTAAATGAATAAACCTCGTTAATGTTGTATTTGCTAAATAGTGGGTTTTTTCAAAGACATATATATTGTTGTAATGCTTTTGTTCACTTTCATTTAAAATTAAAATTATTTTTTTTTCTCCGATGAGGTGAGGTTACCAAAACACTCCCTCCATCTGCTCTTGGTTAGGCCCCTGTGTCAAATTTTAGAACCCATTGTTGCCCGCCAATCACAAAGTTTGCCCTCCCCTGCCATAGACGGACTAACAATTAGCATCAGTGTGGCGGTGTTATAACACTTTAAGTAATGCATATTTGAACACAAACAGTGCAGCAGCACACGAAGACGGACATTATAACCTAATCTCACCGGCATATCGCTAGCACACTAACCCATTTGGAAGAAACTTGTGTTTCACAATCATTTTGCCTACATGAATTCAATTAGTGTAGTCCTGTTTTGCTTTACTGAGGCTACGCGACAGCTCGGCTCTCGCTATTCTCAGACCGGATTCATCCCCAGCTCTGAAGGCAATGTTTCTGGCCTTCAGCAGCCTGTGGACCTCTCTTCTCCACCATTAGATGGGTGATGGTGGTTTTTTATGTGGGCCATATCATCAATGCACTTGGTGATATAGGAGGAGCGTAAATGCAATCGGCTGCCCATGAGAAGCGGGCAACGGAAGGCAAACAGTATGTTGGAGTTTTGGTAGGCGACGTTTCGCGCGGTTCGGACCGTACCAGAGCTCCGGCCGGCGTGGTCGCAACGCCTTAGACCGCTCTGCCAGGAACAATGCCTGAATTTTGTTATTTGGAACCTTGTGACAAATTAAGTGAACGACAGGGAATATTTTGCATTTACCACCAAATTTTAATTAATTATTTGAATTAATTTTTTCTCCATGGTAAAGTTTAATTTTGGAAAGCAGGGGTCTGACATGATTGTTTGAATATTTCCATGTCAAATTAGAAAGGCAGCAGATGATGTGGAAAGCTGACTGAAATGTTCAAAATGCATCATTTTCACTTTAAATCACTCTTGAAATTCCAAATGTCAGGCATGTCTTGTATTTGGAGCGAGATATCGCCGACATCGGATCCAGAGTCCAGATGGCGGCTTCGGCGTCGCAATGGTTGCTGCGGAATGGTTCTTGGGAAGCGTTGCGCGGCCAAGCGCGCTCGCAAGAGTGACGTGACCTCGCGTCATCGAAGGCACCAAATTCCTGTTTCTCTCCCAAGTACTGGATCAGTCCATTTTTTTCTGTTTTATTTTATCAAGTTATAACAGTATTGTATAATGGAGTCAAGTGATAGACGGGAGAGGAGGGGGGGATCAAAGTGCACCTGACCGCCCGATTTGACCCTTGACCTTTTGATCTAAGTCAGGATAGGCCCAAAGTTTACTTCATGTTAACTTCAGACACAAGAGTGCCTGGGACTGAAATCCATCCTTAGGGGACAATTAGAGGACATACTGACAGTTTAATTTATAGAATATGTTTATGCATAGATATAAGCAGGTAGGACATTCTGGAGGTTGAATTTAGCCATTTAGAATACGTAGGCAAATTGAAGCTACATTAGACAGACTTTTGCGAAAATTATTTATACAACTGTAATAACAGCAATTTATCAAGCGTAACACACGCTCGTTAGGTTGCCAGCCAATCGCAGGGCACACATCGACAAACAACCATCCGCGCTCAACAATTTGAGCGGTCTAAGGCGGTGCGTTCAGGTCGCAGCCTCTCAAATAATCGGAAACAGAGTTAGAGTTCATCATAAGAAGATTTGGAAACTTTTCAGGAGACCTAAAAAAAAAAAAAAAACGAAGTTTGAAGATAAGACATATGTAATTACCCAAGGGGGAATGCCATGTCGCACACACACACACGCACGCACACACACACGAGAGAAGCAGAGTAAACCAGACGGGGGAATGTACACACAACGTCTCAGAGGTGGACGCGATAGCCTAGCACATAGCTAAAGATAAAGCTCCTCTAGTTACAGTGGCGTGCGCAGGATTTAAACGCTTCATGAAAGCCGTATTTCCCGATATGAGACACATGAGGGGTGTAGAATAAGTGGGGGGCCGTGTGATTTACTGCAGCAGCAAACATTTACCAGCAAGTACCATCCAGTTTGAAGAATATTAATCTCAAATACATGTTTCTAAGTGTTGCAATATCTCATGAAGGAAACTGGCTGGTTTAATGCGACCTGAACGCAACGCCTTAGACCGCTCTGCCATCCTGGCAACTGGTAATGCTCTCTTGACTTTGTTTGCTTTGTTATTGCTTGGTACTTTCAATGGGCTCTGTCTGAGGTGGGATTCGAACCCACGCCTCCTGGGGTGCATAGTTGGGAACAACGTCGTACGAGAACTGGGAGTAACCTCTCACAGGTAAAAATATTTTTATTATCGCGCCTGGTAAATGATACCGCCATCTTAATGATATGTTTCTATGATTCTACAAAATGTAATTTAAATAGGTTGATATGTAGTATATTTTGTCTTTGAAGTGTGGGTCCTTGCTGCCTTCCGGAGAGGCAGCCGAGCAAGGCTGGATTGGTGATGGAAAAGAACTGGTTCAAAAAAGATTTTTTCTCGTCATATGCTGATGTCAAAAGAAGTCTCCCCAAAAACATGTGCGTGTGTGCGCTCCGCACGCGTGCGAGCCCCCTCTCAGACATTCCCTTCTTACAGGGTGGACAGGACAGCATGCTGAGTGTCCGCCACCTAGAGGTGAGTGAGCCGTCACCTTCCTCCCATGTGAGAAGGCGTGATTATTTCACGTTAAGTTGCCAAAACCCTTTATTCATGCTGTAATTCTTTACTTTTGAAGTGAAATAAAAGGTAAGCACTGCCGGCCTCCTCCGGAGATGAGAAGCAGAAAAAGTGAGAAAACTTGAGAAGGGACCACTTCAACCATGACTAAACTCGGCAACACTTGCACGCGGCGGCGGGCCGAGAGGTGTTGTTGGAGGCGAGGACGAGGCCGCCCCGCACCACCGTCGCCCCAAGCCTTTCCAGGCCAACCCGAGCCTCATCACATTTTCACCTTTACTGAGTGGGAATTGAATGCACAGAATTTTCAGGCCATACGTCACCCAGCCCCCCATTTTCGCCCCAGCTGCCATGGTTGGCGTTTCACATTACACGCAGGTATGACACTTCGAACCCACGCCTCCTGGGGAGACTGCGACCGACAAAATGCTTAATAACTCTCCTGCACATGCGCTCTAGACAGAAATCGGGGTAGGAGGCCATCGCCGGCGGGAAGTCTTCATATCATAAAATGCTATAACAACAAATGCCTGGCCGCTCCAGCGCCCCGTCGTGCCGCTCGTTATGCAGCCTCGCCATGTGTTCCAGTCCTCAGGCATCCCTGGAGCGTGCTCAAAACCTCAACCCCATGGTGAAGGTGCTCGCTGACACTGTGACCAGCCACTACTTGTCAATTCCAATGGAATTTCGCAAATTCCACGTCAAAGTCTCAGCCAGCCTTAAAAAATGGTGTTTACTGAATGCAATAAAGGGAAGTATAATTCGGGGGCATTGTAGTTTCGCCGAGCGGCACGAAATTAATGCTATTCATATTTCACAAATGCAATATTAATCCGAACACCAAGAGAAAAAAACATTCTCAAGAAAATGTTGGACTTGACTTCCCCTTTAAGGTCATGTGCCTTTAAGAGGCGGGGCCTGGTCAGATGGCGCACAGAAGTGACCATGGTAAGTTGTGAACGCAACGGCACAAGGGCATGAAATATATGCAGGTTGTTGTCACGGAAACAGATGAGATTACAGTTGCAAATCTGTTGGTGTTGCCAAATGTATCTTTTGGAATTACACTTGTTGACATTTTTTTTGCAATTTTTCTTGATTAATTGACTGAATCTTCCCTATTTGTTTATCGAGCACATACCATTTCAATAATAAAAATGACAAAATGGACTCATCCTGCGTTGACAAATTGCCATTCAGGAAATCCAAGATCGCATTTAAAACGATTCAGCAAGGGAAATATTGGAAACTTTTTCTGTTTAAAAATTATTATTCAAAATGTGTGTATGTGTCCTTTGTATGAACATGCGGTGCCAAGCGGCCCCTAAGTTTGCCCAAATGGAAGCTCCGGAGGAGGAGGGCGGGCGTGTGTCACACTTGGCCCTCAGGCAAAGTGTCGTAGTGGAACATGTCATTAAAGGTCAGCCCAGTAACTCCAAATGGATGAGGACATTCTCTGGTAAAATCCCCAAACCACCAAGTGAGGCAGATCATGAAACATTTTCTTGCAGGAGGGAGAATTCCATGGAGTGCACATTTCATTAGTGATAAAGGATGAATGTGTGCACATTCATGGCAAAGAGGATAAACTGCGCTATGTTTACAGTGTCAGCGTGTGTGTGCATGCGCGCGTGTGTGTGCTGAGGCATGTTGCCATTTGGGAACCCCTGCAAAGAAAGCAGTTTGATGAGTCAGTGAATGTTAAAATGTTTGTGCCTTAAGGAGAAAGCCAGGCCGTACCCATATCCGCAGCAGGTCTCCAAGGTGAACAGCCTCTGGCATGTTAGAACAAGGTGTGTAAGGGAAGTCGGCAAGTCAGATCCGTAACTTCGGGACAAGGATTGGCTCTAAGGGCTGGGTCGGTCGGGCTGGGGTGCGAAGCGGGGCTGGGCACGCGCCGCGGCTGGGGGAGCAGTCGCTTCCCGTCGCCCGCCCCCTTTCCCGCCCGGTACGGAGCCGGGGGTGTTGGACGCGGTGGGCCCGGCTGGATATTTGTTGTTGTGGTCACGTGTTGCCGGCGGGTGTCCACCATTGGCCGGCGCGCTGTGCTAATGGCGTTAGATGGACTAACAAGGTTACGGCGGCGGCGCAGTAATCAGGCGAAAACTGAAAATCCGCGAAGTAGCGGCACACCTTCAAAAATGCTTAAAAAAAAATACAATATATATAATAAATATATAAATATATATATATATATATATATATACGGGGAGAGAGAGAGTGAAATTCATGTTATAACAAAAAAAACAAATTATTATTAAAACATATTATTTTTTAATTCCCCAGCCATTCTTTTTGTATTTATTTAATTACTCCGACTTTTACCTGCTGGTACGCCGTCCGGTGTGCCCTGTGAAATGAAAGGTGGCATTCTTTATTTATTTATTCATTTATTCATTCATAACTGACAGCCTCGCGCTCCGCTCGTGCCCGGGCGGAAGAGGTGCTCCAATTCGGCTTAACTGTGACACACGCCCGCCCTCCTCCCCCGGAACTTCCATTCGGTTAAACTTAGGGGCCGCTTGGCTAACTTTAACTACCAAAGAAAAATCAAAAGACGCCTTCAGTGCTTGCCAGACAATGACAATAAAGGGATTTCTGATTCTGATTCTGATCAGTGCTGATACTGTTCCATAATTTGTAACAAGGCTAAAAAAAATTGAGTTAATTGTTTTTATGTTCCAAACTTTGTTCTTGTCTGATATGCTGCCATCATTCATGAGGGCCATATAAATGGCAAAGTTTCCTAGACATTTTGTGGAAATTTTGTGTTGAGTGCAGATGGAGCACAAGGAAGGGTGTAAGGCCATTTGATTCGTCAGAACACAAGTTGCCTCAGAAGGACATTGAAATACGGCAAGATATGCTGGTTGGCCGTCCCCTCGTTTCAAAGAATATTGCGCTTTACGCACGCAGCCCTATAATGATCCATCATCGCACGTGGAGCGGAGGGCCGGCCGGCTGGGCCCTGCGCTCCACATAAATAAGCAGCAATTTGGCCATCTGCTTGGATTCTTTCCATCTCCCCGGAGACCCCCATCTGCCTTTACATTATCAATTACAGTTCAAGCATGCTGCTGGCCCCCGCTCGTTCTCTCCTCACCAACTTCCCAACCGGCTCAACACTCTAAGCACCCTTGAGAGTAAACACGACAAGCACGAGTCGAGCACAATGACTTGTTTGTTTAAAATAAGGTGTCAGTCTCTTACCCAAGCTTTAAACTGAAACACAATCTAAAGATGGATTTACACTGCAAGTGTCTAATTCTGATTTAATTCCGATTTAATTCCGATTGTTTACAACAGTACATTTGTGACATGTATTTGATACGTTTGGTTCCATAACACAAGATAATGCATGTGAACAACTCTACAAGGTTCATTTATATATGAACCTTTAAAATTTATAGGTTGGGACCCCACCCACCAGAGGAGTCCTCTGGTGATCAGTGGAAATTGAGGTTCGGTTCTTTTCTCTGCGCCATGTTGGGCATTCCGACATATGGAGGGATTTTCCGTCTAACCGCTCCAGCAAAGTTTGGTTTTTTAGTGCTGAAAATGCAGCGACCGCTGCGAAGTCCTCACCCGGCATTCCTTGGCTAAACATTAGCCTCCTTTAATCCAACTCTGTAAACTCTGAGCTACATGCGATGAGAGAAATACATTTTTAAATCTATTCTCAGTCTTTTTCAGGAATTACTGCACCGTCAATCACATCTCAGAACCTCTATCTTTGTATAAGATTGAGGAGATGAAAGCAGCTAGCATTACACAGCGTACCCGAACCCTTCCCAGACTCTGGTTGACACATGAGGCAAATTGGCAGATGACTACACGGTGTTAACTAAATTTTTGATGCATTAAATATTTATTTTGCTAGCAGTGGTGGTGTATCATCCTAATGGGTCTCAAGACACCATGCACTGCCCAAAACCCACACATGCCTCGGAGCCATGATACACAGCTACGCTACGGCCTTTCGCTTTAGATGAAACCTTTTCTTAGACACAGGTGTCAAACTCAAGGCCCGGGGGCGGAGGATTGTTCGTCTACTTGTGCCCTGCGATTCCAAATTATTTCGTTACCAAATGGCTCTGTCTGAAGCGGGATTCGAACCCACGCCTCCTGGGGAGACTGCGCCCTGAACGCAACGCCTGCACACTTCTGTGAAATGTTAAGTGGAAACGCAGGTTGGTGTATGTGGCCATCTAGTCCAATGCCTATCGTGTGACTCAGAGAGCAACGGGTTCGTTCCGATAAAGGCGCATTAAGGAAAGTTTTCGTCAGGCATATTCTACTCCATCCCTCCTTCATTCCAATAAGAACCCTCCCAATCCCTTAAAAAAAATAAAAAATAAAAAATATATTACCGTATAGAACATCAGAAAAAGGCAGGTCTCGGCGCTTGTTCTTGCTACGATGTCCAAAGAGATTGTACTTCAGAGACAGAGGATGAGATATTGCAACACTTAGAAAAGGTGTACAGCGCCAGCAGACAATGAATTTTCAGCACTAAAAAAACGAAACTTCATTAACAGCTAAACCCGTCCTCTCCCAAAAGGACAACTCATTCTCTTGGACAAGTCAATTGTCTTGTTTTGTTGACAGATGATTTTGTTTGCTTAAATAATACATTCATCATTTCATTCCGATTTTTCAAGTATTTGCGGGCCACACTGAGTGTGGCTGGGGACTGCACGGGGCCCGTCAGTTGCCCAAACCTGTCAGAGAAGATAGCTGCCCGAATGCGTGAACGGCGAGTGGGAAACAAATGACTTGTGAAGGACACACGACATCCTCGGCATCCGATGCAGAATTCATTAGTGATCTATTTAGTCCGCAACCCTTAAGTACGTTAAACAAAGAATTAAAGAGCTCCTCTCGTCTCCATTCCCACTCAGTACCTTTCTAATGCCATTTACATTGGTTTGGAAATGTGTTTTTTTTTTTTTAAATGGAACTGAAGCATTCAGAGCGACTTGAAGGGGGGAGTTTACAGTTTTCCCCCCAAAATAATAAATAAAAAAATAATATATGTATTTATTTGAACTGTCAGTATAGACCTGACAGGGCCATGTTTTTTGCTCACCTTATTAGACCCCAAGACGAAAGGAGTTGCTGTAGAAATCGCAAGGACAAGAACGATAAAATTTAAACAAATGCTTTCCTGGGGTTAATAGCCAGGAGCGCGCGCCTCACATCGTGTTCCTCTACGGTAATAAGTAAAGTGCATACCGCTTCTTAAGTTATTCATTATAATAAGGCTATAGAATGCCTTGTTTGCCAAGTTGCCAACCAAAGTTGTACAGTGTACTATTTTTTCATATACTAGTGAAGATGCTCAACTGCAAAAGCGGGTTGCAGACACGAGATCGAGGGACACTGTGTTTAGCGTCGCACTGGAGAGGGGAGCCCTCTAATCTCGTTGCACACTTGAGTACAATGACAATAAAGGGACCCGGTCCCGGTGCCTGCGATGGACGACGGTCCGCCGGGCACCGGAGGCTGCACGGTCGGTGCAAACCCTTTTCCTGCTTGGTGAGTTTTTGTGCATGTTTCGGGGGTCAAAAATGTAACCAGACCGTTAGAGTTTAACCTGAGGAAAAGAAGACTTGGCGTTTACTGCATGAACGATTGTGTACTGGAAATGCAGCATATTCTACTGTGGATGAAACTGAAACAGTTGGAAAGTTGCATGCCACAGATGCTGACCCCTATGATCCCGGACGCCCGCCTGAATGGCCACAGTCGGACTCCCTGGTTTGGCCTCCCGGACGCCCGCCCGAATGGCCACGACTGGACTTGCGGGTTCGGCCACCCGGACGGCCGCCTGAATGGCCACGAAAGGACTCGCTGGTCTGGCCTCCCGGACATCCGCCAGACCGGTTTCGATCACGGGTCGTTGACCCACCGCCCAATACGAAATTCGTCCTTTTTCGTGAAAAGAAAAAATGCTCCATGAGAGAGAAGGACGGGCAACGCTACATTCTTCTTTTACCCTCCGTGCAACCCCAGGAGGCGTGGGTTCGAATCCCACCTCAGACAGAGCCCATTGAAAGTACCAAGCAATAACAAACTCACATGCAAAAAAGGGCAAAAGTCGGACTTTCAAAAATTCATAGAAAATAAAACATTAACAAGGTTTATTCATTTAATTTTTTTCAAGTTTGGCGGGCCGGATTTATCTTGACTTATTATTTTGTATATTATTTGTATATGTATACTTTTATTATTATTATTATTATTATTATTATTAGGGCCTGAGCAGCGACCGCTGCTCGGGCCCCAATAATAATTTCTACACAAAGTCCATTGTGGTGACCCGCCCCCTTTTAAGTAAATTCAAAATGGCCGACTTCCTGTAAAACCTAGCTCATTGCTCCAAGAGACTTTTTTGTAGGTCTTGGTCTTATACATACAGTGAACCCTCGCTACTTCGCGGTTCACCTTTCGCATGTGGAATGACTAATAGATTGGCCGTCTCCTGCCAAACCTTCCCGAAACTTCATTAACAGCTAAACTAAACGTTTCCAATCTCAAGTAAAAATTTCTGGGATTAAATGAGTTTAAAAAAAAAAAAAGTTGGAAAAATAAACCATTTTGACTTCTTTTTTTCAGAGTCAGTTTCCCCAGGTGTGTGGTTGAACCTCTTTCACTGTTGTCTAAATTTTAGGTGCAGCTCATCCAGGCACGAGCATGACGACGTTTCAAAAAATCCGCTCGTGCCCGGGCAGAAGAGGTGCTCCAATTTGGCTTAACTGTGACACACGCCCGTCCTCCTCCCCCGCTCTTTATGGCCCCCTAAAATAAAAAAATATTTTGATTTGGACCGATTCGAACCCACGCCTCGATCGTCTCGCGCCATGCCGTCAGCTGCTGCGAGACGAATCAGACTCTGCGGCACCGTAATAGCCACGCCCTTCGAAGGAAAGTCACAAACGCGCCCTTACGTGCTCTTGATGCCCTGGAATATCATATATGTCTGTCTTACATTCTAATTAAATACTACTGTAAAGGTGGCACGTATTGCCTGCTTTCTCTTCCTTTCAACCTTGTTGAGTTGCACGGAGAAAAACATCCAAGTTGAGATGAATAAGGTAGGCTTGCCGTTCATGCCGTTTAACTCATTCACAGCCCAGTAAAAAAAAAAAGGATTTTGACGTATTTATCCGTCAATGGTATTGAATGAGTTAATAGCTAAATAAGGTCATGTGATTGATAAAAATAAAATATGGCACTGTATTTATCCATCCGTCCATTTGCGCTCCCCTTGGTTTCTGTTGCTTGGTTTGTCGAATCGTCAGCCTATCGGCACTCATCGTTTGTCTCATCGAAGCAACCGCCCGTGTTCGCTTTTCTGTGTTTGTTTGTGCGAAGGGCTCAGCACATACTGATGCAGTGTTTTATTTGTTATTTATTTAGCAAGCTATGCAGTAATGTGTTGCATTATTTATTATTAAGACATGGTGGAAATTTACATTGGAAACGTTTGCGTCCGGCGGTGAAATACCACTACTCTTATCGTTTCCTCACTCAAAACCAACACACCACCAGGTGGTGATCAATTGACATCATTTTAGTTATTTGTGGTGCTAAATTTAAAATGAGCGGCAGATGTTTTGGATTGGAATCCAGAGAGAAAACAAGCCGGCTGCTAGGAGCCGCTCGGAAAACATCGGCTCCAACGGCCGCTGACTGATTCAATTAGCGTCAGCGCTAAAGCGGCGGCCAACTATTTTTAACATCCAAATATTTACAGCGCTCGTCTTCAAAGTGAACGATGTCACAATACTACAAGAGTCGACCTCCGCCAAGACCAAAACACGCTTTTTGGCAAAAGGTGGGATCCCGGCCCTGCGGGGTATGCGAAAGACCCGGGCGCACCACCGGCCCGCCTCGCCCGCCGCGTCGGGGAGGTGGAGCCTGAGCGCGCGCGATGGGACCCGAAAGATGGTGAACTATGCTTGGGCAGGGCGAAGCCAGAGGAAACTCAACTGACCCACTGATAAGGGTGCCTCACGAAAAACAGCTTTGGTGATTAACCGAGCCGATTTTTTCCCCCTAAATTGATGACTCTAAATCAGGGCCGGGCAAACCTTGCTTGGTACTTTCAATGGGCACTGTCTGAGGTGGGATTCGAACCCACGCCTCCTGGGGAGACTGCGACCTGAACGCAACGCCTTAGACCGCTCCGCCGACCAATTAAGTGTTTCATTACCCGCCCCCTTTTAAGTAAATTCGTGAGGATGAGGGCGGCCGCGACCATGCCTCAACAGCGGTCACACTCTGTTTACATGAGTGCTGCTGAGAGTTCTCTTCTGGCCCTCATTTCCTTGCAGATCTCAATGGCCTCTCTGATCCAGCGCTGTTGTTTGTTCTCTTCTGTGCGGATGGCCGGGTGGAGCAACGTGTTTCAAAAAATTAGAAGACTAGGATTTGGATGAATGGATGTTTCGGTCTATGATTTGTCATTGTGACACGCATGAACTTGGGGTACTGGCACGTTGGAAATGTGAAGTGTACAGCGCCAGCAGACAATGAATATTATTATTATTATTATTATTATTATTATTATTATATTGCAACCTATCCCGAATGTGCATGCGGAGTTCATCCTTTCGGATTTGTTTTGGAACCTGAAACTTAAAATGTTCGCAAAATGTGCAGTCATTTATTATTATTATTATTATTATTAGGGCCTGAGCGTCGTTCATATTTAGAACCTCATAATCAGCGCGATGGAGTGAGATGTATTGGCTGTAAATGGTCAATATATGTGGCCTGGTGTATTTTTATCCCTTGTCATTAATTTGATTGTCCAATATTTCCCTTATGAGATAATGCCTCTCATAGCAAATGTGTACTGGACAATCAAATTAATGACTTTCCATCCAGCCACATCGTTGTATGATATGTCCACGTGTTGCGCCCTTCTGACGAATCCCTCGTGCGTTCGGCACGCGCTTCTTTCTTGTTTTTAAAGGACAGAGAGGAGACAGAAAATGTAACTTCTGTAACCCAGAGTGACATGTCTAGCCTCTAGCCGTCCCTTCTCTCAAGGCGAGGGAGGCAAGAGACGCTCGCGGGTTCACAATTTCTAAACAAGAGGTACTGTTAAACGGGACAGCCTGGAGAACGGGCAAGCAGCCGCGGGAGGGGGGGAATTGAGTAATAGAACAAAAATGTCACCTCTCTCTCTCTCTCCCCGTATATATATATACATATATATATATATATATATACATATATATATATATATATATATAAATAGCCCCAATAATAATTTCTACACATTTTACCTGCTGGTACGCCGTCCGGTGTTCCCTGTGAAATGAAAGGTGGCTGTTGCGGGCTTGACCCAACATTCGAACGCCGGCCCCAGTCTCCTCCGGAGCCTCCACGCGGTGGGGAATTTGATTGTTACAGCAGCAATATTCACAATTACACAAATAACTAAATACATAAATAAAATGATGAAATTGGGGAACCCCTCAAATGCTGCTTTTGGATTTGACTTTTCAATGCCAAAGAGTCTGTAACCAACCAAATAAGGTCTCCACACATTGGCTACAACGGAAGACGCACGGGCGGTTCCAAGCGGCAAAATGATATTCCTTCAATCAATTACTTTTGAGTATTGTAAAATAGCAGAAAGGTTGGATGAGTATTATTTTTCCGATTGTTCGATCGCATTTTTGACCCCCGAAACATGCACAAAAACTCACCAAACTTGGATGAAAAGTCCTCGAGACAATTAAACTTAATTCTACAAAATGTTCTATTTTTTTCATTTGGGCTTGTTGTTTAATTTATTTATCATGTGCAAGTTGAGACATTGGGCCCTATTTTGGTAGATGACGTCTCACTTTTTTTTTTCTTAAATGAAGTTGCTCTTTATTGATTTTAAATTAAAACAAGTTGTATATATATATATATACAACACGTTGGTCAACGTGTGCCACCGTCCCACATGAATATTACACCTTGAAAAATGGCAAGATTACTTTTTTTTTAACTTTAAAAAATATTTTTTTTATTATTTTCTTATTTGCCAATAAAAGGAAAAAGGCTTCCAAAACTCTCAGATTCAAATTCAGCATACACAGAAGCACGGCGAAGGAAAAAGCAAATGAGAGCTGCACAATAATTGCACCCTTCAATCTTTTGTGAATTTCTGAACTCCTGCACAACTTCCTGCAGCTGATGTCATGTGTTTCTTTCCACACCACACTAGAACCGAATAAAAGTGCAAATATATATATATATATATATATATATATATATATATATATATATATATATTTATTATATATATTGTATATTTTTTTTAAGCATTTTTGAAGGTGCGAAACAGACTAAAATGTAATTTCTTCATTAGCAGAGAAATTCCTGCTTCTTTTTTTCCTAAGAGTGATCTGGATTTTTTGGTTTTCCAGCTCCTGCGCGACACCTCTAGTCCGACGCCGCAGGTGACGGAACAAGCCGAGAAGGCCGACATGGGGACTGTGTTTGCTCTGCTGGGCCCCCTGCTTGCGACACACACTTTCCCCATTGTAAGGCAATCGGATGAACCCTGTTCGTGTGTGAAGTATTTCCCTGCAGGGCTTGGCTGCTTTATGGGTTTTTGGAATATCAATAACATTCCATTTTCTAATGTGGAGACCCCGGCTACAGGACTCAACTGTATGAAAAGTAAAAGCTTAAATGGCTTCGGGGGGAACCTGTTTTGTAATTGGCTTTCACGCCACAGCGTTTAGCGTTTAAAGGGGCGGGGTCAGGTCACCAGCGGAAGGGTCAACAGTCAGTTGCGGGGCATGTGCATGTAGGGCGTGAGGCTTTGTTGTCGTGAACCGCGTTTCTCAACATGATACGTCGTAGAACACTACTTTTAAATCGGAAATTTGTTATTAGTGTAGTCTGTGGTCTTGAAGAAGCTTCTGAATTCAGAGACGTTGTTGTCAAATTCAATAGACATTGCCAAATCCAGGATGCCTTTTTACACTATATAAATGTGGAAATTTACATTAGAAGGGGATGATGGATGGCAAGTGACACGGACTGTCACCCAAGGGGTAAGAGGATGCCTCAATTCAAATATTCAAGTTTTGCAATTCACACTAAATATTTGAATAGAAAATTTAATGATTGAATTGAAAACTGAGTTATTGCATTACATAAATTGTAGATGGAAAATGTAATTCAAATTACTGTATTTTCGCGACCATAAGGCACACTTTAAAGTCCCAAATCTTCCTCAAAACAAATGAGGCGCCTTGTAATGCGACACGCCTATTATATAGACTGAGCAACTCGCTCGACCAATGGGCCTGATCCCCTTGGTGTATTTCAGAGTGCATGTTAGCACACCGATGACCAAAGTCTGATACATCAATGCTTCGAATTGAGTGTGACAAATACATTATGTCAATACGTTTTTTGAGTGATGGTGCAACATCCATTTTCTGTACTGCTTCTCCTCACTAGGCTCGCGCGTGTGAGTGTGTGCGGAATTGAAGCTTCTGTGTATTCTGTTATACATCCACTTTAATCTTTTGTTGGGAAAGCTTCCGTCATTCGGGTTCTTCTTCCGAACATTTGGACAAGAACAAATATTTGATTGGCAACGTGCTCTCGGGCACATGCTGAGAAAGGCGTGCCTTTATGGCCTGCGTCTTCAGTGCATTGTCCCTGGTATAACTGATGCGCACACACACACACACACACACGCTGAAGCCTGGGCAGTCATTAATTTGATTGTCTTTTTACACTATATAAAGGTGGAAATTTACATTGGAAACGTTTAGTTTAGCTGTTAATGAAGTTTCGTTTATTTTTGGACCTTTGCAGTTGAATAAGATTCAATACAAGAGCTGTATCAACATTCGTGCCTTTTTTTTTCCACTTTCTCTTTCAGAATGGCATCAAATATCATAAAAGCAAAGGCAGTCGCAGTACGGGAGGCTGTTAGGGCCAAAAATTGGTCCCTCTCCACTGATGGCTTCCTCAAAGCCGTTGGTTACAAAGCTATTTGCAAGGCTTTTGGGATTCCTGCCCTAAAGAGCAGGCGTGGGCAAACTACGGCTCAGGGGCCACATGCCTCTGTCAAATTTTAGAACCAATTGTGTCCCGCCAATCAAAAAGTTTGCCCACCCCTGCTCAAAAGGTAAAGCAGTGCAGCATCTTTTGTTTTATCTCCTTTGGAGATCTTTCCAGGGTGATTTTGAACTTCTGTGAACTTGAGCACAGATCATTAGAAAATGTGTTTTATGGCGCGATTGGCAAACATTTTTGAGACCCTCCTGTGTGGGGTTTGCTTATTTTCCCTGAATATTGTCCAAAGTCGTGACTACGAGTGTGGTGATAGGCTGCGAACCAGTCTGGGTTGTATCCCGTCAAAATTGTCCAAAATTCCAAACGCCTCGTCAGACACATCACAGAGTTCCACGTTGGCTGAGACGACGCATGTAGCTCGCGCTGTACACATTTGCTATGAGAGGCATTATCTCATAAGGGAAATATTGCTACAGATTCCACACACAAGAGCGCGCGACGTGCTCGGGTGACGACATGGCTCGGACCATCTTCCTTGTTAACATTTCCGTTAAGAATGGTGAAAACAGTGTGGGACCTGAGCCACAGTCATTAATCAACCTATCAGCTCACTCCGGGAGGAGGATTGAGATAAATTACTCATATCCAAGCACTTGTTAGGCCTTTTTGTTAATCGCACAGACGTTGACTATTTTGAATTCAGTGACAATGCCAGCAGAGCTCCACCGAAGGCCGTGTCAAAACAAAGGTCCCTTGCATACGGTGTAATTAAGAGCTCTAAGTTGGTATACAGCCAAACGCCATTAAAAACAGTCCTGCCACAGATTGCAAGATCTCCAAAGAACAGCAGTTGAGATATAAGTCTAAATATAAATAAAAATGGATTTACAGGTGCCATAATATGGATTAATTGGCTTGTTTTGAAAAAGCAGCATAGGGGCGTGGCCGCTGGAAGTGCGACGCTACGCTCGCTGCACCCCCAAAGAAAGGAGACCGTTCAGTAAAAATGGGGGAAATTGGAAACTTAACTTTGTGGGTAATCACGTGAGTGTGAGTAACTGTGAGTCAGTAAACATGTGAGTCAAGTTTATTTCTATAGCCCCTGAATCACAAAAGAGTCTCAAAGGGCTTCACAAGCCCACAGTTTGCTTCAATTGTGCAGCCTGAAAAAAAAAAAGACGGGGATGGATTTTGTATTTAGTGACGAGGCTTCAAGGGAAATCGCAGAATAAAAAAATGAATAAATCTAATACTTCTTACTGTTGCTTTAATAGATTATTACTTGAGGATTAGGGGGGGCAACATTTGTTTACACAGGCTTAGCGAGCTTGAGCGGGTGTCTGCCTCCCTCGCTTAACATTTCTCGAGGGCCATGGCGAGCCATTTCAAAAAAGCTACGCTGTTTTAAGACAAACTTTAACAAACACCTGAACATTTTACTTGCTGATGTTTCGTCGAGTGTTTGCTGAGCGAGCTGTGGCGCTGGGTGAGGTTGCGATGATGCGCGGCCAATCAGCTCACGGGATAAATCCACTTGGGCGCTCATTGGTTGAGAGCATGTACGTTTTTCTTTAGTTTTTTTATTTTGATGAATATGTCAGAAGAAGCCCGTGCCCGGGGAAGGTGCATGAACACAATTAAGCGACGAAATGAATGCAGCAAAAGTTACAGGAGTCCTGACCAACTAAATGTTCCGTGATCGGATCTGTATCTCCTCCATCATCTGTGTGTATTTTTTTAAATTCTGATTTAATAGTGCGATATTTGCATGTCTCCACGACCATGATGCGTCTCGACAAACCACCCGGAACGCGGCGGCCGAGCTAAGAATCCCACCTCAGACAGAGCACATTGAAAGTACCAAGCAAGAACAAAGCAAACACATTCGTGTGGCACATGAAATTGTTTCTGCCTCCAAAATACGTGCGCTGTGGCGTCAAACGTCTTCAGCCTGCCGCCTCATGCGGACAAGCGGTGTGAGTGCACGTTTTGGGCAGGTGAGCGTGCACGTCGTCCTTCGATTCTTTGGCATTGACCAATAGGAAGACAGTGCCTTCCTACTACTGATGAGAGACTGGACATGGCACGTAATGACACATTTGGACTGTTTCTCTTTCCGAACCCACGCCTCCTGGGGAGACTGCGACCTGAACGCAACGCCTTAGACCGCTCAAATGTTTCAAAATCACATTTTATGACCTTATTTTTTAAAAGCATTTAAAATAATGCAGTGATAAGAACATATGCCGTAATAAATGGAAGGACCATCCCGGCTTGCATCTTGCCGTTTCATATGAAAGTATTTTTCTTTCGATGTCGTAGTAGTCGTGGTGCAAAATTAGCGAGCTCACAGAAGGTCTGGGTCTGCACAAAAACTCTACTCGCTGTAGACTACGAGCAGACAAAAAGACGGACACACACATAGTACAACATTTCTGGGATTCGTTGTTGTGTAAATTCAGAGGCCAATCGAAGACTGGTTCCAAGTTCTATGTATCTTCCTCCCAGTTCTGAGATTCAGGTTTGAACTTTGGCAGAGTTTCCTCTGGCTTCGCCCTGCCCAAGCATAGTTCACCATCTTTCGGGTCCCATCGCCCGCCGCGTCGGGGAGGTCATATTCTGTTAAACTATCATTTATGTAAGATGGTCAGTTGCATAATTTGGCACAGTCAAATTATGTTATTATCGAGATATTGTCGGTGACTGACTTCCACACAAAAACAACCACTAGCAGACTGAATGGTCTGCGCCACCTCAGCTGTTGTTTGTTCTCTTCGGTGCGGATGACCCTGCCCTTCTCCCGGTCCATGATGTGGTTTTCCCTTTTGCAGTGGTCAGTGCCCGGCAACACGAGCTAGCTGAATTCTGATTGGATAAAAACTCTCATTAAAAATACAACACTAGGATATAATATGACATCAATGTGAAGAATGATTATAATTTTTTTGTTAATGTTAGGCCAGCAGAGAAGGCCTTGCTGGCCTTGACCGTCTACCACTTTGGAAGCTAAAACAAGAGCCAGCTTTGGTTCTTGGAACGCGACATGATTGAGAATCATGATTTCTAAGGGTTAAGACTCGATACCACAACATGAACATTACAAATCAGCAATCACTGACCACTGCAAAAGGGAAAACCACATCATGGACCGGGAGAAGGGCAGGGTCATCCGCACCGAAGAGAACAAACAACAGCGCTGGATCAGAGAGGCCATTGAGATCTGCAAGCGAGGCATAAAAACCATGAACAGAGACAAGGGAGCCTTCATCCTCTCTACCACCTAGAGCAGCATCTTGGCGCAATTCGAGCCTGACTGAGAGACTAATGGAATGTTCTACACGATGAGAGGACATAAAATAGATTATGTGGGATGATTGTGTTAATAGAAAGGCATACTGAAGCCTGGAAAGTCATTAATTTGATTGTCCAGTATTTCCTTCATGAGATATTGCAACACTTAGAAAAAGTGTTCAGCGCCAGCAGACAATGAATTTTCAGCACTAAAAAATATTCAAGATCCATCAGATTTGGAATCAATGCCATTTTTTAGGAATTAACTGGTAATAATCACAAACATTTGTCTCATCGGGCATGGCGGGCCGCTTGGCACCGCCCGTCAGTCAAGCAGCCTAAAACAATGATGCCAATATTTGAGATTTTCTCATTAACTTGCACACTTCTTTCAAAGACATCATTTACTTCTCCACTCCTGTTCTCCATCAGCTTCCCTGGCACCCGGGGGGACACTGGGGGCAGACAGAAAATGAGAACAACAGCAGGGATATTTCATTTTAAGTAAAAATGGGGGACCGAGACCACCCGCGAAAACTGAAAATCCGCGAAGTAGCGGCGCACCTTCAAAAATGCTTAAAAAAAATATACAATATATATAATAAATATGTGAGGCATTATCTCATAAGGGAAATACTGGACAATCAAATTAATTTTTCGCCATGCCCGATGAGCAGGTCTGAAGTAATCCCCGCATTTTCTTGACAGTGAGGAGAACCTCTTCATACCCCGACTATTAGCTAGAATATAGCAAGTTTAACCGAATGGAAGCTCCGGAGATGCAAGATCACATTTGCAATGCAATGTGAACGCTTACACAAAAAAGAAAATAAAAAACAAATTATTATTAAAACGTATTATTTTTTTATTCCCCAGCCATTCTTTTTGTATTTATTTAATTACTCAGACTTTTATTTTTTTGAGATACGAAAGGAAATATTATCATCGAGTAAATGTGCAACAGGTCCAACTTGATTGTTTATACCAAGATTACTTTTATTCCTGTTAAGCATATGAACTGTACAAAATACGGAAAACACACGAAGGCCAAGATTCCCAACATGTACTCGTGCATTACGCCCTTCGAAGGAAAGTCACAAAAATAGGGATAGAGTAAGATCAATGTCTTGAGTCTTTTCTAGCCAATTTTCAATCAGATTCGTTAAAAGGGCACCGTGCAGTACGTCAAAACATTGACTCGCCGTTGCCTCCAGTGGAATTGGGCGGTATTGCATGATCAACAGGGATGAAGATATTTTCTTTAGCGTTCGCCTGGAAAATTAAAAAAATAAATAAATATTTGACGTCTTTAGCCGTCAATGGCAGTAAATGAGATATTTTCAGATGATAAATCCTAGTATCATCTCATGTCTCCATAGAAGGCCTCTTGGAGATTCACAACCAGCCACGGTGAGCCGGGCAGCCTCGCATATATATCAATCTGTCCCGATCGTTTTAATTGGCTTGTAATATTGCCTTTTCCTCTGCAATAGACTAAGGCCAACACAAGCTTTTTTAATCTAATGACCTTTTTGAACTAGTTAATGGACAGTTGGACACATAAAGTTTTCAGGATACAAACATAATCTTGCAAAACACGATGAAAACCAAAAAATAGACTATAAAAAGAAAATGGATTTTGAAGTGTCTGTGTAATAATAATAATAATAATAATAATAAAAGTAATAATATTTTCTACAAAAACAATAGGGACCTCGCCCGCCAAATTAAGGTTTGCAGATTCGACTAGCTCAGGAGAAGTCGCTTCCTAAAAAATATTCGGGGGCATTGTAGTTTCGCCGCGTTTTTAGGGTCATTTTGTCCATTTTCGGGGGTCTGCTGTTTTACCTGACATTTCATTGTTACTATGCGGTGTCCTCCATCCTAATGAACAAGTTGAATATTAATTTAATGAATTAAAAAAAGAAAATGTCTCTATCTACTGCCAAAAAATAGACGACAAGGATGGGGGTGGAAATTTACATTGAGCAGGAAAAGGGGTTTTCTCTGAACAATGTGCTGCAATCGCGACGTATTCTATAGTGAAAATCTGCATATAGTTGAACCTCGAGTATGTTGATATCCACTGTATAGTTTAAATACAATACTTCACTGTCCTAACCAATAACGCTTGGAAAAAAATGTATAATAGATGAGATGAAGATGGAGGTGAGAATGGATTATTATATATCATTAATACTTTTTGTGTATTTTGGTTTTTGCAACGTCAGTTTTGTCCATTAGCACACCTTGTTCTGCTTGAGCGCGCCTTTCTCCTTAACAGCTAAACCAAACGTTTCCAATGTAAATTTCCACCTTTATATAGTGTAGAAAGGCATCCTGAAGCCTGGAAAGTCATTAATTTGATTGTCCAGTATTTCCCTTATGAGATAATGCCTCACATAGCAAATGTGACAATTTGTGTTCCCTGGTATTTAGTACATATTTTTTGGACAAAGGTGGAATTGGGAAATCAGATGGTGCCGGCTGGCCCATGAAGTTGAAGTTGGGCGAAATGTTGGACCGCAACCCGCCATTTTGTCTCCCAGCTTGTGTTGGTACACTGCACGATTTAATTAGTGATCGACACCTGTGCCTGTGTGTAACTACTAACAAAGTAGCCCAGGACAGAGCTGGCCCTCTTCACTAGTTTGTCCTCAGTTATCTCAAATGGACTTAAATGTTGACGTCGGCTAGCTTAATGCTAACACATAATGGGAAACTCCATTGACAGGCTAACAAGTAGCATTTATCTGGAGGTGTTCGAAGCGCTCCTTAAAGCAACAGATATTTGAACAACAAATATTACAGTAGTTGCCGCCGCGCGCGCCGACAAACCGCGGCCGCCAAGCACCCTGCCGGGTTGAATCCCCCGCACCGCCCGTGCCCGGGGAAGGTGCTCCTCTTCGGCTTACTGTGACACGAGCATGCCCGCCTAACTTCATTAACAGCTAAACTAAACGTTTCCAATGTAAATTTCCACCTTTATATAGTGTAAACTGGACTAAAACTATAACGAATTGGGATGACTAAATGTGATGTAAACAAATCAGCACCCATCATATTTTAATTGATCTGTATTGCTATGACTTTACGGTTCACAATTTTATGCAATACAAATGTATTTATAGAGTGCATTTCACAACAGCTGGAGCTGTAACAAGGCTAAAAAGCACGCCATCTTCCCCACACTGTGTGGGGGTGTGTGTGTGAGAGTGTGATTGCCACCCCCTCCATATCTCTTTCCTCTGACTGGTGCAGGTGATCTCCACATGCCCGAGGTTTGTGATTAAACAAGTGGCAATGAGAGTAACGCTGCAGAATTTAGTGCTGTAAATGCATTTTCAGCTCGCGCTGTGAAAATAAGGGTTTTATCGAGTTTCTCTTTTATTTGTATTCAAATTTCCCTCAAAAATAGAACATTTCAAAATAGTTTAGGAATGTTAATTCACTGAGATTGGAGACTAAAATTTTTGATTCCACTTGGCGACTGGTGACGCCATCATCACGCTTAAAGGCCTCTATAGCAATGGGTTTTTTAAAAAGTTTTTAAATGTCATTAAATATTGGACAATCAAATTAATGACTGCCCAGGCTTCAGGATGTCTTTTTACACTATATAACAGATTTTTATGTCTCCTCTCCGGTGAAGACAGGACGGGCACGGAGCATTTGCTGCCATTGACGGATCAAATTGGGCACTGGATTTAGTTTTAAAATCGCTGCATTGGCTCCCCGTGGTACATTATCTCTAAAATTAGATTAACATACATCTCTAAAAAAAACAATTTAAGGCAGAGGAAATGACTTGTTGGTTCTTGTCCAATTGGCAGACGGCAAGGTTCAGAAAAATTTGATATTTTTTAACGTCTAATATGAACAGGAAGTGAGTTATGAATTTTTGAAAGTCCGACTTTTGCCCTTTTTTGCATGTTTACAGGGGTCATTCTTTTGCACCCTGATCCTAAAGGCTTCATCTGATTGCCTTAAAGTTCTGTCTGGAGCATCTTAAGACCTGGGACAAACACTGGGGCTAAAATTTTTTGTTTCCGAAATACTATATGACGGGGGCGGGGCTTCAAAGTTTTCACTTAAGATTTCCTTCGCCGCAATGGACAAAATGCTTAATAACTCTCCTGCACGTGCTGCTAAAAATCCAAAACTTCACATGTACATAAAGAGTCGTTTCAAAAGTTGAACGAAAAGTACTCGGAGCTATGTCATCCTTTACTACAAAAAAAAAGGAAGTGAAAATGTCAACATCTGTGATTAGATGACGACTTGGGACTCGTGATTGCAATTCATTTGAAAATATAAATCTCCTGCAGAAGGAACAGTTTTGTTTAAGTGACGTGAACCACCAGCTCGCCAATCAAACATGATTAACACTTTCCTCTAAATGTTGGCGGGTTGGGTCCATCATTGTTTTCAGTACACCCTGAGAACTTGTACCGCTGCGGTGGGTCGAACACCCGCTTCTTTTTGAGACATTTGGGAATCGGTGAACAATTTAACGAGTTACGATTCATTTATTAAAGATAAACAATGCAGGGGACTCCCACCTGTTGAAGATAGCAATCCGTCCGAACGATCCTCACCCCAGAACTCTGAGCTAACCACCGAATGCATAAATGTGCAGAGATCTACCTTATATTTGCTCGGATGAGTGTTTAGGCCTTGAGCATGTCACAATACAAAAGTCTTTCGCCTTAAATGCGCTTTGAGGGAATGGTTCTCAAACCCGCGACCTCTGCATTGTGAGACCTAGGAATTAAAAGTATTGTTTCAAGAAAGGGTTTGGAGAAAGAAAAGAAAGAGGAGAAGCTCAGGGAGTTAAAATACACGCTGGCCACACGTACAAGACAGCCATGACTCGTAGGACCTCCCCCTCCTTTGCAGGACATATTGGTCGCCTTTTTTATGTGTAGCCATTCTGTTCTATTTTCAAGCTTAATGTATCGAGTAATGGAGTCACCGAAAAAAAGGCAAAAACGTATAAAATTCCCCCATTCATTTCAATGGGCTCGGCCGAATTGGGCTTGCGGGTCTACGTCCATTTCTGGGATCATATCAATATTCCTTGTTTTTTATTAAATGTTTTCGCGGATGGTCTCGGTCCCCATTAACCGGGCATGAGCTGCCACTTAACTGTCGGTGATGGGCGTCGCAAAACACACACCCGAGCCAAACATCCAAGTTCAAAACGGCACAAAGTTAAAAAAATGCTAAATAATACAACAAGTGGAGGATAAAATTCTAAGGCAGACGTTTCCCAGAGTCCCGAGGTTTGTTTTCGAACATGCAAACTTCACACAGGATGGCCGGGCTGTGCTTTGGGCGAAGCGGTGTAAGGCAGACCATCCGGGTATTCGCATGTACAGAAATGTTTTTTTTAATGATGCTGTCTTTTTTTTTTTTTAAACACCAAATTTACCGACATGTCGTGTGCTTCCACCTGTGACTCTTCTGAAGACAATTGGTGCTCCATCCGCCCCGCTCGGGCCCTAATAATAATTTCTACAAAAACAATAGGGACCTCGCCGCCGTCGCTGCTCGGGCTCAACTCTAACATGTTCCCCACACATCACTGATGGGGAAATGATAAAAAAAAAAAAAAGACTAAAAATATATATATATATATATTTATTATATATATTGTTTATTTTTTTTAAGCATTTTTGAAGGTGCGCCGCTACTTCGCAAGACAATACAGCTAAAGAAGCTGTTGCGGTGGATGACCTTTAACCTCTGCTTGAACCTCATCTGTTCGATGACATCAGAGCGAAGGCCGCCAAACTTCTGCACGCAAAAATCAGCCAAGCGGCGGTAGAGTTGCATTTAATATTTTTATTTGTTGTTTCATAAATGGCGCTGTAGTGCCACCTAGGTCAAAGTTGCCCTCTGATTAGAGAGCCATCCATCGCATCCCAGCTTTTTTTTTCTTAATGAGTTGAGTATGGTGATTAGTAGAGGCTGTACTTTAAAGTGACTTGAAAATATTACGTCAATACTGAGAAATTGATTACTGGAACGCACCGAGAAGCAAGGGGGATGTGTGGAGGTGTCCTTAACAGACCTCAAGGATTTTTTTTTTTATTCAAATAGCGCCGTCGTGTCGACGCAAGCTTGAGTGGCTTTGCGTCACCAGGCGTCATAATATCGCAACGTTTAGGTCCCCCGCACCGACCACGAATACAGAAGAACCAAAGATGTCCCAGTGTGCCATCAGACGGAATTGAACAGAAACAAGCAGACTGTGTTAGGTTAGCACCTTGGCGTGTCATGAAACGGCGGTTGGCCCTATAACAATATCCATGGGTGGACGGCCTTCAACTTGGCTGCGTCATCTCTGCTCACGGCTTTTTTAGATTGCGTCACTCTTGAACTTTTAAACGTTGGTGAAGTACGAAAACACACAAAAGCGGTGTTCTAAAAACGGAGTTCTCCGAACCTCACGGAGTTGTTGAGCCATAACTCTGGATTGGTAAATCTTCACGACGTTACAGTTAGGACGACCTCCTGCGGTCCTCCCGGCCCCACCGCAACACACACAACCACTGACCGATTGGCAATCATGACCCGCCGTTTTGTTTGTGTCATTCCCTTCGACTGTACTGAACGCTCGGTACACTGAACAGAATAGCGGGGACCTTGGACTCTTGCTCCTATCTCATCTACTACAGGTGGGCACTGTCTGAGGTGGGATTCGAACCCACGCCTCCTGGGGAGACTGCGACCTGAACGCAACGCCTTAGACCGCTCCGCAAAGTGTGAAATGAGCCCAAACTTTGGACCTTCTCAAACATGCAATTGTGGAAAAGGCGCTTGACTGACAAAATGAAAAAAAATCTACCGACTGATGAAACAAGAGTGGACAATCAAATTAATGACTGCCCAGGAATTTCCTGAACAGAAGTCAAAGGGAAAAAACAGTGGTTTAGAAGTACCTTTTCCTTCAAGAAGGTCGTCACAGTGTTAATTTAAATAAATTTAAATTACAGTATCCCATAAACAACAGAGGGAAGTGATCAGAAGAGCGCCTGCCAACCACGTCATACAGAGAGTAAGATTCATTTCGGGTTTTATAGTATGTAACCAAAATGAATCCCGCTACAAAAACTACATCATCTCTCAAATTATAATCAACATTTACATCTCTAAAAAAACTACATCAGTAAGTCACAAAAGGTTGGTAACTATTCGAGATTGTTTAAAACAGGGCTCTTCAATCCTGTTCCTCGAGGGCCAGTGTCGCTCCTTGATGCAATCTTTCACATTTGAGGATATTCAGGCCCTTCGAACCTCCCCCCCCCCCACACGCATATAGACATTCACACACTTACGAACGTGTGTGTGTGTGGCAGATGCCCTTAATGCCAGTTTGGACCCACACTTCAAAGAC
Source organism: Idiotropiscis lumnitzeri (assembly GCF_059441095.1). Taxonomy (NCBI): domain Eukaryota; kingdom Metazoa; phylum Chordata; class Actinopteri; order Syngnathiformes; family Syngnathidae; genus Idiotropiscis; species Idiotropiscis lumnitzeri. The sequence continues at coordinate 3,153,454 of NC_142412.1, forward strand.
AAAATATACTACATATTGAAAGAAAAATAATACTCAAATATTGAAATAAGTATAGAATTGAATGAATAAACAACAAAGAAATAAATACCTCCTGGAAAATATCATTATTTGCAACATTTGTCAACATTCTTGATTATGTTAGGCCAGCAGACGGCCTTGACCGCCCACCACTTGGTGGTACCCGGACGACAGGCTTGACGTAGCCCCCAGGGACTGGCGGAAGCGCTTCCACACCCGCGACACGAACTGTGGACCCCGGTCGGAGGACGGCCCAGAACGCCCTGCAGTTTGGCTTCGATTTCTTCTTCATCGTCATGCGATACGCGGCGACACGCCGCCAAAAATAATCGACGACATCGTTGCCAAGCAGCTGCTGTCAGGACATTGCATCGCTGTGCTAAAACAGGATCACATAACCATGTTTACGCAAAACTTTTTGGCATTCCATTTCACATTAGCAAAGTGTTCGCGGGTATAAAAAATATTCGGGGGCATTGTAGTTTCGCCGAGCGGCACGACGGGGCGCTGGAGCGGTTAGACGGACCTTTTGGGATGCTTGAACTAGTCAGAGAGTTGCATCAATTTGGACCAACAACTCAGTAACTAAAATAATAAAATCATTAAAATATATAAAATAATATTTGAACAACAACAATGGAATTTGTTATTCTTTGATTCTTCATTTTAATTTCATCAGAGAAGGAGAACTGCTTTCCGTGCGATTCTATCATGTCAGTGTTCTCCTTTGGCTTGTTCGGGTGGATCTTCTGGTTTCAGAAAAAATATCAATGAGGCGATATATATATATAGATATATATATATAGATATATGAATAAGGCCGGAGGGTCGAGGCCGAAACAGTTCTGAGATCGCGGCCAAAGGGCGAGGGACTGACCGGCTTTGAAGGCCTAACCTCAGAATTCAGCTAACCACTCGTTCGCAAAGAAGCTTTGACGTTTGTGATGTAGCCATTATCTCTTCTTATTGGATTGGTGGTGTGCTGCTACACGGGCAAGATACTGATTTGCTCTCCAAGTACCACCGTAACCATCATCCTGTGATTGACAGGCACCAGGCCAAAGTGGTCGCAAAGCCAATTAAAAAAACTGAGCTTTGTGCATCACTGCGAGCTCATCATTTTTGTACATCTCAGGGCGGCGGCCATTTTGTCACTTTCCATCAACCGGGATGGCAAACAGTGACTGCAAAAAAAATGGACTGTTTCGGCCATGAGGATGTCACAATACGAAATTCATCCTTTTTCGTGCCACAGGTCCTTAAAGTCAGAGGAAAACTCCGACTGAAAATTAGTCAGAAAAGACTCAAGACAATGATCTTACTCTGTGCCGAATTTCAAAGTGACGTCACTGTGAATGTTGAGCCACCTCCAATATTTCCCTTATGAGATAAATGCACACCGAGGGTAAGAGATAGGCCATCTCATCATGCTGCAGCCCGCACAAGCCTCGGATCATCACCGCTGCTGGGGAAACATTAGAACTGCTCTCTGCGCCCTCCGCCGTAGCAGCGGACGGGGCCGAACGGGCACCGTGCAGTACGTGAAAATTATGGAAGGGGGGAAAAAAATCTGTTGTGTTGTTTTATTATTTATGAGCACGCTCAAAATGTTACCAAAACATTCCATCCATCGGCCCCTCTGTCAAATTTTAGAACCCACTGTATGTATAAGACCAAGACCTACAAAAAAGTCTCTTGGAGCAATGAGCTAGGTTTTACAGGAAGTCGGCCATTTTGAATTTACTTAAAAGGGGGCGGGTCACCACAATGGACTTTGTGTAGAAATTATTATTGGGGCCCGAGCAGCGACGGCGCCGAGGTCCCTATTGTTTTTGTAGAAATTATTATTAGGGCCTGAGCAGCGACCGCTACGAGGTCCCCATTGTTTTTGTGGAAATTATTATTATTTTTATTATTATTATTATTAGGGCCCGAGCAGTGACCGCTGCTCAGGCCCTAATAATAATTTCTACAAAAACAATAGGGACCTCGCCGCCGTCGCTGCTCGGGCCCCAATAATAATTTCTACACAAAGTCCATTGTGGTGACCCGCCCCCTTTTAAGTAAATTCAAAATGGCCGACTTCCTGTAAAACCTAGCTCATTGCTCCAAGAGACTTTTTTGTAGGTCTTGGTCTTATACATACAGTGAACCCTCGCTACTTCGCGGTTCACCTTTCGCGGGTTCAGTGCTTCGCGGGTCTAAAAAATATTCGGGGGCATTGTAGTTTCGCCGAGCGGCACGACGGGGCGCTGGAGCGGTTAGACGGCCGGCGTGCGCCGAAGAAGAGCGTGGGCGAAGAGGAGAGTGGACGAAGAAGAGCACGTTCTCCCGGACACGATCGGTGGCGACGTTTCGCGCGGTTCGGACCGTACCAGAGCTCCGGCCGGCGTGCGTGGCAGTTAAGCCGTAGAGGAGCACCTTCCCCGGGCACGGGCGGTGCCAAGCGGCCCCTAAGTTTAACCGAATGGAAGCTCCGGAGGAGGAGGGCATGCTCGCGTCACAGTAAGCCGAAGAGGAGCACCTTCCCCGGGCACGGGCGGTTCCAAGCGGCCCCTAAGTTTAACCGAATGGAAGCTCCGGAGGAGGAGTGGAAGCGGGCTTCAGAGGTTTTAAGGAGGACGAAATATGTCATCAGAGCAAATATGAGGTAGACCTTGTGAACCTGCTCTGACAATAGCCCTCGGTGATGCCGCTTGTTCTGAGCATAGACGGTTAACAATATGCAGTAATTTTGTTAATTTGAACACCCTGCCTACTTACTTACCACCTTGGTATTGATGCTTATGTAAAGGAATTTGCTTTCTGTTAAGCATTACTTTCCAATTCCCTCTTAACCTTCACTAAGTCTCACCTAAATTGACTGTCTTAAATCTTCAAACTGTGCAAAATGTGTACATAGACTTGGACATCTTTTTTTGTGCTCCACACAGTAATCAATGTCCTTTTCGCAGAAGGAGCCCGAGAATCCGATGGGACAGAGGCAGTTATTATTTTGTTATACACACAGACCTGCGTCCTCTGCCATTGGGTGTTGCTACAGTCTCGCCGTGGACGACTCGCAAATGCGTGTGGCAATTTGCAAATGCGTGTCTGGAGACTTGACTGTGGCTCCGGAGCCACCAACACAAATGTGTTCCCTGTGAAATTGTTTGATGTGTTTTAGTTTTATGGGTCTCGTGTGTGTGTGAGAGAGCTAGGTCAAAACTGTCATGGAGTCCGACCACAACACCATTCGAGTCACTGTGGAAATTTACATTGGAAACGTTTGGTTTAGCTGTTAAGAGCGTGGGCGAAGAGGAGAGTGGACGAAGAAGAGCACGTTCCCCCGGACACGATCGGACTATATGCACTAGTTCTGCTTTCAAGCCCCCCCCCCCCCCCCCCCCACACACACACTTTGGATCAAGAGTTCATTCCACAGAGCCAATTGTTGGGGAAAACAAAACTAGGTGGACGGGTTTGACGGCACGTGTTGTGGCCTTGAGGAGAAACTCTGCTAAAACAAAGGAGATTGTCGTCGACTTCAGGGGGAAAAAAAAAAAAACTAATGTAATTTTGAGGTCCCTGACAAGATTTTAATTTCGCGCTTCATACAGACACATTGAAAAACACATGCGCAGGAAGTCGCAGGCCAGATGAAGATATTTGCTGGACGGCTTGGGAAGATGGTTCGAATCACGCCTCAGACGCCGCACTGTGGGGGAGGGTCACAAAACTCGGCAGAGAGTAAGATCATTGTCTTGAGTCTTTTCTGACTAATTTTCAGTCGGATTCGTCAAAAGGGCACGTTGCAGGAAAAGTTGTGCATAAAGCACGTCTAAATAAGTATTTGTAAATGCATGTTTTTTTTTAGCACCTTATAATTCAAATGCGTCAAGTCATTTGGGGCATCCTGAAGCCTGGAAAGTCATTAATTTGAAAAATGTAAACAGCACTTTTTTTTTTTTTTTTTTACTTTCGTATTGTGACATGCTCAAGGCCTAAACACTCATCCGAGCAAATATAAGGTAGATTTTGTTCACCTGCCCGGAAGCTGCTCTAACTTTAACTACAAGCAAATTCCTCTTGAAGATTCCTCACGTTATTTTTTTCGTTGACGAGACGAACGTTTGGAAGAGTAAAGTTTTATCAGCATGAACGTTAAATAGCTTTTAATTGTGGTGTATTCAACTGAATATTTTTTAAATTTTTATTATTACCATTTGAAAATTATAAAAATCAGTTCCAAGCGGCCCCTAAGTTTAACCGAATGGAAGCTCCGGAGGAGGAGGGCATGCTCACGTCACAGTAAGCCGAAGAGGAGCACCTTCCCCGGGCACGGGCGGTGCCAAGCGGCCCCTAAGTTTAACCGAATGGAACATGATGGCATTTGTAACGACTTTTGATACAAAAATTTAATATTTGTGTTTGTATAAAAATTTTAGCCCCAGTGTTTGTCCCAGGTCTTAAGATGCTAACAGCGTGCTCCTCCTCCCTTGGATCTGAGTCAGAGGAAAGACGGTCGGATGTGCGGCTCCTATCAGGTCTACGACTTCCTGGTGCAAAGGATTATTGGCTGCCCTCTCCCGATTCGAACCCACGCGGTTGTGGGAGTGGCATTGCACTGTTCGGCGCGGCTCACAGCCCGGCACGGGCGGTGCCAAGTAGCCATTCATAGATGCCAAAAATTGCACGGAAATGATTCATCAATAACCTTGTGTTTGTGGGACTCCAGACCATTTCAAATTGAGCAAAGTGACATCCTGGCCCTTTTCAAGACCTTTCAAGAAAAGCTAGGTTGTCCAACACTCACTCTGTAGTGCGGAAGTGTCTTTCTGTATATTAGTTCTCAAGCCGTGGTGTCATAAATGATGGTAATATGAGGGGAGACTTCTTGCCAAATCGCGTCCATAGCTATGAGAAGATCATTAGTAATAAATTGAAAACAAAAAATAGGCAAATGAAATGCAAATAAAATCATTTAAAAATGTGCATAAAATACTAAATTACCGTATTTTCCAGACAAATGGCCGCTACTCATTTCCTAGATTTTGAACCATGCGACTAATGCAACGGTGCTTTTTCTTTCACCAGTAGGGGCGCTCTCCATAGTTGCGAAAATACACTAAATAAATTGATTGTTTTTTTTCTCCTGGGTCTGTTCTGTTTTAATTGGCAAAGTTGTTGCCATGTTAAAAGGCACAGTTTTAAGAATCGGTTTATGTACCAGTATGTGCATTCGCAGGACAAGATGGTTTAGTACATGCAGTAAACTCAGTGGACCGGGCAAGATAAAGCGTCAAGCTCCTTATATCTTTCTTTTTAAGTATAGACCAGTAACTAATACCAAAATGTCACACAGGCCATGTGTGTGTGCTGCGCAAGTGTGTGTGGACGTTCACATATTCCCATCAGCCAGCTGGAATCTCACAGCTCAGTGATTGCGGTCGAAAATGGAAGTAAGTGTTGCAATATCTCATGAAGGAAATACTGGACAATCAAATTAATGACTTTCCAGGCTTCAAGATGCTAACTAACTTCCACACTCCTTCAGACTGAAGTGAGTTATAGAATCAAGCTCAATAAAATGTTAGAAATATTGGACAATCAAATTAATGACTGCCCAGGCTTCAGGATGTCTTTTTACACTATATAAAGGTGGAAATTTACATTGGAAACGTTTGGTTTAGGTGTTATAGATCAATGTCTTGAGTCTTTTCTAGCCAATTTTCACGGTTTTGGAGGTGAGGACGGAGGGATGCGAGGGTTAAGCCGTAGAGGAGCACCTTCCCCGGGCACGGGCGGTGTGAAACCAGACACCCTTTCATCTGCAAAGGGAATCGTGTCCGGGGGAACGTGCTCTTCTTCGTCCACTCTCCTCTTCGCCCCCCCCGCCGCGATTCCAAGTGGTCGTATCTAATCTACACATACCCATTCGGTTAAACTTAGGGGCCGCTTGGAACCGCCCGTGCCCGGCGAAGGTGCTCCTCTTCGGCTTACTGTGACGCGAGCATGCCCTCCTCCTCCGGAGCTTCCAGACAAAAACGACAATCACGTCACGCGGCGAGACGAACGTTTGGACAAGGCACTACCCTCTTAACATGGGAGGGTGGAATGTGCTGGATGCGGTCATATAGCAATTTTTTGCGTCTTAACTCAGATAAAACCGAGATGCTGAAATACAGTCAAAAAGACAACCGGGACTTATTCTTGTGTCGGCTCAGCATGCCTCGGATGTCTTTGAGACTGCGACCTGAACGCAACGCCTTAGACCGCTCTGCCATCAACGCAACGCCTTAGACCGCTCCGCCATCCTGGCAATCACTATGCACGCTCGCTCTCGGGAGCGAGACGAGATGAAGGAGCAGCCATCGAAGTGTGTTGAATTAAAATTACTGACAAGTACAATTTACCCAAAAAGTAAATGTAACAAAGCATTATTTGGAGCAAATAAAATGATTTGGCTTCATGCATAACTTTGGCAGCTTTAAAAACTTTTTTTTTTGGACAGCAAAAGTTCAACTCACCCGCCTCCTCGAGCACAATACTACCACAGAGTATCGCTCCACACCAGAAAGCGGAAAAGCGAAGTAGCTCCATTAAGAAACGGGCTTTCAGGTATGTCTCTCTCAGAGCTGATTGAGAAATATTTCGTGTCACCAACTTTGTTCCGAGGACACATTCATTTCATGCCCGAGGTTTTGAAGTTGCAGTTACATATTGGGCTGGGCGATATGGCTGATAAGTACATAGCGATATAAGTATTTCATATGGGTCCATCCATACACATTGGCAGCCGCTGGACTTCGAAGCCAAGCGCAGTTACTCTGCACTTGTGACTACTTTAAGCAGGTCCAGCCCTGATGTGGAGCGAGCCAAGCGCAAAACTAAGACAGATGCCAAAAGTTGCATGAAGGTGATTACTGCAAAAAAAAAAAACATGCTGTTATCCTCCATTATGTTTTAATATGGATAACTGATTCGTCTTTTTTTGTTTCCCTTGCTCACAGGAAGAACCTTTGATGGTTGACGTAAGCGCCTGTTGTCGTAAAATCCATGAAAATATTTTGGATCAGGGATTCCTTTTGGGGCACGGCGGGTCGCGGAGGCGACTCTGGACGCTGGTCGGGCCCTTCTCGCGGATCATTTCAGCTGCGGCGCCCGTGCCCGGGGAAGGTGCTCCTCTTCGGCTTACTGTGACGCGAGCATCAGGCCAACGTGACCTGTAGTCGGCAACAGTGCAGAGTAAGACTAAAAGGAGAGCACGCTGCAGAATGAGAACACGGCCCTGGTTATAAAATATCATATCTATGTATATAATATATTATAAATAATAAATACACACATAACAAATACATACATGCATACACATCTTTGTAATTATTCATGATTTTTTTCATTATTATTATTATATCATATAAAAATATCGTTCTAAACTTTTTTACTTATGTCACTGGTGTTCAAACCCACTGGGGGAGGCTTTGGTACCAAATTTGGAAAGAGACCCAAACGGTTGGGTCCATTTTATATCAGTGTGGGGGTGAAACGTTGGTCTCGGCGGAGCTGTCTGAATATTGGAGAAGTGAGAAGACAAAGTAAAACAGAACAATTAAAATCACTCTTCAAATACATATTGTTTGGTAAGCAGAGCATGATTTACAGCTCACCATTTTATTGCATGCACCAAGCATGTTATACATTTTTCTGTCCACGGGATGGCGTAGTCAAGAAAAATGAAGCATCTCGAAGCCCATTCATATATATATATATATATATATATATATATATATATATATATATATATATATATATACACACACACACACTATTTTAGGATCTTATATACCGTACACAACAGGATAATCACTCAGGATATCCAAAAATTGAGCTTCCCGAGACGATCCGCAAAGCAGAGCCGGTCAACCTGTTTCGAGGTTTGGTGTTAAAGAGGGACCTTTACGCGGCGACAGGTCGCAGTAACCCCAGGAGGCGTGGGTTCGAATCCCACCTCAGACAGAGCCCATTGAAAGTACCAAGCAAGAACAAAGCAAACACATTCAAGAGAGCATTACCAGTTGCCAGGATGGCGGAGCGGTCTAATGCGTTGCCTTCAGGTCGCAGTCTCCCCAGGAGGCGTGGGTTCGAATCCCACCTCAGACAGAGCCCATTGAAAGTACCAAGCAAGAATGACTTCCCAGGCTTCAGGATGCCTTTTTACACTCTATAAATGTGGAAATTTACGTTGGAAACGTTTGTTGGTATTCTGACTGGTTCAACATCTTTGGTATTGATATTTGTAGCAGATAGTGCTTGTAAGTACGCCTTTGTTTCAGCTCGCGCTGTACACATTTGCTATGATAGGCATTATCTCATAAGGGAAATATTGGAAAAAGGTGGTGATACAAAGATATTTATTCTATTCACAATATAGTCAGTGTAATCAGCGCGTCTCACAGCAGCTGACGGCATGGCGCGAATATTCCTTGGAAGAAGCGCTTTGCTGCAGGACTCTTCACAGCTTGTCACAACCTGCCCATAAATCGAAAAAACACGGCTAGATTGATTGATAGTGAAAGGATGGATACGGCTCTACTTCTAAAATCAAACTGCTTGCATCCAAATTTTTCAAGTTTGTCAACATTTTTATCAAAAAAGGTGCCAAAAAATCTGTTCTCAATAAATCGATCGGAAAAACGTTTCCAATGTAAATTTTCACCTTTATATAGTGTAGAAAGGCATCCTGAAGCCTGGAAAGTCATTAATTTGATTGTCCAGTATTTCCTTCATGAGATATTGCAACACTTAGAAAAAGTGTACAGTGCGAGCTGAAAATGCATTTTCAGCACTAAAAAACCAAACTTTTATAACAGCTAAACCAAACGTTTCCAATGTACATTTCCACCTTTATATAGTGTAGAAAGGCATCATGAAGCCTGGAAAGTCATTAATTTGATTGTCCAGTATTTCCTTCATGAGATATTGCAACACTTAGAAAAAGTGTACAGCGCCAGCAGACAATGACTTTTATTCATTATTGATTTATTTACCAATTTGAAACGTTTATTTTCAAGGCCAGCGACTATTGCTTTAGCTATATACAAGAAAAGGATTAAGCGCCTTAGACCGCTCTGCCATCCTGGCAACTGGTAATGCTCTCTTGACTGTGTTTGCTTTGTTCTTGCTTGGTACTTTCAATGGGCTCTGTCTGAGGCGGGATTCGAACCCACGCCTCCTAAGTGTTGCAATATCTCATGAAGGAAATACTGGACAATCAAATTAATGACTTTCCAGGCTTCAGGATGCCTTTCTACACTATATAAAGGTGGAAATTTACATTGGAAACGTTTGGTTTAGCTGTTATAAAAGTTTGGAGAAGGGCAGGGTCATCCGCACAGAAGAGAACAAACAACAGCGCTGAATCGCTGTGTTTACGTATTTTGAGGGGGAATTCTTACCTGTGAGTTCACCGACTGTCCCATGGGGATGCGGGAACACTCCAGCGCATACTGCTTGACGCAGAAGTAGCTGCCCTGCAGAAAAAAAAAAAAAAAGTAAAAAAAAAACATCTGGTAATGCTCTCTTGAATGTGTTTGCTTTGTTATTGCTTGGTACTTTCAAAGTACCTTATATTTGCTCGGATGAGTGTTTAGGCCACATTGGTATAAAATATTGATCATTGTAAAATATATATTCTGCCATTTTATTGTAGAGGGCCATTTTGAGCCCCTAACAATATTATTCAACCAAGAGATCATGAGTCGTCGCCCACTTAAAAAGGCGTGGCTATTACGGTGCTGAAAAGTCCGATTGTACTTTGTGGCAACAAAAGCTCCGGCAACATGACTGAGATGATCCTATCTTCTCGAAGTTGTACACATTTGAGGATTTGCTATAAGAGGCATTGATGGCAGAGCGGGTTATTGAATTAATTAAATACATAAGTATTTTTTACATTTCAATATTTATTTCAAGATTAGGACTCTTCTCAGTGGATATATTGGCCCACGGCGCACAGATCGAAAATTTGCTCGGCCGGCATCATCGTAAAAAAATTTGGATCAGAGAGGCCATTGAGATCTGCAAGCAAGGCGGTCTCACGGGAACGCACTAAAGCAATGGATGAGAACAGCTGAACTCGCAGAACCAAGACCAGCGACTTAAATCATTAATTAAATCCACACTTAATACATCTGCCCCGAAGTTTAACCGAATGGAAGCTCCGGAGGAGGAGGGCTACCAAGTGGTATTTGTAATCCCACGCTGCTCCGTGGCCAATTATGCTCATTTTACGCTCATTCAGCGGAGCAAAGAGCCGCTAGAAACCCCCACCGCACTGGAGGGGGCGGCCGGGCTCGCCCGTACGGACTCGGGTCGACGCGGCCGAGGCCAACGCCCCGCCGCGCCCGGCCGCGGCCGGAGGTGGTTGTGGAGGGAACTATTGGTGACAGTTTCAATGGGCTCTGTCTGAGGTGGGATTCGAACCCGCCTTTTCAACGCTGACGGCAGAGCAGCCCAGCACTTTGCGCTTGTTCTCTGGGGTGGGTTCAGCTGATAAAGACGGGTCTCAAGACACCATCATGCGACACTCTGAAGAAGGCGAAAGAACTTTGACACTATTATTTATGGCCTTTATGAAAACGTTTGGTTTAGCTGTTCTAAAAGTTTGTTTTGTGAACTTGGGACGGACGATTTTCAGCCAGGGCTTTTTTTTTTTCATTTAAAAATACAAAAGAATGTCTCATCGGGCATGGCGAAAAATTTCGAAAAAAAACAAATTTACGCATTCAAATAAAAATAAAACTACAAAGTTTTCAAAAGATCTCATAATGGCGGTCACGTTTTTTTTTCACGTCCCGGCGGAACTGCAACGCCCCGGGTCAGTTACAATGGTGAGTGGTGGGCCTTAAACAAGAATGGGGAAATGATTTTGGGGGGGGGGGGAGTTAAGTGTAGGTGGGTCGGACTTTTCAGCACCGTAATAGCCTCGCCGCTTACTACTTCTGTTCTCTCTTCTGTCCTCAGTCCCTGCTTCTTTGACAATGGCGAAAGACTTTTGTATTGTGACATGCTCGAGGCCTAAACACTCATCCGAGCAAATCATCTCTTGAAAGAAGCGACAGGGTCAGCATGGCTCACATTCATGTGTGATCACACTGGCTGCAGACTTTATTTCACTTAAAGCAACGTAAAATCAAAACATTTTAACTACTGTTGTTGAGCAGTCTCCCCAGGAGGCGTGTATTAGCTTTTACCAGTTGGGAGGCCTTTCTCAGCTCGCGCTGTACACATTTGCTATGAGAGGCATTATCTCATAAGGGAAATATTGGACAATCAAATTAATGACTGCAAATGCTTGAATACAAGAAATAAACACAAAACCGATACCCAACTATGAATATTTTTGTATAAGCTACAATTTTTTAAATTTGGATTCTTCACACAGCCGCCGCGGACTCCAGATGTCCACACGCTGTTGCCGCGTGGATATGTGCACAGGATATGAGGGACCTTTGACGCGCCAGCGTGTGCGCTTGCCCAAAATCAACAACACGGCTCGCCTCAGCGCAAGATGGAAGTCGTATCAGACTTCATTTAAATGACACAGCGAGGCAACAGGTAAACAAAGCCCAACATGTGGTAAACTGAAAAAATGTCAGTTATGAATGTATAAAAGAATAAATAGACCTTTGCTGCCGTCGGGGTCACTGCAATCATCTGGTTTACACTATATAAAGGTGGAAATTTACATTGGAAACGTTTGGTTTAGCTGTTATAAAAGACACATTTGCTATGTGAGGCATTATCTCATAAGGGAAATACTGGACAATCAGGGAACGTGCTCTTCTTCGTCCACTCTCCTCTTCGCCCACGCTCTTCTTCGGCGCACGCCGGCCGTCTAACCGCTCCAGCGCCCCGTCGTGCCGTCGCAGTCGCACGGCTTCCCGTTCACCAACACGTCTGGGGGGGGGTGCAAAATCAAACAGAACGATCGGGTTATAGGACAACTAACTGATCCGGACACCTGATGACAAACTCGGTGCCTGTAGAGAAACTTTGCCGCCTTGTAGACTTTACAGGGAGGGATATTGTCAATGTATGTCCGGGGGAAGGCCGTCCTCTTCGGCCTAAGTTTCACGGTGCCGGCCCGTCTCCTCCGGAGCCTCCACGCGGTTGAACTTAGGGGCCACTCGGCCCACCATGCCGATTTTTATGAATAACGCCGGAGGGTCGAGACCAAAAGGCGACCCGGATCGCAGCCGCAGGGCGATGCTATTTTTCCGGCTCCAGTATAGTTCCCCTTTACTGTAATGATTGGAAAGCGGTAGTACAGAGAAGATGATTAGCAAATGAAGCTGCCTGCAAAGCAGACAGGCGTATCTTAAAACATTTCTGTATGTGTATTGTGTCATAAACCAAACCCCAATAGTATCCATTTTAAAATGTGAATAAATACAAAAATAATGGCTGGGGAATAAAAAAATAGTTCAGATTTTCAAATAGAGTGAAAGCCTGTCATCTTTGTGTCACCATCTGCCGCATCGATGGGGAAAATCCTGACGCGGCGCACTCCCCTTCTGGGCTGTCTCTCATCACATCATTTACCCCCCAGGAAGCTTTAGATGTCCGTCTGGGGGAAGGTGCTCCTCTACGGCTTAACTGCCACGCACGCCGGCCGGAGCTCTGGTACGGTCCGAACCGCGCGAAACGTCGCCACCGATCGTGTCCGGGGGAACGTGCTCTTCTTCGTCCACTCTCCTCTTCGCCCGGCCAGCGTGCGTGGCAGTTAAGCCGTAGAGGAGCACCTTCCCCAAGCAAGAACAAAGCAAACACATTTAAGAGAGCATTACCAGTTGCCAGGATTGCAGAGCGGTCTAAGGCGCTGCGTTCAGGTCGCCTCGAAGTTGTACACATTTGAGGATACTTCAGCCCTGAAGACATCTACCAACTTATTTTACATCGTAGTAGTAGCGCCACCAGAGGCGTTCTCAGTTTTTAAACTTGAAAAATCCCACATCCTATTCACCTCTTGCAAAAGGTTCTGGATGAAAGTTGGATTTTAAATGATTATTTGGCACGGGACCATCCTCTTCTCCGACACCTTGTGCACCTTCCAGACCCAGTCCATAGGGGGCGCTGCTATTACCCAAGTGAGGCCCTTCGGCTTGCGTGCTTTGAGCCACCTCGGCGCCTTCCAGGTCCACGTTGCTCCAAGGGCACCGAAAACACCCTGCTCAAGTTACCTTCCAAACCAACACTGCTGGAGTGTGGTGCTTGTGGACAGTTTAGAGAAATATATATATATATATATATATGACTCAACGTGTTATGCCAAATACTTTAAGACGTCCGAAATTCAGGCACAAAGTGTAATTAAATCTGTTCAAAGATGTTTGCATGTGGCCGTTGAAGGCGTCACTCGCACCAGGAAAAGGGAATAACTGTAGAACGAAAAACGCTTGCAAAATCACGTACTGCACGGTGCCCTTTTGACGAATCCGACTGAAAATTAGTCAGAAAAGACTCAAGACAATGATCTTACTCTCTGCCGAATTTTGTGACGTTTTGGCAAAAGGCGTGGCTATTATTTCCACCTTTATATAGTGTAGAAAGGCATCCTGAAGCCTGGAAAGTCATTAATTTGATTGTCCAGTATTTCCTTCATGAGATATTGGTTGTGGTCTTACTCTTCGTTACTGTGAATGGTAAAGTTCCAGCAGCCACTGTCACACAGCATGCACTCCTCCTCCGGAGCTTCCCGGTCCATGATGTGGTTTTCCCTTTTGCAGTGGTCAGTGATTGCTGATTTGTAATGTTCATGTTGTGCTTGTTCTTTTACTGCTCTGATTTTTCATTTTTTTGACCTTTATCTTCCAAGACAGTCTAAACAATTAATATTTGCACAATTGAAGTTGACATAAGTAGAAATGAAAATGATGATTACTCTGGTCAACACATATTTACATATTTTTTTAATCAGACATGTTTTCTAGGTATTTTTTTTTCGATGATTCCAATTCTACCTCAATCAGGTTTTTAATAGTAATAATATATTAACAATAATATATTATGTAATATATTTAGTAATATTTATGAATCTGTATTGTGCAAGCTTTAATAGGTCAAACTTAAACGAAATAAATGAAAATATCTAAAAAACCTGATGTACTTCAAACGATAGAGTGATTTATAGACCAGTCAGTGCCCAGCGCGATGTCGCATGGGTGGTTTTTGATTGACTTTTCAAATCCATTCATAAATGCTAAAGGAGTGGAAGAGTTTAAACCTGGCTAGTTTTATTCGATGTCCTGCATCTTGTGTCACTGTTATTCTGTGGAATGCTGAGTGTGTGGCTGGTGAAGTTGGAAAAAGAAAGTGAAAGAATGTGAGGTTTGGGAGGTTTTAGGTCGGTGCCTGGCGCAGACAGATACCTCGAGGGGGAAGGGATGCACAAGAAACTGGACCCTTCAGCCACAAGCAGGAGGGGCCACCACTTGAAGAAAGACCAAGAGAAGCAAGCTAAAGTTAACTGCAGCATACACATAGCCAATAGGATCATGCCAGGATGCCTTTGTCTCTGTGTCATTTGCATATTGTGTCTATAAATTAATGCTGAACAGCGAAGACAAAGAGAGCTGTATTGAGAGGGACCCAAACTCAAGTTGTAGATTTGTGTGTTAGGAATAAATCCACTCGTGTGTGAAAATGCCGGCTTCCTGATACCTTTCTATTGCAGAACGAGCGCGCATATTGTTGGATGAATGAGAGTTGGGTAAAGTCACAAATTGGAGTCAGATTATTAATTTGAGTTTACATTGGTTTAAAATTAAATTCTAACATTGATTTAAAGATAAATTCCAACAATGCATATATCGATATTTTTAACATATTTTTCCCAATAAAGTGACATGGCTTTTGTCGAACAATAAAAAAAGAAAAAAAATAATGTTGAAAACCAGCATCTGAAAATAGATTTTTATCCTATTTAAACAACTTACATGTTGAAAGTTCCCCAGGTCCACAGCAACATGGTGATGCATTTCTCAGGCCGCATTACGGAGTGTTTCGACGCTGCAATTCTAGTAAATTCGGAAAAGGCGTCACTGATTTGAGCCAATCAAATCTTTTGTTTACGATCCACTGCCAATTGCGCAGCAGACCGGAAAAGAGTGCTGCTGAGGCAACGTTTACATTAATGTGCAATTTTAAGATCAATGTCTTGAGTGAAATATTGGACAATCAAATTATTCTCCGTGGCAACAAAAGTTCCTGCAAAATGGAAATCTTAAGTGAAAACTTTGAAGCCCCGCCCGGCGCAGGCGACGCAGAGAGAGGAAGGTTGGTGTACTTTAAGTCTAAGAGTTTCTGAGAGACGTTGTGAGAAAAGATTATGAAATGTGTTGTCCTGTCAAAGTTTCAGGGCTTCCTAATTTTTAGCTTCTTCTCTGTCTTTTAGTATCATAATTTGACTTGGTGTCACAATATTAATAAAAATGTTTTTTTTTTTAGATATTTTCTAGATTCTCAGACATCCAGGTCATAATCAGCGAAAGGTCAATTAATGCAACTCTAATCTTGTTTGAACATGCACAAAAACTCACGGACGCTCAACTTTAGACGCGCGTTCGTGCGGAACGCCGGGTTAAGGGGTCTGATGAGCGTCGGGAGGAGGGCTCAGACGTCGACATCCAGGTTCTCAGGGACATTCAACCCGAGGAACCGAAAAGACTCGAGGTAGACGGCGAGATAATAAGGACGGGGGGCAGTATCCGAATACGGGCCCTGGTCGATTCGGGAGCAGACGACTGCTTCATCGATCATTTGAATATGCATTATTATTGTAATGCACATTTTAGCTGTGGGTCGTGTTGCTCTTGGGTTAGGCCAAAGTATTCCATCTAGCAGGTTTTGGAGTTTTTAGGCTGGACCAGAATCATTCTTGTAGCTGACAACCCCAAAACAATTCGCTTGAGACATATTGTTGTGATTTTGGCTCTCAACTTCAACCTTTCGTCACATTTTCCAAGGCATTACCAATACATCGTTTTCCTCCGATGATCCAGAAGCCACCTTCTCGAACAGCGCGTGATTAAACAAAATATTATTGTGATGTCAAATTTATTCATGCTCACTATAATTTTCAGTCAATTTGCAAGACACCTCAATTATGATAATTCTGACAAATTAACCTCTGCTCTCCTCATTGCAGCTGACTGTTGGCACGACGACGAGCCGCAGCCTGCGCCGGCCGTCTAACCACTCCAGCGCCCCGTCGTGCCAACATCAATGGCGGTTAATCAATTCCCTTGTTTTGAATTGTCAGCTTTGAAATATACAGAATTATTAGGAGTTAGAGTAACATTAGAAAATGACCATTTAGGACAATGCCATTCAGTCGAGACATCATCACCAGCCGAGATAACACGACCACCACTAAAAGAAACCGTCCCAAAAACATCAGCGCGATCAGAGCAAAATTCCTCTGTGATGGTTATTTTGCATCGATATCCAATGTTCACGATGTCCTGGCGGGTATATCGATGTTGTGCCTCAGTTGATGCCAATAAGAGCATGGATGTTTATGTCCAGGCGGTCCACCCTGCGGCCGCCGGATCAGTAGCGCTGGTGTGAAAGGCAGAAGTATCATCCCATTCCTCAAATTCTTTTCACAATGGCCCCCGCGGGGAGAGGCGAAAAAGTGTAATAAAGAAAATCAGCACGGGTGTTATATGCTCTCGTACCAACTTTAACAGAGGGCAATTTGCCTAATATCAACACTGAAAATGTGTAAAATTCTGATCCATTTTCTTTTTTTTAATTCATTAAATTATTGATGTTTTCTTTTTTAACTCGCACTCGCATTCATTTCCTAAATGTATGTTGAGTAGTTTGTTTTTTATTTAAAATAAATCATATATATATATATATATATAAAGTTGACGGACTCCAACCCCCCTCACCACCCACATATTCTGGCATTGTTCGGCCACACCATTTTGCAGGAACTTTTGTTGCCAAATAATCTACCAAATCTCAATGGCCCTGACTCCTTTCCAACCCAGATTTAAGTTACTGGCAGGGCAGTCACAAAAAGGTGTTGTCAAAGCTCATTTTGAATTATTTTTTCATGAGGACAGCCATTTTTATTGATTGTGTACTGAACATGTTGACCTGTTTTAAAAACACACTCCGAGCTACTCCTGTGTGTGTGCCCTTTCAAATGCTCCCATTTAAAAAGTTGAGAAATGTGATGCAAGAGCGACACCAGGTCTTAGTTTATCACCATGTTGTTGAGCCAATAATGATGTCATGTAGTCACCCTTGCAATCCACCATCTGGACGAAAGGCTTAGAATAATCTGGCAAGGCCAAGGCCGTACTAGACACCAAGGCCTGCTTGATATCACAGAATGCCCGCTCTGATTCTGTGGTCCACCGCAAAGGTGAAGACACTTTTAAACTATCTTCATATATCAATTTGGAAAGTGGTGCAACTATTTCTGCATAATTTGGAAGTTCCTGCAAAATGATTCAGATGATCCATCTTCTCGAAATTTTTCACATTTGAGGATATTCAGGCCCTGAAGACGGCTGCCAACTTATATATATATGAAATGAGACAATTTTCACCATTTTATGGGTCTGTAATCAAAAAGCATGGCACAAACACGTAACCTTGACGACGCATGTAAACATAATAATGACAATGATGAATACAGCTGCAACACAATACGTTACATAAATATAACTATGGTGTATAAAATTTTGGAAAAATATGGATGTACATTCATAGCAAACATTACTGTCATTAATTTCGTAAGAGCTCAGCTCTATGCAAAATACAGTTCATTTTCAAAGACAACCATCCGCGCTTTAATACACAAGCCGCCGCCGCCGTCGCCCCGCCACCCACGCTAAACCAAACGTTTCCAATGTAAATTTCCACCTTTATATAGTGTAAAAAGACATCCTGAGCAGCGTGGGCGAAGAGAAGAGTGGACGAAGAAGAGCGAAATAAAATGATAAATGCAGGCTATAATCAGCAGATCATTATTGACCCTACATTTTAGATAAAAAATATTGTAGCATCCTGAAGCCTGGAAAGTCATTAATTTGATTGTCCAGTATTTCCTTCATGAGATATTGCAACACTTACCCCGCCACGTTCCTGCAAACGTGGCCCCGTTTTAATTATAGGTCACGGGCGGCCTGATGGGCCGGCTATTCACATTTAAATAACCACCTCAACGTAAAGTATGTGTTTGTTGTAAATATGTATGTGTAAAATATGGCATATTTTGGAGAGAGTTCGATTTGCTATTTATTATGATTAATTAATTTTTGAGCTGTGATTACCTCGATTAAAATGTATAATTGACACTCCTAATGTTTGTCATTTTAGGCCATATTGTCCAGCTCACCTGTTCTTGTTTCGCACCTCATTTTTACCTCCTATTTTAAAATTGATCGGGTGAATATTTAACATACTGTATATATGTCAGCTTTATTATACCACAGATGTACACTATAAAAAAAATATAAACAAAGAAAATCAGGGGAGAAAATGAAACAAAAGTGCATTTTTCCGGAATTTCGTATTGTGACATCCTCATGGCCGAAACAGTCATCCGAAGCCTGGAAAGTCATTAATTTGATTGTCCAGTATTTCCTTCATGAGATATTGCAACACTTAGAAAAAGTGTACAGCGCCAGCAGACAATGAATTTTGTTGACCAGTGTTAATGGCACTTTTCTTCCTTTGGAAGGTAATCAGTAAACTTTGTTTGTTGTATTGACTATCAACCAAAGACAGCATGTGTCTTGTTTAATTCCTGAATTAAAGAGTCTGCGCCCCCCGCCCGTGCCCGGGGAAGGTGCTCCACGCAGAAACTTCTGAAAGGCACAAACTGTAGCCAGCTGTCAACTCTGCTGGTTAAGGAAGTATTTGCATGCAATGTGAAGTAATTCCACTCCGGGACGTTTTAATGTCCTCATAGAGGAAAAAAAAAGCAAACGCGGGCGTCATGCAGGATGCCAGTGCGGGCAGCTGGCACAGAGATGCGCTGCTCGCGAGTAGCCAGTGAATCCGAGGCTGAGGTTGGAGGGGTTGGCAAACACGCTCCCATATCCAAATGAACTGTTAAAGTCAAATGGATGCGTAACTCTTGATTAGGTCAGAAGTTGGCATCCTGTACACATTTGCTATGAGAGGCATTATCTCATAAGGGAAATATTGGACAATGCTGGACTTGGTTCTGAAGGAGGACGCGGCCTTGCCGTCCACGACGCTGGCAACCGTCGTAAAGTTGCCGCCGCCCACTGGACGATGGCCGTCGCAGATCGGCATGGAATGGTCTGATCTGCGCGTCAAACGTTGCTCGCTCTAGCTCTGTTTGATTGTGGGACCCTCTGGGTTTATATTAGGAATGTGACTGGCACATAACGATTTGCCAAAATAAAAAAAAAATGCATTTAAATAGACATGTGTCTCCAGGGGCCGAATTGGAGGAGCGGTCTAAGGCGTGCACACAGGGTGTATTCATTCGGTTAAACTTAGGGAATATATAAAGAAGTTTGTCGGTACACACAACTGTTGCGGTTCGGACCGTACCAGAGCTCCGGCCGGCGTGCGTGGCAGTTAAGCCGTAGAGGAGCACCTTCCCCGGGCACGGGCGGTGCCAAGCGGCCCCCCCCATTCATTTCAATGGGCTCTGCCGAATTGGGTCGTTTTAGCGGTAGTGGAGTCGCTGATTCGCAAGTGTGGGCTTACTCTATCCCTATTTTTATGACTTTCCTTCATTGCGCTGAGACAAAAATGAAGTTACACCCATTTTCACGCTGAGCGCAAAAAGCTGTCAACAATACACGCAACACACGACTCATTTTTCACGCTGGTTCACGGCTGAAGCCTCGCACAACACCGCATTTTTATTCCATTTTTTTATGCAGCATAACAGATAAATGCTGCTTCACCAAATTTGATTTGAACTCTGGGCTCCACTCATAAACCCGAGTCTGGAGACTCTCTCACCGATGTATTTGCATTAATTTGATTGTCCAGTATTTCGTAACAAGAAAAGTTTCGCGATATCCCAGCGCGGCCGTTCCGTCCGTCCTGGCTCGGATAGCTCGCCTGCGCATGCCGTAGTTTCGTGAAGACAAAGAGCGCGAGGAAGAGGACGGCGGGAATAAGGAGGAAATTCCCGCATCCATCCCGGTGGTGCTTTCATGAAGCGTTTAAATCCTGTGCGCGCCACTGGAACGAGAGAATTTTCTCCCATTTCCTTCCTGTTCGCTTTTAATTCTCTTGGCCTCGTGCGTCCTGACTGCTGAAGAACAATGACTAAAACTTAAGCTGGAGAAGGTTTTATGCCATTCAGGATTTGACATCTAACCCCCCCCCCAAAAAAAAAAATAAAGCAAAACTATAAGAATTGTATCCATAGGTCTTGTGTCACCAGGAAACTTGCAGATGTACAATTCTGAAAGCTGTGTCCTGATGAAAATACCAAAATGGGACATAGATTAAAAAGCAACGGGCCTAACAACGAACTTTGTGGCACACCAGACGTGATGTTATTGGCTTTAAAGAGGCAGGTATCCAAACTTAACATAAAAGTCCTGTTTGTGAGATAGGATTTGAACCAATTGTGTACAGCATCTGAGAGGACGACAACTTAAAACAAAATTGTGGTCTACTATTGCAAAAGTGACGCTAGCATCCAGTTTAATCAATACTGTCAGCTGTTTTGCATCAATCTAAAAATGGTAAGGTAGATAGCGGTCTGAATTTTTTTAGGTCATTAGGATCTAAATTACACCTCTTCTTAGCAACTTCCCCTTTGAAATAACACAAAATCTCTGTGCCAGCTCTTCTATTGGATGTGCTTGTCTAACATCACGCCGCCACCGCTCATGAATAAAACATTTTCCAATTTGAGACGTGAAGTTCTGCATTGGTGACACATGTTTTTAATCAACTCAGGTGGGCGGCCCCTTCCACAAACTGTTGAATATCAACAGTGATGGTGTCTGCGTCTTTTGAGCCACCCCGCCCCTTCTCTTACCGGTGTCCCTTGTCCGAGGACGACCCAGGACATGCTGGAGAGACTATCGTTTGCCCAATGTCGACAGAACACATTAGATCATTGTCTTGAGTCTTTTCTGACTAATCGGGTTTGGCGGGATTCAAACTCACGCCTCCTGGGGAGTTCTGATCCACAGAGAAATCACGTCCGTGATCGAACCCTTTAGATCAGGCGTGGGCAAACTACGGCCCGATTCTTGGCGGGAAACTGAGCTGGGGCTGTGGGAGAAATGCGAGGACTGGGGCAGCATCCGGAGGCGAGACTCACGAGTCAGCGTTTTACATCCTGCTGGCACAGGAAGAAACTCTGGTGAGTGTGTCTACCTCTCCCTGACCCCGGCCCACCCTCCAGTGCATCCACCTCCCCTTGCCATATCTTCATTTGATCAGTAGCTTTGTCTCTGCTGTCTTTCTGTTCACGGCAACAAAGATATCATTTGTCACAGCTGAAGCAGCAGTGATTTTCGTTATTACTTTTCTATATATATATGATATACAGCACTTTCTTCATGCACAAAATTGGGGGGGGGGGGCACCGGGTGGCAAGACGAACCAATTAAACATGCAAATAATCAGATGCAAGTGGCAGCATTAATCATAAAAAAGCTGCAAACTCTGTATGAAGGTTTTTGCGTCCAAATTTTATATGCAGGAAAAAAATCTTGGACAGTATTAGTTGCCGATACATTTACAGTGGTGCCTTTTTTTCAACACATTTCATGAGAAAAAGCTCTACTTGTCTGAGGTTACCAAAACACTCCATCCATCTGTTCCTGGTCCAGCCCCTCTGTCAAATTTTAGAACCCATTGTGGCCCGCCAATCCAAAATGATGCAAATTGCAAACTTATGAACATTCAACACATTTACTTGCTTTTTATTTACGATCTTGTTGACTACTGAATTCTGAATGGATAAAAAGCCGCATATCCTATACAAGTATTAGTTTACGGACCTTTTGGATATATCCGATCCGCGCGATGTAGCGAGCGCCCTTCACAAATTGGGAGAATTGAGCCCGAGCGATCTGCAGAATTTTAGATTGAGCTCTCGCACTGAGACCTCTGCAATGTGGACATTCAGAAGCCAACTTCTATCCACGTCCCTGTCTCGGCGACGCTCGACGACCAGCCGCCGCTCCACGTTCCTGTCTCGGCGGGGACTCACAGGCTGTCGTAGAAGCGCAGAGCGATTAGATTTGGTGCGGCCTCCAAGAAGAAAAAAGCGTAATTTGAGGAACAACAAGTCGGTCTTTTGGATTTCTACATGGCCCGCTTCGGCAAAGGAAAGAGGAGAGGCAGACAGGCATTTATAAACTGTAGCGCAAGCTCCACGCCCCCAGCGCCCGTTGGGGGGCCACGTGTAGACCACCACGCCGCCGTCGCGCCCGAAAATGTACGTGGTGCCGGCTGGGCATAAGGGAAATACTGGACAATCAAATTAATGACTTCCCAGGCTTCAGGATGCCTTTTCAAATATCAATAATAAGAAGACAAAATGAACCTAATACAAATAAATGAATGCTTAATAACTCCCCTGCACATGCTCCTAAAAATCCAAACCTTCACCTGTAAATAAAACGTCCAAGACCATATTAAGCCCCTAATAAGCTCAGCTGATTTGAATTGTAATTAGCCAGCTAATGATCTTTAAACATTGTTATTGTCACGTATTTAAATTTAATAATGTATATTTTTACAGTGTCCTCCTGCTTTTTTGTAACTCATTGAAAAAATAAAAATTAATTACGATTAATCACGTGAGCATTGATTCCACTGTTGCCACTTTTTTCTGTTTGTAATGAAGAATCCTCTGTAGTCCTCGAGACACGACAGGATGAGCACACGATACGCATACCTCCATTTCTGAGTCTGTAAAGCCTGGAGGAGGCTGCTTCGATGTGACATGTCATTTCTAGTTTTTACAACGTGTTCAGTTGGTTGCACGATAAATCGAAATCTATGCTGCAGTGGGAGCAGATGAAGAAAAAGAACAAAAAAATAGCAGCATGTGCAGGAGAGTTAAATGTCTGGTGAGAAGAGTTTTCACTTAAGATTTCCTTCGCGCCCCGTCGTGCCGGCCATGAACAACTTGAAAAGTTTAGAGAGGAAACCACTGCAGGTCCAAACCCACCCAGGCACAGGGCCAGTTCTGATACCATGTTCAAACACTAAGGTCGTACATAACATAGTGCCGCGTCGACTCCAATCACTCACCTCTCGTATTTCCGCATCCAATGTGAATAATAATAACTCGGAGCTCCGTGGCTGAGTGCGGGCTGTGAGCCGCGCCGCGGTGTCAAGCGGCCCCTAAGTTTAACCGCCAACACACAGACCCCTAGCCCAGACTGACCGGGGTAGACCCTACACATAGTGCAGAGGGCTCCTATTCAGCTCACGATTTTATGCAATTTTTTACTCAGAAGATAGAATGTATTCGTGATGAGATTAAAGACATTAAAGCATGGACAGTTACATTAATAACATAAAAAACAACATTTGGTGTTCAGACATTACACTTAACTATCTGGAATTTGCATTCCTTCCAGAAGGCTAGCTAGCTAGATTAGCCTAACATGAAGCTAAATTCGAATTTTCTTCTAAATTGGCCCACAAAATGAAGATTTGCTTTTAAGAAAAACTTTGAAATAGTCTATTTGGTGCTCACAAATGAAACACATGTATATTTAATTTTTACGTTCCATAGCGCAGGCTAAATAGCCTAGCTAAGCATTTAAGCTAAATTCTAGTTTTCTTTCGACTCTAATATACAATTTTGTTTTAGATTGAAAAAAAAAAAGCTTTGAAAGAATACATTTCGTGCTGACAAACATGACACATTTTACGGCTATTTATTAGCTATGCTTTGTTTGAAGTGAATAATTGTTACAAAAAGAGACACATTATAAATATTATGTATGTTATTCATTTTATATGTTCACTCTTCACTCAAATCCACATTTCAAGTGTATTGTATTTTTTTTAATTGTGTCTCCTTACTCGAGAAAGATCGGTTGGACAAGTTCGCTGTCATGTGATCAGAATTCACATTGTCCAATGCTTTCAAATTTAAGCTTGATAAGCCGAAGAGGAACAACTTCCACCCGGGCATGTCCTCTCTCTCTCTTAACTCCAACCAAACGATCAACACCCCCCCTCCCTTCAATCCTTCCCACCTCGCCAAGAGGTCCCTATTGTGTTCCAAAAAACTAAAATTATTCTAACATTGGATTGCTGCCTTTAATTTGCAAAAGTCATCCCTCTTTTTACCCGTAAGGAGTCCTGCTTACACTTTTCGTACGATGTTAGATGTCAATCTATGTGTCTAATGTTTGGCAACTGAGTTTTCCATGCGACAGATGCTTACGTTTGGAATCTGGCCAAATTTTGCTCACCAAATTAATTGACTTTGCAAACATTCACAAAGCTTCCCGGCATTAGAATAATAATAAAAGTAATAATATTTTCTACAAAAACAATAGGGACCTCGCAGCCGTCGCAGCTCGGGATATTTACCTCAGAACCACGGTGCCTGCATGGCTCGAGTTGTTCGGACTCAGCCAATCAGATGGGCTTGTTAGAGAGCTTTCATGAGTGGTGTGCTTTGGGCAGTGTGACAATTTCACTGAGTTGGCTCCTGAAGTAGAAGATGCACGTTCTCCCGGACATGATCGGTGGCGAAACGATAAATTCTGGCAGTAAATAAGATAATTATGATTAGATTTTACACATGTATAATACAATCTTTGTCTTGAGTCTTTTCTGACTAATTTTCAGTCGGATTCGTCAAAAGGGCACGTTGCAGTACGTGAAAATTAAAATAAACTTGCTCCGTCCATTCCACGCATCGACCTGGTATCGCCGGCCGTCTAACCGCTCCATTAGATTGGTAACAAAGTTTTTCAGCTCATTTCCATCGGAGGCCCTGCAGGGAATGAAAAGTTTTTTTTTGGAAGTCTGCAATGTGTCTCGTTAGTTCGACTCCGCTCGTGTAAACCAATCAACACTCATTCTTGTCATTAAAACATTATGTACTGACTGTACATGTGGAAATAGGATTGACTGACACTGAGCGTTCTATTTATGAGCCAGCCTGGAATGCAGCTCCAGCTCATCCTCAGCTCCCTAAAGTCATTAGTGAAATGAAGAAACTGCAGGGAATTCTTACAAAAGAGGGATTACTGTATATTTAATTCAAATAATTAGATGTGTGATGTGCCACTGCGGAAATGTGAACCTTGCACCTCTGCACTGTGACGCACAAGAAATGACATGAGGCTCCTCCCTGATTGTGCAGAAACTTGTAATCTAACTTATTTACTAACTTTTTTTGTGCACTGCATTTTGAGGCGCTGTTGATTGATTCTCAACTAGTCTAAAGTCTGAAGAACTGGGACTTTCAATGGGCTCTGTCTGAGGTGGGATTCGAACCCGCGCCTCCTGGGGAGACTGCGACCTGAACGCAACGCCTAAGACCGCTCTGCCATGAACGCAACGCCTTAGACCGCTCCGCCATCCTGGCACCTGGTAATGCTCTCTTGACGAGCTCTATCAAGCGTTTGGGGTTTGTTGCTAAGCAGAATCTCACTTTGGAAAAACTATCATTTTGTGAAATATACCTTAGATACTGCAGAAGCTTCTTTTTAAATTGTGGTGGACGCTAAATGTTTCTGAGCATTTACAGCACTAAAAAAACAAACTTTTATAACAGCTAAACCAAACGTTTCCAATGTAAATTTCCACCTTTATATAGTGTAGAAAGGCATCCTGAAGCCTGGAAAGTCATTGATTTGATTGTCCAGTATTTCCTTCATGAGATATTGGGAGTTGATTCAATATTCACAATATTTTATTATTTTGTCGTACAGTTGTTTAAAAATGGCTCGCTATCGCCCCCTAGAAGGTTCACTGTATGTATAAGACCAAGACCTACAAAAATACCCGGGGGCTTACAGTAAGTCACACTACGGTGAATGCAGACAGAAGCCTGGTTGTATTTTGTAATCTTTGAGGGCTGTGGCTCGTTTACATGCGTGTACACTTTTTGTCGGGGGCGAGGGACATGTGTATATTTCACTTGAAAGATTAAATCATCAAATATTTTTAATCCAATTAAGTTGAAAGTTATGTTTCATGTTCAATAGATGAATTAACATTTGCCAAAGTAAATTAAAATAAAACATTTGTTTTTGTTGTTTTTATAAAATACAATTAAAACTGTTGTGAACATTTAATAATACATTTTGTTAAAAAATTAAAAAAATGCATTGTATTAATCGATTCTGGATTAAAAATATAATTATTGTTAATATTATTTTTAATTAACACAGGAAAATACAGATTTTTTAAAAAAAATAGAAACATAATCCCATTAATTAAACATATTCAAACATGCAATATAAACCAAAAAAAAGAGAAAAAAACCAAAAACATTTTTTTTTTGCAATAAATTCCACTAAATATTAATAATGTAATAAAACCCACAATCACCATTTAAACGTTAAGCATTTCCAGACAACATATATTCAGTCCGCAACTTTAAAGAGACTTACCTGCACTTCAGATCTCTGAATTTCTTTCTGAGCATTTTTTTTTGTCCAAACTACAGTGCAATGACTTTCGTCCAAAGAGACATTAAGGACCAATTTGTTGTTGGCTATCCATTTGACGATTGTCGGTCGTTCCTGATTTATGAAACTCCAAATATTGCCTATATGTATGTATGTATGTATATATATATATATATATATGTGTATATATTTTGCCATCTTCGCTACTAGACCTTGGATGACGACCCTCTGCCTGTTAACAACAACAACAAGCAGTGGCAAAGCCGAGTGTTTTCTTTGACAAAACATCTTTTTATGAACTATTTAATTACCTTTATTCGGGGAAGATAAAAAAGCTGCAATAATGATAACAGCATACTAATAGAAAATGTCCTTCATGAGATATTGCAACACTGCTGCAACACACACACACGGCGTCGTTTTACTCTGATTCTGCAATTGTGGAAATTTACATTGGAAACGTTTGGTTTAGCTGTTAATGAAGTTTCGTTTTTTCAGGTCTTGGTTTTGTGCGCTCACGAATGTGTGGATATGTTTTTCTTCGTCCAGATGCCCGTGAGTGTGCCCGTGCAGCCTCCCACAGCATGTTCACTTTTGTTTGCAATGTTGAACAGAGAGTGCCATCTACAGGAGTCAAAAAATACTACAACTGGAAAAGCTCGTAGTTGGACCTCGGGACGCGAGCTGACGGTCCACGATCGACCACATAAATTCGTTCATTGCCAGCCATTTTCAGTGTCAGCCAATTTACAGCATTCTGACTGATCTTTCAAGACTCTCCGAATATTGTGTTATATGGTTCGAATTTTAGCAATGTTACGCAGATGAAAAAATGCATAAATTCAAAATTGCTATCGTGAACCAGGGTCCCTCGTCGTCCTCTCGACTCATTTCTTTCAACAGTAAATGAACAATCATGCACGCACGCACCGG
This sequence comes from Idiotropiscis lumnitzeri, assembly GCF_059441095.1. Lineage (NCBI taxonomy): Eukaryota > Metazoa > Chordata > Actinopteri > Syngnathiformes > Syngnathidae > Idiotropiscis > Idiotropiscis lumnitzeri. The sequence goes on from NC_142412.1 coordinate 3,181,038, forward strand.
AGTAATTTCATTACGTGGTGAAAGGTATACATTTGCTCACTACTAAAGTGACTCACAAAAAATGGTGTATGCTTCCAACGGGTTTCAACTTGCTTGTATTACTTAAATATTATAAATTGTCTTAAGGTGTGAATGTTAAAATAGTGGCTGTTTAAGTTTATGTGTGTGTGTGTGTGTGGGGGGGGTCATGTAGGAGTCACCGAGCTAAAAACAAAAAAAGCAATTCGATGCGCTCAAATGAGGGGGCAGATTAATACATAGAGTCACACATACCACATGAAGAGTTGACAAAACTAAGAAGAGTAAGTTGGAATAATATCATTCATCCACGCCTCCTGGGGAGACTGCGACCTGAACGCAACGCCTTAGACCGCTCTGCCATTGAAATTTCTACGTTCAAAAAGGTGAAGTTTATTAAGTATAAAAGTTAGAGTGTATTGGAGCTAGGTTTCCTGATCCAGTCACCACGCAGCCTGAGGGCATCTCCATCATCACCCCCTACCCGTCCGAACTCCGCGTGTGATCGAAATGTCATGCACATGGTTCAAGCTATGCGCAACTCCCGTCCTGGAGGGGCGCTATCCTGCGCTTTTCAGATATTTCCTTCTTCCGGCACACCTGATTCAAATGATCAGCTCATCAGCAGAGCTGGAGAGAGGACAGAACCATCTTTAAATGCGATGCAGCCCATCATATTATGCGCTGCTTAGTTTGGGATTTAATGATCAACAGCTTTTTGTTTTACCTAATGTATTCTAATTAAATGCATTTTTATACGCGGGTGGTCTCGGTCCCCATTAACCGCGACAACCGAGGGTTCAGGGAAATTTGAGGTGTTACAGCAGCAAAGATATAGCTCACACAGAGTCGGGGTCGCAGTCTCCCCAGGAGGCGTGGGTTCGAATCCCACCTCAGACAGTGCCCATTGAAAGTACCAAGCAAGAACAAAGCAAGGTGAATTTGATGTGACTCGCAGGCTTGTGATTTATATTTTGTGGTGAGACTTTGTCAAGATCGACTCGTAATTAAAAATCTTAATCGCACGTTCCTGTTTGCTCAGCACTTACATTCCAATGATGAAAAATGTCGGCAGACTTTAGCAGGTAAGCTAGCGAAGAGATGGACACGAGCATTTTAAAATGTTTTCAAGCTTGTTTAATCACTAATCAATTTTTTAGAACTAAATGGAACTTTGAACAAATGGAGGCCTTCAACAAAAATACAAAAATGGTTGATTAGTTTTTTTTAAAGAATTAACTGTGCTCCAAGCTTAGCTGTTGTGCCAGCTGCCAAGTAAAAATATGTAACAAGGGGCGGTACAATCACTTAGTCATCAGGCCTCCACAACCTATTTTAAGAGGCGGGAAAATTAAAACTATCTAAAACTAGTGATGGCAAAATGGCTTTGTTATTGCTTGGTACTTTCAATGGGCTCTGTCTGAGGTGGGATTCGAACCCACGCCGGTACAGCGGCTGCGTGGCTGATGCCTTTGCTCAGGTCAGCACGAGCCACCCTGTACTGGGCTTTGTTATGCTCGGATGACTGTTTCGGCCATGAGGATGTCACAATGCGAATTTTTAGTTAGTGTTGGTGAAATTATTTTCATAAAAAATGTATATGCAATAGATCAATAATAAATTGTCGAAAGGCATAATGGGCACTTTGCACTGATTTTTCTACCTGACAATTCCTCCATGACTCGTGAACTTTTTTACTTGACACGAGCCTGATTTGACTGTCTGCCAAATGTTCTCAAATGCTTTTCGGAAAAAAATTTTTTTATTGAGACATAAATTGAAAAAAACAAGTGCAAGTGCGAGCGGGACGATGAGGCACACTTTAAGCCTGGGAAGTCATTAATTTGATTGAAGTTTCGTTTTTTTAGTGCTGCATGATGTCGGGCCAATTCAAGATAGCTTAACCCCAGGAGGCGTGGGTTCGCGGAAAAATCAAATATTTACGTACGTTCAATCGGCAAAGCAAATGACTGACCAAAGAATGGCTTTGAACTTAACTTGATTCTGGACAAAGCCGAGCTTGTTTTTCCAACAGCCAATTCACCCGGAGCTCCGGCTATGAGCCGCGCCGTGCCCGCCAACAGCCTTCCACGGTCGGATACAATATTTCAAAGTTCCCCGCTGAAAAGCAATTTAAAGGCAGTTTTTATTTGTAGCTTCTTATGTTGTTTCCTTTTGGAGAGCTCCTGCAGCTATTCCAGAGCACCGCGCCACTTACGGCCGCCATCACCCCAGGAGGCGTGGGTTCGAATCCCACCTCAGACAGAGCCCATTGAAAGTACCAAGCAATAACAAAGCAAACAAAGTCAAGAGAGCAATTGAGTCAGTGTGACATGCCCTTTCACCTTTGGCTTGCCCATCATAAGGTCCCCTCCCCCCTTTAAAACCTTCCTCAACTCGGTGATCACAATTTTCTTTTTTTTTTTTTACTCAAAGTGCAAAGCCGTGTGTTTTATCCCTGCGTGGAATTCACCCCCGTTTGAGGCAATTTTGCTTTGTTTTTGCTTGGTACTTTCAATGGGCTCTGTCTGAGGTGGGAGGCGTTTCCCCCGGATTATAAGGCGCACTTGTATATAAACCGCAGTTTTCCATGTTTGAGACAGCCTACAGAGAGGAGGTAAAGAGACTGACAACTTGGTGCAAGGACAACAGACTGCACCTTAACTCTGCTAAAACAAAGGAGATTGTCGTCGACTTCAGGAGTCAAGCAGAGTTCAAGTGTGAAATAGTGAAACTAGTATTGTGGGCACTTTTGGTGTCTTGATTTTTTTTTTTTTCAAAGGCATTTACTTTGGTGGTTCATAACAAAGGTGAACAAAGAAAACAGTTTTTTTTTTTTTATATGCAAGCAAAATGAAATCCCCATTCTGCTTTTGCCTGACATTTTTTTTTTTTAAACATATAGTCACATCACCCGTTTTTGACCTGTCAAAAATACCTCTGCGAAGACTCTCATATTTTAGTGTCGACAATGCAATAGACTGATGATTAATATTTATACTCAAAAACATTTTTAACCTGATATCAGATAAGAAGAGTGAGAATTAATGCATCTGAGCAGGCCTCATCAGTTCACGCATCAAGAGTAGTTAGGGCAGCACTAATCCGTGTCGCAATTGACAAATACTTAAAAGCGACATAAAACCTTCTCTAGAACATTTTGGGAATGGACTTGGAAAATGTTGAGCAGAATTTCGGAACAAACTTGAGATAAAGTGGGAATATGCTAATGAGGCTTTAGGAACTTCTTTGGAATCCACTTGGGAATATATATGGACTCTTGGTAATCGAAGAACATTCTTGAAATATGCTTTCAAAACTCTTTGGAGACTTGCTTTGAAAACACTTCAAACAGACTTGAAATCTTCTTTGAACATGTTGAGAATGGATTTGGAAAATGCTTGCGGCATCCCAGGCATGACTGCAGGACGGACCTGCAAAATAGGGCGAAGTGCCCATCTTTTTTTTTTTTTTTTTTTTTTTTTATACAAAAAGACCAGTTGCATGCTCCACAGAGGTTGGTCCTACTATTGAAACGAATATTGTGTGAAATGAAATGAAAACAGAACCGAAACAGTCCAACCCTAATCCTTAACTCTACCCTGAATTCCTAAATTTAACACTAACCCCAACCACAAACTCTGCTTTAATCATAACACCCTATCCATAAACATATCTTAATATCAACTACAATGCCCATTTTGAACACTAAAACTATTTCCAGCCTATTCACAAACCGCAACATGAACACTTACTTTCGCCTTAATCTCGAATTTTAACACTAATTATAAACCCAACGCTAATCCCTAATTTTAACACTAACCCTTCCATAATCCTGCACCACAAGTTGTGCCCGGTGAGCGAATATTCGGCCGATTAGTGTAATAACTTCTTTTTTGTTCTCTTAATGACAGAACATTTTACATTACTTTGTTCCTCGGTATTTGAAATACATTAAAATTATAATAAATAATTAAAATGGGTCCGGTGCCGAGGGGTGTTGTATGCATTCCTGTAGATGTAGTTGTTGACTCAACACATCTGAATCCCACCTCAGACAGAGCCCATTGAAAGTACCAAGCAAGAACAAAGCAAATTACCTTTCCTGCCCTTCCTTTTCTCACTGGGGCGTCGAATGAAATCTTTTTGGCCTAATTTTAGCAATTGCTTTTAATCAGGAGGTTTTTTCTTTTTAGTTGGCACCAGCCAAAAAATGTCAAGCCCTTAATTTATGAATGGGCCGGGGCAGCGGCGCTAATGTGACATGATTTGAAGGCATTGGAAATACAGTGTTATCCCTTCAACAAGCTGTGTTTGCTTTTGAAAACAAGCTAGAGCTCTTCATTATGGATCTTGTCCAAAAAATGACCTGTGGTTGAGAAACATGTCAGGTAAAAAATCACTTAGTGACGAGGACTGACGTTATTCGGGATGAATCACACGAATAAGGAGGAAATTCCCAAATTGTCACTTGCCCTGACCCATTAAACTATCATTATTCATAATAATAATTCAAATCAACAATTTCTTCTAAGTCCCCTTTCCAGCGGGGAACTTGCAAACGTGGTATCCGACCACTGAAGGCATTTGGCGGACGCGGCGCGGCAAACAGCCCAAATTCAAAATGGCCGAGGGAGCGTCCGTGCTCAATGTAACCAACTTGTTTTTCAAATTCGGCGGGCCGGATTAAAACGTTGATACTTCAGCCCTGAAGACGTTCTGGATCCCGGAAGATAAATCAGTCTCATCGGGCATGGCGAAAAATTTGATATTTTAAGGATGTTTTTAGAGGGTGGCAGAAGGATATTTTGAAATTAATAAAAGAGTTTAGAAAGTATGTTAATTTTAAGTATGTTGATTCTACCACACTTGTAACTTCAGATTGTAGGAAGAGTAGATGCGTAAGTCCCGCCCCGTGCATTCCGATCAAATATATTTCCATCCATCCATTATCTGTACCGCTTCTCCCCCCGCGAGTTCAAAGATGAGCTAGGCAACTTTGCTATGAGGTTAGCGAAGCATTATTTCATTTGAAAATGTATGTTTGCATGAAAATTCTTGAATGTTTTTAATGCGCATGAAGTGCATAATATTATTCCAAAACCCTAAAATTAATTTAACTCAAAACCAATCTGTTCCGCCTTAATTACTCTCTCCAATTTCCTTTAAGCCGCAGCATGACATGGTATTCGGTGAAAGTCTCAAAAACAAGAGACAGCCTTTGAGAAACACGACAGCTGCTTAAAGGGTTTCTTCGTTTTCCCACAGAACTACATAGAATGGAAACATCCAGCAACAAATTCATTGTGCTTTGCTGAACTGGAGTGACCCGTGCGGCTTACAAATTCATATTTACTGGGTTGTTGTTGTTGCATTCACATTGCTTCACATTGTTGAACAGTGTGGAATTGATTGAAGAATTAACAAAAGCTTTGAAAACAAATTTAAAAAATTTCATTTTGAACTTAATGAAGGTCAAAGTGTAAATATTTGACTAATCTTCTCCACCGGTCATGAACCTCATTGCACGTCACATCGGAAGAGTTGTTTATTAATTTGCTGATCAATTAAGTGTTGATGAATTTATCATTTTTGACACGTCCTTTTCTTTACGTTCTACCATCACTTAAATAAGACAAGTCACTTGGTTACCATGCTTGTGTATGGGTTCTGTGGTTACCCGAGCATCACCACATATGCTATTTAAGCAAGTTTAATTTGTAAAAATCCTAAAACATGGTCCACAGGTAGAGAAAAAAAAAGCCAGTGAATGAACGAGGTGACTGCAGTACAATTTCAAATTTGAGACGGCGGCTCGCCAGAGTTACCTGCGCCGCCACGCCCCTGCCGTCGTCCTCAGTATTGTGGCGGGCTTGAGTTTGACACCTGCTCCATAATGGAATAGGTTGCTACGGCAACTGAACGCACGCACACACACACGCAAGTGCTAAATTACATAATTGAACTAGCATATACAAGGCAAGACAAAATAGTGTACACAATATGGGAGCAGTGAAAACAGGGGGTGTCAGCAGCTCACAAGCTGCCTTCCACGAAGCGGCCCAGGACCAGAAAATAGAAATTCTGCGGTGAATATTTGAGCGCTTCGTCATAACTGCAAGGAAAGGGGGGGTGGGAAGGAACTCTATATGGACCTCTCAGGGTGTGCGCTCCAATCAGTGGCCGTAGGACAGAACCAGCCAGCTCTTTCACGCCCAAAATGAATGGTATCAAATCCAAGCTGTACAATCCAATGTATGATCAGCCCTCAATTGATGGCTTAGAGAGAGACGAGTGGCGGGCGAATAAATTGGGCAATTTTACCTCGATAACGATAAATGTGTTTTTCTCCGTGCAACTCAACAAGGTCGCCCTCATATATGCTCGGATGACTGTTTCGGCCATGAGGATGTCACAATACGAAATTCGTCCTTAGCGACAGCATCCATCAACAAGTAACACGTGATTATGCAACAAGCTCGATATGGGGTTATTAAATATTCCCCCCGCAGTGGCTCAAGGTGAAACGCCACAATTGGGCAATTCCCTTGAACCGCAGCCAAGGACGCACACAATAAAAAGACACTTTTTCAACAGCTCATAACATCACATCGCCATGAGATGATGGATCATGTCCCGAACTCAACGCCCGCCTGTTTACTTTTTTTTTTATTATTTTTTTTTTTTATCTCACATTCCCATCGCCCGATCCGGGCAAATGATCTTTTAACAAGAACCGCGGGACAAGGTACACACGAGATGGAGAGAAATTAATTTCGATATTAGGCTCTGGCATTGCCCGGGAGCCCCGCTGGCCCATCGGGGAAGCGAGAAAAATCCCGTTTGGCCACTCAAGGTGAAAGACATCAAAGTGGGGCTTCAAGACAGGTAAGAGTTCCAAAGCGTTAAGGGTTTCAAACATGGAATATGTTTTCAAATAGACGTTCCGACCCTACCGGAGGCTAATTTGTCAGCAAAGCGCTTTTTTTTCTTTCCAGGTATACTTTAAGATATCAGTGTTGAAAGAGAATAGCTCCTCATTTGTAGCAAATGTTTTTCCTTTGAATGTGTTTGAGGCCTCATCATGACTCGTCTTTTTTGTCTTTGTTTGTTATCCAGAGGGCTATATATATATATATGTATATATATATATTTATAGTGTAGAAAGGCATCCTGAAGCCTGGTGTACCTGGAGCGCTCGCCGAAAAACTTTTATAACAGCTAAACCAAACGTTTCCAATGTAAATTTCCACCTTTATATAGTGTAAAAAGACATCCTGAAGCCTGGGCAGTCATTAATTTGATTGCTGGTAATGCTTTCTTGAATGTGTTTGCTTTGTTCTTGCTTGGTACTTTCAATGGGCTCTGTCTGAGGCGGGATTCGAACCCACGCCTCCTGGGGAGACTGTGACCTGAACGCAACGCCAAAAGGGTCGTTAAGCCATTTTTTATGTGCGGTCTGCCCTAGAAACAGCCCGACGTTGCGCATGCGGGCACGTGCCTGGCACAAAAAGGTGGAAATGTACATTGGAAACGTTTGGTTTAGCTGTTATAAAAGTTTGTTTTTTTAGTGCTGAAAATGCATTTTCAGCTCGCACGAACGCAACGCATTAGACCGCTCCGCTATGCTCCTAGTAGGCGTTCAGGTCGCAGTCTCCACAGGAGGCGTGGGTTCGAATCCCACCTCAGACAGAGCCCATTGAAAGTAGCTTGTTGACGTACCATATATTAGTCTCCGGCCTGCACATGTTTATTTCAGCACCTTTTGTCATGCTGTTTTTATTTTATAGAAGGAAAGCATTATTTTGATGTCTGAGCTGTCACAATCTATATATCTCAGGAAAATCTCATTAATACGACTTTTATACACTCTGCTGGGTCAAAAGTAACCCAGCATTGATAAATTTGCTCGGCCTGATGTGTGTGTAAAGTTTCACGAGTTGTCGTTCATATTGACCAAGCCGAGCCGTTCATGGAGGTGCCAAGCGGCCCATTCGGGAATGAGGCGTCACTGACTCGAGCATGTCACAATACAAAAGTCTCAGTGTGGCGCGCGTGCAGCCCGAAATGTATTATAGTGCGTATCTCACCAAATTAATCAAAACAATATTGCAACCCAAACAACTAACACTTTGTCTAAAAAAAAGGGATTCGAACCCATGCCTCCTGGGGTTACTGCGACCTGAACGCAACGCCTTAGACAACTCTGCCATCCTGGCAACTGGTACCTCTCTCTTGACTGTGGGTCTGCAGGGGCAGTGACAGAGTACTTATTTCAGTGTGCATTCTGAATGTTAACATGCTGCAATATTTAAATGATTCCTTTATGTGCAACAGTGAGATTTCATGTGCACGTCCATTTAATTGAGTGTGCAAAAACATTTGTATGTTGGCCTCGAGAAACGCCACCTGATCTTCATCTTCTCAATGTGCTTTCTCTATTTATCTTTGGATACAGAGGCGTGAAGAGCCAAGTGGCAAAAACAATCAAAACTGAGCTGGCGCTCAGTGGGGCACAGATCTCTGCCAAAGGCTAAACAATCATAATTTGGATCAGCACCAAATTGCACGCCGTCAAAAGATACCCACCTCCTGCAGGTTTAGTGCGAAGGCGAGTCCAGGTGGACGTTAAAATATCAAATTTTTCGCCATGCCCGATGAGACTGCCAAGTTTGGTGAGTTTTTGTGCATGTTTCGGTGCGACGCCGCCACTGATAAGGTTCATTTCAAGGCGACATGCTGCCCAACTCCACGGAGCGGGCCATCAGCATAGCCGGCACGCCCCAGTCTATCATCGAGTGTGTCAATATATATTTATTATATATATTGTTTATTTTTTTTAAGCATTTTTGAAGGTGCTTTTTTTCATCTTTAGTCTGACCGCTTTCTTTTGGTCCACAGTTAAATATGTCCAGTTTTATGGCAGTAAAAACACTCTCGGTCTTTGTTGGTGAAAATGCTTAAAAAAAAAATACAATATATATAATAAATATATATTGCCATAACATCATTTTCTAACTGCGACCTGAACGCAACGCCTTAGACCGGCCCGCCTTTCGGGGAAAGGAGGAGAAATAAGCTTTAGCTCGCGGAGTTGGGGGGGGGGGGGGGGCGGGGGTCAGCAGTCACTATCTATCTAACTGATAATATTTTCTACAAAAACAATAGGGACCTCGCAGCCGTCGCAGCTTTTTTTAAATGGCTCGCCATGGCCCTTGAGAAATGTTCAAAAAAGCAGCCCTGGTTGAGTGTTTCACCTCGCTTTTTGTAAATTTTAACTATTAGGAAACTGGAACACTTGACATGCTTGTAAAAAACCCTGGAAATTTTAACTAAAAAGCGCCCGCAAAATTCCCGCATCAGACCCCAAAGAAACGAGACAGTCGCCGACTTTACATTTTCGCGACAACTAGACGATGTCGGCGTTCTTTTAAAAGGGCAATCTAATCAGATACTCAAAATTTGAAATGATGAGCCCAGAGAGGTCCAAATCGTCTCGCTTTTCACTTTTCTCATTTCAAAACTGAAAAACAAAACAGCAAAGTGCTAATTTCAATTAATTCATTTTTAAAAAATATATATGTAATTTATTAAATTAAAGAATATTTTTTAAAACATCAGATGAGGTGAGGTTATCAAAACACTCCACCCATCTCATTATAGCAAATTATTTGAGCTAAACATTTATTATTGGGGGCGATAACCTTGTCTAATAGGAATGGTGTGGTCTGCTGCCATCTTGTGGCATCAATAGGCAATTATAAAATGTTTTGGGGGGTTGTCAATTACTCGAATTTGTAAAGTAACGGTCCATGGCGAAATCAATCACATCTGGCATAATTGTATTTACAAAAATACAGTCGGCAAGATGTGTATTCTGCATTCTGCTCATGAATGAAACAAATAAAGGAACCGTCCACCCGAACACCCCGGCGCGAGGCCGGGCATAAAAACCATGAACAGAGACAAGGGAGCCTTCATCCACACACACGTACACACATGCACGAACAGTCGCAGTGGGGAATGCTAATGGTGCAAATGTTAGCACCCGATCGATGCGGACGCCGCTCTTGGAACAGAATTATCGTAAGACAAAATGCAGGGCTGTAAACCACACCGACATGGAAGGTCGTTCGAAAGCGTCGTGGGAAGGTTCTCTGCTTCTTCCATCAGCGGTTTGGCGCAACCCAACGAAAAACACTTACCTCTCCGTTTCAACAGCAGTTCGAACTTCGAAGTGGTGATATTCTCCAGCGTTAAGCACCTGCTCGAACTGCGAATAGGTACGTCGACGAATTGGCGAAAGACATTAAAGACCTTGACCTGGACATTGACTCACTACCTGTGCAGAAGAGTTTATTTATTGTTCTTCGCAGAGAATAAAGAATATAGGACTGTCTACATGTTTTGCTTCACGAAAAGTTGATATGGAATGAAATATCAGAAATATATAAATATATAAATTCCAGAGCTTGTTAAGATTTTTTTTTAATTAAGCCGGGCAGCATCATTCAGATTTACACACTTAATATAAAAACATCGGGCGATATTAATCTATCGTTAAGGTAATCCTCTCATGACTGTGTTCACATATTCGCCTGACAGGCTGAGAGCACAAAATGCTTCAATATTATAAATTGGCTAATACTGTAATGCATAAAAATAACAGCTGCTAAGGCGCCTCGACTGTATGCACTTTAAGTTAAACGTGACAGAGGGTCTAGCACGAGAGGAACTTCCAATGAGCTAGCTTGCTGATGTTCACGGACCAAAACCCCTCATGACTCAACTGGTACCTCTCGTCTTCCAACAAGTCTGAATCAAAAGAAAACATGATGCAATCAAACTCCCAATAAAGAAAGAGGACTCACCCTTTTCAACACACAGTGGACTGCTCAGCTGTAGCCCAAGGAGCCCTCACCTCCTCCCTCTTGTTTATGACCCACACATGCTATCTTAGCTGGTAGCTAATCAAGTGTGTCTTCATTTACATTTAGTATGACAACAATTTGCAACTGCATCATCGACCAAATTTTCAGCGAGGGGGGTTGCCTAATATTTAACAAGTCCTCAGTACCCCTGTCTGAGAGTGGACGAAGAAGAGCACGTTCCCCCAAAACAGTCAATATGCATTTCCTGCATTTATTTTGATTTTAGTCCACGGCACGTACTATGGTTGAAGCGCGTTTGGGGTTAAACCGACAAGTTCTCATGGTCATATATCGAGTTCTTCTTTCCGCTGTCATTTTCTCGAAGTCCCTGTTGTTTTTGTAGAAATTATTATTATTATTATTTTTCCGATTGTTCGGAACTGTCGCTTTAGTTATCCAAACTGAGGCTGCTCTCAACTCGCCTCTTCTCGCATACTGAACGTAGCAAACGCTGCAATAATTTTTTGTGGATGTGCTGGTTGATCATCTGGTTCCATCGACCAGGCCAATCTGCATCAGCTTGCTCCCGGGCACGGGCGGTTGATGTAGTGTGGCCCACCTCCTCTTAACGAGCAGTTAATTACAATCCGACATTTGTATCGGATTGTGGTCTGATAACAGCTGTGTGTTGTTTTGTGGGCCTAATTAGACATGGTAATTAAAACTCTGAAACGGCCGCCAAGTGCCGCTGCACACTCTATAAATGTGGAAATTTACATTGGAAACGTTTGGTTTAGCTGTTAATGAAGTTTCGTTTTTTTAGTGCTGAAAATTCATTGTCTGCTGAAAAAGCTGCCAGCGAGGAATGACAGATTGCCATTGAAGACAACAAAGAAAAAGAAAAAAAAAAAAAGAGAAAAATATATGGCCAGAGTTTGCCAGTGGCTGCTTGAACAACGTGTTGCGAGAGAGCCTCACGGTAGACGCGCGCTGCGTTTAATAGATCAGAGCAGCATCAATCATCAACAAGCCCTGTGCCATCGTAACAATAAGAGTTTGTGAGGAGTCCGTTTCATTAAAGTTCAAACATTTAATTTGATTTTTGCTTGTTGTCGGCAAGTGGAACGTGTTGCGCTGCTGGCAGCAACAGGGCACATTATTTGTACAAATAATCTTACATATAACTTAATTACCACAGATAATTAAGACTCCTGCGGGCTTCACTAAAGGAGAGGCTCTTTTATTGGGACACCTGGGAATCCTTTTAAATACACGCCGTATAAAGCTAGTCTTTCACTGGCTGTACTTCTGGCTTGCATTTGGTTCATGTACTGGGCACCAGACCAGAAGGGGTCACTCTGTCACCATCCCTGCAACTGAGCCGACAACCACTCCAACATCGCTTGATCCAGATTTTCAGTATGAGTACGGACCGTGAAAGCGGGGCCTCACGATCCTTCTGGCGTTTTGAGTTTCAAGCAGTAGGTGTCAGAAAAGTTACCACAGGGATAACTGGCTTGTGGCCTCACCGAGGCAGGTCGAAGGAACCGTCCACCCGAACACCCCATTTTCTTTCTTTTTATTGGACACTAGGAGAAAATCAAATCATAAACATGGGAGGAGGGCGGGCGTGTGTCACAGTTAAGCCAAAATGGAGCACCTCTTCTGCCCGGGCACGAGCGGAGCGCAGAGATAAGTAAAGTTGCTGATAATACTGAGAGGGAAATGGTGTAAAGGTAAGAAATAAATGTCAGTGTATGCGTGTCTGTTTGTAAGCCACATGTCATTGCAACATCTGGAAAAGAGCGCAAAAATAGATCACACACTTTTCCATTTACTTCATTGAAATGCTTGATTTTTGCGAGACTAGAATGTAGTCTACTTTTTGTTGGCTCCTCCTCACTAGTTTGTCCAGTCTCTTTTTGTCCCGGCCCGAGATGCCTCCTGCAACATAGAATTTTGTCATTATCACGCAATATAAATGCCCAGCTAAACTGAAAATTCCAAATCACAACACCTACATCAATGCAAAATGAGAGGAATTTTCATTTCTGGGAAACGCCTCCTGGTAAGGCACGTTGAGATGTAACGACGATTCACTCTCGGATAAAAAATACATTACTCACCCAAATGTGCCTTGTCCTATTTTTGCAAGTTTCTCCCCAAACACTTTTCTGTCCTGAGTGTGCCAATTTATAGACTGCCTGTGCTTCTATCTGAGAAAACTCTGGGTCCTCCCCTGCGGCTGTTATATGGCCCTCGAGAAATGTTCAAAAAAGCAGCCCTGGTTGAGTGTTTCACCTCGCTTTTTGTAAATTTTATGGAGTACAGTGAACCCTCGGTTAAAATGCTTAATGGGCCAGATGTGGCCCCCGATTGACTTGCATCATGCTTAGAGCGATGGAATCTATCCGCTCCAGCGGCCGTAATCTTCATAGCAGGTCACCATCACCTAATTCCCAATATTATTATTATTATTATTAGGGCCCGAGCAGTGACCGCTGCGAGGTCCCGACAGAGAGGATGAGTAGATGCCTGAAGCTGCCTGATTGCCTGCCTGGCAGTGGCTCGGCTGGGCCAAGCCTGAAGGATCAGGTTGCCAAAACGTCACAAAATTCCCCATCGATGATTCCGAGCACTATGCCCCGCACATTTTGGTTGACTCGGATCACGAGGACGATGCCGAGTACATCTACGCCCTGTTAGACGCCCAGCGCGTTCAGGTCGCAGTCTCCCCAGGAGGCGTGGGTTCGGGAGACTTCTTTTGACATTTCCAATGGTCCTCTCGACGGCAGGTCTATATAGTGAAACATTTACTGAACTTTTTTGGCCACACGAAAAGTAATTACACAATACAAAAAATAAAGCATGAAAAAAATTTAGTTAATGCAGGCCCACATCCTAACCTTCTGTTTTTTTCCCTGCTAAAATTAGGTTTGGAGCAGTGCAGTTCACCTCAACTGTGGATATTTGGTGACGAGGGACTTCGTCAAGGGTTTCTGACATGACAAACTAAATTTCTTTAACAACATATAAAAACCGCAACCATAAACATACAATAGTCGACACGAAGGAGTATCTCGTCAGTAAGGTGCTTCTTCGTTTGAGCAAGATCAGAGATCAACTGGAAAGGAAAGTTAACAATTCTTTACAGTCGTTTATCAACTTACCAGTCCTACAACAATCAGCCAATAAAAACAATGCCAATTTGACAAAATACCGTAGCGCCGGTCAGAAAAGGCTCGATCCCCTCTAACCCTTTAAAGATCCTTTTGTGACGTTTTGGCAAAAGGCATGCCAGTGTTTACGTGGGCAATGACGCTGACCACGTGTAACTTTTGTGGGTAAAGGTTAGAGAAAATAAGTTCGGAATTTCCTCTAGCCATTTATTTTGTTAACTCTGCTGCGCTCCTTTTATTGTCGGAATTAACCAGACAAATCGCTCCACCAACTAAGAACGGCCATGCACCAGCCCGCCCTCAGGCACGGAGCTCCGGGGGAATTTGCCTCATTTCTTCTTATCTCATAAGGGAAATATTGGACAATCAAATTAATGACTGCCCAGGCTTCAAAACCGGGGAAATCACCAGAAGACCCAAATAACTACAGACCAATATCCCTGCTATGCAGTATGTATAAGATAATGGAGACAGGTTGCTAGTCAATTCAGAATCAATCAGAATATTCCATCCTGGCAACTGGTAATGTTCTCTTGACTTTGTTTACTGTGGCACTGCTTGAATGGTAAATAAAACATTTCATACTCGGCCTCAATCTAGTTCCTTCTAATTCAATGACTTAGCAAATGTAAAATGTGGTCCAGTGGCGTCCTTTCAAGCTTGGTTGATATTATTTTCTGGACCGGATCAGGGTCCATTTGTGGCGCGCATTTCATCGATTTTTCCGACTTTTTCCTGCAGCGTACGACGAACAATGCTTTGCAGTTGGCCGGCTAAATGATGATTTCTTGTAAATATTGATCCAAATACGGAACTACAAACAACCGACGCGGGGGGGCCGGCGATCGGCTCGGGCGTTATCTAGAGTCACCAAAGGGGGGGCCGGGCTCATTCAACAACTCTGGTCTAAACAAAGAAGCTGGGATGACCCGGATCAAAAATTTGTTTTTATTTTAATTTTCACGTACTGCACGGTGCCCTTTTGACGAATCCGACTGATTTGATTTGATTTGAGGAGGAAGCCAAACGGAATAAGATATGCTGCATAATGTGAAAATTTAAATACTCCTTCATCATTTTCTCCATTTGGAAAGACGGGTCATGCAGAAAGAACCGTAAATCTTGCACATGCACCTTGACAGAATGGCGGAGCGGTCTAAGGCGTTGCGTTCAGGTCGCAGTCTCCCCAGGAGGCGTGGGTTCGAATCCCACCTCAGACAGTGCCCATTGAAAGTGGTCGTGAGTTCAATTCTCACTGAGGCCTAGATAGCGATCTGACATCAAGCCTGGTATTTTGGGTGTTAGAATCACCTTTTCGATTCTGGCTGCGGCCTTCCTGTGTGGAGCTTGAATGCTAAATGGGCTGTTACTTGTGTAGCGCTTTTCTACCAACAGTACTGAAAGTGCTTCACACTATTACATTAGAATTAGAATTAGAAATTAGAAATCCCTTTATTGTCATTGTTTCACCTCGCTTTTTGTAAATTTTATGGAGTACAGTGAACCCTCGGTTATCGCGGTTGAAATTAATTGAAATTCCATGAATCCATTTGAGACGCCCCAAAACAGCAATGAGCCTATAGAAACACAGGCGGAGCTAATCCACCCATGGAGCTTTAAATGCACATTTTCTGGTTTCTAAATAAAACGCTCTGTCGGGTCCGCATGAGAACAGGAAGTAGTCACAGGGGTGCGTGAAGGGGTCCGCAGATGTGGAGAGATGGCCCGAGGCCCTCTGACAAGCTGGGGAGTCACAAGGTTTTACTACAAGGAAGGAGTGAGGAAAATAATAAGACCAATGGATTTACGTTTTTTTTTTTCTGTGTGTGTGTTTGGGCCCACCAAGAAGGAAGTGATGTATGTAGTAAACCATCCCAGGGAAAACGGCGCACAAACAGAAGCCCAAAATGAAGACAGAGAGCGTACAGCTGCACTTCATCCATGCCCGTTTCATTCGTTCAGCAGGTTGCCCGTACTCGAGGTCGGACTCGAGTCGTGGCTGCGGAGGCGATTTCTGAAGCTCCGGCTGGGTTTGTGGCTGAGACTCTGCGGTGTCTTCTGTGGGGAGTTTCAGCTGAAACCAACATTGCAGACAATTTTTATGAATAACGCCGAAGGGTCCAGGCCGGATAGCGGGGACTGACCGGCAAAAAAGGGTCAAGTGCCCGAGCTGGAGCTTTACTTCGGGCCGCTTCTTTTGTTCCCCTGCCCCCAACAGTTCTGTTTTATATTCGAGGACTTGCGGCAATCTGAATAGCTGAAGCTAGCGAGGCTAACCGCTGTGCTTACCCAAATGAGGATACAATTCATACGACCAACTTGTTTTCTTCAGAGCTGGGTCTTCTGGCCAAAAGTCAACTGCGAAAGGCTCCAGCTCAAAATGGAATTAAAATATTCATTACGTCACTTCGGCTTTCGCATCCTTCGATTGATTCAACGATACCTTGACAGTGATTAGTGCAGATGTCAAAATGGGATCCTCAATCAATCTTTGTCCATCCGAAGAAGATACTCAGCCTGCCCAAAAAAATAAAGCAAAAGATATTCACAGTCTAGAAAAAGGGGGGGGGGGAATAGCCAACATAATGAAAAGATGACGTTGTACCAAAAAGCTGACTGGGTCGTTTGGTTTGATCTTGGAACACTCTTGTAAGGCTTCGGTGAGTGCAGGCATCACATACTTCATCAAGTAGTTTCTCAGTGGTAGAGCTTTAGCTTCCAGGAGCTCGTGCTCCTGCCTCTTTACCTCCGCCAAATTGTTTTGCTTCAGGATGTCTTTTTACACTATATAAAGGTCAGACATTTATGTTTTAGGTTAATTTTTTACCTGACATGTTTTAAACATTTTACATGGCCGCCATTCGTCGTGAGATGATGAAATATAATTCACCGTGTTGCACTTGGGAATGATATCTAGGTGGAGGAAGACGAGGGAGGGGGCAAAGTGAGGAGCTTGTATGATCAGCCTTCATCAAGCATAGCGAAAGTGAAGGCAGGAAAAGTCAATGTTTACGTCCGTGTTCATGTGTGTGTGTGGACGAATGAGCCATGTTGACCATAATTTGAACTTTGACACTATTATTTATGGCTTTTATGACACCTCTAACATCTAAATAATGCATGCCTTCTATAAAATAACAAAAAAAAGCACAAAAAATAAACACGCTGTGGAAACTGTCAATGACTACAACCCTCTAATGAAAGACTTCCCGCTTAATGACCTGCTCTCCGCCTCGGAGCTGGACCATTAGTCTTTATTTTCAAAATAATCATGTCTTGCACAGCTTGGGCATTTGTTGGCGGTTGTACGGACGACCCGAAAAAGTTGCGACAACGAGCATGTACTCCGAACGAAGAGAGTACACATTAGCCTGGGTGATGATCCGCCGGAGTGGGAAAAGCCTGGGCAGTCATTAATTTGATTGTCCCACAAAATCATCAGTAAAGTCTCATCCTTGGTTCGGAGGGCATGCTACAGTTAGGAATTGGAAGTGCAGCTGTCCTTTTCTTGGAAGCTACTTTGTTGTGTTTTTCTCGTTATGTGATAATAGAAGCTTGCACCAAAGCTCAAGAGATCTCAGAGTGTCCAACTGCTCGTGCTATCACATCGACAAGCTCAAAGTATAACATTATTAAAGTGAAAATCACCCAACTAAATACGCTTTTTGGTCATGAATATAAAACAAACTCATACTTTTGACTTCAGATAAGTGCTCAAAAATTGAAAAATAAACTTATCCTTCGTTCAACCTGTCCTTTGGCCACAGTGGAGCTACTGTCTAATTTTGCCTTTGCCACTCCTTCGCTTGGTACCGCAAATGGAATTATTGTAATGCCAGATGTACTACCCAGACAGTCAAGTAAAAACAGCCATGCAGCAAGATGTATACCAAGCCCAAGCAAGCTTTAATGTGTCTAACGGAGCTCCCGTTTTGAGCTGATCGGGGAAGAATATTATTTTTAACAGGCCTCACTCTGCAGAAAAAAAATGTCACGAGTTGTCGTTCATATTTAGAACCTCATAATCAGCGTTGTTTTATTGCCGAACAGTTCGTCTCGTCCGGGCAATTCTTCTCATGCAGAGCGGTGTAAGGTGTTGCGTTTGCCAAAACGTCACAAAATTCGGCAGAGAGTAAGATCATTGTCTTGAGTCTTCCCACCTCAGACAGAGCCCATTGAAAGTACACCCCCACACTGATATAAAAGGTACCCAGCCGTATGGGTCTCTTTCCAAATTTGCTGCCACAAAAACACCTTTTTTTTTCTCAAAGAAAAATGAACATTAATTAATTCTTTTTTTAATTTTTCTTCCCTGAAAGAAATTCTCCAATAGGCAAGGCTCATTTGGACGAATCCCCTTGGAGGAGTTTGTCAAAGCCCTGGAATTTGTTCGACATGACTGCTTCAAACCAAAATGGCCGCCTTCCTGTTCAAGTTAGGGTATGGGTCCTTGTGACATTTCCGGCAGCTTTTTTTTTTTTTTGGTTTGTTTTTTGCACGCATCACAAAATTAAAGCCATACACGTTCAAAGAATTATAACGTTATCATTAACATTACTCTTCCAAAATCCGGAAGGAATTCTTCTCAATTGTACATTTTTTTTAGACTTGCAGATAAAATGTACAGTATGACCTCATTGTCTTTTTTTTTTTTTTTTTTTGAGACGGAGAGCGGGAAAGAGAATTTTCGGTATATATATATATATATATATATATATATATTTATATATTTATTATATATATTGTATATGTTCAATCAACCTGCCATGGATGTTTTCATGCCTTTTCGTGTCTTGGTAGACCTTTTCCAGGTGCTTCACCAAACATGGAGGATGACTAAATTTTGTTCCGATTTTTGCACTAAAATTAGGGCTGTCAGAATTAAAGCGTTAACTCAGGTGATTAATCCAATTTTCTTTTAACTCAGTTAAATATTTTAACACAATTAACTCAGTTTGATTTACTTAAAAAATAATTAGCATACTTTGCAAATATTGCGCCATATTAGCTGTATTAGCACGCCTCAGAACAAAACATCGGGTTCAAGTTACCACTGGGCCTTGCAAACCAACACTGCTGGAGTGTGGCGCTAGTGGGCAGTTTTGAGAAATGATTTGAAGAAAAATGCCTGTAAAGATGTCTCCATTTAGATTGTATTCAAGAATCGAAATTTTTCACATTTGAGGATATTCAGGCCCTGAAGACGGCTGCCAACTTATTTTTGATCGCAGTGGTAGGCATCACTTTAGCCAGCTGCCAAGATGAAAGAAGCTGGATCGAATAACAGCACTGATCTGCTGATTTCATTTAAAGCCACTGTCCAGTTAAAAACCCAAGTTTGAGACTGTTTGCTTTTGTAAGGCGTTGCGTTCAGGTCGCAGTCTCCGCAGGAGGCGTAGAGGAGCACCTTCCCCGGGCACCGGCGGAGCGCGAGGCTGTCAGTTATGAATGAATAAATAAATAGTCATGATCCGTGCGGTCAGCTGCTGCGAGACGCGCCCAATGTCGATGTAGGAGCACATGTTTGCTAGGCCAGTGTTGTAGGCGCTGGAGCGGTTAGACGGCCGGCGTGCGCCGCAGCCCAGATGGCAGGCAGGCCAATGCGCTTATATGTGCCGGCCAGATTAGCTTTTTTAAAGCCAGCTGCAAAGCTGGCCAAAATATTAACACTGAGCAATGGACATGAAAGCCATGTTGCACTAGATTAGACTTAAGCGGGGGGTATAATTCAACTATGCATGGATGGGAAAGAAACCCCAGATGCACCACACGCAGAAGCAGGAGGCAATGATATCCTTACCGAGGGAAACTCATAACGTCACAACTGGCAAGCATTAACTGCTATCATGAAAGTGACCTGTTGCAGCATCTCATCACTCGCTTTCTTTATTCCCCTTTGATTGAAAGCTATCACTGGCAAAAAGTTACAAATCTGAATTGACTCACTGAACATAAAATCCGGCTGATCAAGTGCTCTAAAGTGAGACTACAGATGACGCTGACGGACTCCAGAGACCGGACCATCAGTGAAACGGCGCCACCTTTCAACCTTCGCGCCAGGCCGTACCCATATCCGCAGCAGGTCTCCAAGGTAATAAGACTACCTTCCAAAGAGAGAAATGGTAAGATTTCCCTTGTAAGGACAATCTTGAATAGTGGAAATTTACATCCTGAAGCCTGGGCAGTCACATGGCACAGAATTAGATGATTAAAGATGCGTTCAGTTCGCAGTCTCCCCAGGAGGCGTGGGTTCGAATCCCACCTCAGACAGCGCCCATTGAAAGTACAAAGCAAACATAATTAGCCTTCAATAGACTTTGCATTGGGATTTGCTCACATTAGAATAATTGTCCAAGTCCTGGACAACTCTGACCCCAACTGGTGGAAAGGCGGTTGTTTCATTTTTCCACTCATTTGATCTCAAGCCAGCTGCTGAGGGGTTTGTTTCAATTATTTGCCACCTGCCCACCGTCTGCACTAAACACTGTGAAAACCACAGGACCCTCTCTCCCCAAACTCACACCTGAGCCACTAACAACTAACCTCACGTAAGGTTTGGTCAGCGTAATGGGTCATTTTGCTTTTCTATTGCAACAAATAATTTGTTTTAGCCTCTCCAAATACTTGCAAAATTGCGTACACAGAGGGGGAAACTACGCTGGTGCCAAGCGGCCCCTAAGTTTGCCCAAATGGAAGCAACGGAGGAGGAGTGCATGCTGCCTGCGCTAACATTAATATCCATCCTGTGACTCCAGCAAACTCGACGTGTTACGGCGTTATTCTATGACAAAAGCCCAACTACAGTAAGTGCCTTTATCAACAACTCAATAAAGCCCTCCAAAATGATTCTTGGTGTTTCCTTAGAATTTTCCATTCCGATAAGGTATAATCAAGAAAATGTTTTTTTTGTGTGTTTTAGCTGGTAAAATCTGTGTTCATCCATAAGGATTATAATTTCTAAACCTATTATCATATTTCGTTGAAATCCGAATTTGTTGTTAATTACCGTAAACGTGTGCATCTTCCTTAGGGCACATCCGCATTTCAGACTTGGGTCTTGCTGTACTAAACGTTTCCAATGTAAATTTCCGTAATGCTCCGCATTACGCAGTTGTCAGGTTATGAGCTGTGCCTGTGCGTCCTCCAAACATGCTGCCTGACATTCACGCCAAACAGCATCCAACTCCAGTGTCTAATTTATTGGTGAGTTTTTGTGCATGTTTCGGGGGTCGAAATCATTAAACTGTATGACCAATGGTTAACATTAATAGTCTCTCAGGTTGTCATGACCCGTGCCTGGCTCTCGGAAAGAAACTGTTTCTCAGTCTATTGGTCCTTGATTTGATGCATCTGACTCCATGGTCTAAAAAATATTCGGGGGCATTGTAGTTTCGGACGAGGACGAAAGCGCGGCAGATATTCTGGCGTAAAAATCCAAAACTTCTTATTCCATTCTTATTTATTCATCTAATTTATATATTTGTCTGTATTATTGTTGTATTGCACTGGAGAGGGGAGCCCTCTAATCTCGTTTATCGTTATCAATCCCATTACACATCATGGGCATTTTCGTATGAAGTCGTATGAAATATTATGCTCTCTGCCATCCTGGCACCTGGTAATGCTCTCTTGAATGTGAAGAAGCGACGGGAGCGCCGCGACGACCGCGGCCGTTCCTCGACCCCGGGGGAACGTGCTCTTCTTCGTCCACTCTCCTCGTCGCCCACGCTCTTCTTCGGCGCACGCCGGGCCAGGGTCCCGATAATTTTGCAGACGAGGTTTGACTCCATTAAAAATCTGATTTTTTTTTCAGAATGGAATGAGTCACCATCTTTCCAACAACTACGTGCAATTTATTTCATATGCAGTGGAATCTCCGGAGCTTCCATGCGGTTAAACTCAGGGGCCGCTTGCGGGGCCGCTTGGAACCGCCCGTGCCCGGGGAAGGTGCTCCTCTTCGGCTTACTGTGACGCGAGTTGAGTGGTCCCATCACTTACAAATTAAGAAACAATTTCAATGGCATACTACACTTTAAAATACTCCTATAAAACTTGCCCATAGGGGGGGTCAAATATGAAGGTTGGTCGGTGACTTGGTGAACGGTGGAGGGGGTGTTATAAGGGTTAAAAAAAAGTCTAATAGAAATGTAATGTATCATAAGTGCCCGTTCTATCGGTACCCATTACTGGTGAGTAGTTGACGAACAGCCGCCACTTCTCATTTCGGCCTACGCCGCTGGGCAATTATCCCGGAAGAGAGATAGTATCGCAATATCTCATGAAGGAAATACTGGACAATCAAATTAATGACTTTCCAGGCTTCAGGATGCCTTTCTACACTATATAAAGGTGGAAATGTACATTGGAAACGTTTGGTTTGTGCAAACACATTATCTGAGTTGCTTTTTTTTCTTTTTCTCCGGGCAGGTTAACAAAATCTACCTTATATTTGCTCGGATGAGTGTTTAGGCCTTGAGGATGTCACAATATGAAAGTCTTTCGCCTTCTTCAGAGTGTCACATGATGGTGTCTTGTGACAGATAAGTCACGCCCTCATGCCTTTATTAGTCCCACAATGGGGAAATTCGAGATTCGAACCCAGGAGGCGTATAAATACGTTTTTTGTTTTTTATTGCTGCCGATGCTGCTTATCCAGCCCCACAATGGCAAGATGTCCTGTGGGCGCAGGATCATCTACTGCACTTGGGTGTACCCGGTGACCATTGATTTAAGCCAGGATTGATGAAGTCCAAATGATAGGGCAAGTGAGAAAGGTGTCGCGCCCTCTCCTGAATTGATCTCCGTACTAGAAGGCCCCGTCCCAGCTCTGTTGAAGGCCTGGACCACCACTCCGTACCTATGTTTCTGAGGCTGTGATTTATTTTCAGGAGGCATTTGCCTCTCATCCCCAGCGGCACTGAAACAGAACCTGCAGACCGGCAGCTAAACCAAACGTTTCCAATGTAAATTTCCACATTTATAGAGTGTAAAAAGCATCTTACTGACTGGCTTTCCATAAATTTGTTGTGTGTGTGTGATAACGTACATTTATATGGGTTCGTTACAGATGCAATGATAGATCATGAGAAAATTTTGCAAGACTTGAATATGGAGAATAAGATCAGCCTAGATCCTCAGACATACAACATTCCAGGCAAACTGGTGAGCCGTGGCCGCATAGTGTAAACGTAACCTTCAACTGACATGTTTTGGACCGCACTGCCTTGATATCGGGCTGTGAAAAGGATAATCGATTAAAATTGATATATCATCAATTGATTAACCCAGCCCTACTAAGGACCCCTTTCTGTAATGTTATTATTTTGTTATACACACAGCGCCGCCAAGTGGAATCGTGTCAGGATACAACTCCCATTCTCTGTTCTGTTTGGATTGTTTATATGGATTGTTTTTAGGTCAGTACATTCAGCGCAAGTGTTTGGGAAAAAAAAGTAATTGAATTAAGAAAATAAAGTCATATAGAAAATACTCATGCTGTAAAGTAGGTGTGGGTAAACTACGGCCCGGGGGTTCACTGTACTGTAATATGAAATTTGTTGAAGTCATTCTTTGGGCCTGTCATTCAACATGAAGCAAATGCTAGTTTTTACAAGATTATTGTATAAATTCATGTGTAATGAATTATGAAAGTCATTGATTTGATTGTCCAGTATTTCCTTCATGAGATATTGCAACACTTAGAAAAAGTGTACAGCGCCAGCAGACAATGAATTTTCAGCACTAAAAAAACGAAACTTCATTAACAGCTAAACTAAACGTTTCCAATGTAAATTTCCACCTCGCAGCAGTCGGCCCAGGACGCCCGCAAAAAGGAGGCGGACGGTGCCGACCGCCAAGAATTTGACGAGTACTCCATGTTCTGGACCAATCTCATCCGACTTTTAGAAATCATTCTGGAAATTTCGGATGGAGGAACAACTGCAGCAGAACAATGCCAGAGATGTCTGGAGGGGCAATCAAACTGCTTAAAAATAAATAAATGAATAATAATCCTCACCCCACACAATATAGATATTGCAGGTGAGGTTGGGCAACCTAATCGACTCTGGATATTAGGGCTGCATTGGGAGGATGCTGTGGTCTCACGGTGCATCACTCGCAGCTAGTCTGTGGCACCAGCGCCTGGGACACACCACCAAGCTGAAGGAACTGAAGGATCTAGTAAAAGGGGTGGACTTTTCTGTAGCCTTTGAAAATTATAATGCAACAATTCTGATCTGAAAAAATCACGGACAGCCACGACCACCTTTGTTCACGTTCTGCTCCTTGTTCATGTTCATGCTCTGGTTCCCCTCTTCGTTCCCGTCTTTCAGTGTTGTTCCTCGCCCTGCCTCCCAGTCTGGTCACGTTAAGTTTGTCTTTTGTTATTTTTCACCCTGCCACATTGTTTGCCCTGCCTTTTTACACTCTATAAATGTGGAAATTTACATTGGAAACGTAACATTTTTTTAAATACGCTGATGTTGCACAATTTGGGCAACTAGGGAAGAAAAACACCACATAATGTGTCCCCATATGTTTCCATGGAATCTCAAGAGACTTAAACTCAGAGAGCATCCAAAGCAACTGTCTTCAGGGGTGTGTGAGATTACGACACAGTAATGCTTGTTTAATTGATTCATTTATGACATTTTGTTTCGCATGAAGCCAATGTCATGTGGTTGTTTTAAGTCTGCTTTTAATGAATCTGTCAAATATCAATAATAAGAAGACAAAATGAACCTAATACAAATAAATGAATGCTATATGCATGACAACTTCAGATAAAAGCCTAAATGTGAGCTATTGCACTCGCGCCGATACAATTAGAGGCGGAGACACGTTTGCTGAGCACGTCTGCCGTTAGCGGGCAAGCATCTGATTTTCTATGTGCCTCATGACTGTCTGATTCTCACATACATACATGCATGCACACAAACACACTACAATTGATTTATTACAATGTACTAACTCATGAATGTGTGTATAAGGATATTCAGGCCCTGAAGACGGCTGCCAACTTATTTTTGATCGCAGTGGTAGCGCCACCAACTGGTTAAAACAAATACAAATTAATTTGGATCCGTCTAATGCTTTCAGGGTTGTTTTGTCTTCTGCTGGGCGGTTCCAAGCGGCCCCTAAGTTTAACCGAATGGAAGCTCCGGAGGAGGAGGGCATGCTCGCGTCACAGTAAGCCGAAGAGGAGCACCTTCCCCGGGCACGGGCGGTGCCAAGCGGCCCCTAAGTTTAACCGAATGGAAGCTCCGGGGGAGGAGGGTGGGCGTGTGTCACAGTTAAGCCGAATTGGAGCACCTCTTCCGCCCGGGCACGAGCGGAGCGCGAAGCTGTCAGTTATGAATGAATAAATGAATAAATAAACTATGTAAAGGTGGAAATTTACATTGGAAACGTTTAGCCTGGGCAGTCATTAATTTGATTGTCCAATATTTCCGAAGAGGAGAGTGGACGAAGAAGAGCACATCTAAGGAACCTATTACAACAAGAGACGAGCCCCACGTTGGGCGCGGCGTCATCAGCGGGCCCATGTCATTTTTGTTCCATCTCTGACAAGTTTCCATGATCCTGCCGCTCATCAAAAATTTGTTTTTATTTTAATTTTCACGTACTGCACGGTGCCCTTTTGACGAATCCGACTGAAAATTAGTCAGAAAAGACTCAAGACAATTCAAGCACACATTCTTTTTTCTGAAATTATGACGGCAAAAAAACAAAAAAAACAAAGAAAGTTTCCAAATCTCAAAACCTCAAAACAAATCTATTTGTCCATCAAACCTTCATCTACACACACTAAAAATAGCATAGCTGTTGGATGTGGACGAAATCAAATCATCTGAATCAGATACATTCCCACCTCAGACAGAGGACCTGACCTCTTGGACACCTTTCTCCCGACTGGCTGGATGGTCCAATTTCTTTTTTTTTTATTTACAGTTGCAGCTGCTATGAGTTCCAGGTGAGTTGAGAGAGTAAAAATAGTCGAAAGGGGACCAACCCAACTTTTGGGGTCATTTCTTGAACCCCAAAAGTTGGGTCACATGTCACGTGTGGTTGTTCATATGAGGTTATCAATGATTTGTCCCTAGCAGATGCCAAGTCGGGCAAGTAATTTGGCCACTCGGGCAAGGCAAATTTTAGTGGCACTTGCCAATTTAAAAAAAAAAAAAAAGTAAAGCATTTGAAGTGCACATTGTAAAATGACACTTTCAACAAAATACAGCTTTTTCAACAGGTAAACACGGCGACGAGTTCCCCAGGCTCAGCCAGTCATTGTTTTCTACATATATTCATATTTAAGAATAATAGCGCACGTCTCTCGGCTTGTGACGTGGGAGGCGGCGAAGCAAGCTAACGGCCACGTTGTCTGCGTTTGTGAGGAGGAAGGCCAGAAACAAAAAAAGAGAACCCATGTGTGTGAACATCTGAGAGGCGGCCTCGGTTTAAGCGAGCAGACGAGAACGACATCCGGGTAGTCGGTGCATTCTTGCTTTCTGATAACTTTCATTTGGAGCGGAACGTTTTGTTGACATTGACAGCACTTGATTGCCGCGCGTCCTGCTCCATCAACGCTCCAAAGCGACGTGGACAAAGACGATTCAGAGCTGTCGGTCGGCAACCGAGACGAGGGGGCGGAGCTAGACCAGGAAGGAAGACGGGATCGGGACGCCCATCCAACAATTCAGTGCCAGTTTCGTTATATATATATATGTATATATATATGTATATATATATATATGTGCTTTTTCTCTTATCTTCTCTTTTCTGCCCCCTTTTCCCCCCACGGTAAGGATCTTCCCAGTGTAGGGTCTGGGGCTCTGGTGCTTCAGCAGGTGGTTCTGGAGCTGACTGCGGTAGGGGACGGGTGAGCCGACTTTTGCTTTGCGCCATCCTCGCTAGCTGTTAATGAAGTTTCGTTTTTTCAGTGGGGTTCTTATATTATCTGCCAATATTGCGACATCACTGGAACAGGTGCATGCCCACCAGCTGCCAGGATGGCAGTCTATTTTTTTATCTACTTAAGAAAGTTCTCTTAAATTAAAAATAAATGCATTGTAATTTACAGTATTTGTATTCAGTTATTTTTAATTTAAAGTTTCTGCTCTTCGTAAGGTTTTCAACCGGAGCTTGATGTCCCCATGGAGCAGCATGAGACCTTCTCTCTCTGGATCAGAGGCTTTTCTCCACTGTTTCCGCAGGTCCCGCAGAACTCGTCTGGTATCACGATAGCTTGAGGATTTTGAGCCTTCATCCTCTCTACCACCTGGAGCAGCATTTTGGCGGAGTGAACGGACAGCGGGGGGCGTGACTTGCCTTCATTCTTGTGACAGGCAAGTCACGCCCTCATGGAACATCAGCTGATAAAGACGGGCCACAAGACACCATCATGTGACACTCTGAAGAAGATGGATTCTAGATAAGGTTGGTGCCTATTTTTGTTTTTGATTTTAATTTTCACGTACTGCACGGTGCCCTTTTGACGAATCCGACTGAAAATGAGTCAGAAAAGATTCAAGACTTTTTCCTGCTCAGTTTGTGGCAAAATCTTCTCAAAAAAGTCAAATTTAACAAAACATAGAAGAACACACACTGGAGAAAAAACTTTTTCCTGCTCAGTTTGTGCCAAGACTCCCACCTCAGACAGAGCCCATTGAAAGTACCAAGCAAGAACAAAGCAAACACATTCAAGAGAGCATTACCAGGTGCCAGGATCAACAGCTGTTGACAGCGCACGTTTTATGAGAGGCCTCATTTGTTTGTATATATATTTAATATATATATCAATTCATTGTTGTTTCATCCACAGAGATGGCGAGCTGGGTTTCCCTCCTCCTCTTCCTGGTTTGCCAGTCGACGTCCGCCTCCCAGGAGGGTTTCCCTGAGACAATACTATTGGCTTTGCTTCATTTTCCTCCCATCTGTCACACAGCAACTGACCTTTTCTTAAAAGGCCTGTGCAAGGCGCCATCCCTCACCAACTGCACCATCCGATGCACGTTCGAAAAAGATTTTATTCTCGTCACATGCTGATGTCAAAAGAAGTCTCCCCAAAAACGCTCCCCACGAATTTAACCATTGATTTAGTCATAAAATGACCTAAGAAGTGTCCTGTCAAATTTTCAAAGGTAGCCCCAAGATGCACAAAAACCAACTGACCACTGCAAAAGGGAAAACCACATCATGGACTGGGAGAAGGGCAGGGTCATCGGGCATTTGATGTCAATTCAACGTCGATTTGACAACAAGACAGCGGGGGGTGACGCAGCGCCGCGTGGCACGGCCATAAAGGGGCACCGTCAGTTACACTGAAGTAAAAAATGATGCATGGACATTAATTCATTTTCTTTTTTTTTTGTGGTCTTCAAATGATGGGCCCGCCCATCTGCCCTTTAACAGAAAACGTTTCGTTTAATTTTTACTTTGTACGGTGAGTCATTGTTTGTCCTGCATATAATTCCAAATCTGCAAAAAAAAAAAAAAAAAAAAATATATGCCCAATGGTTCCCGCGGAGGAGAGCTGCCAGGCGGACGCATACTGCAATAAGAATATTCCCTCTCCAGCCGTGTCGATCCCGGGGAAAGTCTGTGCCTCTGGAGCCAGGTTGGAATTGGGTAATTCATGGCCTATACATTTTTTTATTTGACTAACTTTACTTTTAGCATTCTCTCTCTCCTGTCTGTTATTTCTCTTCAACAAAATGTATAATGTATGAAACGTAAAAATTATCAGATACACGGTATATTCCTTACCATAAATGTTCTTATGTTGTTATGTAATCTTTGTTCAAGATAATCTTGATGAAACTGAATTGGATTACTAAAAAGAGATTTAAAAAAAAAAATCTGTTTTATAATAAAGTTCACTTGGCACTGAGGCATTATTCACACACACACACACACAAATATATATATATATATATATATATATATATATATTGCATACGATATAATATTATGATATTATATGCAGACTTACGGGAAATGAAATTGTAGCTTTCACTTACACATATTAGGCAAGAAACTATTCCGGGATATATTTTCAAAGTCCCACCCTCATGTCTGTGTGCGACTTTGACAATGATGTGTATGCTATGCTTTGAATTGCATTGCATTAATTAAAAACTATATATATATATATATATATATATATGTATATATAGTTCGAGGAACTGATTATTGGAATCAACTCATGTGGAGTTGAATACAATAATAAAGTGTTTCGAAAAAAATCGGGACGCTACATGACATGAAAAGGTGAACATTTGATTATGTAAAGGGATTGAGGAGAGATAAACCTTTCGGGACGATAGAGGTGAGAGACGTGCGTTCAATTTTCTTCAGGATGCCGCGTTTTGTTCTGGTGTTTTTTTTCATTCGTGTGTGTGTTCTTTCACGTGTATATCATTACAAGCAATGTGCTTTCAGTTTTCTTCAGGTTGCGACTGTGCGTGCAAGCACTTCCTGTACTACCAAGACCAAGATTCCTTGCAGTTGAGTGTGTACAGAATGCTCCTCATTCTCCACCCCAATCTGCAGATTTGTAATAGCTGATTTCTCAAAATCTTTCCCCTGGAGGACACACAATTACAAAATAAGATCTGGTGCAGGCACTTTGTAATGGGCTGAGGCGTAGCTGACTTAAATCCGTGTGTAGTAACTGCTATACCAGGTGTTGCGCCCTTTGATGCAGCACGTCCTATGACCGCGTATATCCTCGTATATGCTCTGTGCCTATTTGTTATGACGTTTTGCTGCCCGACGAGGCAACTCAAAGGACTTTTTGCACAAAACTGTAGAAATCGAGAAGTGAGTTTTCATGCATACGAGAGTCTGGAAATTAAATTACTACGACAACAGCCCAACACCCCGACAAGGTGACTTTTTTCCCCACATTGTCTAAGAATTCTAAAGAGGAACACTAAGGAAGGCCTAACGCCGAGAAAAATGCCAATCGGGGTTTGGGAGCAGCGTTCCAACGGAAACGGTAATTGTCACTACCAACATATTAGAAATAAAAGATTGCCATTGATTTTACAGATCTGTGTTTCTTCAAACTTTTTGAAAATTTGATGATGCATGTATAAAGCCACGTGGGTTCGAATCCCACCTCAGACAGAGCCCATTGAAAGTACCAAGCAAGAACAAAGGAAACACAGTAAAGAGAGCATTACCAGGTGCCAGGAAAATTCATTGTCTGCTGGCGCTGTACACTTGCCAGCGCGCTTCCTTAATTCAGCATGTATGAATGAACCTTATCAGCGGTGGCACACACAACCCCAATTTTAGAAAATTGGACCAGTTTGTCAACACCTAGGGTGTTCTAAAAACTGGTTTCTCATCAGTAGGACAGCAACTCAATTTTCCTGTTGTGAGAATTAGTGCCAAGGAACAATGTCGATGTGAATTGAGGAGCTTTATTTAGAAAAAAGTGGTGCATCGCCGCCATTGTGTGCCATCTCGGTGTTGCGTCGATCTACCTGGCCGTTCTCGGATTTTGCCGTTTCTACGGAGGTTAGGGCCTGATCGATGACTCATTTAATTGAACTTTTCATCTTCACCCTTGGCACAAGAGCGCGCATGCTATTGCTAATACTGTTATATGTCTTTCCATGCGTGCGCTCTAACCCTAAATTATCAGAAAACAGTCAGTAGGGCGCGCCCGCATAACACCGCTGCTAATTACTTATTTAATCAAATGTTAGATTTGAACAGTTTTAAGGATGCTGGAGGGTTTAAACCAAACTCCCCACTAAATGCAAATAATCTCATTCTGCGAGATAAAGAAAAGTGGCTACATCTGGAGGCGTTATAGTGGACCAACACATGATTGAGCAGAACCCCAGTCAGTACTCACCTCAATTCCTGCTGGCCCAGCTGGCCCGATTGGCCTGTGTTTTTATCTCGTGATGTGTGTGTCAAGTTTCACGAGTTGTGGGAGTGGCATTGCACTTTTTGGCAAAACTCGGACGTCACACTAGTATTAATCAGCGCATATTGAACGCCTGTTGACCGTCTCAAGGTCCTTTGCCGCACGCTGGCCGGAGCTCTGCTTGCAGCAGTGTTGCTCAGCCTTTTCCTCCGACCTGAGTATAGGGGCGAAAGACTAATCGGACCCAGACATGGTTGACCAGCTCTAACGTCTAATATGAACAGGAAGTAAGTTATGAATTTTTGAAAGTCCGACTTTTTGCTTGGTACTTTCAATGGGCTCTGTCTGAGGCGGGGGCCCCAATGGCGATCCCAGCTCCCGATCCAGCCGGAACGTGAGCTTGGGGCGGACGCACAATGTGCTCCGCCGGAACGTGAGCTTGGGGCGGACGCACAACGTTCAATTAGGCATAGACTTAAAATAATCTCTTTTGATGTTTTAATTATAAGGGTATAATATTTACCTTTAGCAACTTACAAGTAGCTGAATGATACCGTTTCACCTTTTATACGGAACTTGCAAATAACGTGGCAATGAGTTTACAAATTTGTAAAATTTTAAAACTTGTTTTATTAAAACCTAGGCTGGGTCAAAGATTTGGACTAAAAGATAATGTCCAAAATTCATGAATTTGACGACACAACATCAAAACATAAAATTAAGAAAATTATAACTTAGTAACAACTCATTAAGATCCACACACAATTCAGCACACTAGTACAATAACTACGGCGCACTAATAGAACGACTGTGTTCCCCCCCACTAGTGCCTTCTACTGGATGTATGAAAAGACATTTCCGTAAGTGACTCCCAAAAGATGAAGTGAGTTCATTTGAATTTTTGGGAAGCCTGTGGAGCATTAAAGCAACATTCCAGGCTTCACATTCACATTTGACACTGTCAGTACTTACTTGGACTCAGCCTGGGCAGCCCTTCGCAGGCCCATGATGAATCGCCCATGATGGAAAGCTCGTCCGCACTGGGCGTTGTCCTCTTCCTGAGGGTAGGGGATCTCCACCTCGGTGCTGCTCTCCATGTCATGGATCACATAACCATTAACCAGATGGGCGTCGAGACCCTCCACTGAATCTGATGGGGGGGGGGGTGATGATATTAAAGGTTCTTTCAGTCCCCATGAATAATGCGTTATGAAATGAGCTATGGTAACTACATTATCAATAGCTATGATTAATGGTAGAATATGTAATAAGTGGTTTTTGGAATGACTGAGTCAAAGTCATCCTCGCGTGCGGGGGAAGGCCGTCCTCTTCGGCCTGACAGCCACATCCCCAATTATATGTTTTTTTTCTCTGTTGGCGCAAAAAAGGTTTTTAATGTGAAGTATTGACAATATGAGCCGCGCCGTGCCCGCCAACAGCCTTCCACGGTCGGATACAATGTTTCAAAGTTCCCCGTTGGCTTTAGCCACAGGTGCTTCTACTCAAAATTTCGTTTACCTCAACCATTCACTCACACAAAAGGACAATTTCTATTAACCTAATACTAGTAATAATTTGAAAAAAAAATACCTTTCCGTTAGCATGAACTCCGACGAGTGTTTGGAACTCAGACTTTACAATAATTTGTTAATCTTAAGCATGTTAATTTTATTTTTATTTCAACCCACGCCCACCGACGGAAACCAAAACTATGATACGGCCTGAGAGAAAAAAAATTGTTTGACACCCCTGCTCTTAAATGTCCATAGGTGGGCGTGATCATTAGGTACACCAGTGCGATGTCGCAAAGACTTTCCCCAGGCTCACCCTTGGAGGCCGTCGGTTCCTCATGTGTCTCACACATTTGCTATGAGAGGCATTATCTCATAAGGGAAATATTGGACAATCAAATTAATGGCTGAGAATCTGCATTTTGTATTCTGTGCTTTCTTTGTAGTGTATAATTAGTCATCAAATGAACGCCCTCATGGAACATCAGCTGATAAAGACGGGTCACAAATTTTTCAATATATTCAGCGACACAATAAAAGATACAGATCAGATTGATTATTTTACAGTAGGACTGTAGGTCGTCATATTTTTGATACCTGAATAATTGATTGAGGTGCAGTTTGTTTCTTGTGACTAATATTTGTGTTTGTAATTGTTCAGCATTTTATACATGTTGTGTGTGTTTGTGTGTTTCCGAGGCATTATCTCATAAGGGAAATATTGGACAATCAAATGGGCGACATGAAGTAAATTGTCCAATTTTTCCAAATTTCTGTATTAAAAATCATTTAGATAGTTTCTTGTTAAATTTTAATATTTTTATGGCTTCATTAAAAGTGCACTATAATGTACAAAATTAGAAAAAGAAGATTATGAATGTCGCAAGACAGCATAAGATGGTGGCGCTGATTGGATTGATCCATCAGACTGGTCACCATCACTTCAACCATTCGGAATTAAGTGTTATGGATGCACTATATTTACTGATTTCTACACAGCACGGGCGGTGCCAAGCGGCGTTTGGGCTTTTCGGGGTAGTTCTGGAGACTCTCGATACAGCACATTGACAAAGTTTTTAATGCAATGTCTATATTTTAATCAAGATAAATATGACATTTCATCACCAAGCTTACTCAAAACCCGCCCCCGTCATATAGTATTTCGGAAACAAAAAATTTTAGCCCCAGTGTTTGTCCTAATATTTATTGTATATGAATTCCAATAAATATTACATGTTCAAATTAAAAAAATTATCTCTTCGGTGCTATTCGAATTGACAGCGAAAAGAAAATCTCCAAAAAAGTGCACCTCACTAAAAATTCAATACCGCGACTGCGACCTGAACGCAACGCCTTAGACCGCTCCGCCATGAAAAACACTTTGTTACAGCTCCAACTATTATATGTGTTTCAATTTGTGTTCTAATTTCTAACTAATTAATATGACACCATATGGTAATCACTTTGATACAGCTCCAGCCGTTGTGAAATGCGCTCTAGAAATAAAGTTGTATTGTATTGTAATGCATTGTCTCCCGAGCTCCACTTTTTAGCAGATGTCCGTCATCTGTAGCGCCTGGGCTGTTTTATCTTTGAAAACTGAGTAAAGGGTGCAAAGTTAACAATGGTATCATCATTCCGTCTCTTATGTCACAACATTTCATAAATCACTCAACCATAGATATACGCCACAATTCTCCCACGTGCGCACGGAACCATTGGAATAACTGATTTTGACATGTTAAAGAATATTGACCCTTAATCACAGCTAAACCAAACGTTTCCAATGTAATATATATATATATATATATATATATATATATAGGCGGGATTCGAACCCCGACAATGGATGATTAGTGACTTGAGAATGTGGCCTGTGGCAGGAAGATCCCATGTTGCGTCCTGAAGCGCTCAAGCCACGATGCAAATACAGAAAATCTGAAAATAATGTTTCCGGTTTATTTTTTACTCATTGAAATTGCAATTTTAAATGATTAATCCAACTCATCATAATACAAAAATAAATATAAGAAACTCATTTAAGATAAATGAGAGATTTATTATTTAAAAATTCACAATTAAGAACAGAGATTTATTTAGCGTATTTTCTGAACTCTTGAGCACCCCCAGTGGTGAAAGAGCGGCATTGAGATTTTTCTGTTGCTGGTCCCAAACTGCGGAATGAGCACAACAGCAGCTGCTGTTGGCGCTCAGGAAGGTACAAGCCGCCAGCTGGGGCTGGTCACAACACCACAGCAGTGGTAAAGAAGGTCCGCCAACGTCTGCACTTCCTGAGAGTCCTCAGGAAATTCAACCTGGACAGGAAGCTGCTGCTGGCCTTCTACCACTCGTCCATCGAGAGCCGACAAATGTACGACAAAAGAAAACGATCAGCAGTCTGGAGCTGCGGCAGTCATTAATTTGATAAATGAAAATTGAAAAATAAAATCTTGCAGGCTTTGTGTCTTTGCTTGGTTGACTGTGTTGAAATCTTCCTGATTTCAGCACAACACTCCACTCATACCATGGGGAAATGTACATTGGAAACGTGTACATTGATTGAAGCTCATCGCTTCTGTCATCAACATAGAACGACAATATTTCCACTCAAGAAGATAATCGAGTGAAACATGCACAAAAATCTCGTCTGCGTTTGACGTTGTCCTGGTCTCGAGGTATATGTAACAGACGAGAGGATCTTAGTCTCGCCGAGACAGGAACGTGGAGCGGCGGTCAATTTTAATTGAATAAACCTTGTTACGTTTTTTTGATATCTATTGTTAAGATTACCAACCTGGGGAAGACCTGCTTTTCCTCTCAACTTTAATAGTCACCACCATCCTGTTCAAATGCCTTTTTTTTTGTGAAAATTGACAGCCGGAAGTGGGAAGTCATTAATTTGATTACAAATTTGATGTGCATTAAATATGATCCTGCTTCGGACGAAAAAACTCTGTCCTGTACACGCTAAATATATCAACTATTGGCCCATCATAAAAAATAGCCAGTAAACAGCATCAAAGTCTTTCTCAGTTTTACGATGACAAGGAGGCGATTAAAACCGAACCCTGCACCTTGGGACTGCGAGCCGGATGTCCTGAAAGTACCAAGCAAGAACAAAGCAAACACAGTCAAGAGAGCATTACCAGTTGCAAGCATAGCGGAGCGGTCTAATGCGTTGCGTTCAGGTCGCAGTCTCCACAGGAGGCGTGGGTTCGAATCCCACCTCAGACAGAGCCCATTGAAAGTACCAAGCAATAACCAAGGAAACACGGTCAAGAGAGCATTACCAGTTGCCAGGATGGCAGAGCGGTCTAAGGCGTTGCGTTCGGGTCGCAGTCTCCCCTGGTGGCGTGGGTTCGAATTTTTGGACATTTTGCTAAGGTAAGGTTTTTCGCCATTTCCAACTTGATGTTAAATGTCTTCCTTCGCCATCGACTGTCATGACCCCATTTCCGCCTGAAGGTCAGACCGAGTGTCTATCCCACCTGCCAATCGCTGTGT
The DNA here is from genome assembly GCF_059441095.1 of Idiotropiscis lumnitzeri. Classification (NCBI taxonomy): domain Eukaryota; kingdom Metazoa; phylum Chordata; class Actinopteri; order Syngnathiformes; family Syngnathidae; genus Idiotropiscis; species Idiotropiscis lumnitzeri. The sequence goes on from NC_142412.1 coordinate 3,217,006, forward strand.
ATGCAAATGGGGAAGGTGCTCCTCTATGGCTTAACTGCCACGCACGCCGCATAGTGTTTGTGTCCTTTAGGACTCCAGGGCTCATCGGAAAGAAACGGAGCTGGGCTTGCTAGCGTGGGCTTTAAATGAGGGGGTAAGGCGAGGCTTTTTTTTTTGGAATTGAGTGAGGGTTAGCGGATGGCTAGCTTAGCGTTAGGAGTTGGGATTTTGTTGAGGCTAGCATTGCCAGCGTCAGCGAATGAGCTTGTGAGGGTGAGGCTGACCTTTGCGCGCTTTTGTATGAAAAGGTGCAAATGCAGGAAAAGTGAAATATATAGCAAGACCAAATTGGGCACTGGATTTAGTTTTAAAATCGCTTATTTATTCAAATACTTGAGATTTTTTTTAATTAACATATGGAGTAGGATATTATCATGTGTATCCATGACACTGTGCAATGACATGGGGCAAAAAAAATAAATAAAAATGCAAAGACGTATACAAACTTGAAAAACTTAAGCAGGAAATTAAAGTCACCGGGTTATGTGAATCACGTTCTCCAACAGCCACCACTTGCCACCTGTCCACACCAACGTTATTAGACACCAACGAAACCATTCTTTATCTACCTCTTTCTTAAAATGCGTTGCTTTGAGTGGATTCAAGTCAACAATTGCGCTATTTCAGATAAGACTGTATCATTGCAAGTTTTGGATAAAAAGAAGAGCCCATGGTCCAGCAGGCAACATACAGCAGAACCACAACAGAGTCATCCTTTGGATCAACGAGGAAACGCGCATCATTGGGTCAGTAATTTTTGTTGTAAATGCATTTTCAGCTCGCGCTGTACACATTTGCTATGTGAGGCATTATCTCATAAGGGAAATACGTCTTCAGCAAAGCTTCCTTTTTAAAGTGCTTGTTTATCACCGCTGTACGAAACTAGCAATTAATCATATCCCTGCTGGATGCACAACGTACATAAGGACATTTTTTACATTTTGACGTACTGCACGGTGCCATTTTTAATATGCAATGTGTGCAATTATCTTTGTTGCGTGTTTAGTTTTACAGTGAACTCCAACTAGAGTGTCAATCTACTTCAAAAGTATAATAATAATAATAATAATAAACCGCGTAAAAGTGCACATTTTAGTCAATTTTTGGAAAAGTCCTCATTTGTGCTGTGTAGCATCGATGCCGAGTGCAGATGGCGAGCATTATTGTGCCCGACGCATTTGTCAGCGTTGAGGGAGACCGTACGAATGTGTGCGCTAGTCGAGTGCAACTTGATGAAATTAACAGTACAGCATTGACAATAATATGTTAAGTAGGAATGTTCCCCCAAGGTGGTCCAATACATAAAATATCTTACAAAGTTTATATTAAGTTAAGGTTATTAAACAGTGTTTTGTATTTTATCCAATTATGAAGGAAAATACGGTACTTGTCATTAATCATTACACCGCTAGGTGGTTGGGAAGGTGCTCCTCTTCGGCTTACTGTGACGCGAGCATGCCCGCCTCCTCCTGACAGCTGACCTGTCCAGCACACAGTTTGTGTTTTCCCCAAGATCAGCTGGGGCTACAACGGCAACGGAGTAATTATATTGTTGACATTCGGTATCTGAATGTCGGGAATAAAAAAATAATACGTTTTAATAATAATTTGGTTTTTTTGTTATAAAATGAATTTCACTCTCTCTCTCCCCGTATATATATATATATACCCTCCAATTCCGGGATTATGGATTCTAGAACTATATGAGCGCTTACCTCCTCGTTCGGGGGGATCTGGTGAGGACTCTCAGCTGCTTTGGCTATTGTCCGAAGGCAGGCGATGCAGGCCGCAAGGCACGCGCACCCGCAAAAAAGCAGATGAAATTCAACGTTACACTTGTGCAACCACATTATCTCAGTTATTTTTACTTCCCCTCTTCAAGTGCAGTGTAAATCCAGTGTTTCATACTGGTCTTATGTTGTTTTTTTGCATTCAGCTCTGAAAAATTTAATGGTGCCGCAGAGTCTGGGGACTACAAAAGCTGACGACGCGGACCGCCTTCAAAGGGGAGCTGGAAAAAGAGCGGCGGGGAGGCCGGCCATCGGCTTCTAATATCGGTTATCGGCCTCCATGGCTAACTCACTTCCTGTTCATATGTTCATATTAGACGTTAAAATATCCTTTAAAGATGAGACGGAATAACACAACAGCTCCCAGCCGATCGAAGCTGTGGACGAAGCGACCTGACCTTTTGAGCAGGGCCACGGTTTCACTTATAGCGACCACAATATCAGAAAGCACACATGTCCATGTGAATGTTGGGGAAGCTCAGCGGCTCTATCATTTTTCTTATCATGGTTGCGTACGCGGGTTTCAAATATTTTGTTCACATACAAAAACAAAAATGTTCGTTTTATATGAATGAAATGTTTTGTTCATAAACAGTCCTAATATGGGCGAGAAATCTAATCTGTTGTCTATTCTATTTGCAAGGTCTTGGAGTGCAATATATTGTTTCACTTACATCAGTCTTTTTATATTGGTATTTTATTTAGCAAAACTATTTTTGGACAAAAATGAGTAAAGAATTTCGACAGTTGAGGTCGTAGGTACGTCGCATGATGGTGTCGATCAAGCGAGCCGGACACGATCGGATGAAGGCTCCCTTGTCTCTGTTCATGGTTTTTATGCCTCGCTTGCAGATCTCAATGGCCTCTCTGATCCAGCGTTTGTCCCGAAAAGAAATTCAACATCTGCCGTTTGGAAATGTTTTGGGTTCTATAAAGACCTCATCCCCAAGTGTCTTGGTTGTATTTCCAACCTTTCAAGCCTTGATGTGACCCCTACCAGTTGCACGCGGCTTTTGTACGGTGACATGAAAAAACAAAAAAAATAGACCGGCTCTGCCATCCTGGCAGCTAATGCTGACTCCATGATGAGCCAGTCGGCAAGCATCTGCTTTTTTGAACATTTCTCAAAATAACAGGTTTTGGGGGACGTTGAGACTTTGTTGGTCGTCTGAAGAACGCCATTGGGCTGGTGTTTGCTTTTAATGGCGCAAAACGCTTTTTATTGGATACAACAACATAAAAAATAAAATAAAAACAATCTCTACAGTCCACTTGAAAATGCATCAATCTTTAAGATATTTATAACAGTGTATGTAATAAAAGGAATTAAATGAATTTGTATGTAATTCATTACGGTCTAAATTACATCAAGCAATCCAATGACGATGAGTGCGTCGTCAGGATCGTACGGCCCGGGGGCCACGTGCGGCCCGTTAAACGTTTTAATCCGGCCCGCCAAATTTGGAAATAATTAAATGAATAAAAATGCGTTGACCAGTTACCTTAAATGTATTATTATTTCAGTAGATACTTTAGAATAATATGACCACCATAGATTACGTATGTGAAAGCATGGTTGGACCCCGTTTTGAGCCATCTCAGGCGGTGGCCATTTTGTCAATTCTATCGACTGAAAAAGACATCACAGTTGCGCAGGGTTTTGCCTCATTTCTTCTAAGTCCCCTTTCCAGCGGGGAACTTTCAAACATTGTATCCGACCACTGAAGGCTGTTGGCGCGCTACTTCGCGGTTCACCTTTCGCGGGTTCAGTGCTTCGCGGGTCTAAAAAATATTCGGGGGCATTGTAGTTTCGCCGATTAATGACTGCCCAGGCTTCAGGATGTCTTTTTCCACTATATACTCTTACCTATATAATAATAATAATAATAATATTGCCTTTATTAGTCCCACAATGGGGAAATTCGAGATTCGAACCCAGGCCTCGATGGATAGGTAGATGGATACCTTGCTAGAGATAATAGAATTACGCTTTTTTAAATTTTGATGACGTCATAGCCCCGCCTACAGAATTACGCTTTTGTCTCGTTGTCCCCGCCTACAGAATTACGCTTTTGTCCAAAATGGCCGCTATCCCCGCCCCTGTGTTAAAACTATCCAATCTCCAGCCACCTATTTCAAAATATTTACATATTCCCTGCCCGTTGAAGGTTTAATACCACTCCTACAGAATTACGCTTTTGTCTCGTTGTCCCCGCCTACAGAATTACGCTTTTTGTCTCGTTGTGATGACGTTGTATGTGTGTGTGTGTGTGGGCCAAGGGCCCCCGCCTACAGAATTACGCTTTTTTAAATTTTGATGACGTCATAGCCCCGCCTACAGAATTACGCTTTTGTCTCGTTGTCCCCGCCTACAGAATTACGCTTTTGTCCAAAATGGCCGCTATCCCCGCCCCTGTGTTAAAACTATCCAATCTCCAGCCACCTATTTCAAAATATTTACATATTCCCTGCCCGTTGAAGGTTTAATACCACTCCTACAGAATTACGCTTTTGTCGAAGTGGGCCCCGCCTACAGAATTACGCTTTTTGTCTCGTTGTGATGACGTTGTATGTGTGTGTGTGTGTGGGCCAAGGGCCCCCGCCTACAGAATTACGCTTTTTGTCTCGTTGTGATGACGTTGTGTGTGTGATTGGGAGGGGGGGCTTGGCCCCCCTCCCAAACTGTATGCTTCTTATGTTAAAAACAATGTGTTCCCTGCGTGCGTGCGTCCCCAACCCAAACTGTACTTATGTTATTCATATTTTAATATCTGAAGTATATAAAGCATCCAATGCAATGTTCTATTTAAATAAATAAAATTAAATTAAACGAGTGAAATAATATGAGTTGAAAAGAGCAGGCGTTGTTTTTACCTTTGAATAAGATGTTTATTCGGTGGATATAGGTCATCCATATTTAAATATCTGAAGTATATAAAGCATCCAATGAAATGAGCTATATCTAATTAAATAATGTAGATGTATAAAATTAAATTAAACGAGTGAAATAATACGAGTTGAGAAGAGCAGGCGTTGTTATTACCTTTGAATAATATGTTTATTCGGTTGATATTTGCCCTTTTTGCAAACATGTCTGGACATATTCCCAGCGACATAAGTTTAAACATGGTATTGTGCAGGCTTGGGGGTTTGTCCGGGCAAGACGCGGCGTCTTGCATAGACACCCTCCAAGCCTGCAGCAGCCTCAAGGTGTTTCAAAAGATAGTGAGTGGCGACATCCTGTCGATCGATGGGCAGCCGTGGGCATCCGGGCGACCACCCTCCTCCTTCTTACCTTTTTGTAAAATCTGCCGAGTCATGTTTACTTGTTCTGATTACGAACATAAGGTGTTTGAAACGATAGTGAGTAGCTCACGACATTACTTCTCAAGGTGTTTGAAAACATAGCTCAATATTGCCATCTAGTGCCTTAAGGGTAATATAGCAGAAGCCACAATTTCACTCTGAATAATAAAAGTATGAAACGTTTAATGTTTAAAGGTAATATAACAGGAACATGTACTTACCTAGTGAAACGTTTATATATTAAATTGAACAAAAGTTTTCCTTTTCAAGGGATTGACAAAAAATAATCTGTAATAAGGAGGTCCTGAATTGTATGGAATTATGTACCTAGTGAAACGTTTATATATTAAATTGAACAAAAGTTTTCCTTTTCAAGGGATTGACAAAAAATAATCTGTAATAAGGAGGTCCTGAAATGTGTGGAATTATAGAAATAGAAATAGAAATAGAAATCCCTTTATTGTCATTGTACTCAAGTGTGCAACGAGATTATGGGGCTCCCCTCTCCAGTGCAATACAACAATAATACAGACAAATATATAAATTAGATAAATAAATAAATAAGACAGTGCAATGGAATTTAGTACTGAATAGGGCACAAAGAAACACAGCACATCACAATTATGTACCTAGTGAAAAGTTTATATATTAAATTGAAAAAAAAAATTTCCTTTTCAAGGAGTTCCTGAAATGTATGGAGTTGTGCATAAACCAGTAGGTTTTATCAGATCACGAGATTATTTGTTCAACTTCCCTCTGAACCGAAAAAGACTAATCCCTCAGGTGTTTCAAAAAGATAGCGACTCGCTCACGAGTTTATTTTCGGGTTGGAGGGTTAAATAGATGGTTGTGTTTGACCAGAGACAGAAATTTTCTCAAACTCTGATGAGGACGTCTAGAGCGAGCGCTGGAAAAGCTTAACATTGGATCGTAAGGATAACACTTTGATCTTTGAGGACGTCGTGAACAAACGAAGGAGTGCCTAACAATGGAGCGTAAGTAAATACTTATAATTTCATCTATTTTTAACAATGCTTGTTTGCTAAACAATATTGTTTAAACCATACCTTTATATATATACTCAGAAATGCTGTTTTACAGAGGATCATCTGAATGATCAACGTAGATCAGCCTGTAAGTCTAATGTTATTATATTTATGATTCAAAAGTTCTTATAAACTGACTCGATGTCTTATCTATTTTATGACAGACACACAGACACACCAATCCGCTTTCACGCAAGTAACTGTGAAACTTGAAACACCACCAGAACAAGGTGAATATAGTTGCAAACAGATTTAAAATATCCCTAGACCGCTATCCCACACACTCTCTCTCTCTCTGTTCCAGCGACATCCGGAAGTACAACAGTGCGCTTCCGGGTGAATACGTCTTTCCCGTCGAATACGCCGGAGGGGGACACGAACATTTTTTGTAAGTTTCTAAAGTCTCATAATATATAAATAGATTCTTAATGTTTATAACATATCTGTTCGGTTGTGTGTGAACAAGGGCAGAGATGTTTTGAATGTGTTCCGAGGCGTTATCGTCTTTGAGATGTAGCTATATATTGTGTAACGATATGTTTGATAGCTGTTGTTGGTGACATGTGTTCCGAGTTATTGTCGTATGCTAAGCTTCCAATGTGTTGCTAACCAGATGCTATGTTGCTGCTGCATGTTGCTGCTGTGTATGACCTGTAGTCGGCATTTGCTATGTGTTCCGAGGCGTTATCGTCTTTGAGATGTAGCTATATATGTTTGATAGCTGTTGTTGGTGACATGTGTTCCGAGTTATTGTCGTATGCTAAGCTTCCAATGTGTTGCTAACCAGATGCTATGTTGCTGCTGCATGTTGCTGCTGTGTATGACCTGTAGTCGGCATTTGCTATGTGTTCCGAGGCGTTATCGTCTTTGAGATGTAGCTATATATTGTGTAACGATATGTTTGATAGCTGTTGTTGGTGACATGTGTTCCGAGTTATTGTCGTATGCTAAGCTTCCAATGTGTTGCTAACCAGATGCTATGTTGCTGCTGCATGTTGCTGCTGTGTATGACCTGTAGTCGGCATTTGCTATGTGTTCCGAGGCGTTATCGTCTTTGAGATGTAGCTATATATGTTTGATAGCTGTTGTTGGTGACATGTGTTTTGACATGTAGTATGTCTTTTAATTAACAGTTTTGATTATTTTTCAACTTTTTAAATTTTTTTATTTTTCCACCGTAATAACTTTTAATCATGTAAAAAATTTTATTTTTTTAATTTATTATTAAGTTTCTATTTATATTTTTTCCTGTTTTGAGATGATTGAAGATCTTACATATTTCTCGTGTGTCATATCTAGCACGTTATAGGGAGGGAGGTGTCAATGAGAACCCATCAGAGGGCCGTCGCATGGAAGGAGGTGTCAATGAGAACCCATCAGAGGGCCGTCGCATGGAAGGAGGCTCCAACGGGAACCCATCAAGGGCACGTCACATGGAAGGAGGTGCCATCGGTAATCCAGGATCAACCACATCGTCTCGTCGAAATGAGCAACCAATCAGACCTAGAAGTCCTATCCCAGGTAATGAGCGAGTCAGGCTTCAGAGAGAACGTCATGAGGTTCTAACAGAAGTTCTACGTACTTACAACAAACTGGTAGATCTGGCTGAGAAGCTCACAAATCCATGGTGATGTTGTATTTTCATTTTTATCTCTTGTAACATTTCTCTGATATATAATCCGTGTGTGTTTGTTATTGTGTAGTATACCATATACATTTCCACTAGATTACAGAAATCATTGCTTTTGTTTATGGTGTCAGACGCTAGTACAAGTATACCTAACGATCCATTCGCGGCGATAAGACAAATCGGCGATTTATAATCCTTTAGACCTAACAGACCCAAAACAGCGATATGGCGAACGATAATACACAACTGCTCGATCTAACAAGACACACATCAAATGATCAAACACAACCTCTAGACCTAACAATACTAGCATTAAACGGTCAAATACACACACAATCACAACCGCTTGATTTAACAACAGATGATCGCATACACACGCAATCACAACCGCTCGATCTAACAATATTCGCGTTAAACGATCAAATACAAACATCAGAAAGGGACCAGATACACACGCAATCACAACCACTAGACCTAGCATTACTCACATCAAACAATAATGGACAAACAGCGGATGTTCATTTATCAGACCCCTCATTAAATCAGCCGGGGGGAACACAGACATCAGATGGTCATATACCCCCAAACGATCGCGTACAAACGCTACCTATCGAACTAACATTATTAAACTCAGTTCTTGATTTACCAAGCGCGCAGAACACATCAAATGAACACGAACCAATGACAACTGATGATGTTGATTTCACAAACGCACCTGCCACGCCAGATGAGGACAACTCGCAGCCTGAGGATGTCACAAATGCACCTGCGTCGTCAGATGAAATCACAAACGCCCTATCCACATCAGATGAAATCACAAAAGCACCGGCCGATCCAAATGAAATCACAAACGCCCTATCCACATCAGATGAAATCACAAAAGCACCGGCCGATCCAAATGAACATGAACCCATGCAGATTGCTGAATTCACAAACGCACCAGCCACATCAAACGGTCAAACTCAAACTTCAGGTGACCATTTAAACAACCAATCGTTAGAGGATTCAGTTGAACAGAGAGGTGGACATCGGGTAATCATACGAGATCGTTTCAATAATACAGAACTCAGGATCCCGTTAAACATACCAGAACCCGTTGATAACACTGATTTTCCAGCATTTTACACCGCTATCATGGGCTCGATAAATGAACAGATGGATCACGCATTATCGAACGTATTGCCTGGGGATATGGTTCAATTGGAAGTGGTGGGGGAAAATGTAAATATACATGAGACGGTTCGCATGTCAGACGACCCCGACGTATGTGAAAACGCTGTTCAAAATCTGCTCGATCGACTCGTACAGTCTAACGCACAAGTCCTGTTTGATAGACAACTAGAGTTTGTCATCCAAATTGTAAGTGATATTCGCGGAGGTATGGGTCAAAAACGTCGAATAGGCAGTCTTTTGGATCATGAAATACTTGTTAAAAAAAGAAAGCATTTACTGGTGCCGAACAATCCGGGTGATACACAACTATGCTTTGCTACATCGTTAGCGCTTTTAATGGATAACTCATTGACGGAGCAAGAGATCTATCGACAAGCACTCGAGTATCAAAGAGCTGTTGGGATGGATGAGACGACCCCTGTTGGATTTAATGATATCAATAAATTCGAGACGCTTTTGGGTCGTAAGATTGTGGTTCTATATAGAAAAGAAGGAGAGTTTGGACCATTGATTCATTTCGAGACAGAATACCCCAAAACCGCAGATCCCTTGGTGATGTTTTTACAAAATCAACACTTTTACGGCGTGAAAAGTCCAGTTGGTTTGATGGGATGTAGTTATTTCTGTTGTTATTGTTACAAGGGTTACAATAATAAGAATCTACATCAATGCCCCGGACATTGTCATGTTTGCATAGACCCGACCTGTAAAACTCGGCCTCTGAAACCCATCCTTTGCAAGGGCTGTAATAAATCATGTCGAAACGCTGTCTGCTATGCCAAGCATCAAATAACCGGTGGAAAAGTTGGCAGCTTTTGCGATAGATACAAAAAATGTCCAGATTGCGGCCTTAACTATTACAAGACCAATAATACACAAGAGGCAAAACATAACTGTTTAGTTAAAAAATGTGTCTCATGTAAAATGCCGCTGAAAGATACTGATATAACTAGGGAACAACATCAGTGTTATATCCAACCTCTCCCAAAACAAGAACCCCGTGAAAAAATCGTCTTCTATGACTTTGAAACATATGAGGATCAGGAAAAGGTGCACAAACCCTTTATGGTCTGCACAAAATCACTCCAAGGGGAAGAACATCAATGGGTAGGACCTGATTGCGCCGTAAAGCTCATTGAGCATTTCAGAAAACCTCGTTACAAAGGCACCACTCTTATAGCCCACAATGCTCGTTCATTTGATTCCCAGCTCATTGTATCAGCGATGATTGACATGGGTCTCGTTCCTAAGGTTATCTTGACTGGTAGTAAAATCTTATGTCTCAAGCTTGAGTCAAACTGTCTCAGATTCATCGACTCGCTATCATTTTTACCCATGCCTCTGAGCGCAATGCCTAAAACTCTAGGTTTTGAAGATCAATGTAAAGGGTATTTCCCTCACAAATTCAGCTCATTGGAAAATCTCAACTACGTGGGTTCCTATCCTCAACCATGTGAATATGGGTTAGAACGCATGACAACAGCCAACCGTACCAAATTCCTTGAATGGTATGAAAGAGAATGTCGGGGAACCTTTGATTTCAGGAAGGAGGCGCTGATGTACTGCAAAAACGATGTTGACATTCTAACCGAGGGTTGTACAAAATTTAGAAACGAGTTTCTAAACGAGACAGGCGTCGATCCATTCAATTATGTCACCATAGCATCAGCATGCATGGGCGTTTTCCGTACCAATTTTCTCCAACCTCAGACATTGGCTATAACATCATCCGATAATTACGCGAGACAATATAAAGCCTTCTCACATGCTTCCATCCAGTATTTGGAGTGGATCATACACAGTCAAAAATTGCCTATACAACACGCTTTGAACGGGGGTGAAAAACAACTCGGTCGCTACGTCGTGGATGGCTATGTTGAAATTGATGGTGTAAAACATGTTTTTGAATATCTAGGTTGTTTCTACCACGGTTGTCCCGATTGTTATACACCAACTGAACGTTTCCCTCTGACAAATCAAACCTTTCAAGAATTGTTTGATATTAGCCAGAAGAAACTCTCGACCTTGAAATCGGATCCGTGTGTGCGTCTCACGGTAATGAAAGAACACGTGTGGTTGAACATGAAGAAAACTCATCAGGGTGTGAAAGAGTTCCTGCTTACTTATCAACATCCTGAACCCCTAGCACCACGTCAGGCTCTTTTCGGGGGCAGAACCAGCGTATTCACATTGCGATACACGGCCTCTCTGAATGAGCAAGTGTTCTATGTCGATGTCACCTCTCTGTATCCTTATGTCAACAGCAACTGCGCCTATCCTCTCGGTCATCCGATCGTTATCCGCAAAGACTTTGCCGACCCACGTAAATATTTCGGGCTGATCAAAGCCAAAGTCTACCCACCACGCGGTCTCTTGTTGCCTTTGTTACCTTACAAAACAGCTAAAGGTAAACTGACGTTCCCTCTCTGTAGAACATGTGCCGAAATCAACAACCAAACCTCATCGTGTCACCACGATGACGAGAGCAGGGCTCTGCTCGGTGTTTGGGTCACTATTGAGTTTAACAAGGCTCTTGACCTTGGTTACAGATTGGTTGAAATTGTGGAGGTGTGGCATTTCGACTCAGTGAGCAATAACATCTTTAAAGCTTACATGAACACCTTCCTCAAGGGGAAGCAGGAAGCCTCTGGCTATCCATCCAATGTCACCGATCAGGTGGGGAGGGACAAATACATCAATGATTACATGACACATCAAGGTATCCGGCTGGATCCTGAACGCATCAAAGTGAATCCTGGTAAGAGACAGGTTTCTAAACTTTGTCTAAATTCTCTCTGGGGAAAATATGGTCAGAGAGATAATTTAAAACAAACAAAACTGACCAACAAACCCGAAGAATTTTTTAAAATCATGTTTTCGGGTTTGTATGACATCGATTACTTCGGTTTCATCAAATCAGACACCGCGATGATTCAATACAGCGACAAAAAGAACATTCTTTCACGACCCTCCGACACCTCAAACATCTTTGTGGCTTGCTTTACAACAGCCCATGCAAGATTGTTCATGTACAGATTTTTGGAGCAGTTACAAGACAGGGTTCTATACACTGACACAGACAGCCTCATCTACGTGGTCAGGGATGGGGAAACGGCTCTAAAACTAGGCCAGTATCTCGGTGATCTGACTGATGAATTGGACGGTGACAGCATTCAGGAATTTGTTTCGGCCGGTCCTAAAAGCTATGCCTATCAAACTCGAGATACTAAAAAAACGGTGATGAAGGTTAAAGGTATCACACAGACGCACGAAAGCGGTCTAAACATCAACTTTGACAGTGTCAAAGACTTAGTGGAGGGATACATATCCAGCACGACGCATGGCAACGAACCCGACACGCACTCGCTTAAGACACCACAACACAGCATCGTCCGTGATAAAAAAGGGTTTCGCGTCAGAAATACTTCATTCGTCAAAAAGTTTAGGGTGGTCTACGACAAACGAAGACTTTTGCCGGACGGACGTAGTGTGCCTTTTGGTTATTAAGGGGAAAATGGAATTATCACAGGTCGAATTCGATCCGCGTCTCCAAGTGCCTTTTTCATGTTTGATCTCAGGGCCTAGCGGTTGTGGGAAAACATATTTTGTGAAACGTGTTTTGGAAGACTGTCAACATGTTATGAGAAATGTACCTGACAATATTGTATGGATTTATACCTCATATCAACCCTTGTACAACCAATTACAAAAGTTGATTAAAAACATAAAATTCCTAAAAGGTCTCCCAGAATCTTTTGATGACGAAGCCTTGTTCCCGTTACACCAGACTCATCTAATCATCCTTGATGATCTGATCTTCCAAGCATCGGACCATCCTGAAGTGGTGAAAATCTTTACCCAATATAGGCATCATAGAAATATGAGCGTCATATTGTTAACTCAGAATGTATTCCACCAAGGTAAATACAGTCGTACTATTAGTCTAAATAGTAATTACATGGTCTTGTTCAAAAATCCTCGGGATAAATTACAAACCAGTATTTTGGCTAATCAGATATTCCCTACGAAGAAAAATTATTTTTTAGAAAGTTTTGAAGATGCCACCAAAGACGCTCATGGGTATTTATTGGTGGATTTAACACCCACATGTCCAGAACAATACCGTTTGAGAACGGGTGTACTTCCTGATCAGTGGCCTACCGTCTACATTTCCAAAAATTGACATGTCCAAGCTTTTAAAAACAAACGCTCCGCAACTCAGGAACCTGTTTCAAGCCACGGCTAAGAGACGTAAAGACATACTAACCAGAGGTCCACCTTCTTTGATCAAGGTCCTCTGTGAAATTGCTTTCAATCTATTAAAGGGTCATATACCGCTTTCACCTTCACAGTTTAAGAAATTAAAAAAACAAAAGAAAATTATTAGACTATTGGCACGTAAAAAAACAAGTCTTAAGAAAAAACGCGCCTTTTTGACTCAAAGGGGTGGATTTATTCTTCCTCTGTTGGGAACAGTTGTACCCTTCCTAGGTAATCTTTTGGGTGGGTTAATCAACAAAAACTAGCCATCATGAGTTTGAAAACAGCCCAGAAAATGTTTCTTCTCACACCACAACAACTGGAACGTCTGAAAAAACCCGAACCTACCATCAGACAAACTGCCGAACAGGACATGGATCCTGTAAAGTGGGTGGGGTATTCCTCTTCATAAGTTTTAATGAAAAATCTAAAACCTTTGTATGTTTATACATGTGTTTTTATTCAATAAAATACATTTTAAATGATTACAGACAATGACAGGTTTGAAATTTTTTAAAAGAACATGCCGCTTGACCGGTACATGTCTTTTCCGCACAGGTTTGATAATGCTTTACAAAACTAGTTACCATGGCATCATTCTTTAACACATCATCCTTATAGCATGTTAACACATCCTGATAACTCAAACCACAGCCTCTATGTGTTAAATAATAGACGCAATGTTGACCACAGGTGATTGATAGCTCGTGTTGTAGACGTCTGTTATGATACAAAATACGATCGGAATGTTTTTTCAAAAAAGAGTTAATGTTTTGCGGATAATATTGAAATTCAGGAGGAAATCCAAAAGCGTCAAAAAAAGTACTGGTTCCATCTTTTTCCAACGTCAGAGCCAGCCAGTGTTCACCGGGTAAGTGTCGAGGATGTGTGTTGACGATGTAGAAGATTGGGGGGTTAGGCTGCAGCGAATTTATTTCATCCGAAGCGTAAACACCTCCAAATAAACGCCCTTGTAGACGTTTCATGAGTTGCTCCAGCTCTTTCCCGTTCATCAGTAATAATCCACTAATACCTGTCGTTTTGAATTTATTTCCAGGATGGAATCGTAGCAGGCGTACACAATAAGTGTGGTTGTGTGAGGGAGTGGGAGTCTAAATCTCATTTCTAACCTCAAACTTCCGCTGGAGACAGGTGCGAGAGCTCCTGAATCATCGTTGGGGTTTAAGTTAAAAACATACAGCGCATATCCACCGGAAAAATCCTCCCTGTTGATGCAAAGAGGTAAATCTTTCAAATGTCTTCCTGTCGATGTAAACAGGTTATGAAATTCTCGAACGGCGTTTCCTGCATTAAATTGGGGCTGGAAAGCTTTGGCTGGTATCTGTCTCCCCTCTTGGCAGAGCGCTAAATATTCCAAATGATGATGAGCGAAATTAAAGGGATTCAAATCTTTTCTGCCCACAAAGGCGTTGTGATTTACAAGACCTAACACCACATATCGAGGTGTATGACCGAGGAAAAGATTATCTTGTTGACAGGTTCTGGAATGTTGCGGGATGGAATAAGTTTTCACATTAATTCTTGATAACGGATACAAAGCATTTTCTTTGTTGAGAGCCGCAGCATGACCGATAGAGATGGCTGGTGAAACGGCGACTCTTTTCACAAAGAGGGAAGCGCCCACGATTTTCAGATGGTAGTTCACATCGGGAGGGCTCATAAAACAAAATTGGTCGTTGGCTTTGATGAGTTTCACTCGTAGATCCACGTTATTGAGAAGATGTCTCTCACAAAAAAATATGTCGGCGTGTAGAGGTCCTATCACGGTGAATGTTCGGGAACCCAACACATATTCTGCTCTGCGCAGTAATCCTTTGTTAACAGCATCCCCCGTTAAGACTGTTGAATCCATATGCCCTGATGTATCTTTGTAAAACATAGCCGCTGTGAATTGGCTTCTTAGAGAGGCTTCTGAAAAGTTTAACAACGTCTCTATCATAGCTCTGTATGGATGGGTTGCGCTAGATTGCGAGATCAACCTGTCGCCTAATGTTACATCCACTTGTGAGAAGATTGTATTCAAAGGATAATTAATAATACCGACTCGTTGATCTGTGGGTAAATTGCTACCATCTCTGTTGAGTACCCTCAGGTGCAGCTGAAGCAGGGTGTCTGAGAGGTCGAGATATTTGGATCCTTCTCCAGGTATGAAAAACTCCACAGGACCATCATCGGTGAGAGCCGAGATAGGTAACATTTCCACATATTGACTTTGTTCGATTGATAGTTGTGTCATGGGTGGACTAAATAAATCCAGTTCAGTTAGGGTGCACTCTGCTGACTTGTGATGCAAAAGAGCCATGATGAATAACCCTAATGGTCAATTTTGGTTAAGAGAAAATATCCCCGGTGTTTCTTCGCCGTCTCCTTTTCTTGACTGATTTCTTCTTGGACACGCGTTTGCGTTTTTTAGGCTCTCTCAACCTTTGTCCGATGGGTCTTTTTGCAGGTCTTCGTGCCAGAACCATTAAACCCGAACCTTCTTGAGGCTCCGCCTTACGGTTTATTCGTTCTAACACCCGACCGGCTACATCTGTTGCAATGTTTTTCGCAGCCGTTTGCAGGTGAGGTCTGGCAACGCTGAACCCTCTTTTGATTAATGGACTCACAAAACGAAATAATTTGGCAAAGATTGAACCCAATCCACGCCCATATTGGACCGGTAATCCATGAAAACCTGATAACGACCCACCCGCTTGGTTTTCGTAATAATCGACAAAACGGTAAAGATCATGATGCGTATCCAATACAACCATTTTTCTATCTGGGTCTAAAGTGCAGAGTAGCGATAACTTTACCGCGTGTAAATCCCACGGGTTGATTCTGATCCGTCTTAACTTCGATTCTTATATCCTCAATATGCTTCCTACTAACAGGCATGTAATAAAGAGGATTAAAGGCTTTAAATACAATGTCACCGTGATTATCATCGATGGGTATCGTTCTCAAGAGCGGAGCGAAAGCGTCACCCACAGCCTGATGATACACCACGTCTGTATAAACATATAGATGGTACATCCCCGCTTTTATATCCGCAGGATGTTGGCTCGCTGTCCACTGGGGTCCGCAGGTAACCCATTCATCGGGTAACGCCCCAAAAATGTAGGCTAACGCGGGACGAAAGCGTATCTTGTAATGACCATTCCCTGCCCAGAAAAATCTCTCCTTTAAATAATGGTATACAACATGGATTTCCGGATGGATCTTTTTGAGGAGCGCTTCCACATCTTGTCCTATTTTCTTAATATTATCGTAGTACCCAGCCGACAGGCTTAAGGATTTGATGGTGAATTTGTTTTCATCATAGTAAAGAGGTGCCAAAGCACCTGTTGTTGGTTCACCGTTTTCCCATGCATCTACATAGTCAAAAGATGCTTGATCTTCAGGCACGTTGAACCATGTATGGGGGTAGGATATTTCACTCAGAGCTACTTCCCAATTACCTTCGAGATCGATATGATGAGCCAGATTCACTCTGTATTCAGCTATCGTATTGTCTACATACACATCAGAACTTGCATTGGAGGGTAAGGTGACGTAAAACCCCCCTTCAAGATTCGGATCCATGTTGGTAAATGTCGAGATTCGTTGTAAAGCTTCTTATTTATACGTCGACGACTTGTGTAGCGGGGACCCAACTGTCATATTTCACAGGCCAGCCCTTCCAACGTATGAGAAACTGTTTCTGTCCGCCGACTTTACGCCGTTTGATAATCTTCTCCACTTGAAAGATTTGATCCTTGGATATCGTGACTTTCTGGAGCTCGTGTGCATAAAAAGTTCCTTGCACTATTTCACCGTCGTAGTCTTTAAGCTTGTAAACAGGTGGAAAACGCGGTACACACTCCGCTATCGTAAATAACTCGTCTGTAAAACTCTGTTCATATTTCTTGTCAAACACACCTCGCACTTTTGATATTCTAACGAGATCTCCTTGTTTAAATATCATTTTTATTCTATCACTACCCCCAGAGGGTATGTTGCCGTACAAGTTTTGGAAGACAAGCCATGTGTTATCCGGTGTGACTTGGTTAGGTTTCATTTTTATACTTGTATGATAACTTTCATTGTAACTATCGATTAAATCTTGTAATACGTCGATATAACGACGTGTGTTGTTGGCGGTGAAATATCGCCACATTCGAGTTTTTAAAGTTCGATTAAACCTTTCGACCACCGAGGCTTTCAAATCACTGGCTGTTGCAAAATGATTAATATTGTGTTTTTTCATCAACCTCTGAAATTGCGTGTTGAAGAACTCCTTCCCCTTGTCTGTTTGTAACTTTTTAGGGATGCCGCTAAAGGATAAGACCGACTCAAAGGCTCGAACAACTTCTGGCCCCGTCTTGTTCATCAGCACACGGGCATACGCTCGTTTTGAGAACACATCGATGATTGTGAGTAGGTATTTAAAACCATCGTTGTACTCGGTCAGAGCTTGCATATCACATAGATCGGCTTGGAATTGATTCATAGGACTGGACACAAAAACTCTGTTCCTAGGGAAATGAATTCGTGCTGGTTTGTGCAAGGTGTATGCATCTTGCGAAGATAAAAAATCCTTGACTTTATGACGCGTCACTTTTTGACCCATTTTCTCCGACGCAGCTAAATGAAGGCGTTCTACACCTCCAAAGCTGGCTGGATGAGCGGGGTCGTAGTACAGTTTTTTCAACCACCGCTTAACGCTCATGACGGTTTATGATTTAGTGACAAACATCACATCGCTATTTATCTAAACACACAGACAGACACAAAAGCATCTTTTTAAAAACATCCATTTTTTATTGAAAGAAGGTTAAGTATGGTTACACGTGATAAGGATTCTCTAAGATGTAAAAAGTCTATAGGTCAGGGTTAAAACAGATGGATTAACTTTTGATTCTAACAGGTCTTCAAACAGCTTCAATTCGTGCGCGAGATCCACAGGTTGTTGATGACGGAGACGGTATCTTATCACATCGTTAAACAGCGTGAGTATGGTAAGTACATGTCCTACACTTATCGCATTTTCCCAATTTTCCAAAATATTTTGAAACGTGTCGATCAATCCCGAGCGACTCAAAAATATGACATGTTGCACAAACAATTCCCAAGGCTCCTGAAAAATTGTTAAAGACATGGCACGCACTTTTTGCATAAACAATAAAAAATTTTCAATGAAAGGGTCTTTATCATCGGGGTTATATGTAATTGCTCTATTTATTATATCTGCCCACCCTTGGCTTCTATAGCCAAAAAACGATAATTTTCTGAAGACATTACCCATTTTTTATTCAAAGTTAATATTTTCTATAAGATATTCTTCGAAAGTATCAAGTTGATCACGATATATCATAAAACATATGGGCTCATCCGCTTTAAGGCGGTCCGGTAAGTCCTTTACGAGTGCTAAATCCACCATTAAGATCTCTGCAATTCGCTTGACTGTTTCTTTATCCGCTTTTACAGAACACAAATCCAACAAGTAGTGAATACACGGTAAAAACTTTTTACCGCAAAGGATGGGCATGATGCGGTCATAGTGCAGTCTTAGATAATAACAATTGCATAGGTATCTATAGCTATGCAAACAACCCCTTTTTTTGTGATACTTTATCAAAAAACGTCTGACCATGTAAATAATAGCCGCCTTAACAACTAATACGACATCCATATCAATCCATCCCTTAGGAGGATTATCCCATGACATATGTTTTGCCTCATCTTCGGAAATAGGTGCTGGTCCGTGGTCAGGGTCGTTGACGGTCTGAACCTTGATCTCCGTGGTTTGTGGAGAATCAGCCTGGTCGGACCAACTGGACAGTTGTACCTTCTCGTTTTGTGAAGATTCGGCCGACGAGGTGGGGGTCATCGGAGGTGTCGACGACGGGGTCGGCGAAACGGGACGACTCCACCCTGAATACGATGGCTCGCCGTTGTTGTACGAGGGTGCAACAGGTCTTGCTAAGATTCCTGGGCCCCCCATCCACAAGGAGTATGATGGCACAGTCTGGTCCTCGCCTGTTTTTGTAGAGGGTCCATCCTGGTCTACATTTGTAGAGGTCTCAACCTGTTCCATGTTTGTAGTTGTAAAGGTTTCCACAACATCCATATTCAGATCTTGATCGCATGTAGGTTCATCCACACCGCTATCTGTAATACAAAGATACCATGATTAAATATTAGAAAGCTATATAGTTAAAGATTAATTGCATCGTTTACCTGAAGAGATTTCTGCAATGTTGTTGTCAATATGATCAGGTGCGGCGATGGTTGTCACCCTTCGGGCCTTGCTGTTCACACCCAGATGACGTCTTGGTCTACACGTCTTCATTTCTTTCACGAGCTGGAAAAATTGTCTTGTCTGTGCAGAGCGTGACTTGGGCTTTACTTATACTGGTTTGAGACCGGGGGAGGGTTAAAAGGCGTGGTTCGATTGGCCAAATGTAGCCAACAGATACATGTCCAGACAAGTAAACATGACTCGGCAGATTTTACAAAAAGGTAAGAAGGAGGAGGGTGGTCGCCCGGATGCCCACGGCTGCCCATCGATCGACAGGATGTCGCCACTCACTATCTTTTGAAACACCTTGAGGCTGCTGCAGGCTTGGAGGGTGTCTATGCAAGACGCCGCGTCTTGCCCGGACAAACCCCCAAGCCTGCACAATACCATGTTTAAACTTATGTCGCTGGGAATATGTCCAGACATGTTTGCAAAAAGGGCAAATATCAACCGAATAAACATATTATTCAAAGGTAATAACAACGCCTGCTCTTCTCAACTCGTATTATTTCACTCGTTTAATTTAATTTTATACATCTACATTATTTAATTAGATATAGCTCATTTCATTGGATGCTTTATATACTTCAGATATTTAAATATGGATGACCTATATCCACCGAATAAACATCTTATTCAAAGGTAAAAACAACGCCTGCTCTTTTCAACTCATATTATTTCACTCGTTTAATTTAATTTTATTTATTTAAATAGAACATTGCATTGGATGCTTTATATACTTCAGATATTAAAATATGAATAACATAAGTACAGTTTGGGTTGGGGACGCACGCACGCAGGGAACACATTGTTTTTAACATAAGAAGCATACAGTTTGGGAGGGGGGCCAAGCCCCCCTCCCAATCACACACACAACGTCATCACAACGAGACAAAAAGCGTAATTCTGTAGGCGGGGGCCCTTGGCCCACACACACACACACATACAACGTCATCACAACGAGACAAAAAGCGTAATTCTGTAGGCGGGGCCCACTTCGACAAAAGCGTAATTCTGTAGGAGTGGTATTAAACCTTCAACGGGCAGGGAATATGTAAATATTTTGAAATAGGTGGCTGGAGATTGGATAGTTTTAACACAGGGGCGGGGATAGCGGCCATTTTGGACAAAAGCGTAATTCTGTAGGCGGGGACAACGAGACAAAAGCGTAATTCTGTAGGCGGGGCTATGACGTCATCAAAATTTAAAAAAGCGTAATTCTATTATCTCTCTTGCTAATTCGCTAGTAATGATTTACTCCATTGTTTTCTGAAACGTGAAAACATTTAAAACTCCACATCTGTAGTTACCTCGACACAATATGAATAAATAATTGACTTTGGAGGTTGCACTCACCTTCACTAATAATTTGGAATTACGACTCTGAATTATTTTCTAATAATAATAATAATAATAATAAAAGTAATAATGTTTTCTACAAAAACAATAGGGACCTCGCCGCTTGGACATCGAACAATCGGAAAAATAATAATAATAATAATTTCTACAAAAACAATAGGGACTTCGCAGCGGCGGTGTATCGGGGTGAGAGGGGCCATAGCTTGTGTGTTGTCTAGAAACAGGATTTTTTTTTTTTTTTTTTTTTTTTGGGGGGGGAGCTGAGCGAGTGTTGAGAAAAATATAGGAGAAGGGGAGGCGCGAACCCATGTTCATAAATGCAATTAGTTACAATGAGATTCCGTCGAAGTTGTACACATTTGAGGATACTTCAGCCGCTCCTACAAGGGTTTCTCATGCTCACTTCCTGCCAGCTGTCTTCCGGCGCAGTTCTTGACAACATTTCGTTTCTCGCTGTGAAAGCATGGCAGCCTGTCATGGCGATTTTAAGCATCTGGGAGTGAAAATAGAGAATTCAGAAACAATTATATGATATAAAGCCGCTAAGACGGGCAGCCATTATCACACTACGCCGTTACAAAAAAAAAATGTGTACAGTGCGAGCTGAAAATGCATTTTCAGCACTAAAAAACCAAACGACCACTTTTTCTTTTTCCAACTGTCCTTCTATCAAACCGACCGCTGAACAGTAAATACCATATTTATGGGAAACCTTTGAAAAATAAAGCTAAACATCCTTCGAACCCACGCCTTTTACTCTCTCGAGTGTCTGCTGCTGAATCTTGGTGAAAATGACTGGAAGCTGGTAGATCAGATTGTGCTTCTTGCTCTCTTGGCAATTCTTCCACTTCCTTCCTCTCGAAGGATTGCGAGAGGTTCGTAACTCTATCTGGCCGTGATGTGCTCTGCACACAATCAAATTAATGACTGCCCAGGCTGGGCATAGGCAGTTAGTGTCAGGTGTTAAACTTCAAACTCTGGCTTCCGACACCGTTCACATTTGAGGATATTCAGGCCCTGAAGGCTGCCAACTCTTGTGTTTCCGAAGAGGCCGTTATTAAGATGATTTGTGGACTAAACATTTGCTATGAGAGGCATTATCTCATAAGGGAAATATTGGACAATCAAATTAATGGCTGCCCAGGCTTCAGGATGTCTTTTTACTCTATATAAAGGTGGAAACATTCATCAACAAAGATTTTTTGGGGTGGCACTGGAGGATCCGGGGGTTCCCCGTCCCATCACTCTTTCCAGGTTTGTTTGTCGGCGGGCTTAAAAGTGCTTCACACTGCCTTCACTTTCGCCTGCTGATGACGCAATAGCTTACTCACAAAGGCCTGGCATTGAACCTGCAACCTCTGAGTTGAAAGACTACCACTATGTCACTGTGCCATGCCGCCCCACGTCCCCCGACAGACGGTTTGGGATTGCAGAGCTTAGACAGAGGTCACTCTCGATTCATAACGCCAGGCAGATTTGTGCATGCAAACGTCTCGGTGACACATTTATATTCAATTGCATTGGGATTATTTTTAGTTTTCCTTGCATCATTAAATGCGCAAAGTCACGTTATGAACGGCAAACAATAAAGAAAATCAAGAAAATGTGGGTTTCAGCCGGTGAGGCAATGATTGGACAGAGGCAGCAGGGAGAGATGGAAAACCTGCAGGACACCGGCCCCTGTAATGATACAGTATAAAAACGAAAACGGCAATACTCTAAGAAGCAGGTGTCCAATATCTCATGAAGGAAATACTGGACAATCAAATTAATGACTTTCCAGGCTTCAGGATGCCTTTCTACACTATATAAAGGTGGAAATTTACATTTGAAACGTTTGGTTTAGCTGTTATAAAAGTTTGGTTTTTTAGTGCTGTAAATGCATTTTCAGCTCGCGCTGTACACATTTGCTATGAGAGGCATTATCTCATAAGGGAAATATTGGACAATCAAATTAATGACTGCCCAGGCTTCAGGATGTCTTTTTACACTATATAAAGGTGGAAATATACATTGGAAACGTTTAGTTTAGCTGTTAATGAAGTTTCGTTTTTTTAGTGCTGAAAATTCATTGTCTGCTGGCGCTGTACACTTTTTCTAAGTGCTGCAATATCTCATGAAGGAAATACTGGACAATCAAATTAATGACTTTCCAGGCTTCAGGATGCCTTTCTACACTATATAAAGGTGGGAACACAGGCGGAGTGATTTGTCCGTAGAAATGAACGCAATGTTGTATGATTTAAATCCCCCGTCTATTATATTAGCCCCCTCATGGCCGAAACAGTCCTCCGAGCATATATGAGGGCGACCTTGTTGAGTTGCACGGAGGATTTTAACCTCCACCACTGCCCTCCCGGGAAGGACAAGCACAAATGCACACATATAAATATACACGTTGCAGACAAGCCAAGACATCAACATTTTTTTTTCAGCCAATCGCAGGTTGTCAGTAACAGTCGCAAAGTAAGAGGGCTACCTATCTATTCACTGAATTCAATCGAGCTGTCAAACTGCTGCCTGTTGTTATTTTTTTTCCCTTGATTTTAAATAAAAATCAGTCTCAGTGAGGCACCTCCTCTGGGAGTGCAGTGCTGCCACGGACCTGTGGGCGACAGCCGGCCACCTGCAATTCCCGGACTTGCCAGCAAGGGAGGTCCTCAATGCGCTTAAGAAAGTTTAAGGCCGCTAGGAGTAATTTTTTGCCCCCCAATATCAGATGCACCAACACCACGTTTTAAAAGACCAATTATAGTGTGTATCAAATTTTTGATTCCACTTGGCGGCGCTGTGTGTATAACAAAATAATAACATTAAGATGTATATATATATATATATATGTATATGTATATATATATATATATATATATATAAGGCGTGTAGAATTGAGGAGGTCTTCAAATTATTCGCCCCATCGACTCACAAGGTTAAGGTCAGCAGCACCCCATCTCCACTATAAATAGTGTTAATGGTGCACTGCTTCCCTCTCCTGAGACGTCGGATGGTGGACCAGAATTTCTTCGAAGCCGTCTGGAAGTCGTTTTCCATGGTATCACCGAACAACTCCCACGCCCGAGTTTTTGCTTCGGCAACCACCGAAGCCGTATTCCGCTTGGCCAGTCGGTACCTGTCAGCTGCCTCCGGAGTCCCACAGGCCAGAAAGGCCCGATAGGACTCCTTCAGCCTGACAGCATCCCTTCCCGCCGGTGTCCACCAGTGGGTTCGGGGGTTGCCGCTACGACAGGCACCGACCACCTTACGTGCAAAGCTTCGATCGGCTGCCTCAACAATGGAGGCACGAAACATGGTCCACTCAGACTCAATGTCCCCCGCGTCAAAGTTGTGAGTCGCGATGAAGTTTGGAGGATGCTAACATTGGTCAACAGCATATTTGAATCAGGGATGGTGGCTTTATGTGTCGCTAAATGTATTTTGGACAAAAAAAAAGGCCAAGATGTCATAGCTTACAAATTACATCTTCAAATGTCATGTCACACCAAGCCTCAGTCAGCGATCCTGAAGGTTTGTCTATGTCTGTAAAAAAGAAGCAGACAACGGCTAAAGTCTCCAAGCCGATGATCAAAGTCCCAAGCTCCACAGTCAAAGGGAAGGTTCTGGTTCCCCACATTCAAGAGAGCATTACCAGGTGCCAGGATGGCGGACATTTCACAAAATTACGTCCTCCGATGTAAACCTCCCTTTAGCAAGTTTCCAATGTAAATTTCCACCTTTATATAGTGTCGTATTAATGACATGAAAATGCGACTCATTGATTCATCACTTACACGACCGTCATAGTTTTGTAATTAACGCACCTGATGACTCTCAGCATAGTTTGCACAGCTGTCACTGGCCGGTAACATAGCACGATGTTGTTTGTTTGCCCACCAGCACTCCCAGGCGTGGCTATTACGGTGCTGAAAAGGCCGAGCAAATTTATCAATATTTTATACGTTAGTTGTGCAGCTTTTTTGAAATGGCTCGCCATGGCCCTCGAGAAATGTTAAAAAAAAGCAGCTCTGGTTGAGTGTTTGGCGAGGGAAAAAAAAAGGGGGGGGACTACATCGGGCCGGGAGCTTAGACATGTCATATGATAGAGCAAGGCCACAAGTTCGAACCCACGCCTCTGATTGTCCAATATTTCCCTTATGAGATAATGCCTCTCATAGCAAATGTGTACAGCGCGAGCTGAAAATGCATTTACAGCACTAAAAAACCAAACTTTTATAACAGCTAAACCAAACGTTTTCATCATTCCTTTCATCTCCAGACGTTATATATATGTATATGTACATGATGAAGAATTTCAACTGAAACTTGAAGAAAGAGATCCTGAGGTATCAGATGATTTTTCTTTTCTTGTAGGTTAACCATAAAATTAGCACTCCAAGTCATGCAGACTTTGGCGTGCGGTAGGGTCGTAACCCATCGCCCCCCCCCGACACAAAGGCACCCAAAAGGAGGCCGATCGAACGATGACCTACTCGCGTGCTTTTATCTTGGGAAAACCTCAGTCACGCCGTTCCGGGGATGAAGCCGTAAATCCAGCCGGAATGAAGCCCTAATCCGACTGGACTGTTCTCAGCCCATCTCCCTCCATTAGGCTTTCTTTCCTCGGATGTATTTCTTGGCAGATCATCTGTTCCGCAGCTTTTGATTGTCTTGACGAGATGCCGAAACGGTTTTCTTCAACTGCAGTTCTCTCAATTAACCGTACATCACTTCTCTACCCGTATCATATTCCGGGTTACGGGTGAGCTGGAGTCTTTCCCAGCTGATCAGCTGGGAATCAACCATCCAGACAATGATTAATCTGGAGAGGACCTTCCCTTGGACGTAGACCCGTGCAGTCGCGCTCACCGGTGAGGTCTACGCAGACATCATCGGTCTGTGAACATGATTAGTTAATTATGTGCGGGCAATTTGAGTGTTCAATTAACGTGCCAAGCATGTTTTTGGAATGTGGGAGGAAAACCATACTAATAACAATAACCATGACTCGTGTGAAACCATCTCTGAACCCTTAAGAGCTGTCATCAGTGCCGTCCTTTTGAAACTTAAGTTTTTTTTTTTTGGAAACAAGATGTCCACAACATGTTGGGTTCTGTCTGAGGCGGGATTCGAACCCACGCCTCCTGCAAGCAGTTTTTAAAGTTAACTTCAGCATGCCATTATCATGTTTTCTAAGAGGGGGGAGATGTGTGAGTATGCTGGTTGATAGCAATCTTTGCAGAATTTTGAAAACAAATCTGAATGCCGCTCATAAAGAAGAGCGCCGTGGCATCAAAAAATGACATAGTCAGGGCGAGGACAATAAACTCCATCTTTTCATCACTGACAATGACGATCGGGAGTACAGAGGGTTTACGCAGGGTTTTGTGGACTGGTGTCAGCAGAACCGGATACGGACTCGCATGCTAACATGTCAAGACACTCGACTAGCTTGGGAGTGACAAGGAGCTGACACTTTGCACCCTGAAGGCACGAGATAGTATGCCGACTCCTGAAGTCAAATATAAAGGGTGTGTCACAAATCTTTTGTCCATATGAAGTACAGCCCAGAACATGACGAGTCCGTCAGCTTCAATGACTTCAGGATTTTATCATTTCTAATTCTGTCACGCCACAAATGAGCACTATAAATATATTTTGCTGCCTAGTGAGAATATATGCGACACCAGAAAGCAGCCATATTGGTATTCATTAGATTGCTTTGCATTATGGCGAACAAGTGTTTTCAATCTTATATTTACTGCATATTGTGCAGAGCGGGCTTTGCACGTGGTCTTTTCAGAGCGCACTCATGTGCCCCTTCCAGGAGGTGATTAGCCATGTTCATTGCGGCATGCTCCCGGCGCCCACGGCAGTCACCGTGATTGCTGTGGATGCCGGGTTTTCCGGTGAGCGACGGGAACTCAGCTGGACGCTTTTTGCCCAAAAAAAACCGACCATGTATAGTAAGGCGTTTTTTGCTAAAAAAATATTTAAACTATATAGCTGCATCCTTGGCAGGATTTGCGACTTTGGTTTTGCAAAGCAGCTTCGTCCCACCTCCGACAGGTGCGCTACGGCCTGCAAAAACTAACCTAACCGCACTCAAAAACAACAGGGACTTGTTGCCGTAGTGTTGATCAAACGGCCGGGGGCGCGCTGCCGCCGCCGCGGTGCGCGTCCATGTGGGTCCATCTAACCTGGAGGATCAGAGCCAAGCTGTCTTTGAAGAGGGAGGCAGGAGAGAAAGAGAGGAGGGGGTGAGGGGGGTGCTATTTAGCAGGGTGACATCAATCTGGGTCCTGTTTTCGGGGCCGCTTGGAACCGCGGAATTTACCCCAAATGGCTAACCAACAGCCTTCCTTCACACCCCTACACCCCCGCACACGCACGCGCACGCACACGCACACACACACACACACAATATCACTGAAAGCATATATTTTGTGTCGAACATAATGCATGAAATCGGAGCGCCCACTGCTAGCTGTTGGAGGTGGGCACGAGACCGGCCTGGTGGACCCTTGTGCGCACACTCTATCAGTCCCTGACAGCTCCTCCTATAAACACACACAAGAGTACGTGCAGTTTGCAGTCTGGACAAAGAGGGATGGGCAGATTTTTAGTCTGAAGCGGGGAAACAGTTTCGGCCGGGGCAACATGAGCTCAAAGGTCATCGTGGAGCGTTCAAAACTCCACTCGGTCACTTTGAATAATCGCCGCCGGGCGCCCACTAGGGGGTACCCAAGCCTTTTGCTGTGGAAAATCGATGCGAGGCTGCCTAGGCCGAAATCCTGGCAGATCTCGCGGATTCGCCACTAAACAGAGTGCTCAGAAACACGATTGTGCTGGTTAACATGTAGCTCAACATGTAATTGTGGTGTTATCGCAGTCTCCCCAGGAATCGTGGGTTCGAATCCCGCCTCAGACAGAGCCCATTGAAAGTACCAATTTAAAATGAAGCGTGAAAACAACTTGCGTTGTGCATGCTTCTGTGCACAGGCTGGTCGGCTCCTTCTGCAATTGGCATCGCTGGCCTGGGTGGCGGCTTTGAAATTGGTGTGGAGGTGAGTGGCTAAAATGGCGTTGTGGAGGCAAGGAGTTGTCTTTCTGGTGCTTGCTGATGTTCAGGAGCCACTTCAACACATTTCTCAATGCCGCATCTTCTTCAGGTTTCGCATTTTGGTGCAGTTCTCCTATTACCCCGTCGTGCCGCTCGGCGAAACTACAATGATTATTATTATTATTATTTTTCCGATTGTTCGATCGGCGAAGAGAACAGTAATGATAAATTGTTTCCTAGAAAAAAATGTCAAGCATTTTTTTCCTTGATAGTTTATAAAAAAATATAGTCACTGATGACTTAAGAGCACAGGCCGGTTACTTGTCTGTTTAAACTGACTTGAAGTGGTCGTTTCGACAAAAATGCATAAATATATAAATATATATATATATATATATATATATATATATTCTATTGTGTATTAAATCAATTTGACTTAAATTATTGTTAAAATTATGCCTGTAATATCCTGGGGGGGACATGGATGGCACCCACTGATTGAGCGGCACAATGCTCAATGAGAACAAGCTGTTTGAGCACTACTACACGGAACAAGGCTACCTTGAGAGGCCCGTCTATAACGGTCGTCACGTCAGTGTGACTGAGAGCGTCGTTGCGAAAAAAAAAAAAGATCAAATACAGATCGAATTTGCCTGCAAAGGTGGAAATTGTGAATTTTGCACCGAGGCTTGAGACCTTGGATGCGGGGGAAAAACGTTTAAAAATAGCCTCGGGCCGGTGAAGAAAAGCCTGCTGGGCAACATGGTTCATTTTTCTTTTATCATTTGATCCACATTCCCTCTTCAGGGCATTTGTATATAACTTGATTTGACCAGAGCAACTACAACGTAACTGATTCATCATGATACGTCAAACTCTTCGTGGGTTATTGTATTTATTTCGACCAGAAGAGGCGTTTCCACCTTTATATAGAGGCTTTTAAAAGACAACAAACTCGAACTCCAAGACCATCAAAAAAATATATTGAGCAATCTATGCTCTCATGTCTCATTCTAACTAGAGTCGATTTACTTGGCCGAGGTAGCCTTGTGGAGCTATTCAGAGCTCTACAGTCATTATATTTGCTCGGCTGAGTGTTTCGTCCTTCAGGATGTCACAATACGAAATTCGTTATTTTTTGTGAAAAGCTGTGGGCTTTTGTCTCCTGATTGGTCTCAACTGACTAAATTAACTGATCTAAGTTGCCGCTTAATTTAATGGCGCCTGACATGACTATGCCTGTCCGTACGACCAAAACTCGTGTATAGTAAACCAGGGTCGCTGCTATTACATAACCTTTAACCTTTCATGTTCTGTTTCAACAAAATTGGGGTCCATTTTATATCAGTGTGGGGGTGAAACGAGTGGCCTGCATGGATTGACTTTCTTTCTCAGCTCGGCATCAGCAGAGCCACGGGCTCCATCATTGTGACATGCAACAGAATGATGGCCATTGTCCAATATTTCCCTTATGAGATAATGCCTCTCATAGCAAATGTGTACAGCGCAGTCGCCCCAGGAGGCGTGGGTTCGTTCCAATTCATGAAATTGACTAATTGTCAATTTTATTTCTTTAATTTTAATTTAATTAGATTATTTGTCTTACACTGAGAGCGCGGCGCTCCTTCACCTCGCCCTTCTCCGTGGCCAAGCGCCTCTGCGTGGACGAGGAGGACGGCAAACGAGTTCCAACACATTCGCGGACCACGGATGATGATGGTGATAAAGATTTTCCACTTATCAGCCTGTCTGCTGACGCCGACTGCCAGGAAGCCAAACCTGGGAGTGAAAGGTTTTCCGAAAGGATTCCTGGACCAGCACACTCTCACCCTGAAGATGTTGCACAACGATGGGAGCGGCTCGGCAGGGAGGTGGTTACTGTTCAGGGCGCCAGCTGACATTTTTGATTGTGATCAGATAACCCTTAAATGCGCATTGCCATTCAATTTGATTATAGTATCTAGAGGCATTACGTACGCTACATTAAAAAAAAACAAAAAAAAAATTTGCTTCCTCCCTCCCTGCTTGCCATCCGCTGTGTCCCAGCAGCCCCCCGCAGATCGGCAAGCGGCGATTTGCTGTTCCCGAGCTGCTGGAAAAGCACGGCGGCCACGAGGAGGCTTCGAAAAACAGGGGTTCGACGTCACAAAGGAGCGCGTGGCACCTTGTCAGCCAGGTCCCAAATGCGGATTAATTTAGGACTGGTAGAGCATTAAAACCATGCATTGATATCAACCACTGAACATTTGTTGTGTTGATAATAAAAAAAATACATGTTTTTTTGTTTTTTTTTGTGAACATGAAGTCTCCCTGCTATAAAATGCTGGAGTCAACAATGCACATTGGCCAGCTGGTCCTCTGCTGCTGCAGCGCAAATAATAATAAAAAACAGGAAATATGCATTTGCAATTTATGTTTTGTAATGTTATTAGTTTGTTATACACACAGCGCCGCCAAGTGGGAAAAAAGAATTGTAGTTTACCGCATTTAATCGTGCGGCTGCGAGGTCCCTATTGTTTTTGTAGAAAATATTATTACTTTTATTATTATTAATATTATTATTATTATTATTGGGGCCCGAGCAGCGACCGATTTTAAGGTCAAATTCCTACCCACATATCGCATTTGAGGATATTCAGGCCCTGAAGACGGCTGCCAACTTATTTTTGAACATTGTTCACAGCAAGTATTAACTCTACGGTGTAGGATAGTTTCGCAACAAAAATGACATGATGTAATAATCAGTCACTTCCCAAGGGTTGGGGGCATGCTGGAGCCTATCCCAGCTGATTTTGGGCGGCATTCGGTTAAACTTAGGGGCCGCTTGGCACCGCCCGTGCCCGGGGAAGGTGCTCCTCTTCGGCTTACTGTGACGCGAAAAAACGGGACCTTTTGATTGGCTGTGTTCTTACAGCCGGCCGTGCCCGGGGAAGGTGCTCCTCTCGGCCCGTTAAACGTGACAATCAAATTAATGACTTTCCAGGCTTCAGGATGCCTTTCGTCACGGCATCCTGAAGCCTGGGAAGTCATTAATTTGATTGTCCAGTATTTCCCTTATGAGATACGGCCATCCCGCCGTCCGTGTACGTCGTGGCCCTGCTGATGCCCATGTGCGGCTACGCGGCGGGCTACGGCCTGGCTGTGTTGTTCCACCTGCCTACGGCACGAAGATAAGTCGCCGACGAAGCGAGGCGGCGACGAGTTCGTTCAAATCCGAACATTTCGGATTCCTCTGACATGACTAAAATAGCTCGAATATTTTTAAGTAGACAATTCAGTTGTGAGTAAGGAAGGGACATTTTTATGACTTTCCTTCAAAGGGCGTGGCTATTACGGTGCCCTCATGTTTCAAACATTTTCAAGACAATATGTTCAATGCCTCCTGGGGAGACTGTCACCTGAACGCAGAGCGTCGGAGCGTTAAAGCACACGCTGACATGCGACCAGTGGACGTCGCTCACACAATAAGTCAGGAATGGCAGTAATAATGAGCAATATAATGTGCATTATGATTTCTTTACTACAATGGGCCGCCCTCAGCTCCCGAAACAACGCCTCAGAAGTCTCAGCCAAGGGGGTTTCTCTCCCCAGCTGGCGGGTTATCAATGAGAACCCTCTGGCAAGTTTCCAAAAATCCAACATCCCAACTTCGGAGTTCCCTTGTCTTGAGCTCAGCAAATGCATCATCTGGGGCATCATCATCCCCCGGAGCTTCCATTCGGTTAAACTTAGGGGCCGCTTGGCACCGCCCGTGCCCGGGGAAGGTGCTCCATTTAAAAAGTAAACTCAGATCAATTTTGCAAGGTTCTTTTCTGATGACTCTAGCAGCTCGAGGTATCCAAAACTGTTGATGCAGATTAGCCATCATGTGGTTCAGATAGGATTTGCAATTGAGCTGTCTACATTGGGACAGGCTGACCGGGCAGGTGAACAAAATCTACCTTATATTTGCTCGGATGAGTGTTTAGGCCTTGAGCATGTCACAATACGAAAGTCGTATTTTTATTCACCTGATCCCCCTTATTTGCACACATTTGAGGATACTTAAAATAATTTCTACACAAAGTCCCCCCCATTTATATAAGAAATGTCAGTCCGAAATAGTCAGTTTCACAATCCTGTACAGTGAGCAATGTCGTTCAGTACAACGAATGGATAACATCTACTTCAGGGGTGCCCACTCTTTTTCAACATGCGATTTTCCATGACTTCATTAGCCTGGGGCTCTCGCCCTGTCCGTACATTACTGCATTTAAATTTTTCGTTCTTGTCATCTTGATAATCGCCATTATCATGAACATCCGGAGCAGGGCAGTCCGTCCCGGGGGCGTAGGATGAGCTTGACTCATATTACAATAACAGACAACTATGATAAACAAAAACATGACATATAAGTATACATCAACGTGGATGCATGCGCAATTTTCTTTTTCGCCTCCGGAGCTTCCATTCGGTTAAACTCAGGGGCCGCTTGGAACCGCCCGTGTTG
Organism: Idiotropiscis lumnitzeri; assembly: GCF_059441095.1. Lineage (NCBI taxonomy): Eukaryota > Metazoa > Chordata > Actinopteri > Syngnathiformes > Syngnathidae > Idiotropiscis > Idiotropiscis lumnitzeri. The sequence goes on from NC_142412.1 coordinate 3,249,438, forward strand.
CCGTCATGCAAAGTGCTGTTGACCATAATCGCTGTGAAACAATTGTTAAAACATTGCCACATCGAGCTGAATTCATTTACACACTTTTATTTAGAAAAATAAATATATAAATCACACTGAAAGTTCAAAGTGAGAAGCAAGGTTCGACAAGTGACAACAGCCCATGAACGGATCGCCTCCAAAAATGTGGATGTTTCTTTGTACCCATTTTAATGCAGAAATCTGGTCCATGAAGCCATAATTCCCTATGGAAGAAGAGAGGTGATTCTTTCAAAAACATGCTGTAAAAGACTACAGCTCGATGGCCTTTAAAGGGAATAAAAAGTGTGGCGCAGGGCAAGCGCACACGCTGGTCAGAAATGACAATCTTTAGGGGAGGGAAGTCTATTCTGACTTCTGGTCGTTGAGGTTTCTGATAACCGCCATCTTCTGTTCATGCTTTGCGCATTGCAATGAGTCTTGGATGAACTGAAATGATGAAAATGTCGATGATAACCTCCGAGCTGATGACTGTGGCTTTTGGGCACCTCGTCGTCGCCACGTCCGTGCAACTCAACAAGGTCGCCCTCATATATGCTCGGATGACTGTTTCGGGCCATGAGGATGTCATAATACGAAATTTGTCCTTTTTCATGAAAAGTTGTGGGAGTGGGGCCCATGTGAAAATAAAATTGTTACTGAATCGTTTCTTTCCTTCAAGATAATGGTCCTTTCCTGGGCTCCAGAAAACCCAAAGGTCCCTATGAATGGATCAGACTGCAGTTTTCACCCAGGAAATCCATTCAGAGAAATGCGATCTACTTCCTCTGCTGATTTTCTTTCCCCGTAATTGGAGGGCATTGTGCGTTTGGTTTAGCTGCAAAATAACACTTGCACACGTCCTGTGCGTATGAGGAAAATGCAGTGCAGACTGAGGTGAAGTTAATGGGCATGAGCGGAGCGCGAGGCTGTCAGTTATGAATGAATAAATGAATAAATAAATGAAGAATGCCAGGGCACACCGGACGGCGTACCAGCAGGTAAAAGTCGAACCCACACCTCCTGGGGAGACTGCGACCTGAACGTAACGCCTTAGACCGCTCCGCCATCCTGGCACCTGGTAATGCTCTCTTGAATGTGTTTGCTTTGTTCTTGCTTGGTACTTTCAATGGGCTCTGTCTGAGGTGGGATTAGAACCCACGCCTCCTGGGGAGACTGCGACCTGAACGCAACGCCTTAGACCGCTCCAGGAAATTCCCCCGGAGCTCCGTGCCTGAGTGCGGCCATTTTAAACAGTTCAGGGATCAGATCGAAGCACCGTCTCGAATCCCGCCTCAGAAAGAGCCCAGAGTCGATCATCGAGGCAAGATCGCCCAATCACGTCTGCGGTTCCACTTGGCTGCGCCAATGCAACAAAATGGCATCAACTGTATATTTGTAGTTTTATACCCCGCAAAAAACCCTCAAGCATAATAATTTGATTGAAGACATTTGTCGAATTGATTAATGGTGTCTTGAAGCTGTTGCGCCCAGCACTTGCTCCACCTGGAATGACTGTAGGTTGTATTTTCCGGGCTTTATTCAAAAGGAAACGTTTAGAATACATGATTCTGGTCTTTAAACTAGCCAAAAATGGCAATGCTTCAGAAAAGCTCACACATTTGTTTTAAACGTTTGTTTCGCCGAGCGGAATCGGAAATAATCCATCACTAAAAGATTTCATCATCCCATTGCAACAGCATCCAATGCATAAAAATAAATATAGGAACCTTTGCAATCTTGAAATCTGTCCATCCCTGACTTTTCTTATATGAATTCTGGCATCATTTTCTCACGACTTCACTAAGCGCTGTAAACGTCCAAACTTGGCAGTCTCATCGGGCATGGCGAAAGACATAAATAACTTAAATTGCAAAGGTCGTGAATAAATGAAACAATTAATTAAAGAATAACAATTTTAATGAAACATTTCATGGTGAAATTGGGCGGCACGGTGGCTCATCGCTGGGCAGCCCAACAAGAAGATGGCCAACGCCTCAGACCGCTCTGATCTCAGAATTTTGACGCCCCCACCAGCCGCTGAAAGATGTAATCGGCCACCGACCGATTCCATTCAGTTGCAGGGTTGTTAAGTGCCAAGAAAGCATTACCAGGTGCCAGGATGGCGCCTTAAAATTCTGTCTGTAGCATCTGAAGACCTGGGACAAACACTGGGGCTAAAATTTTTTGTTTCCGAAATACTATATGACGGGAATGCATTTTCAGCTCGCACTGTCCACATTTGCTATGTGAGGCATTATCTTTTTCAGCACTAAAAAAACCAAACTTTTATAACAGCTAAACCAAACGTTTCTATTGTTTTCCCAGCTGAGTGGGCGTTTCCCGTTCAGATCGCAGTCTCCCCAGGAGGCGTGGGTTCGTACAAAATACGTAATTGAAGCGTTCCACCAATGCAGGCGTGAGAGAAGTGAAAGACTAAGTGTTTATGAATTGTCTGCCTGGGAAGAGCTTGAAAAAACATACTCACCTTTTTTTATATAACCAGTGAAGCTAAAAAAAATGAATGAAGCTTCTCCACACCTGCTAGGCAACTGGTAATGCTCTCTTGACTGTGTTTGCTTTATTATTGCTTGGTACTTTCAATGGGCACTGTCTGAGGCGGGATTCGAACCCACGCCTCCTGCTCTGGACTGTAATTCGTTGTCAACAATGTGCTTGCTTTACTTAACGTGCCCTGCGGCTTAATGGCATAATAAAAACAACAATATTAACATTTAAATGTGACAAATGCTTTACTTACTTTGAAGGTGCTCCTCTTCGGCTTACTGTGACGGCATATTTCTTTGAATTGTGAGGAAGTCATTGAAATCACGAGTTCCCTAAAAACCCAACCGGGGGCCGTTGAATGTTCAAGGTCGCAGTCTCCCCAGGAGGCGTGGGTTCGAATCCCACCTCAGACAGAGCCGGCAAAAATAAACGCTTTTTGAGACGAGAAACAAGTGTCCTGATTTATCGCGGTTACTTGAAAGCAAAATGAAGCTTTTTTTTTTCGCCGCCGCTGCACAAAGAGGGTGCAGTGATGCTGTGACTGTGCAGGGGTCAACAGAGTGGCCAAATTACTTGCCCGACTTGGGCAAGTGACACTTTTTTTTCTCCAAGAATAAAATGTTTATCCGACGCCCATGCGCTGGCATACTCACAACGCCATCGATATGGAGGTTTGTTAGGCTTTCTATTCAGCCTCTTGTAGAAAGTTTTACACGGGTAGGACATTTTGGCAGAACATTGGTTCTCAAATTTTTGCTCAAGTCAAAAAAATAAATGACACCGATTTTTATTTATTTATTTATTTATTTATTGGGGGGTGGAATATCATTTCCATTGATTTTTGAAACCGCTTATCATTCGCCATCCTGGCACCTGGTAATGCTCTCTTGAATGTGTTTGCTTTGTTCTTGCTTGGTACTTTCAATGGGCTCTGTCTGAGGTGGGCTGCATGCACGCCCTATAGCTTGCAGCAATTGTTTAAAAGGTCCTAAGTTGTAAGTGACAAACCGAAAGGTACACATTGTGCTTCCTTCCTGTAACTATAGACCATCTTCAATGAAAGGTATTGTACATTGGTCCCCATTGTTTTTGTGGAAATTATTATTATTTTTATTATTATTATTATTAGGGCCCGAGCAGTGTCGTTCCATGCAATGCTCCGTGCTACCATTTTTTTTTGTGACATGCAATTTTTTAGAAGCCATTTTTAGGGCTGATTAAAAGAAAAATATAAAATGTGCGACACACGCAGCCAATAAATGTTTTATGGGCAGTCATTAAGGTGCTGAAAAGTCCGATTGTACTCTGTGGGAGACTGTAAGAAAAATGTTGGGTGCACTTGGAATTTCAAGGCAACAAACTTTGAGAGCATTTTAAGTTGGGCATTTCGACTGAATGTTAAAAGAAATGGCATATTTTTCAAAATAAAAGGTTGTATATATATTTAAAGATAAAACATAAAACACCACGAGGTCAAATTAATACATTTTCGCAAAAATGTCGTCTAAAAAAGGACAAAAACAATAGGGACCTCGCCGTGGTCGCTGCTCGGGCCCCAATAATAAGGAGGAGATGATCCCCATCACGCAGTTCGTTGCTGCTGCTGTCTTTGTATTGTTTAAAAATTAAGACAACTCAAAAATTTATAAACCAGGCACACACCATCATTGCAGTATTTCGGAGCGGTCTAAGGCGTTGCCATTTTTACCTTTCTCCTGCATTTACAGCACTAACAGAGTGAAACATCGATTAGTGGAATGGAAAGTAAGAAAATTAGCCACATTTGGCTGAATCAGCCATTTACAGTGTTGCATTTTTTTAGCCCCGCCTCTTGCCGAAAGCCAGCTGGGACAGGTTCCTATAGAAGGGGAAAAGTCCAGGTGTGCTTGAAAATATACCTCCAAAATATGTCTTGTCTTCAATATCTAAGACCTTTTTAATTTTGTCTTGATTTAAAATGAGCATTACTGTAAGATCGTGTAATATTCAGTGATAGTTTCTGGTATGTGTATGCGATATGTGTGGCCACACAGGGTGACTTTTCCGGGCCAATCCCTCTCAGAAATGCTGCATATTTTTGCAATTTATTCATTTTTTTAAATCTTATCATGGTTTCAATGGGCAATTTCTAGCCCCATGTAGAGACTGGCGTGTAAGGCGGCAGTGCGCAAACTATAGCTCGGGGGCCACGTGCGGCCCATTAAACGTTAAAATCCGGCCCGCCGAACTTTCAGCACAGCATGGTTGTGTTGTGGGTGGTGAGAAAGCTTCTGGATTTGAATCGCCAGCAACGAGAGCGACAGACGGGTGGAGTCACATGACTAGAGGCGCTGTAGCGGCAATAGTCACGTAACAAAGCGATGGAAACACGCGCTTGGTAATTGTCTTGCTTTCAAACTAATTAAAATCCCAAGTGATCGTATAATGGTGGCTATGTCGCGCCGATACATGGTGTAGTGGGGTGCAGGACTGGAGGAACTTCGGTAATTCCCCCCCAAAATTACAACACATTTTAAGTTAGTCTCGCATGCCACATAATATTACACTTGGGTGCATAATTTACAGTTTCAGGGCCACTGGTGCTTTAACAGGCGCATGCTCCTCTCATGCACTTCACCGTAAACACAGCATGCAGATCCGTTACAAATCAGCATTAAAAAAGTCTTTGTTGCACCTGCTGAGAGAATGGCTCTGGTTGTCAGGAAAGAGCTGCTGGTCAAGCAAGAACCGGAAGCCAAATGATACTTGCCAATTTGAATTGGCTTCCGGTCGTCAGCGTTACTGGTGGGACTCAGCATAAACACTTGCCGACTTAAGATACACATACATTTAACACTATTTAGTGTTAAATATGTAACGCATGACCTTTTCAACACAAGTAGTCGGACGAATGTACAAAGAACATTAGTATGATATGTAAAACGTTTGGTACTTTCAATGGGCTCTGTCTGAGGTGGGATTAGGCCTATTGGACACAGTATTAGCAAAAGACCAATAAGGTCGAGTCAGTGAGCTGGTTGCACCCTGATCCTAAAGGCTTCATCTGACACACACACGCACGTGCACCCCCACGCCGTTGTGTCCGCAGGAAGGATGTCCATTCTTGTTACGTATTTTTGGATTGAAGTATTTGCCACAATAAAGACAATATTTTTTAGACCCGCGAAGCACTGAACCCGCGAAAGGTGAACTGCGAAGTAGCGAGGGTTCATTTAACTTAAATTCACTGCTTTTTAAAACAATATAAATTCACAAATCCATCCTTCTGCCCCCCCACCCCCACCCCCGCCCCCCACATTTTGACGTAGCCCAACTTGTGTCCCAGTCGGTGTTTTCATAATTTGGATTCCTCCTCCACTAAATATTGGCAGCGACGAGCCACGCTGACTGCATAATGACAGTCAAAATCTTAAGTGAAAACTTTAATGCCCAGCTGACATTTTAGGTTCGTTAACTATTAAAATTTGACAACTTAAGAAGCTTCTCCACACCTGCTAATTGCCACATTAACTATACTTCCCTTTATTGCAATGTAAACCGGGCAAATCCTTTTTTAATCCACATTTTAAGATATTGATCTGATCAGTCAAGTTTTATCTGCAATGGACCCAGAACTACCTAAAAAGTAGCACCTACTAAATGTGGATCATATCTGTCTGACTGCCCCAACAAGCTGCAATTGGCTGGCAACCAGTCCAGGGTGTCCCCCGCCTACTGCCCGAAGATAGCTGGGGGTGTAGACGTTAAAAAATATAAAATTTTTCGCCATGCCCGATGAGACTGCCAAGTTCCATGATGTGACCTGACATAGTGTCAGTGACTGTGTGAGAGGCATTATCTCATAAGGGAAATATTGGACAATCAAATTAATGACTGCCCAGGCTTCAGGATGTCTTTTTACACTATATAAAGGTGGAAATATACATTGGAAACGTTTAGTTTAGCTGTTAATGAAGTTTCGTTTTTTTAGTGCTGAAAATTCATTGTCTGCTGGCGCTGTACACTTTTTCTAAGTGTTGCAATATCTCATGAAGGAAATACTGGACAATCAAATTTATGACTTTCCAGGCTTCAGGATGCCTTTCTACACTATATAAAGGTGGAAATTTACATTGGAAACGTTTGGTTTAGCTGTTATAAAAGTTTGTTTTTTTAGTGCTGTAAATGCATTTTCAGCTCGCGCTGTACACATTTGCTATGTGAGGCATTATCTCATAAGGGAAATACTGGACAATCAAATTAATGACTTCCCAGGCTTCAGGATGCCTTTTTACACTCTATAAATGTGGAAATTTACATTGGAAACGTTTGGTTTAGCTGTTAATGAAGTTTCGTTTTTTTAGTGCTGAAAATTCATTGTCTGCTGGCGCTGTACACTTTTTCTAAGTGTTGCAATATCGCCGTCTGGGGCTTCGAGCAGATCACGGCGCCAAGTGGAGTAACAGAGTGGGAAAAAGTGCTTTCTCACCGGCGTCGGAAGCGCATTTATTGACTTTGCCGAGGGCCCGGGCCGATGCGGTGACCCGCCGCCTCGGGCTCCACTGGCAGCACGACGACATGATGGCGAAGCTGCCGACGCATTGGGAGTCAGTCCACGCGTTAGCACGTTAGCACGTTAGCTGTCTGTACTTACAGCGCGCTGGAGCAGCCGGGCGGACGGCGCAGGGTCGTTCCTCTCTGGAGGTGCGGCAGGAGCTCCGACGAGCGCAGCTCCGCAAACGGCGCCTCACCTGCACGCACGTACTCACAGCTTGATTACGGTATTTCTTTCTTTCTTTTTTTTTTTTTTTTTCAGTAAATTTGATAAAAGAAAAAAAAAGACAATTCTGAAAGTCGATAATTCTATTCTTAGAATATGCCTTTTGAGGGAAAAAAATAAACAAAAACTAAAAGTGCAAACGTATTAATTCTTTCTCCATAAAAAAAATATCGGCGGCTGGTCGTCGAGCCCATAAAACTCTGGTCACTCTTAGAGATGTTTTCAGTCATCACTTTGATTCAAATTTACATGGCCTTTTGACTTATAGCAGAGAGAAAACATACAAGTCCTAGTGTAAGGCGCAGCGAACCATTGACCCAATTCTATTACATTAGGGACCTCGCCGCGGTCGCTGCTCGGGCCCCAATAATAATTTCTACACAAAGTCCATTGTGGTGACCCGCCCCCTTTTAAGTAAATTCAAAATGGCCGACTTCCTGTAAAACCTAGCTCATTGCTCCAAGAGACTTTTTTGTAGGTCTTGGTCTTATACATACAGTGAACCCTCGCTACTGCAAGATTAGCTCTGTTTATTGTTAGATTACTAGTTAATTGATGAATGACATTATTATAACATATGATCTTGACTCATTTCTCCTCAGCTAAATACGGCTCCATGGAAATTAAGTTTGTAATGCGATTCCACTGCATCTTTAACAGCTGCGGTTCATTTTACTCAGTGGCACAGTAATTTCTGCATAATTTGGAACTCAGACTTTACAATAATTTGTTAATCTTAAGCATGTTAATTTTATTTTTATTTCCTATTTTTCTAACTTTATGACTCATTTTACTTCAACCAGTTCTACCTCAAAGTGAACAAGTACACATCAATGTTATTTGTAGTCTCTAATTTCTTCTCTGCTTTAATTCCTTGGATGTTAAGATGGCGGCGCGCATGGACGCAGCGGCTAACAGCTCCCCCTCACAGTGCTCCTTATTACTTTTTATTAGTGTTTGCTTGCTCTTATTGGCATCAACTGAGGCACAACATCGATATACCCGCCAGGACATCGTGAACATTGGATATCGAGAAATGAACTCAAAACTTGAATAGAAAAAAATAAAATTCGATAATGAAAAAAATACAGTGAACCCTCGGTTATCGCGGTTAATGGGGACCGAGACCACCCGCGAAAACTGAAAATCCGCGAAGTAGCGGCGCACCTTCAAAAATGCTATTTCTTTCCGTCTCTGTGGAGACTGTCGACCCGCACTCAGGCACGGAGCTCCGGGGAAAGTTGCCTCATTTCTTCTAAGTCCCCTTTCCAGCGGGGAACTTTGAAACATTGTATCCGACCGTGGAAGGCTGTTGGCGGGCACGGCGCGGCTCATAGCCGGCCCTCAGGCACGGAGCTCCGGGGGAATTTTCCCCTCATTTCTTCTAAGTCCCCTTTCCAGCGGGGAACTTTGAAACATTGTATCCGACCGTGGAAGGCTGTTGGCGGGCACGGCGCGGCTCATAGCCGGCCCCCTGCCCCGCGCGGGTGGCGAACGGCGAGGCGCACTCAAGCACGCGTCCAGTGCGGTAACGCAAACGATCTCGGAGAAGCTGGCGGGGGCCCCGGGGAGAGTTCTCTTTTCTTAGTGAAGGGCAGGGCGCCCATTGGCTGTGACCGAATTGGTTGAGGTTTACATTACCAGGACCATTGAGCAGCCTCCTCGGGATCTACAAATTTAGGAAGAACTTCCATCACGTTCAGCTGAATGAATGTAAGTTTGCACACTCTACAGTCCTCCGCTCTACCAACTGAGCTACCGAAGGGATGCTCCACTCATCTGCATTGTTGGGAGTGCCTACCTGTGGTGTTAGGATGGCCGACTAGTGGATTTTGATGAAGTAGCAACAGATTTTTATTTCATTTTTTCAAAATTGATTAAGATTTAAAATCCAGTAAAATGTCCTTAGAGCTGCATTTTAAATAGTTACCTCAATATTTTGGTGTGGAACCAAGCGAGGATAAACTACAAAACGAGAATGGTCTTAACACAGAAGGGAAGGAAGAGTCCAAATAACGAAACCGAGAACCAAGGGCGAGCCGAAAAGTAGCTGAACAGAAAAGTACTATGAGCGAGCAAAACAAGACACGGAACAACATGGAGCAAACGTGAGCAGTAACTCTGATCATGAGCATTGCAGGAAAATTATCCGACGCCGAGCGATCCTCGGCTACGACTTAATTAGTCCCATTAATCAGCAGGGGATGAGCATCAGCTGCGTGGCGGCCTTGCCCCCCTCCGCCAATATTTTTTTTTTGTTATAACATGAATTTCATTCTCTCTCTCTCTACCCGTATATATATATATATATATATATATATTTATTTTATTTTTTTTAAGCATTTTTGAAGGTGCGCCGCTACTTCGCACTTTTTTTTTTTTAAGCATTTTTGATGGTGCGCCGCTACTTCGCGGATTTTCAGTTTTCGCGGGTGGTCTCGGTCCCCATTAACCGCGATAACCGGGGTATTACTGTATCTTGTTCTGAATATGACTTAAGTTTGTGTTGAGATCATCAGAAAATATCCAGGGTTCGCATTTGGGAAGGTCCGTATAGTCCTGTGTAGGGACACAGTTTCCATGCAGAACTTGATGTAGTCCAGTACACAATGTGTGTAGACATCAAGGTCCTGATGATCAAAGAGGTCCCAGTTTGTGTCTTGAAAGCAGTCCTGTAATTCACTCATGGCGTCGTCACGCCAGGTTTTCACAGTCTTTGTGGTGGGCCTGAATCTGCGCCTGAGAGGGGTGTATGCAGGTGCGATCCTGCAAGGACAGGTGGTCTGACTGGCCGATCCTGGCATCTGGTAATGCACTCTTGAATATGTTTGCTTTGTTCTTACTTGGTACTTTCAATGGGCACTGTCTGAGGTGGGATTCAACCCACGCCTCCTGGGGAGACTGCGACCTGAACGCAACGCCTTAGACCGCTCTGCCATCCTGGCACCTCGTAATGCTCTTATGACTGTGTTTGAACTGTGAGCCTTCTTTGTTCACTTAGCGCTCAAAACCCCACAAGAATTCCATTCAGTCACTGAATTTCGACGGATGCGGCCCCTAAGTTTGCCCAAATGGAAGCTCCGGAGGAGGAGTGCATGCTGTGTGACAGTGAAGCCGAATAGGAGCACCTTCCCCGGGCACAGACGGTGCCAAGCGGCCCCTAAGTTTGCCCTTATGGAAGCTCCGGAGGAGGAGTGCATGCTGTGTGACAGTGAAGCCGAATAGGAGCACCTTCCCCGGGCACAGGCGCAGACCTTTTCTGTTGTACAGTATTTTTTAAGGCGGGAAATGAACCTGCGTGAAGTTGGCCCCTATGTGAGGCATTATCTCATAAGGGAAATACTGGACAATCAAATTAATGACTTCCCAGGCTTCAGGATGCCTTTTTACACTCTATAAATGTGGAAATTTACATTGGAAACGTTTGGTTTAGCTGATAATGAAGTTTCGTTTTTTTAGTGCTGAAAATTCATTGTCTGCTGGCGCTGTACACTTTTTCTAAGTGTTGCAATATCTCATGAAGGAAATACTGGACAATCAAATCAATGACTTTCCAGGCTTCAGGATGCCTTTCTACACTATATAAAGGTGGAAATTTACATTGGAAACGTTTGGTTTAGCTGTTATAAAAGTTTGGGTTTTTAGTGCTGTAAATGCATTTTCAGCTCGCGCTGTACACATTTGCTATGTGAGGCATTATCTCATAAGGGAAATACTGGACAATCAAATCAATGACTGCCCAGGCTTCAGGATGTCTTTTTACACTATATAAAGGTGGAAATTTACATTGGAAACGTTTAGTTTAGCTGTTATAAAAGTTTGTATTTTTTAGTGCTGTAAATGCATTTTCAGCTCGCGCTGTACACATTTGCTATGTGAGGCATTATCTCATAAGGGAAATACTGGACAATCAAATTAATGACTGCCCAGGCTTCAGGATGTCTTTTTACACTATATAAAGGTGGAAATTTACATTGGAAACGTTTGGTTTAGCTGTTATAAAAGTTTGGTTTTTTAGTGCTGAAAATGCTGCCCAGCTCTGAAAATAAACCTTAGCAAATAATATCAGAACATCAATGCCTAGTTACGCTTTTTTTTTTTTAAGTGGTTCCCGGCAATGTGTCGCGGCTTAACAGCTGACTTGACTTGTCTTCCAGAACCTTTTGGGCCGTTTACTGTCTCAAACTATCGACTTCAAGAACACAACGACGTCTTGGAAAAAAAAAAATTGGCAATTAAGGGTGCGAGAACTAACTTCCTTATGCAGGTCTGTTATCAGTGTTTAGTGCACTATTGTATATTTTTTTTAAGCATTTTTGAAGGTGCGCCGCTACTTCGCGGATTTTCAGTTTTCGCGGGTGGTCTCGGTCCCCATTAACCGCGAGAACCGAGAATTAGAAATAAGATCCATTGGGATGTTGCGTTGCAGAAGGACCATAGAACGTTTTGAAAAAGATCCTTTGTAAATTGATGGAACATGAAAATATTTTCCCATTTATTTTCTAGATAAATGATCAATTAAACACACAGTGACTGGCCCACATATATATATACATATATATATATGTATATATATATATGTGTGTATATATATATGTATATATATATATGTGTGTATATATATGTGTGTAAAATGCATTTTCAGCTCGCACTGTACACATTTGCTATGTGAGGCATTATCTCATAAGGGAAATACTGGACAATCAAATTAATGACTTCCCAGGACACGCTTGTCCGCTCATTGTGGCGCGCGTGCAGCCCCGGACATCTAAGGGCATCACAGACCTGTTATTGCTCAATCTCGCGCAGGTTCGTCGATAGAGTTTGAGTCACAGAGGAAGATGAAGATTTACGCTCTGATTTAATGAAACGTGTCAAAATGGTACAAAAAATTGCATCCTTGTTACAGATCTAGATACAGACGGTCTATTTCTGAATCTGCCCGAATTTGCCCGAACATTTAACATTAAAAGTTCTACCAGAGAATATAAAAAGGCCACCAGACGGTCTGACTCACCATATGCAAAGTCCCGGGTTATTTCATCTGTGAAATTCAATAATTAAAGTCAAGATTTTGTTTTGAGAAAATGATACAAAATTAACATTCGATAGTAATTGGACTATGGCTTTTAGTTATATTGGAAAAGGTATTCCTTAAAATGTATTTTCTGATTTCAAACGGAAAAATTGGTTCAAAATAGCCAGACTTACATGGAGACTTTTTTCCTGATTCAAATAATTCGGAATGAAGATCTCTGGTCACCTGTTTACAGAGATGGGCCGGCTCCGTGAAACTATGGCCGAAGAGGACGGCCTTCCCCCGGACACGAGATGGGCCGAGTGGCCCCCAAGTTCAACCGCGTGGAGGCTCCGGAGGAGACGGGCCGGCACCGTGAAACTTAGGCCCAAGAGGACGGCCTTCCCCCGGACACGAGGTGGGCCGAGTGGCCCCTAAGTTCAACCGCGTGGAGGCTCCGGAGGAGACGGGCCGGCGTCCATGAAAGTTAGGCCGTAGAGGACGGCCTTGCCCCGGACGCGAAGTGCGGGGGACCTGCCCCTGGTTAGGTGACCAGGGGTAAGGGCGTGAGGAGGAATTTGCACTAAGTCCAACAGGAGACTGGGGGCCGGCGTTCGTGAAAATTAGGCCGAAGAGGACAGCCTTCCCCCGGACGCGAGGTGGGCCGAGTGGCCCCTAAGTTCAACCGCGTGGAGGCTCCGGAGGAGACCGGCCGGCACCGTGAAACTTAGGCCGAAGAGGACGGCCTTCCCCCGGACACGAGGTGGGCCGAGTGGCCCCTAAGTTCAACCGCGTGGAGGCTCCGGAGGAGACCGGCCGGCGTTCGCAACTCCTTAGGAGGCGTGGGTTCGAATCCCAAGAACAAAGCAAACACATTCAAGAGAGCATTACCAGATGCCAGGATGGCAGAGCACGGAGCTCCGGGGAAAGTTGCCTCATTTCTTCTAAGTCCCCTTTCCAGCGGGGAACTTTGAAACATTGTATCCGACCGTGGAAGGCTGTTGGCGGGCACGGCGCGGCTCATAGCCGGCCCTCAGGCACGGAGCTCCGGGGGAATTTTCCCCTCATTTCTTCTAAGTCCCCTTTCCAGCGGGGAACTTTGAAACATTGTATCCGACCGTGGAAGGCTGTTGGCGGGCACGGCGCGGCTCATAGCCGGCCCCCTGCCCCGCGCGGGTGGCGAACGGCGAGGCGCACTCAAGCACGCGTCCAGTGCGGTAACGCAAACGATCTCGGAGAAGCTGGCGGGGGCCCCGGGGAGAGTTCTCTTTTCTTAGTGAAGGGCAGGGCGCCCATTGGCTGTGACCGAATTGGTTGAGGTTTACATTACCAGGACCATTGAGCAGCCTCCTCGGGATCTACAAATTTAGGAAGAACTTCCATCACGTTCAGCTGAATGAATGTAAGTTTGCACACTCTACAGTCCTCCGCTCTACCAACTGAGCTACCGAAGGGATGCTCCACTCATCTGCATTGTTGGGAGTGCCTACCTGTGGTGTTAGGATGGCCGACTAGTGGATTTTGATGAAGTAGCAACAGATTTTTATTTCATTTTTTCAAAATTGATTAAGATTTAAAATCCAGTAAAATGTCCTTAGAGCTGCATTTTAAATAGTTACCTCAATATTTTGGTGTGGAACCAAGCGAGGATAAACTACAAAACGAGAATGGTCTTAACACAGAAGGGAAGGAAGAGTCCAAATAACGAAACCGAGAACCAAGGGCGAGCCGAAAAGTAGCTGAACAGAAAAGTACTATGAGCGAGCAAAACAAGACACGGAACAACATGGAGCAAACGTGAGCAGTAACTCTGATGATGAGCATTGCAGGAAAATTATCCGACGCCGAGCGATCCTCGGCTACGACTTAATTAGTCCCATTAATCAGCAGGGGATGAGCATCAGCTGCGTGGCGGCCTTGCCCCCCTCCGCCAATATTTTTTTTTTGTTATAACATGAATTTCATTCTCTCTCTCTCTACCCGTATATATATATATATATATATATATATTTATTTTATTTTTTTTAAGCATTTTTGAAGGTGCGCCGCTACTTCGCACTTTTTTTTTTTTAAGCATTTTTGATGGTGCGCCGCTACTTCGCGGATTTTCAGTTTTCGCGGGTGGTCTCGGTCCCCATTAACCGCGATAACCGGGGTATTACTGTATCTTGTTCTGAATATGACTTAAGTTTGTGTTGAGATCATCAGAAAATATCCAGGGTTCGCATTTGGGAAGGTCCGTATAGTCCTGTGTAGGGACACAGTTTCCATGCAGAACTTGATGTAGTCCAGTACACAATGTGTGTAGACATCAAGGTCCTGATGATCAAAGAGGTCCCAGTTTGTGTCTTGAAAGCAGTCCTGTAATTCACTCATGGCGTCGTCACGCCAGGTTTTCACAGTCTTTGTGGTGGGCCTGAATCTGCGCCTGAGAGGGGTGTATGCAGGTGCGATCCTGCAAGGACAGGTGGTCTGACTGGCCGATCCTGGCATCTGGTAATGCACTCTTGAATATGTTTGCTTTGTTCTTACTTGGTACTTTCAATGGGCACTGTCTGAGGTGGGATTCAACCCACGCCTCCTGGGGAGACTGCGACCTGAACGCAACGCCTTAGACCGCTCTGCCATCCTGGCACCTCGTAATGCTCTTATGACTGTGTTTGAACTGTGAGCCTTCTTTGTTCACTTAGCGCTCAAAACCCCACAAGAATTCCATTCAGTCACTGAATTTCGACGGATGCGGCCCCTAAGTTTGCCCAAATGGAAGCTCCGGAGGAGGAGTGCATGCTGTGTGACAGTGAAGCCGAATAGGAGCACCTTCCCCGGGCACAGACGGTGCCAAGCGGCCCCTAAGTTTGCCCTTATGGAAGCTCCGGAGGAGGAGTGCATGCTGTGTGACAGTGAAGCCGAATAGGAGCACCTTCCCCGGGCACAGGCGCAGACCTTTTCTGTTGTACAGTATTTTTTAAGGCGGGAAATGAACCTGCGTGAAGTTGGCCCCTATGTGAGGCATTATCTCATAAGGGAAATACTGGACAATCAAATTAATGACTTCCCAGGCTTCAGGATGCCTTTTTACACTCTATAAATGTGGAAATTTACATTGGAAACGTTTGGTTTAGCTGTTAATGAAGTTTCGTTTTTTTAGTGCTGAAAATTCATTGTCTGCTGGCGCTGTACACTTTTTCTAAGTGTTGCAATATCTCATGAAGGAAATACTGGACAATCAAATCAATGACTTTCCAGGCTTCAGGATGCCTTTCTACACTATATAAAGGTGGAAATTTACATTGGAAACGTTTGGTTTAGCTGTTATAAAAGTTTGGGTTTTTAGTGCTGTAAATGCATTTTCAGCTCGCGCTGTACACATTTGCTATGTGAGGCATTATCTCATAAGGGAAATACTGGACAATCAAATCAATGACTGCCCAGGCTTCAGGATGTCTTTTTACACTATATAAAGGTGGAAATTTACATTGGAAACGTTTAGTTTAGCTGTTATAAAAGTTTGTATTTTTTAGTGCTGTAAATGCATTTTCAGCTCGCGCTGTACACATTTGCTATGTGAGGCATTATCTCATAAGGGAAATACTGGACAATCAAATTAATGACTGCCCAGGCTTCAGGATGTCTTTTTACACTATATAAAGGTGGAAATTTACATTGGAAACGTTTGGTTTAGCTGTTATAAAAGTTTGGTTTTTTAGTGCTGAAAATGCTGCCCAGCTCTGAAAATAAACCTTAGCAAATAATATCAGAACATCAATGCCTAGTTACGCTTTTTTTTTTTTAAGTGGTTCCCGGCAATGTGTCGCGGCTTAACAGCTGACTTGACTTGTCTTCCAGAACCTTTTGGGCCGTTTACTGTCTCAAACTATCGACTTCAAGAACACAACGACGTCTTGGAAAAAAAAAAATTGGCAATTAAGGGTGCGAGAACTAACTTCCTTATGCAGGTCTGTTATCAGTGTTTAGTGCACTATTGTATATTTTTTTTAAGCATTTTTGAAGGTGCGCCGCTACTTCGCGGATTTTCAGTTTTCGCGGGTGGTCTCGGTCCCCATTAACCGCGAGAACCGAGAATTAGAAATAAGATCCATTGGGATGTTGCGTTGCAGAAGGACCATAGAACGTTTTGAAAAAGATCCTTTGTAAATTGATGGAACATGAAAATATTTTCCCATTTATTTTCTAGATAAATGATCAATTAAACACACAGTGACTGGCCCACATATATATATACATATATATATATATGTATATATATATATGTGTGTATATATATATGTATATATATATATGTGTGTATATATATGTGTGTAAAATGCATTTTCAGCTCGCACTGTACACATTTGCTATGTGAGGCATTATCTCATAAGGGAAATACTGGACAATCAAATTAATGACTTCCCAGGACACGCTTGTCCGCTCATTGTGGCGCGCGTGCAGCCCCGGACATCTAAGGGCATCACAGACCTGTTATTGCTCAATCTCGCGCAGGTTCGTCGATAGAGTTTGAGTCACAGAGGAAGATGAAGATTTACGCTCTGATTTAATGAAACGTGTCAAAATGGTACAAAAAATTGCATCCTTGTTACAGATCTAGATACAGACGGTCTATTTCTGAATCTGCCCGAATTTGCCCGAACATTTAACATTAAAAGTTCTACCAGAGAATATAAAAAGGCCACCAGACGGTCTGACTCACCATATGCAAAGTCCCGGGTTATTTCATCTGTGAAATTCAATAATTAAAGTCAAGATTTTGTTTTGAGAAAATGATACAAAATTAACATTCGATAGTAATTGGACTATGGCTTTTAGTTATATTGGAAAAGGTATTCCTTAAAATGTATTTTCTGATTTCAAACGGAAAAATTGGTTCAAAATAGCCAGACTTACATGGAGACTTTTTTCCTGATTCAAATAATTCGGAATGAAGATCTCTGGTCACCTGTTTACAGAGATGGGCCGGCTCCGTGAAACTATGGCCGAAGAGGACGGCCTTCCCCCGGACACGAGATGGGCCGAGTGGCCCCCAAGTTCAACCGCGTGGAGGCTCCGGAGGAGACGGGCCGGCACCGTGAAACTTAGGCCCAAGAGGACGGCCTTCCCCCGGACACGAGGTGGGCCGAGTGGCCCCTAAGTTCAACCGCGTGGAGGCTCCGGAGGAGACGGGCCGGCGTCCATGAAAGTTAGGCCGTAGAGGACGGCCTTGCCCCGGACGCGAAGTGCGGGGGACCTGCCCCTGGTTAGGTGACCAGGGGTAAGGGCGTGAGGAGGAATTTGCACTAAGTCCAACAGGAGACTGGGGGCCGGCGTTCGTGAAAATTAGGCCGAAGAGGACAGCCTTCCCCCGGACGCGAGGTGGGCCGAGTGGCCCCTAAGTTCAACCGCGTGGAGGCTCCGGAGGAGACCGGCCGGCACCGTGAAACTTAGGCCGAAGAGGACGGCCTTCCCCCGGACACGAGGTGGGCCGAGTGGCCCCTAAGTTCAACCGCGTGGAGGCTCCGGAGGAGACCGGCCGGCGTTCGCAACTCCTTAGGAGGCGTGGGTTCGAATCCCAAGAACAAAGCAAACACATTCAAGAGAGCATTACCAGATGCCAGGATGGCAGAGCACGGAGCTCCGGGGAAAGTTGCCTCATTTCTTCTAAGTCCCCTTTCCAGCGGGGAACTTTGAAACATTGTATCCGACCGTGGAAGGCTGTTGGCGGGCACGGCGCGGCTCATAGCCGGCCCCCTGCCCCGCGCGGGTGGCGAACGGCGAGGCGCACTCAAGCACGCGTCCAGTGCGGTAACGCAAACGATCTCGGAGAAGCTGGCGGGGGCCCCGGGGAGAGTTCTCTTTTCTTAGTGAAGGGCAGGGCGCCCATTGGCTGTGACCGAATTGGTTGAGGTTTACATTACCAGGACCATTGAGCAGCCTCCTCGGGATCTACAAATTTAGGAAGAACTTCCATCACGTTCAGCTGAATGAATGTAAGTTTGCACACTCTACAGTCCTCCGCTCTACCAACTGAGCTACCGAAGGGATGCTCCACTCATCTGCATTGTTGGGAGTGCCTACCTGTGGTGTTAGGATGGCCGACTAGTGGATTTTGATGAAGTAGCAACAGATTTTTATTTCATTTTTTCAAAATTGATTAAGATTTAAAATCCAGTAAAATGTCCTTAGAGCTGCATTTTAAATAGTTACCTCAATATTTTGGTGTGGAACCAAGCGAGGATAAACTACAAAACGAGAATGGTCTTAACACAGAAGGGAAGGAAGAGTCCAAATAACGAAACCGAGAACCAAGGGCGAGCCGAAAAGTAGCTGAACAGAAAAGTACTATGAGCGAGCAAAACAAGACACGGAACAACATGGAGCAAACGTGAGCAGTAACTCTGATGATGAGCATTGCAGGAAAATTATCCGACGCCGAGCGATCCTCGGCTACGACTTAATTAGTCCCATTAATCAGCAGGGGATGAGCATCAGCTGCGTGGCGGCCTTGCCCCCCTCCGCCAATATTTTTTTTTTGTTATAACATGAATTTCATTCTCTCTCTCTCTACCCGTATATATATATATATATATATATATATATTTATTTTATTTTTTTTAAGCATTTTTGAAGGTGCGCCGCTACTTCGCACTTTTTTTTTTTTAAGCATTTTTGATGGTGCGCCGCTACTTCGCGGATTTTCAGTTTTCGCGGGTGGTCTCGGTCCCCATTAACCGCGATAACCGGGGTATTACTGTATCTTGTTCTGAATATGACTTAAGTTTGTGTTGAGATCATCAGAAAATATCCAGGGTTCGCATTTGGGAAGGTCCGTATAGTCCTGTGTAGGGACACAGTTTCCATGCAGAACTTGATGTAGTCCAGTACACAATGTGTGTAGACATCAAGGTCCTGATGATCAAAGAGGTCCCAGTTTGTGTCTTGAAAGCAGTCCTGTAATTCACTCATGGCGTCGTCACGCCAGGTTTTCACAGTCTTTGTGGTGGGCCTGAATCTGCGCCTGAGAGGGGTGTATGCAGGTGCGATCCTGCAAGGACAGGTGGTCTGACTGGCCGATCCTGGCATCTGGTAATGCACTCTTGAATATGTTTGCTTTGTTCTTACTTGGTACTTTCAATGGGCACTGTCTGAGGTGGGATTCAACCCACGCCTCCTGGGGAGACTGCGACCTGAACGCAACGCCTTAGACCGCTCTGCCATCCTGGCACCTCGTAATGCTCTTATGACTGTGTTTGAACTGTGAGCCTTCTTTGTTCACTTAGCGCTCAAAACCCCACAAGAATTCCATTCAGTCACTGAATTTCGACGGATGCGGCCCCTAAGTTTGCCCAAATGGAAGCTCCGGAGGAGGAGTGCATGCTGTGTGACAGTGAAGCCGAATAGGAGCACCTTCCCCGGGCACAGACGGTGCCAAGCGGCCCCTAAGTTTGCCCTTATGGAAGCTCCGGAGGAGGAGTGCATGCTGTGTGACAGTGAAGCCGAATAGGAGCACCTTCCCCGGGCACAGGCGCAGACCTTTTCTGTTGTACAGTATTTTTTAAGGCGGGAAATGAACCTGCGTGAAGTTGGCCCCTATGTGAGGCATTATCTCATAAGGGAAATACTGGACAATCAAATTAATGACTTCCCAGGCTTCAGGATGCCTTTTTACACTCTATAAATGTGGAAATTTACATTGGAAACGTTTGGTTTAGCTGTTAATGAAGTTTCGTTTTTTTAGTGCTGAAAATTCATTGTCTGCTGGCGCTGTACACTTTTTCTAAGTGTTGCAATATCTCATGAAGGAAATACTGGACAATCAAATCAATGACTTTCCAGGCTTCAGGATGCCTTTCTACACTATATAAAGGTGGAAATTTACATTGGAAACGTTTGGTTTAGCTGTTATAAAAGTTTGGGTTTTTAGTGCTGTAAATGCATTTTCAGCTCGCGCTGTACACATTTGCTATGTGAGGCATTATCTCATAAGGGAAATACTGGACAATCAAATCAATGACTGCCCAGGCTTCAGGATGTCTTTTTACACTATATAAAGGTGGAAATTTACATTGGAAACGTTTAGTTTAGCTGTTATAAAAGTTTGTATTTTTTAGTGCTGTAAATGCATTTTCAGCTCGCGCTGTACACATTTGCTATGTGAGGCATTATCTCATAAGGGAAATACTGGACAATCAAATTAATGACTGCCCAGGCTTCAGGATGTCTTTTTACACTATATAAAGGTGGAAATTTACATTGGAAACGTTTGGTTTAGCTGTTATAAAAGTTTGGTTTTTTAGTGCTGAAAATGCTGCCCAGCTCTGAAAATAAACCTTAGCAAATAATATCAGAACATCAATGCCTAGTTACGCTTTTTTTTTTTTAAGTGGTTCCCGGCAATGTGTCGCGGCTTAACAGCTGACTTGACTTGTCTTCCAGAACCTTTTGGGCCGTTTACTGTCTCAAACTATCGACTTCAAGAACACAACGACGTCTTGGAAAAAAAAAAATTGGCAATTAAGGGTGCGAGAACTAACTTCCTTATGCAGGTCTGTTATCAGTGTTTAGTGCACTATTGTATATTTTTTTAAGCATTTTTGAAGGTGCGCCGCTACTTCGCGGATTTTCAGTTTTCGCGGGTGGTCTCGGTCCCCATTAACCGCGAGAACCGAGAATTAGAAATAAGATCCATTGGGATGTTGCGTTGCAGAAGGACCATAGAACGTTTTGAAAAAGATCCTTTGTAAATTGATGGAACATGAAAATATTTTCCCATTTATTTTCTAGATAAATGATCAATTAAACACACAGTGACTGGCCCACATATATATATACATATATATATATATGTATATATATATATGTGTGTATATATATATGTATATATATATATGTGTGTATATATATGTGTGTAAAATGCATTTTCAGCTCGCACTGTACACATTTGCTATGTGAGGCATTATCTCATAAGGGAAATACTGGACAATCAAATTAATGACTTCCCAGGACACGCTTGTCCGCTCATTGTGGCGCGCGTGCAGCCCCGGACATCTAAGGGCATCACAGACCTGTTATTGCTCAATCTCGCGCAGGTTCGTCGATAGAGTTTGAGTCACAGAGGAAGATGAAGATTTACGCTCTGATTTAATGAAACGTGTCAAAATGGTACAAAAAATTGCATCCTTGTTACAGATCTAGATACAGACGGTCTATTTCTGAATCTGCCCGAATTTGCCCGAACATTTAACATTAAAAGTTCTACCAGAGAATATAAAAAGGCCACCAGACGGTCTGACTCACCATATGCAAAGTCCCGGGTTATTTCATCTGTGAAATTCAATAATTAAAGTCAAGATTTTGTTTTGAGAAAATGATACAAAATTAACATTCGATAGTAATTGGACTATGGCTTTTAGTTATATTGGAAAAGGTATTCCTTAAAATGTATTTTCTGATTTCAAACGGAAAAATTGGTTCAAAATAGCCAGACTTACATGGAGACTTTTTTCCTGATTCAAATAATTCGGAATGAAGATCTCTGGTCACCTGTTTACAGAGATGGGCCGGCTCCGTGAAACTATGGCCGAAGAGGACGGCCTTCCCCCGGACACGAGATGGGCCGAGTGGCCCCCAAGTTCAACCGCGTGGAGGCTCCGGAGGAGACGGGCCGGCACCGTGAAACTTAGGCCCAAGAGGACGGCCTTCCCCCGGACACGAGGTGGGCCGAGTGGCCCCTAAGTTCAACCGCGTGGAGGCTCCGGAGGAGACGGGCCGGCGTCCATGAAAGTTAGGCCGTAGAGGACGGCCTTGCCCCGGACGCGAAGTGCGGGGGACCTGCCCCTGGTTAGGTGACCAGGGGTAAGGGCGTGAGGAGGAATTTGCACTAAGTCCAACAGGAGACTGGGGGCCGGCGTTCGTGAAAATTAGGCCGAAGAGGACAGCCTTCCCCCGGACGCGAGGTGGGCCGAGTGGCCCCTAAGTTCAACCGCGTGGAGGCTCCGGAGGAGACCGGCCGGCACCGTGAAACTTAGGCCGAAGAGGACGGCCTTCCCCCGGACACGAGGTGGGCCGAGTGGCCCCTAAGTTCAACCGCGTGGAGGCTCCGGAGGAGACCGGCCGGCGTTCGCAACTCCTTAGGAGGCGTGGGTTCGAATCCCAAGAACAAAGCAAACACATTCAAGAGAGCATTACCAGATGCCAGGATGGCAGAGCACGGAGCTCCGGGGAAAGTTGCCTCATTTCTTCTAAGTCCCCTTTCCAGCGGGGAACTTTGAAACATTGTATCCGACCGTGGAAGGCTGTTGGCGGGCACGGCGCGGCTCATAGCCGGCCCTCGGGCACGGAGCTCCGGGTGAATTTTACAAATTTCTTCTAAGTCCCCTTTCCAGCGGGGAACTTTGAAACATTGTATCCGACCGTGGAAGGCTGTTGGCGGGCACGGCGCGGCTCATAGCCGGCCCTCGGGCACGGAGCTCCGGGTGAATTTTACAAATTTCTTCTAAGTCCCCTTTCCAGCGGGGAACTTTGAAACATTGTATCCGACCGTGGAAGGCTGTTGGCGGGCACGGCGCGGCTCATAGCCGGCCCTCAGGCACGGAGCTCCGGGTGAATTTTTACAAATTTCTTCTAAGTCCCCTTTCCAGCGGGGAACTTTGAAACATTGTATCCGACCGTGGAAGGCTGTTGGCGGGCACGGCGCGGCTCATAGCCGGCCCTCGGGCACGGAGCTCCGGGTGAATTTTACAAATTTCTTCTAAGTCCCCTTTCCAGCGGGGAACTTTGAAACATTGTATCCGACCGTGGAAGGCTGTTGGCGGGCACGGCGCGGCTCATAGCCGGGCCGATTTTTAAAACTATACTGTTTAGAGATCGCACAGTGTGCAAGTATGAGCCAAAATATAAACATGTAATGTTTTTTCGCACCAAAAAAAGCGTGTCTGTTATTAGTTGTTGTCCAAATGTTTGCTTGAAGAAAATCAGAAGGATGCACAAATCAATAATCAGCAAAGTCCAATTACATAAAAGTGCAGATTGAGGAGCTGATGTGATGCCAAGCACACTCTTGCCTAAAAAGACATACTTTTGTTTTTCTTCTTTTTTTTTCTCTTTGCTTGCACAAACAAGGCAAACAAGAGACAAATATGAAATTCAAATGTTGGAAGCCACAAGCTATTTGAGTGCAGTGTGACTGACTTTGCTTGGCGCACGTGAGACCGTATTCAAATGTTGACTGGAGGTTGATGAAAAATTTCCATTGAAGCCGCATTATTGAGCCCGTCAACAGCAACTCTCGTCTGCCTCTCGAGTTTCGATTACCATAATGTAATTGGGGTCGCAAAAGTGGCTTTCAAGGGAGTTTAAAGAAAAGAAATCTCCGCCACATGTTTGCGTCGACCTTTAATTTTGCGTGTTACACAATCCTCGGCTTCCATGGGTCAACTTTGCTGATTATTCACAGAGAAAAACTAGCAGCTGTTGACTGCGGACAGCCACATTCCTCCGCAGCCCCCCCGCATTTCAATTTGTCTTAGAGCAACAACAAAAAAAAGCCTTAAATAACGCACTCGTGGCCTTTTTCCCACACAGGTCCCAGCGAGGTGAAGAAGCAATGAGCTAGGTTTTACAGGAAGTCGGCCATTTTGAATTTACTTAAAAGGGGGCGGGTCACCACAATGGACTTTGTGTAGAAATTATTATTGGGGCCCGAGCAGCGACCGCGGCGAGGTCCCTATTGTTTTTGTAGAAATTATTATTAGGGCCCGAGCAGCGACCGCTACGAGGTCCCCATTGTTTTTGTGGAAATTATTATTATTATTATTATTAGGGCCCGAGCAGTGACCGCTGCGAGGTCCCTATTGTTTTTCTAGAAATTGTTATTCGGGCCCGAGCTGCGACGGCTGCGAGGTCCCTATTGTTTTTGTAGAAAATATTATTACTTTTATTATTATTATTATTATTATTATTAGGGCCTGAGCAGCGACCGCTGCGAAGTCCCTGTTGTTTTTGTAGAAATTATTATTATTATTATTTTTCCGATTGTTCGATTGCATTTTTGACCCCCGAAACATGCACAAAAACTCACCAAACTTGGCAGTCTAATCAATTAAAGATTAAATAATTAAATAGAAAATAAATATGAAATACATTAAATAAAACACATTACGTTGCAGTTCTACAAGGACTGTGTTTGCTTTGTTCTTGCTTGGTACTTTCAATGGGCTCTGTCTGTGTGATGTATTGGGATCATGTGTATTGTTTAAATATTCTTATTTTGAAGAATTTAGAAGAATACGTATATACATTTTTACTACAATACACATGATCCCAATACATCATTCAGACACAGTTGGTCCTGAAGAAAATGATGCCTGTAGAATAGCTGCACCCCGCCCACACCCACGCGCACAATTCAAGCAAAAACTGACTCCTTTCATTCATAATTATTTTATTAATAAATAAAATTGACCAAATAGCAACTACAAAGGAAGAAATAAGAGTCAATGTCACTTTGCATGTCAGTCTTTTCTTTAAAAGAGAGTCTGCGTCTCAGGTTGGCCCGTTGCCACCACGCCAACAAACACCTGCTGAACGTGCTCAAGACAGGCCATCGGAATTTTTATAGCATGGATGGCACGTAGTGGCGTGTGAAATCGAGGATGATTATGCTTTATTCGAAAACACTGGGAAATAGGTAAAAGTATGTTGACAGTACACATTTTTGATCTGTGTAAAAAAAAAAAAAAAAAATGAAAACCTGTTATTTCCAAGGCAGTCTTGCATGAAAAATTACTATTATGTAACTGTAATTTAATCAAAGGGCGTGCTTAAAGTTAAATAAAATAAAAAAAAAATGGATCTGATGGTGTCTTGTGACCCGTCTTTATCAGCTGATGTTCCATGAGGGCGTGGCCTTTCTGACAAGACGATCTAATTGAAATCAGTGGCGCACTTGTTATCCTTTAAATAGACCGACTGACTGCTTGAAAGTTTAAAGACACCTGATCTGCCCTAATTTCCGATGCTCTGTCTGCTGCGGGATTTGAACCCACGCCTCCTGGGGACCCTGTTTGGTGAACCAAGAACTTACCCTCCTGGGGAGTTCTGACCTCAATGCTTCCCAAAGCAAAAACAGAGCATTTGTTTTAACCAAAATCTAAAATATATTCTTGCTTTTTTTTGTCATCGTGGTTATCCTCGCAAATCGGATCCGAATGATCGTTTGGAAGCTTTCGAAAGCTCTTTAGGATCCTTCCCGTAACCACCGAGCTTACCACACAGCTGGTCTGCGCAGGATTAATACGCACCAGAGTTTTATCAGTTTGACCTGGCACGTGTTAAGTACTAACAAATTTAACCTACCCTCAAGTGACTATTACAGTGCTTACAAATAAGAATGTGTGCTTATTCTGCTGCCAGGAAATAATAATAAAAAAGTACTGCGTTTGGGAGGGTAGGCAGACACGTGGGGAACATGCAAACTCCACACGGGAAGGCCGATTTTTTCTTTTATTTTGTAACTCCTGCAATAATTGTTCCAGCGCACTTATTCCTCATTATCATTTCTCCCGCCACGCCCTTCGAAGGAAAGTCACAAAAATAGGGATAGAGTAAGATCGCCATCAGGGTGGGCCCGCTCTGGTTGTGCGGTTCCGATGTGCGTGTGGTCCGATATTGTGACTCAGGTCATGCAGCCAGGTACTTTCAATGGGCTCTGTCTGAGGTGGGCGCTTTAGTGGACTTTGCACAAATGAAAGTATGGACTCCTTTACAACTGTGGAATTAATCTTCAATGAACTTTACATCACAGGAATGTGAGAACGCACAGAACATGCAGGACCGCACAGGAGGTGAGATTCGAACCCCAAACTTCAGAATGCAATGATAGACCCTTGCATGCACAACTTCTTGGAATGCAGTTCCACTCTGACTGCAGATGAACATGCCAGCGGCATGTGGTAGCGTTTGCACAACATTCTTTTATTGCGTTGGCACTCAACATTCATAGCCAGCCAACCACTATACTTTTTAAGACAACTCACATTTTATACATTTGATCCTAATTATCAAGGCGCAGTGTGCAACAGGACATTTTGCTTCCGGTCCACTTGAGATGTGATTCACATTTTTTTATACAACACCTCAGTAAAGGCTTTTTTTTTTTTTTTTTTTTTTTTTTTTTTAAACAGACCAATTTCCAGAAAAAAAATAACACGGGCTGGTGATCAAGGTCAAAGGATCAGCAGACAATGACAGCAAGGGGGTGGTAAAGTCTGACTCATAGGAATAAAACGTCCATTTTGAATTAAGTGTTTATTTTCAGTTGTCTGCATGGGCCGCAAACGTAACAACATTATTATCCTGAGAAATAGCTCAGTGGCTCGGAATAGCACACTAGTACAAGATGGATGTCACAGTCCCAGGTTGCAGGCTCCGGATTCGCACCCACGCCGCTTTTGCTAAGATATATTATTGTTTTCTGATAACCAAGCTGACATCGTTTTTTTAAGCGGCCGAAAACTTGTCCATCCACCGTCCCCGGAATGCTACTAAACCAAACGTTTCAGAGGTTGACTGGAGTGGTTTGCTCCTCTTAACTCATTCACGTCCAGCAGAGTAAAAAGATAAATAAATAAAAATGGATCTTTGACGTCTTTAGCCGTCAATGGCAGTAAATGAATTATTTCTGCTGACATCATTTTTGTAGGGGCCATCTCAGTTCTGCCGGGGAAGGTGCTCCTATTCGGGCCAAGTGTGACATACGCCCGCCCAACGCCGGGCCGTCCCCGACGGAGCATCCACACGGTCGAGCAAATGCAAATGGAGAATGTGGGCATTGATCCCTAGAAATAGTGTGCAAACACTTACACGCATCTTAAAGGCAAAATGCAGGACACTCTGCAGAGGAACTCATCACGGACTACCAGGTAAAAAGGCATCCTGAAGCACTGATGTTGTACATAAAGCAACTTTCCAGGCTTCAGGATGCACTTTTTTTTTTAAATGCGGCAACACAACGCAGAAAATACAATATATATAATAATATATATATATATATATATATATATATATATACGGGGAGAGAGAGAGAGAGAGAGAGAGAGAGAGTGAAATTCATGTTATAACAAAAAAACCAAATTATTATTAAAACGTATATATATATATATATATATATATATATTTATTATATATATTGTCAGGTCAATTTTCACTTTATCAATTTGTGTTTTGTTAGAATGATCAATTATATGTCATCCATCACTATTTCTTTAATTTGAATACGTTGATAATTTAATTTATAATTTACAGTTTGGGATTTTTTATTTACTGGAAAAAATATAAATTCTAGTCAAAACATTTAATATTATAGGCCACACTATCAAGTGACCGGTACATATATTCATTACGAGTTAAGTTTAAAGACACCATCATGCGACACTCTGAAGAAGGCGAAGGTTCAGTGCTTCGCGGGTATAAAAAATATTCGGGGGCATTGAAGTTTGTGTAAAAAGACATCCTGAAGCCTGGGCAGTCATTAATTTGATTGTCCAATATTTCCCTTATGAGATAATGCCTCTCATAAGACTCAAGACAATGATCTTACTCTCTGCCGAATTTTGTGACGTTTTGGCAAAATTCTACATTCGGCATCTACCTTTCTTTTTGTAGCCTGAGCGGACCCATGCACTTAGACTGTACAAAAAAAAGAAAAGGCGACAAAGCCCAGTACAGGGTGGCTCGTGCTGACCTGAGGACAATCAAATTAATGACTTTCCAGGCTTCAAACATTTGCGGATCAAATTATGGATATTACCGTATACTTTTTTTTTTTTACAGTACAATACAGTAACGTGCTAGTTATCTCCCTCCAAAAAATGTTGGGCGTTTTTTGGGGTTCTGGAACGCATTAATGGCATTTCTATTCATTCGCAGCATTTTCACAACAATGAGCAGAGGGAACACACAGAACAGCCGATTTTCCTGGTGTGAGACGGCTGACTGCTGTTCTTGTCACATTGGAGCTTTACTTATAAGGCGGGCTAGCATTTATTTTGAAGGCTTCCAAAGTGACATAATGGGGTTTACTTCCTCTTTAACGCTTTTTTTTTTAGAAAATCAGACCAATGAATTCACAGTAGTTTTAGATATCACTACTATAAAATATTTAATAAAAGTATGCAATAACCAGAGCATGACTAATAGATTGTTTTATTTTTCTTCTAAATGGCGACAGTTATCAATCGATATTAATTACGTTCAATACTAGAAGCTGTTCACCTCACCCACATGCAAACTAGGCTGAATTGCGTGAAAAACACACTCATTATTGGCTTTTTTTAATGGCCACATTGGAACCCTACATACTCAAAAGCGCCATCTTTTGTGGCCTTATGTCTGACATTTTTACATCGCTTTCTGATGGAGATTCACATTTCACATTTGGAGATCCAAGAACTTGTGGGCACCAGCTGCTGGCGTTATGTAGGAACCAATGAAAATTTGACTGTGTGTGAAATACCGGGGCCAAGTCAAGTGTGCAACGAGATTAGAGAGCTCCCCTCTCCAGTGCAATACAACAATAATTCAGTTAAATATATAAATTAGATAAGAGAATAATTAGTACAATTGGTCCTTCAGAGCCGTGGACCCAACATACTGGAGGCGCGGGGGGGACGCTCCTGACAAGCCTGCAACTCTGGAAACGACCCCTTAAATTGCGTAATGTTAATCTATACTTCCTAAACGTCCCAGAAGCACCACCTTTCAAGTACTCGCCTCTTTTTCCAAACAAGACTCAAGTGTTTATTTAATCTTTGAAAGGAACCTACATTATGTGGGATTTGAGCATTTGCATTTGACGTGTGACATCAATCCGTTGTGTTCACAAAATTGCTCTTGTCATTTGTGTTGCTATTGTCCTCAAATCACTTACTAATTACTTAGATAGTATTCATCCTAAAATCCCTGAGATTATGCATAGATAACAGACTTTTGATCCAAAAGACAGTGCCAGATCGCATTCCTTGCCTTTTGGCATTTTAATGAGTTTGATGCAAAGTCTATTTCGAACAATATTCGATAGCTGCAGCCTCGGTAAACCGTACGCGCTTTACTCATCGTGTCGAAAAATGTCAATATTTTTTTTGTTGTATTGTTTAGACTTTTCCACCACAGTAGCGTAAACGGATGTTAGTAATGTAAACAATATATGTCGGCGGCACGTCCAGGTGGGAGGCCTGAGTATGGAGGGTTTAACGCGGCTAAAAAACAACAAGGGTCACATATAACAACACAAAAAAGCTAAATGAGTAGAGAGTTCATGTGCAATTTCTTAATTGTTAGAACCAGGAATAAGGATGGAAATGGAAAAACCTGAAGACTGACGTGACTTTTTTTTTTTTGTTAAATTAATATCCTTGTGAGACTACTGTTCTAGTATTTACTTTATTACGTTGAAAAGATATTAAGAAATATTACGTTAAAGCTGGATTTTCTATTCAAGTGGTATTATTTAGAACATTGTAAGACTAAAAGATAGATACTAT
This sequence comes from Idiotropiscis lumnitzeri, assembly GCF_059441095.1. Taxonomy (NCBI): domain Eukaryota; kingdom Metazoa; phylum Chordata; class Actinopteri; order Syngnathiformes; family Syngnathidae; genus Idiotropiscis; species Idiotropiscis lumnitzeri. The sequence continues at coordinate 3,279,271 of NC_142412.1, forward strand.
TATGTTTTTTTTCTGTTTCTATTTATTTTTTTTTTTACCCATACAGATGGGGCATAATGTAAATTAGGGCTAAACAACAGATTTAAAATTAATTAATTAATGCGTTAAAGTCCCACCCCTAATATATATATATATATATCCCATGATACTAGTCATTGAAAGGCTTTAAAAATTATATCCTGACTAATCTCAGTAATGTGTAAACGCTCCCCCCTCCCTCCATTTGCGAGCTTCCCCACCGAGCTTGCCTTGCTTGAACAATTTTTAATAACCTGAAAAGGACACAATTTTTGTGGTCAAATTTGCTAGGTTGGGCTGTGAAGGCAAGTCACGCCCTCATGGAACATCAGCTGATAAAGACGGGTCACAAGACACCATCATGTGACACTCTGAAGAAGGCGAAAGACTTTCGTATTGTGACATCCTCAAGGCCTAAACACTCATCCGAGCAAATATAAGGTAGATTTTGTTAACCTGCCCGGAGAAAAAAATCAACGAAAATAATTTGTATTTGTTTTAACCAGTTGGTGGCGCTACCACTGCGATCAAAAATAAGTTGGCAGCCGTCTTCAGGGCCGCCGACTCGCTGTACGACCTGCAAGGTAAACGGACGCCGCGCTGCGTCCAGATGTCAGCCACCTCTGACAACGTTTAAAAAAATAAATAAAATGAGCGCGTGATTGCCGAATGACAGAATCTGGAAACCTGCGAGTTTTGTGTAAGTGTAGTGGTGTGGTTTCAGACTTATGGCATTTGTTGAGTTTAGGTTGCCATCATATCAAAAACTAAATCTGTCTCGCAAAATTGACCACGTGACGGCTCGCATCAAGTGGAAATCTTTGTCGGCTGAAATGCCGATATGTCATCATTGCTTATGTTGTACTCTCTCACAAATAGCTGCGATTGTGCAAGCAAAATATTATTCTGGGAAATCCAAAAGAACTCATTGGTAGATGTGAAATATCAGTTTCAGATTTCACACTTTTTTTTTTTTTTTTGTTCTTTAGTAATTTCAGTCAGTTTCTGACCAAAAAGCAGAGAAAACAACCGTTTTTGTGAAAACATGTCAAGCAAATCAGCGACTTTGGCGGCCATGTTTTTTGTTTTTTAAAGACACCGCAACCTAGAAAACAAACAAAAAAAAAACCAAGACTGAGAAAGGGCTTTTGATTGCAAAATCATGGATTTACCGATTGCCGATTTTTGAACAACTTTGACAACTTCCTAGCCGATGCAAGGTCTTCGTCTTTCATCCCGTGAACCGTGTCATCTTTTCTCACAATGTCAACACACTTTTTGCTTGCCTAAAGCTACACATCCTCCGTTTATATTATACATCATATACAGATTCTATTTGTTTGAGGTGCTTAAACTTGTCAGACTTTCAACATTTTGGCAATTCTCTCCCTCATAATTGTCGGGACAGGCCGAGATTCACCTCCTAATCTTTGTCTTCTACTAAAAAGCTGTGCTGATCAGCAATCCAATGTGATTCAACGCCACCACCTGGTATGTGTTGGGTCATTGCAAAACTGAATTTCACTGACAAGCTGGGTGAGAGCTTTCTACACGCCTGCTTGTTGAAAAATGTATGCGATGATTACATGCGTCGGTGGCAGTAAATGGTTGGACTCCAGTTGACAGTAGCTAATTGGCTGGACTAAATCATATGGTTCCACTCGTGACGAGCCCATAGTGAGAAGTGTCAAGTTGATTCTTGTCATGAAAAAGCAAAAGGAAGTAGACTAGGTGATTTTTCCTTTCCAATGAAATGTAAGGCTGAGGTCCTTTGGCGTTCAGGGAACACTCCTCAGGAACTTCTATGACTTGGTGGTTTCATCAGTCATTTTCTATGGAGTGATCTCCTGGGCAGGAGGCATCTCGGCCTCAGTCTCTGTGTGTGCGCGCGCGTGCGTGTGTGTGTTTGTGTGTGTGTGGGGGGGGGTGTGTACACGTGAACAAAATTTTTGGTACCCCTCTGTTAATGAAACAAACACCCACAGTGGTCACAGAAATAACTTGAGTCTAACTAAAGTAATCACGAATAAACATTTGATGGAAATGACCCACGACCTCCGTATCACATCAACTTTTCTTTTTTGGTCAAAATGATGAGAATGGAGCTTGGAAAATTCAGTTAAAAATAAATAAATAAATAAAATGGTGTTGGGTTTTTTTGTTAAGCGCTCGATTGTTTCAGTGGCCAAATGATCTCTCCGGCCGCTAGTAGGGCGTAAATGTGTAAAGGTTCTCACGTCCAGCATATGGCACTCACACGAGTTGGTCACATGAAGTAAACATTAGCAACGTGATGTGTCCAAGTAAAAATACAGAGTCTCAAGCTGTGTTGGAAGCTAAGAAATCAAAATGTGTTCCAAGGCAGGTTATAAATATTCTGTCAAGAACAGGCTGCTGTGTGCTACTGTGAGGTTGGATTAGATTTTTACACATTTTAAGCCTTAGCCACCCAAAACAAAACATAAGCTCATGAATGAAATAAAACTAATTAATTTCGCCCATGCCAATTAATCTTCTGTAGACATCACCTTTTTGTACTACAATAAGCTTGCGACGGATGTTTACTTGAGCAAAATCTTTGTTAATTTATTCTGGGCACAGACGCAAATAAAAATAAAAATTGCCTGATTTCGGTTTGATTGACACTGTCTCGATAGCTATGAATCTAACTACTATTTTGGTAACGGCTCTCAGTAAAATACAACAATGATACATACAATCTTAATATCTCCAGACCGCGTCGATCAAAACTGAAGCGTGGAACTGTCAATGTGGGATAGACTGGCTGAGTAGAAAACGGACCGTGTTGATCTAGAGCTCAATATATGTGACCACAGTTACCTGGAGGTAGTCGATTGACTTGACGCGTCATCGTCACTTTGAGGTTGCATGAGGGTGTGACTTACCTGTCAAAAAAATGAAAAAATCAGAGCAGTAAAAGAACAAGCACAACATGAACATTACAAATCAGCAATCACTGACCACTGCAAAAGGGAAACTCCAAGGCACTCTGGAAAAATAAAAACTTACATCACGGCATGTAAATGAACTTTTTGCTCAAGGAGGGTGGCCCTTTTCCTTTCCTTTTGAAGGCCTCCCGCGTCTCAGTGGGAAAATGTTAATTGGTTCTGGACACCGATCCCTGTTCATTAAACGGGTCTGTTCACACTAGCAGATGCTTATTCAAGGAGAAAGATTTCTTGAGCGTTGCTCGTTCCTTGTCAATAAAACAGTTGTCAATAAGACTGATTGTGTTTGCAAATTGCTTCATTTGTCTGAGTCTGGAGAACTTTTTTCTAGTGTTTAAATAATGACGCCGCCACAAATCAGCAGTGACGAGATTTAAAACCATTTGACCTGCGGAAAGTCGGACATTTGGTACAGTATTTATAAAATAAAACATGTACATCACACTCACCTAGGATGCAGATTATTGCAAGCATTTAAGTGTGCAGATTGCTGCAGCTGTTTTTTGCTTTGCTCTCTCTGACCAACCAATCAGAGAGGATCTATGGGAATTTCTATGGGTGTGTATCTATTTACACACCGAAACTGAATGACGCATAATAAATTTGAGCAACTCTCAAAACACATTTTAGCCGCACATGGACTCTTATTATTATTATTATTATTATTATTAGATTATTAGATTATTATTAGATTATTATTAGATTATTATTAGATTATTATTATTATTATTATTAATTATTATTATCATCATCAAAGCTAAAAATCAACTAAGAACGGAGGTAGATATGAAAGTTAAATTTGACATTTAAGAGGGAAACCTGTACATCATCTATTAATACCATTCTAAATGTCTTTTTATTAAATTCTGGGTCAACGCAATCAAGAGTGCATAGAACTGATGTCGCTGAGGTCTGATTAGTGCATCCAAATCCAGGTAGACTTTCATATATTAAGTGTGGTATCCAAAGTAAAGTGCATTGCAGTCATCTAACAGAAATTATTATTAGGGCCCGAGCAGCGACCGCTACGAGGTCCCCATTGTTTTTGTGGAAATTATTATTATTATTATTATTATTAGGGCCCGAGCAATTCTTCTAAGTCCCCTTTCCAGCGGGGAACTTTGAAACATTGTATCCGACCGTGGAAGGCTGTTGGCGGGCACGGCGCGGCTCATAGCCGGCCCTCAGGCACGGAGCTCCGGGGGAATATATATATATAGTCAGTGTAATCAGCGCGTCTCGCAGCACGAGACGATCGCTGGAGGAACGCCCACACAGCTGTGAGACGTGTTGCCATGACATCTCTCAATTCACAACAGGTGTCCACTGAAAATAAAGCATTTTATGCGACAACAAAATAATTCATATGGTGTATTCAAACAGCATGCAATATCATCTTTTTCTGTATGTTCAATGAGGCAAAATAGCACTCCATGATACTGTACCATATAAAAACGGACTGTCATGACAAACAGAGTTAAAAAGTATAAAACATTTTTTGTCACATTGCATTCATTGATTGCCGCTCCATCTGCTGTGCCCTCCCTCGCCGAATGCCTCTCATAGCAAATGTGTACAGCGCGAGCTGAAAAACCTTCCTCTTAGATATATCCTTTGGCATCAGCTTTCTCATTCATTATGTAGTAGGCACATTTGCTATGTGAGGCATACTTGTTTAAATTAAAAAAGGGATTATGACTAAAACTTTCCAAATAAAAGTTGAACCAACTTTTATGAAACGTTTGAAGGCCCCTGGGAATCTCGAGGCTCGTTTGCCCTTTTTAATCCGGCCCGCCGAACTTGAAAAAGATTAAATGAATAAACCTTGTTAATGTTTTATTTTCTAAATACTGTGGTTTTTCAAAGACATATATTGTTGTCATGCTTTTGTTCACTTTCATCTAAGTGCTGCTCATTTAAATATGAGAGAGATTGACTTGATGCGGGACGTTGCTTTTAAGTGTGTTTGAAAGAGCTTGTAGTAGTAGTTAGATATGATAGTCATGATATTGTAGACAGAAAATGCCAAATTACAGCATCACAAAAAAAAAAAAAATCACACACGTTCTGGATGCCATATATTTTTTTTTATTGTGCTGAGTAAAACGCAGTGAATATCTAAAAACTTTGAGCAAGCGAGTAAAAATTGTAGCGTAATCCAAGACAGGAAGTGATAGGAAAAACAATACCAAAAAAAAAAAAAAAAAAGTTAGATACATTAAACGGGCACAGCCTGTAGAAAACTGAAAACTGGCGTTGGGCCAAAACCCTATGATTTGTCAAACAACTAGTGTTTCGCTTTGGACCGTTTAGTCCTAGTTTGGCAATGCGGGAGTACCTGAAGCGGGGAAGCCGGAAACGATATTCCGTCGCAATGAGGCACGACCTCTATGCAAATATAATTTCCCAATGGTCTGTCGCTGCCTTTGACTCATCCGTGATTCGCACCGCACGGTGAATTTCTCTTGGTTATGATTAGACGAACATCAGACTGGAAAATCAGTAAATATGTTTACAAGTTTTCCAGGAGGCCTGGGAATGTATGCGCGCACACACACACAGCAAAAGATGACCAGGAGTACTTTACTTTTTTCTTGAACTATTTAATTTCTACAAAAACAACAGGGACTTCGCAGCGGTCATTTAAACCGATATGCGCTAATGAGCCGAGTCTCCTTTTAAGTTCTGGAGCTGTTAAGTCTCCGTGCACTCGATGCGTCCAACCGAGAGGAATACGGGGAGAGAGAGAGTGAAATTCATTTTATAACAAAAAAACCAAATTATTATTAAAACGTATTATTTTTTTATTCCCCAGCCGCCCGGGGGCCACATGCGGCCCGTTAAATTTTTGAAGGTGCGCCGCTACTTCGCGGATTTTCAGTTTTCGCGGGTGGTCTCTGTCCCCATTAACCGCGATAACCGAGGATTCACTGTACTCCATAAAATTTACAAAAAGCGAGGTGAAACACTCAACCAGGGCTGCTTTTTTTAACATTTCTCGAGAGCCATTTTCAACCTCCTGGCACAATTCGAGGTGTTGCTGTTGTTTTACTTTTGGATTAGTGTGAACAAGTTGCCCATCGATAGTGGCAGAATGTTGTTTTTCTGGATCCGTACTTTACATCACAGTTGCTCAGCGCTCAGGTAACGACCAATCACAGCTTCCGTCATCAGGGTTTGACCTCCAAGTCCCGGCCTCGGTCCAGAGATACCTGCTTTGCATCAGCTTGAAACATGGACAAAACCTGGTCATCCGAGAACAGCTTCTTATCGAATCTTACTTCCTAAAAGATTGACTGCCCAGGCTTCAGGATGTCTTTTTACACTATATAAGGGTGGAAATTGACTGCGGGACATCATTCATGTGCCATCTGCTGACCCTGCGTATTGGTACTCCCTGTGTCTTATCTTCTGAATTCCTTTAGTCTTTTTTAAAAAAATTTTAAATCGGACTCATTTTTCATTCGGTTAAAAAAGTATACACTTTACAAATGACTTTTACCTGCTGGTACGCCGTCTGGTGTGCCCACCCCTGCTCGGAGTGGGACGGCGTATTTTCACTAGATACTCCAGCTGTCAGATGTTAAATCGATAAGTAACTGTAGCTGCTCGTCACCCAATAGCGGCTCCTCTTTCAAGGTTTGTAAAGAGTGTCTATTCAGCAGTAGTTTGCAGTTAAAACATATAAATAAAAAAAATAAACGTTTTGAAAATTAAAAAAAAAACATTGAGCTGCTTTCATTGGATGCTGATTTTAATTGTTGAATACAACACCGGAATTGAAACACTGTTTGATTTTCGTATCTGAAATGAGCAAGGAAATGTATACTAACAGTTTGATATTAAATTTATTTTACATCAGCATTTCTTATACTGAGCCGCACACATTTTTAGTATTGCGGAAGCAGAAATAAACTCACTAAAACATTCGAATAGAATGTTTGATCCTATGATAACCATGAGTAAAAATAACACAGTGTCATGGTCATAAAATTATACCTCTAAATGGGAAACGGGCAAACGTCCACCGACGTCAACGTGCTCGGTAAATTTTCACAGCCTATCAGAGCAACAAGCAGTGTAATAATTTTACTCTTCGCTTATCACTATAATAATTGATGGAAATTAACATGCAATAATGACAATGGGGACGGGCATGCTCGCGTCACAGTAAGCCGAAGAGGAGCACCTTCCCCGGGCACGGGCGGTGCCAAGCGGCCCCTAAGTTTAACCGAATGGAAGCTCCGCATGTGTATTTACTTAGACTGAGAAACTCGCGTTCGCATGTTAAAAAAAAAAAGAAAAATCCTGGCATTTGATCACAGTGAACCCTCGGTTATCGCGGTTAATGGGGACCGAGACCACCCGCGAAAACTGAAAATCCGCGAAGTAGCGGCGCACCTTCAAAAATGCTTAAAAAAAATATACAATATATATAATAAATATATATATATATATATATATATATAAATTTTTCTAAATTCTTATTTACTTCGATATGTGTGTGTTAAACGAGCGGGTCAAGGTCTTGGTTTGACATTTTAATGACGCTAAACGACAAGCAACTAATTTGATTCCGCACATGATTTCAAGCATGTCAGTCTCATTAATTATACTTGTTTGGACAACAAATTAAGTGGAAAAGTTAAACATTTCACGCCTTGTGTCACGCTGGCACAACCAAAACATGTCACAAGATAGATAGATAAATAGATAGATACAATTTGGGAGTCAAGATGCTAAGCCGCTGCTGTCAGCCGAGTGGGAACATTTCCAGAGAAAATTCCTGAAGGGGAGTCATGATGGGAAGGGGGATCAGGGGGGGGGGGGCGAGGTTACGCCTAAACCAGTCATTAGTTTAATTGGCAATAAAGTGCGTAACTTGACAGAGCTGCTCTGAGCGAAAACACCAATAAAGTGCAAAAAAATACTGTCAAAATATGTTGACTCATCCGAGTTATGTGTTATTAAAACACCAGGGAGTCTTTGCTATGAACCGTCGTCAAAGCACCCTTCACATCAGCACCTGTGATTCCATCTAACGAGAAGTCGTTTTCAAAAACCATCACTTCAAAGTTGGTTTTGCGCTTTTGGCGCACGCTGCGCGTCCGTCCCAAGCTCAACGGGCTCCAGTCGGCCAATCGGGATCCTGGCAACTGGTAATGCTCTCTTGACTGAAGCCCATTCGTGTGTGAAGTATTTCCCTATTATTATTATTAGGGCCTGAGCAGCCATGACAAAGTAGTTGCCCTTTGCGTTGTTTCCCCGGATTTTCAGTTTTCGCGGGTGGTCTCATCGGAAGGAAAGTGTTCAAAACGTCCCCGACGCAGGACTCCTGCACGATTCTGCATAGTGCACCTGGCGTGGAGGAGGTTCATTAACAGAAAACATTAAATGCTTAATTTGCAGAGCATTGTCTTCTCGGGGGAAATACTGGCAGAGCGGTCTAAGGCGTTGCGTTGCACGGTGCCCTTTTGACGAATCCGACTGAAAAATTTGATGGGAAACCACTTTGTCACATCTCTCTCTGCGTGTTTAACTGAGGGTTCACATATCCTTGGTTCACTTTGTGCCGAAGAAGAGCGTGGGCGAAGAGGAGAGTGGACGAATTGGCGGACGCGGCGCGGCTCACATCCCGCCCTCAGGCACGGAGCTCCGGGGGAATTTGCCTCATTTCTTCTAAGTCCCCTTTCCAGCGCGTCATCTGTACCGGCCAGTGTGTAGCCCGTCTACCAAATTCACAAATGGCCATTTTTGGGTCAAACTTTTTCCAAAGCATTGCAAGCTATCTTGGAATTAATGCAAAATCACCAACGATAAAGCATAATTAATTCTTAATATACAATTTTAAGCAATACATTAATCTGATTAAAATCCTATGAGGAGTCACACTGACTCATTAACTTCAAAGTTGTCTTTAAAACAAACATGTCAGGTAAAAAATAACCTTTATTTACATGCCAGAAATAAAAGATACTATATTTGGACATTCTTTAACTGTCATAAAATGTTCTATGCGCTTTGCGCCGCCTTGCGGCGAGAAGATAAGGCGTGTGTTTATAAGCTTTGAAGGGCCGCACTGGCTCGTCAAGGCGTTTTAATAATATGTTATGATCAAGCATTTCACATTACCACCACCATTAGATTGTGAGCACTGGTGATTTGCTAGGGACCGAAATTTAATAGAGAAAGCACTTGTTGCAGGAGTCTACCTTCCACAGCTGCTCCAAATGAAGACTGACTAGCTATTCAAATGAGCATTCTGATAGTGCTCCTTATTGTTAGCGTGGCCACAATATGGTTTGGGTCAGCTATTTTATGCATTTTCAGCTCGCACTGACCCCCCGCCTCAATAGATATTGTTTGTTGTGTATTTTCAGTGCACCTCCCATTGGCTGGATCAAAGCGTTCAGTCTGTCAAGTTGACCTCTTGTGGTTTTTGAAACGACACACTGTGTCATGATCCGTTCTGTCATGCCATGCTATTTGTTTTGTTTTCTCAGCTGACGTGGGGCGTTTCGGATGCAGATACCTCGATGACACTCTATTCACGTATATTTCAATATTGTATGAGTATCTACCCGCCACGTAAACATTTCACAGTTTTTAGTGACACTTTGGAGGTACAAAAAGGAATTTGGAGAGAGTGCAAGTTACCGCTGGGCAACCCGTGGAAGATCAAGCGGCCCGCTCAACAGTAACTCCCTCTTCATTTTACTCGTGTGTCCCAACCCTGAGACACTAGATGGCCAGTCACGCACCCATTTCATCCTGCATGTAGCTCGCTTCCAGAAACGTCTGTGACCATGTCGGAGCATTTTTATACAATGTAACGCCCGGAGAATTGAGAAAACAGAAGGTAAATGAAATGATGGCGCCTTTGACTAAACGACACGCGTTAACGTTCAAACACTGCCATGAAAACGTGACCAAAATAATTGTGTGTGGTGTTACTACCCTCGTTCCCTCTTATTTTTGCCATCATTAATATTGTACACTTTTTGTTCAACAGTCGGAATTTAATGTGTATATGTCAATATTTTTGCACATTGTTGATCTACGGCCGGCGTGCGTGGCAGTTAAGCCGTAGAGGAGCACCTTCCCCGGGCACGGGCGTAAATTGAGAAGAAATCTTGATGTCACTCTTCAATAATCAGGACCAGGCTGTTGACTCTGCACCAGCCCACCAACTGCTCCACCTCCTCTCTGTAGGCCAGGTCGTTGTCGTCCCTGATGAGGCCCACCACTGTTGTGTCGTCCGCAAACTCCACGATGTGGTTTGTGGCTGAACTAGGGACGCAGTCGTGTGTCATCAGGGTGAACAGCACGGGCTCAGGACTTCGGTTTCCTCCCACATTCCAAAAACATGCATGGCAGGTGGATTGGACACTCTAAATTGCCCCTAGGTCTGAGTGATTGTTTGTCTTTGTGTGCCCTGCGATTGGCTGGGAACCAGTTCAGGGTGTCCCCCCTGCCTACTGTCCGAAGATAGCTGGGATAGGCGCCAGCACCCCTCGTGACACTCGTGAGGACAAGCGGTACAGAAAATGGATGGATATACATCATAAAATATTCTCGTTATTCCTATATAATTCACTTCTGGTGTTTCATTCTGAGCTGCTTATCAAGAGCGGATATTTTGAAATATGTACACACAGGTTAACGCCGCTGACTACTGCTTGGTTGTGGTCGTATTATCGGTGTTAATTTGGTTTCTATTCCGGTTTGCCACTTAGAACCCCGCTGACTATTGTTGCGGTTGTTCACATTTACATCTGTACCTACTCATTCATGACAGACGGTTGCCACGACATAGAGGCGTGAATTTAATTCCATTTAGTGTCATTCAACATCATTTACTATCATTCAACATCCCTCCACCTTCCATCATTCACTATCATTCCACTTTCCAGCTTTTGAACAAATGCGCTTGAGAAACATTGAGTGAGAGGCAGGCCATTAAGATGTCCATCCCGAGACCAGGTAACATGGACAACACTTTGTACTGTGAGGGAGAAGAAGATGCATTATTAAAAAATAAAAATAAAAATAATAATAATAATAATAATAATTTTAAAACGGTTGTTTTGAGAAGAGAAGTTGAGCGAGCACCTTCTGACTTCGCAAAATTCGGCAGAGAGTAAGATCATTGTCTTGAGTCTTTTCTGACTAATTTTCAGTCGGATTCGTCAAAAGGGCACCGTATTCAATCAAGTATGTCTCGATGAGGGTCCCAACCGGATGCTACAAAGTGTCTTTGTGCAGTGTTGCAACAGTCTGTTTTTGACAGTTGAAGCCCAAGCCCCACAACATAAATAAAGAAATCCATAGAGAGTTAAATGTGTCAGGCTGTCAAAATATCAGTCACAGGGGAGAAGTAGTGACGGATCAGAATGCTGCATTTGCATAACTGACACCTTCCAGTCCAGAAAAATACATTGGCAGTGACTGTCTGGCATTCTGATCTGTCATCGACTGTGACATTCGAAATATGTTCTACCTTTTTTTTTAACTCCATCCTCTGGCTCAATTGGTTTAAATTATTGATGTGTTATTAGTCAAATTTAAGATCACGGATCTGGGATTACAAATCCTGGGAAACTGCTATGCAACGTTTCCACAATTTAAAGTCATACTGATATCTACGACATACTTTTGTCAAAATACCTCCGAGAATCAAGTAACCCGTTTTATGAGGCGGGGTAAACGGCGCCAGTGTGATGTTGAGGTCATGGAAATTAACCTTAAACACTTAAAGATATTATACCATATTCAATACCAAATTTAAAAAAAAATATGTGTGAGCTTAATGTGTTTTCTCATGGAAAATTTTTTCTGCAATATTTTATTACAACCTTAACAATTTTAAGCCGGCCCAAAATAGCCGACCGTTCTTTCGCTCCTCTGACAGCCTCTGGTCGTCCTCGTCCTGCTGCTGCTGCCATGCACGCCGTACTTTCCGGGCTTGCTTAATCAGTCCTTTAAAACTGTTCATAAATTATTTTATGTTGCTTTTAGTGACTAAAGTGTTGTCAAAGAAAAAAAAAAAAGATTAACTAGTAATAGTGAAATAAAATCAAAATGATTGGCAGCATATCGGACTGCTTATTGACATAAGACGTAAAACAAAGTAAGGAGCACTACCAACCTTTGTTGCATCAGCTGAAGTCAGACCTAATCAGTTTCACATAGTCTATCCACTTCCGCCATACCCAATGGAATTTATCCAGTTCGACCCTGAAGGAGTATGAAAAGCACTGTTTTAACAATCTGTTTTTGTAACTTTATGTGCATTCACAGTACAAATTCGTTCTGTACATGCAGTAAAACTTGTGAGTGTGCGTAGCATGGATAAAATCGTTCTATTAAAACGTTCACATTTCCCACGCCAGCTGATTAACTGCCAAGGTGTCAAACTCTGGCCCGTGATCCCAAACACCATCCCTCTATTGTTTGTGGAAATCGGCGCGCACCTTCAAAAATGCTTAAAAAAAATGAGGTGCAATCTCAAGTGCAGCCTCCAAGGACTCAAAGGATCCGATTATTATTATTATTAACAAGCCATTTTGCCCCCCCCCCCCCCGGATCAATGGAAACATCATGCACCTGAGCTGAATTTTGAGCATTGTGGCAAAGGCTTTAAATACTTATATACATGTGATTTCTCGGCCGTCTAACCGCTCCAGCGCCCCGTCGTGCCGCTCGATTTTCCTAAACCAACAGCACAGCAGCTAATGATTAACCTCGTGTTAATATTATAAGTATTTAATTCATAACTGAAAAAAAAGAGTGGCATGGGGGTTGTGTCTCATGGTTGGAATGGGAAAGATGTCAATTTGGGACACATCGTCAGTAGTGTTCCATCAAATCAGCACTTCATCCTCCTTTTTAAGTTTGAGATGATTCCAAACTTTGTTCGTTGGCAGTTAAGCCGTAGAGGAGCACCCCTCAGACAGTGCCCATTGAAAGTACCAAGCAAGAACAAAAAACAAGTGACATTTTTATTATCTCATGAAATATTTTTTTTTCCTTGTAGGATCATAAATGTTTGGGGGTGTTTGTGTTGATCAGCCGAGCAGGGGCGTTGCAGGTAAAAAGAGGTCGAGTGGCCGCGTGTGACCTTGGGGAGCATGCTTTTTTTCCCACCGTACCGCCAAAAACATGCATGGCAGGCCGATTGAACCCTCGAAATTGCCCCTCGGTATGAGTGTGAGTGCGGATGGGTGTTCGTCTCTGTGTGGAGCACCTCTTCCGCCCGGGCACGAAATTCAATTCAACATTTCACATGCGTCACTGCATGCAGAAACCCATGAGGGCGTGACTTACCGACGATTATTTTATAAGAGGTGTTTAGGAACTTACGCAAGATTGCAATTATTTTTTTGCATGAGTGAGCCATTGATGCACTGTTGCAGCACAATCAAGTACAGTGGCATGGAGGCTGTACAAAAATTTTACCATGATGACAGTTTGGCTTAAAGGGAGAAAACTAATAACACGGCATTTGAAAATGCTGAGGACCCGCCACTGCTGTAAAACGACGGTTCCTTCGGCCTGCGGGTCGGATCAACTATGCTACAAATTTCCATATTATTTTAATTTGCAAAATTGCACCGCGGCGAGGTGAAGCTAGACTCTGGAGAAGTTGTGAGGAGGAATCGACAACACCTTAGACGAGACCATGATACAGGATCTGTCACGTCCAGATACAGATGACGACAGGCTCCGCCCCTATGGTCACGAGCGTCGCCGTGGCACCTGGCAACAATGCAGGCGGCGGCGTGGGGCCTGTTCACACATACTTTATAGAAGAACATAATGCTCTCAAAACAGCAATAGTCACAGTAATTCAAAGTGTCATTCTGAGAGGCGCATGCGGGAGAGACGACCTACCGTCTGTAAGTCACAGGGTCCAATGTGCGGCGTATACTGAACATCCAGATTTATTTTTTTGCCCTGGGATGACAGACCTCCCGCTGAGAGGAAGCACTGGCATTTTAAAGCCGTCTTCAGGGGCCAACAATTGATTATCCATACGATTGTAAACAACAATTTCGATTGCTCGGTAAAAGTTCACCATGTGCTCATTAGATGCTAACATGAGCCAAAAAGTTGCTGAGCAACACCAAGTGTGAAATATTTGTGCTCCATCCATTCCCAAAATTGTGTACAGGGCTATTAATTCTGCCTTCACGAGGTTGTGATTTTTCAGTTGTTGAATCTGTTCAAAGTTGATGCGTATTTCAGATCATCAAGACTATTTTAATAACTCACAAAGACCAACCAAAGTTAAAAATGACCTTGTTGGGTCGAAAATGCGATCGAACAATCGGAAAAATAATAATAATAATAATTTCTCGCAGGCTCCCGACGGGCGCCGCAGCTGAAATGATCCGCCCGGAAATAAAACAAATCTAGTGACGGAGAAATGTTTTCATTTTCTATCTTTGGCAGACTGCAGCCTACAACACATGTTTGGGTCACACTTCTGTTAAATGCGAGCAAAACGGTTTACCACGGTTACACCTTGACCACAAAGATTCTCTGACGACACAAGTGTGGACAGAAAAATGCAAACTGAGAGCAATTTTTTTTTTTATGTTTCTTTTGCACCCTGATCCTAAAGGCTTCATCTGATTGCCTTAAAATTCTGTCTGTAGCAATCCGCGTCCATCTAAAGGGATAGGCCTGCTTAACGCTGTCACAAGGCTGTTTCAAGAGAAAAGCAATGCACCAACTAAATGAATAATTTTCAGTGTGTAACAGATTTTTCCTCTTCTGTCCACAGGGACCTGTCCTGAAAACGACTGTCCACTGGGATCCATGACAGAATTAGGAAATGTGACAGAAAGTGAGCCATCATCAAGTAAGGGACTTAATTAGGGGATTCGCCATCCTGGCACCTGGTAATGCTCTCTTGAAAAAAAGAGCGTCGCCCTGTCGCTCGTTGACCCGGAAGTGATGGAGCGATTTGTCTAGGCTTTACAGAACAGACACTATTTATCTGGAAACCACCCCTCCCCCGCCATGACAACCGTGCCCACTCCACAGAGAAGGACCGGCAATGGTGGCATCCGCCCTACTTTTTCCCGAAAAAAAAAATGCTTAGTGTCCAAAAATAATGAAACGTTCCATGACACGTCCTTATCAGCCAAAATGAAGAAGAAGAAAAAAAAAAAAAAGGCATCCTGAAGCCTGGAAAGTCAGCAGAGTGGTATTATGAAGGTAAAAAGGCGGAACACTCGCACTATTTTGGTACTTCTATGACAGAAAGTGTCAAAATGGCCGAAGTTGTACACATTTGAGGATACTTCAGGGGGCGCTACCTAACCACCTGTTGAGAAGGCACGAATGATTAAAGACTGCTTAGGTTCAGAATTTGCCCCCCCCCCCAGTTATGGGTGTGTGCTCCCATATTTGAATGTCGGTGATTCGCCGAGCGGCACGACGGGGCGCTGGAGCGGTTAGAAAAGTTGTGGGAGTGGCATTGCACTGTTCGGCAATAAAACAAAGCTGATTATGAGGTTCTAAATATGAACGACTTGGCAGTATGGCGAAGATTTATTTTGGTAAATACGTTATCGCACCTTGCGGACATCCACCAAGAAGGTTTGGGCGGGGAAGTTCATCAAGGCATACACGGCCAAGGACAAAGACAACGTTCGGCAAGAGATCGGCATCATGAACAAAAAATATTCAATTTGAGAGGTGGCAGCGTCAGTAATTTTGTAATTGGTGCCAGTGTTGTTTTTTCGAATATTGGGGTGTTCACCAGTTAAGACCCTTGAATCGGTCTAAGGCGTTGCGTTCAGGTCTCAGTCTCCCGAATTTTGTGACGTTTTGGCAAAAGGCGTCGACTTATTTGGTCTGTGAGTTTTTAACATATTTTCACGATTGTTGGCGGCTTACTGTACATTATTCTCCGTGGCAAGAAAAAAAATGCAGCAAAAAAAAAAAAAGACGTCACTTCCTGCCTCCTGGAGGTGTATGACAATTGGGCTTCCAGACAGAACAAGTGCGCTGTCACTCTTCCATGCTGGCTCATCTCCACAGATTGATTACACATCGGCCTTGTCAGCTTGCGATCAGCAGCAAGCTCTGTAGAAACCCAATAATGATCCTGTTCATATAAATCGGGTGAGCTGGCGGAGGGAAACATCGAAAACATCCATTATGAGCGAGTTGAGCATCCGGAGGAGGAGGGCATGCTCGCGACACAGTAAGCCGAAGAGGAGCACCTTCCCCGGGCACGTTAATGACGTGAGGATTGGATCAAGCGGAATGTGTCGGTATGAAGCTGTGGTGAGGGAGGACTATTAAAAAAAATAAATAAATAAAACGGACGCACAAAGCAGTCCGTTGTGACTCACCACGTTCGGTTGAACAACAATCGCAGCCCCCCCGACCCCTGGCACCCCCTTGCTGAGATGGAGCCCAACTGCTCCTTAACTAAGATGACACAGCAAGGTCCACACCACTAAGCATGCGCCCCCCTGGGAGCTTGAGGTAAAGTCCGATAAAGGAAATACCACAGTTAGATTGTTGTGTCAGGTTGTGAGGAACTAACGGCGAAGATGCGTATGCTCGACGCGGGTTCATCTCGCTCTGCGCCACGAACAAGCCATTCTAGTCCCAAGATATAAACTGGAAAATGAACCAGTCGACCAGAGACTCCATCCCACAGCCTCACATAGCAAATGTGTACAGTGCGAGCTGAAAATGCATTTTCAGCACCCGATTGTACGATCGCATTTTTGACCCCCGAAACATGCACAAAAACTCACCAAACTTGGCAGTCTCATCGGGCATAGCGAGAAATTTGATATTTTAAACGTCTAATATGAACAGGAAGTGAGTTATGAATTTTTGAAAGTCCGACTTTTGCCCTTTTTTGCATGTTTACAGGGGTCATTCTTTTGCACCCGTGTTTGAGAACCAAGGTCGCAGCCTGAAATCAAACTGACTTTTATGCGATGGGAGTACTAACATTGTGATACCAACGGATAAGAGATTGTTTTCCAGTATGAGCTGCGAGAGCTGTATGTTCAGGTAGGTTGAGCACGCATCAGGTTTTGAGAGTCCAATGTATGAAAATGTGATATTGTACTTTTATAACAGCTAAACCAAACGTTTCCAATGTAAATTTCCACCTTTATATAGTGTAGAAAGGCATCCTGAAGCCTGGAAAGAAAAAGATCATGACTGCAAATGCTCTGCAACCATAACTTCCAGTAAGTGACCGCTGCGAGGTCCCGATTGTTTTTGTAGAAAATATTATTACTTTTATTATTATTATTATTATTATTAGGGCCTGAGCAGCGAATAAAGGTGGAAATTTACATTGGAAACGTTTGGTTTAGCTGTTATAAAAGTTTGGTTTTTTAGTGCTGTAAATGCATTTTCAGCTCGCGCTGTACACATTTGCTATGAGAGGCAAAAACTTTGAAGCCCCGCCCCCGTCATATAGTATTTCTAAAAAACCCAACTTTTATACAGCGCCTCCTGCCCGGACCTTGCCGCTTCCATAGAAAGGCATCCTGAAGCCTGGAAAGTCATTAATTTGATTGTCCAGTATTTTCTCCCATGTGATTGACGCCGGTGTACGGGGTGGTGTCGGTCACTGTCTCGAAGGGCGAGCGTGCCCCGTAATGTGAAATATCAACAGTTAAGGAAATAGATTTAAATAGTTTAGTATAATCAGAACGAAGTGATTCATCTTGAAAAATAGAAGGAAATCTTGCTTACGCAGATGATGAAATAAATCTAAAAATATTTGAACAGCCATTTGGAAGGGTTGTATTATTGGAAATCCACGGCCGCCGGGCGCGTTTGACATCGTCTTGCTTTTATTACCATCCTGCTGCATCAAGCTCCAGCTCATATTTGCCAACAGGGCCGGCGTGCGGTGCGTTGCCGTGAGCCAAACACGCACATTAAGCTGTTAATGTTTAATCATAATTATATATATACTCGATGTCGGGGGAAGAGTGCTTCTCGACGAGGGGTCAGAGATGGCTGATCCAGAGGAAATCAGGTATTGTTTTTCAAATTATTTTGTGTTTGACTGCGCAAACATGCTAACAAGCCATCCAGCAAGTTTGCGCACATTACAATATACACGGCTGGCAGTTAGTGAGTGGACAGGTTGAGGTGTTTAACGATCTGAAGCATACCTATTCGATGGAAAACAAATCAAGACGTAATGTCCTTGTAACAGACAAGGCAAGGCCCCTTTATTTTCAGCTCGCACTGTACACATTTGCTATGTGAGGCATTAACTCAAGAACATTCTTGATTATGCAGGGTTATGGCACCAATAAGCTTTTTCCATGATAGAAATTTCCTGAAAAAAAAAAAAAAAAAAGCCAAACCAGTCTAAAAGCTGCAGTTTTGTTGAAAAAAAAAGTTGTTTCCTGCATTTATAGAATAATTTTATTAATTTCATGCACATAAAGGTACATGAACAAATTCTTAAAACAGTGCTTTTTAACACGGCAACTACTTTGATAATTAAAACAGAACTAACCCAAGAAAAAAAGATTTATTTAGCGTATTTTCTGAACTATACAGCGCCCCCTACTGGTGAAAGAAAAATCCACAGAAAAGCCGCACCGTTGTATTAGCCGCATGGTTCAAAATCTAGGAAAAAAGTAGCGGCTTATAAAATGCGGTACTATCGCAAAGGGGTAGAAATGATAAAAACGGAACATGTAAAAAGAGAAATGTGTACAGCGCGAGCTGAAAATGCATTTACAGCACTAAAAAACCAAACTTTTATAACAGCGGAAGACATTTGTCAAAATATTGTCTGTTTGATTGAATGAATCATATCGAGCAGTCCTTACCAAAACTGGGCAAGTGAGATAGACTCCAGGATGGATCATGGATTAGTACATCAAACATCTGGATGTATACTTGGTCTTTTTTTTAAATGTCTTTAAATAAAAGACCATGCGCACCTTCAAAAATGCTTAAAAAAAAAAGTGCGAAGTAGCGGCGCACCTTCAAAAATGCTTAAAAAAATAAATAAATAAAATAATATATATATATATATATATATATATATATATATATACGGGTAGAGAGAGAGAGGGTGAAATTCATGTTATAACAAAAAAAAAAAATTATTAAAACATTTTTTTATTCCCCAGCCATTATTTTTGTATTTATTCAATTACTTCTTTTTGTATTTATTTAATTACTTCGACTTTTACCTGCTGGTACGCCGTCCGGTGTGCCCTGGCATTCTTCATTTATTTATTCATTCATAACTGACGAAGTTTTGGAAGCATTGCCTGAGGCCCCACATGTGCCACTGTATGGGCCTCAGCCAACACTGAGGTCATGAGTTGCCCTTCAGGGAGGACCGGCTGGCCCCTGAACTTTGTGCCTCAGACCCAGACCATATTACTATCCCAAGGCTCAGGAGGACCAAAAGTATACAGGTAAACAACCCATATAGATTTCAGGGAATCTTACAAGCAAATTGCATATATTTTATTGGTCTCCTGCCTTCTATCCTTTATATTTCGTTGTTGTTGTTGTTTTTTAGATTAAAAAAACAGGCTGACTTTGGAATGGATAAGCATTATTACTCCAACTCAGATGACAGTGGAGATGAATATATTCCGGATACAAGTGCCGCTGTATACTGTCAAAACTAAAATCCAAACAATTGCATTTCTTTCCCCTTAAAAATCAGCTATTGTGCGCTCATGAGCACACCAGTGCGTCGCAGGAGGTCATCAGCTGGAATTGACGTACCGCATCCTCGCTCTCCTGGTGGACAAAAAGAGCCTGGAGATAGTTGTGTGGAAAACACTATACAAAGTAGCACCATGGATGTGGGTTTAATCGTCGACAAGCGATCGCTTCATACCCGCCCCATGCGCGACATATTATTGTTGTATTGCACTGGAGAGGGGAGCCCTCTAATCTCGGCAGTGACCCCGACGGAATTTGATTGTCCAATATTTCCATACGGGGAGAGAGAGAGTGAAATTCATGTTATAACAAAAAAAACAAATTATTATTAAAACGTATTATTTTTTTATTCCCCAGCCATTCTTTTTGTATTTATTTAATTACTCCGACTTTTACCTGCTGGTACGCCGTCCGGTGTGCCCTCTGCAATGAAAGGTGCCATTCGCCTCACTTTGTGTTTAATGCAACTCGGGCCAGGATGGCGGAGCATGTGCAGGGGCGTTATTAAGCATTCATTTATTTGTATTAGTCATTTCACAGGGCACACCGGACGGCGTACCAGCAGGTAAAAGTCGGAGTAATTAAATAAATACAAAAAGAATGGTTGGGGAATAAAAAAATAAAATCACAGTCTGGCCATTGTCTCTTTTTTTTTTTCTCTTTGTCTGCATTTTCAGCTCGCACTGTACACATTTGCTATGTGCCACCGACGCCCTAATAATAATAATAATAATATTATTAATAATAAAAGTATCACCCATTCCAACATGTACAGGTGATGTTTGATTACAAAAAAAAACAAAAAAAACACACCAAAAACGTTTACAGAAGCATGTAGAACTAAAGGGACAATATCATTGAACCAAACAATGATATACGGAAAAAAAAATAATTTCGAAAAAGCGCCTAATAGCCCAAACAAGACGCAGCGGTAAGCCTCACTAGTGCAATTAAGCTCGCCGTTTTAAATTACGAGCTGATTAATCTCTCCAAAATGAGCCCTGTCCTTGAATTGAGCTGCTCTTCAATTAGTTTTTCCAGCAGCAATAGCTATTACGCTTGTGTGAAAATCCTTGTGCAATATTGTCCGTCGCCTCCAAAAAAAAAAAGAAAATAAATACGCTACATTTAGACAAGAAGGGCATAATAAAATGAAGAGAAAGATTTGTGGGAGAGTGAAGTGTCGAGCAGGTAGATGATGGCATCATCCACACTGATGCCAGGCCAGAACCGTCATTGAAAAAAAATTCCAGTGTTCGACAAAATAGCCTTGATTCAAAATTAATGATCGATTGATATTAATACACATTTACGGGGAAGGTGCTCCTCTTCGGCCACCAGTATCATTTAAACAAGTGATTGCTGACATTCACACATAATAATAATAATAATTTCTACAAAAACAACAGGGACTTCGCAGCGGTCGCTGCTCAGGCCCTAATAATAATAATAATAATAATAATAAAAGTAATAATATTTTCTATCCCTTCCAACGACGACACATTGGCGTTGCTGCATTTGCTAGCCAAGTCCGCCGTGAAATTTAGGGTTTGAGAGTAAACCTAGAAATGCATGACTTTGGAATGCGGGCCGGCGTGCGTGGCAGTTAAGCCGTAGAGGAGCACCGCCCCGTTGTATTTGTTTTAACCAGTTGGTGGCGCTACCACTGCGATCACGCCTGCACTTTAAAGCCCCGTAGAATTGAATGATTGGATATTCAATGTTGACGCTAATACAAGTTTATTTCCTTCATGAGATATTGCAACACTTAGAAAAAGTGTACAGCGCCAGCAGACGTTGACAAAATTGTTGGAAATTGCCTGTTAGCATTGTGAAGGTCATAACATCCGCTCAGCTCGGGCTGAAGTGGGATTCGAAGCCAGAGTTTGACACCTGTGCTTTGCAACCAGTGTAGGTGAGCAAAATATTGAAAATAGCTCTCACTCTTGTTTGATCTTTTTCTCACTGGACGCCTTGGGATTTCGAAACATGCACAAAAACTCACCAAACTTGGCAGTCTCATCGGGCATGCCCCTAGTTTGCGAGAGGCAATGATGAGAGGTTTAGCAGATTATTCTCGGAATGTGACACAGTCGTACCCCTTGGACGTGGACCGTTCCGAGCCGATCGCCGGCCCCCCCGCGGCGGCGACGTCTCATTCGAATGTCTGCCCTATCAACTTTCGATGGTAGACTCAATAATATAGAGTGTATCATTAAAAAAATTTTTTTTTTTAAATTGCTTGGTTCAACAAAAATAGGTAGCAATTTAACAATGACTGCCATAGGAGGCCTCAGTTGAGGGATAAGGCCAATGGACCAGCCCTTCTGTGGAAGAAAGATTTGCAAAGTAGGTCCTTCAGCAGCAAACCCCTGCAGCTATTTCCACCTCAGACACAAATACAGCCGATGGTGGTAGAGGATAAGCGGAGGATATTGGATGGATGGGTGGATGATTTAATTGATCAGCTTTACTTCCACACACACACACACTGACACAGAAAGTGACAAACTTAAAGCAATATTGCGGTAGCGGTGTCGACCTTTGACCCATTGACTGCATCCCCATCTGGCTAAACTGGTTCATTCCTATCCCCTTCTGCCAGACGATTCTCATTAGCCTCCAAAGATAGCGTAGGACATCTGGTGAGTTCTTGTAGAGCTTATATGGCACTCCATTTGGTCCTGGTGCAGATCCTGATCTTGCACGCCGCACCATGTTCTCCACTTTAGCAATTTTGCTGACTATAATTTTGGATGACTTTTTTTATGTTTGATAAAACCAAAACAAAAGACACAAATATGTTGTCTTAAGACACTGATGAGTATGCTGAGCATACCAGATTGTGTGCTTTTATTGACGAGATAAGAGGCCCAACGCCGTTTGCTTGTAGGGCGGCCTCGGATGACATCCGCAATCTTCAGAAGGATGTCGTCAGTCAGGTGTGCGCCGGGTTTTCACTTGGACCTGCGAGTGAGCTCATGGGTGACTTCATTTATTGTTGGTGCCTCAAGACTTGAACTGAAGTGAACCTTACCTCGGATGTGAATATTTAGTATTGCGGTCAAATTAGAAACAAAAGCGTAACGCATTTATCAAATGCAGATGCACACCTTGTTCATCGGGCGGCGCAGCCTCCCGTTAACGGGTAAGTGCAAATGAACATCTTATTTTGCTTCTTTTGTACGTTAAAACTGCTCCACCGTATGGAAATGGAGGCGTGGGTTCGAATCCCACCTCAGACAGAGCCCATTGAAAGTACCAAGCAATAACAAAGCAAACACAGTCAAGAGAGCATTACCAGCTGCCAGGATGATATTTCTCTCCAAAATGTTGTCTTAGTTCTGTTCCATGAGGGTGTGACTTACCTGTCAAAAAAATGAAAAAAATAAACAAATAAAGAGCAAGCAAACAAGGACGGCGAATTTCACTCTCTCTCTCCCCGTATATATATATATATATATATATATATATATATATATATATATATATATATATATATATATATATATATAAACTCTGACATATCCACATAAAACGGAAATTTGTTAAGTTAAATTTTGGGACCGCCACTAAACTCGACGAACATGCGAAACATCTTAATATACGGCTAGCTGACAATGGCTCAGGCCAATATTATCGTCCCACTGGTGACGGAGGCCCGGCTCAGGAAGTTTGGGACCAGGATTAGCGACGACAGGATGTCCGCCGCCTTCTTTCTGAGTCGTGATGCCCAGGGCAGCCTTTCTCTTCTCCTGATTGCGGGACGTTTTATTTACAGGTGAGGGTTTGCAATTTTTCATATCTATGAATGCAAGACAACGAGGCACGTTTCGAGTCTTCGGAAATGGGGAGTCCAAACAGCCCGGCCGAGTGGCCCTCAAGTTCGAACGAGTCCAGGATTTTCCTAGAGGTCCTCCGAAACCTGGCCTACATTGTTTTACTAAAATATTTTTTGTACTTCCCACTTGAAAAATACAGCAGGAGTCCACCCCTACCAAACGTTTCCAATGTAAATTCCACCACTAGGACCCGAGGCATATGGATATTTCTGAGGCGCATCACTACCTTGGGATGCAAACACAGCTGGGGAAACAGATGATTTAAAACACACAAGTACATGATGATAGTGGCTCTCCTACGCTGAATTGAAAGGAAATGGGATAATCTCTGAGGTGGACATCGGACCCTGCCCTTCTCCCGGTCCAGGAATCGGTGGTCGTGGAAGAGTTGAAATTATTATTATTATTATTATTATTATTATTATTATTAGGTGTTAGCCATCTTGGCGGCCTAAGAAACAAAAAAAAACACAAGACTGATTAAACAAATGACTTTTGATGAGATCAGAGAAAAAAAAAAAAATCATCTCACACCTAAGTAGTTACAGTAGTGCCGTGAGACGCATGGAATGCTCTCTAGGGGACAAAGCAGACGCACACACCCAACGTCAAATCTTTCTGAAAACAATCTGACATTCCCTAACTCTGTAAGTCGCCGTCAAACTTTTGTGAGGAAATGTGTCTTGAATTGGAATGTGTAGCCAGCATTGGGTCCATTTTATATCAGTGTGGGGGTGAAACGTTGGTCTCGGCGGAGCTGTCTGAATATTGGAGAAGTTAGAAGACTATATATATATACCCGCGGAGCGCCAGGACCCAAACCACAGAGTTTTGCTCGCAGGTACAAAATGGCGACTGTCAACTGGTGTGTCAAGAGTAAATACGCGAAGATTTAAAGCATTGCCGATGGTGGAGCCTTGTCTTGGAAGTGCATGTCGTTTTTTTTTTTTTGTTTTTTTTTTTTTTTCTGACGTGTCCTCTGTGTCGAGACTCCGATGCGTGTACTGACTAAACTGGGATTTTGTCAACATGCCAATTTTTTAGGCTGATTTGCACTTTGCATTTGGGCAAAGCCGAGCTTTTGTGCAAGGCGTTCAGGTCGCAGTCTCCCCAGGAAGCGTGGGTTCGATCCCAGCTCCGGCCATCCTGTGTGGAGTTTGCATGTTCTCTCTGTGCCTGCGTTGGTTTCCTCGAGTTCTTTCTTTATGTATAGAGACGTGCTTTTTTTTTTTTTTTTTTTTTACTAAAGTGAAAACTGTAAATGTACATTTTTTAACTCTCATTGATTTTCACAACAAAAAACATCTTGATACACCTCATAAAAGTTGTCATTTATTAAGTAACAGCGATTGTTTGGTTTGATTGTTATATTAGCTTTTTTTAAATCCGATTTTTGATTTATTGTATTTGTGTTTTTACACGTTAGCACATAACATGGTACACAGATAATTACATTAAAAATGGCAAAAATAAGAGCACTTTGACAGCTGGTGACTTCGGCACCACAAAAAGAAAATTAGCATAGACTTCAGGAGCGCCTTCGAATAACCAATATTCACACAAAAACACAGAGTACCGAAGTATAATATAGAAATACTCCAAGACACAAATTTTTCCCCAATCGGAGAAAAACGAGTTATACAACTCACTCACAATCTTCTCATTGCAAATGTGTACGCCATGTAAACATGGCGCCACAGTGCCCCTAAAAGGCCAAGGCATGCACAGCAGCCGGTATTTGTTTTTTTTCTGTATTTATTGTTTTTATTTTTATTGATATTATTTGAATCCAAATAAATGCCAAGATTTGTGAAACAAAAAGAGGACAAAAATATCTGACAAAGACAAAAGCAAGATGATCAAATTGCCAAACTCGACAAAAACAAAGTGTTAATAAGAAAAGTTGACAATGACGCTCATGTTTTGTGTCGGTTTTCAAACGTAATATTTAATGACCAAGAGAGACACGGACCGGACACCATACAAAACCTTCTAAAATACCTTAAAAAACAGCAAGTGGACGGAAATAAAAAAAGAAATCACTGCTCGGGCCCGTTTCAGCTCTCTCCCTACTCCAAACACACCTGATTCAAACGATCAGTACGCGCAGGGCAAGCGCACACGCTGGTCCGCTCAGTGTGGCGCGCGTGCAGCCCCAAGCCTTTTTTTAAATTTGCCAATTCAGTTGTGAGTAAGGAAGGGAGTAATATTTGATTATTGGCTGTTAATTCATTAGCTCCATGATGTGACCTGACATAGTGTCAGTGACTGTGTTCTGTTTATGCTATAGATAATCCGTCCACCTCAATGGAGTGGGCCCTCGAGAAATGTTAAAAAAAAGCAGCTCTGGTTGAGTGTTTCACCTCGCTTTTTGTAAATTTTAGATCGGGGCAGGATGAGATCAGACATCTGGCAGGGCGTGAGTTGGCCCCTGCCGGCCCCGGCCTCCAATATAGAAATAAAAATGGAAAAATCCTCCGAGCATATATGAGGGGTGATGGCTCGATCCAGGGTTGCAGCTCGGGCCCTAATAACAAAAACAAGGATGGTCGATTGATTGAAAACTCTAAATTGGCCCAAGGTGTGTTGTGAGCGCAAGCGGTTGTTTGTCTTTGTGTGCCCCCCCCCCCACTGCGACAATTTTAGCATATGTGGCTTGAGCAGCTCCGTTTGTCTGTTACGCTCCTTTTTATTAATAATATTCTGTTTTGCTCTGCCTTGTGGTGGAGATGCGCATGTGTGCTCCTTGCAGCTCGCACCATGCAGTACGTCAAAATGTAAAAAATGATATTGATTGGCGCAAGGTGTATAACTGAATATAAACATATAGATGTCTTCAGGTACAGACTCTTTATGTACATGTGAAGTTTTGGATTTTTAGCAGCATGTGCAGGAATGTTATTAAGCATTTTGTCCATTGCGGCGAAGGAAATCTTAAGTGAACTTGCAAATTAATTGGAATTGTGTCTTTGAATTTGTCGAAGCGGCCCCTAAGTTTAACCGAATGGAAGCAACTTTGTCAAATGACCAGAGAGGCCATTGAGATCTGCAAGCGAGGCATAAAAACCATATGAGAAGCCCGGTTGTCGTACCTTTTGTGAAAAGTTGGACTTTGAAAACATCCAGCACGCCTGCACATGACCCTCGTAAAGATATGGAGTGCAGAAAATGGATGGATGGAAAGACTGAAAAATTCAGAGCACCAACACTCCAGCGAGGAGGCCGGCCGTCTAACCGCTCCAGCGCCCCGTCGTGCCGCTCGGCGAAACTACAATGCCCCCGAATATTTTTTATACCCGCGAAGCACTGAACCCGCGAAAGGTGAACCGCGAAGTAGCGAGGGTTCACTGTATGTATAAGACCAAGACCTACAAAAAAGTCTCTTGGAGCAATAAGCTAGGTTTTACAGGAAGTCGGCCATTTTGAATTTACTTAAAAGGGGGCGGGTCACCACAATGGACTTTGTGTAGAAATTATTATTGGGGCCCGAGCAGCGACCGCGGCGAGGTCCCTATTGTTTATGTATGACACTCTGGTAAACAGCCCCAAAACTAAACTCAAATCACAATCAGTGGAATCGGAACCTTTTAGGAAATGAATATTTGTTTTACCAGACTTTTACCTGCTGGTACGCCCCTCGACCCCGACGACCCCTATCATTTTTACAATTGAGAAAATTCACCAACTTCAATTATTTTCTGGTTCAAATAACGCACCTAATCAGGGTTTTATCTGTTCATATTAGACGTTCTCAACCAGGGCTGCTCCAGTAAAAGGGATGGCGGTGAGGTTTTGGATCAGAAATCCTCTGAACACAATCCTTTTTGTGACGTTGAATGGCCTGCGATTCGTTGTTGGCCCTTCTTCCTCTCATCAGCGGCCTGTGACGTATAGCGGTAAGAAATCTAATGCAGCTATTCGCAAGCAGCTGAGGGCTTGGCTGCTTTATGGGGCTTCATTTTGCCATCACTAGTTTTAGATAGTTTGATGAGATACATTTTTGATATTCATCAACGCTTCTTGCGAAGGAGAACGACTTCCACAACTGTGTCTCTCAGCACTACGTTTAGTGAAGAATTCTTCGGGAGTGGCCGACACGTGTACATGCGAGCGAGACCACCACGAGCGAGCAGTCTCCCCTGGAGGTGTGGGTTCTATGCCACTCTCATTTTCAAGGCCGATAAATCAAAAGCTGCTTTGGTCATAGTTTTACAAAATAAAAAGTAATCAACTGATTTCAGAAATGTAACATGTTTAACCCTTTTTTGAATGTGCTTCGACGCTTTGTCAATGAGGCCGATAACTAAAATTTGGATATCTGCGTGTGACAATGCTGGAGAAAGAACCCTTGCAAAAAGTAGCAAGGCTATGAAATTTCAGAAAAAAATATCCAGTTTTACATTGCATATTTTATCAGATCTTGGATTAAATATAAATAAATATGCGTCAAAATGCTGAATATTGGTGCTCTTTTGAGACAACTGAAGAGAACAAAGAAAATGAAAGAATTAGCGAGTTAAATTTTAGAAGGCGACACTGTCTTATAGCTTTTTTTTTGTTTCTTTTTTTAATTCCAATACAGTTCTGGCATACATTCAGTTATACAGTGGAACCTCGGTTCTCGAACGACTCGGAACATCAGCTGATAAAGACGGACGGGTCTCAAGACACCATCATGCGAAATTATTATTATTATTATTATTAGGGCCCGAGCAGTGACCTGTTTATTTTTTTTAAGCATTTTTGACATTTTTCTCAGAATGCTGCACCTTTTTTTTCTCTGGACCCATTTCTTGCTTGGGTTCCAGGTTGTTTTGCCAAACTGGGTTAAAACATGGAATCAAACCCACGGGAATCACTTTCGCTAAATCTACTACCACCAGTTCATTTTGTCACAGCGTGGATCCAGTTATTACTGGGCAGTCAACACCAAAGTGCTAACTGCTATGTCGGCCTAGCGCGATACAAAGCAGCAGACTTCCTTACCCAAACAAGCTGCTCCATCCATGTAACTTCTGACTTCCTTCTCAAGTTTAATACGCTGTCGCCATCCAGCTTGGCTCTGATCCTCCTTCATATCTCGAATATTTGCCAACATTCTGGTTTCCTTTTTCTGTAGCGTTCCCCCTTTCTAATCTCTACTCCTCCAACCGTGTCTGATTTGAACTCATTTTTGTCTTTGCCTGTGATTGATGGATGTGTGAGTGGGAGTGCCGACACGTCCGCCTAGTGCTCCAGCGGGAGAAAAAGTGAGTTCCATTTTGGTTATACGCGTCGAAGTGATTTGGCTTTTTCTTTGCTAAAAACGGCGCGGAGGTCGTGGTAAACGCTAGGCACGTTTTCAAGCTCGATTTCTACCTCGGGGGCCGGAGAGGGCGTGGGGGAGCTGGGAATGAACCTCACAATGTTTGGATTGGCAGATGTGCTGACCCGAGGCCCTGTGTTTCCGTTTTTTTTTTTTTTTTGTTGGACGTGCGCCGCAAAGAAAAACATCAAACACAATGGTGGCGGTAATCTCTGTGAAATAGACAGTGTGGAATCACGTTTTTCAAGAACGAGCGTTGAAAGCCATGTTTATGTGTTTCTTGCTTTTGATGCATTCTTGCTGTTGCGTGGCTTCTTGTTTTGAACAAAATAAATTCTCTGCTTGTTTGTTGAATCATAACTCTTACCCTAACATTTACAAGGTTATAGGATATCAAAAAAATAAATGAAAGTGACAAGAGAATACTTCTTGGAGTCATAAAGGATTTTTTTTTTCAAAAGAAAAAAAAGAAAAAATAAAATAATAAAAAAACAACTAAAAAAAATCAGCTGATGTTCCATGAGGGCGTGACTTACCTGTCACAAGACAATTTCTAGAAAAACAATAGGGACCTCGTAATGTTAATTAAAGGGGGGAATACTTTCAAGAAAAGCTTATAGTATCGGTGAGGAAGTAGTCATGTGTTAGCGGCTAACCGCCGACAATATAAGACGATGTACATTATTTCCCTTATGAGATAATGCCTCACATAGCTATGTTTTTTTCTGAACGTCAAAGCTAATATACGAGCATTGTTGTACATTCTTACACAGAGTATTGATTGCTAACTGGTCACTGCGGAGCTGCCAGGTAACTTCATGAGCTCGGTTGTCATGTCTCCTCACGTTAAGTCATTTTCCCTCAGTTCACTGAGCCTGAAAAAAAAAGGAGAGCAGTCACGCAGTTTGGCTAATTACAATCCCGGGAGTTCAGTCATCATATCTAATTAACTTGCAGAGGCGACGACGACCCCACACGGCCTCCAAAAATTGGTCCGAGCGATCCGAGTGCATGAGAACGGACGTGTGCTTCTAATTATAGTAACAAGATGAAACTGCGCAAAGTTTGATCAACTCGTTTCATTTGCGTAAAGACGCATGGGGAGGATTTGGTCGGCTGTGAGCCAGGTCACGCATTGCTGATTTAGTCATTCGGCAGGCACAGCATTAGCATTCACTTGAAGTCATGTTCGTGCCCAATGAAGCCCTCTTTTGTCTGCAATTATCTAGCGCCGCCTCCGAGTGCGTGTTGCGGGAGGAAGTGCTTGAAATTTAGACTGACTCACAAGAGAAGCATTTCATGCGACACTCTGAAGAAGGCAAAAGACTCGCCGAAACATGTCAGGTAACTCACCACTGGCTTAGATTCAAGCTGTTGCTTGAAAGAGTTTGTGATTTAGTTGCTGTAAAATAGCGTCAAAGGGCTACTTTTGTCTCAATGAAGCTCCCGGCCCGATGTAGTCCATGTCGGGACATCTTAATGTTATTATTTTGTTATACACACAGCGCCGCCAAGTGGAATCAAAAATTTGTTTTTATTTTAACTTAATTTAGCCAGCGTATGCCAAAATTTACAACTGTGGGTCTCTGGATTTTCCCATTCACTCCCCGTGAAGTTGTTTCTCCTCTCAAGGCAATGCAGGGGGAAACCAAGAAAACGGTTGGGTGCATAACTGTTTTGGCTTCAGGATGTCTTTTTACACTATATAAAGGTGGAAATTTACATTGGAAACGTTTGGTTTAGCTGTTATAAAAGTTTGGTTTTTTAGTGCTGAAAATGCATTTTCAGCTCGCACTGTACACATTTGCTATGTGAGGCATTATCTCATAAGGGAAATACTGGACAATCAAATTAATGACTTCCCAGGCTTCAGGATGCCTTTCTACACTATATAAAGGTGGAAATTTACATTGGAAACGTTTGGTTTAGCTGTTATAAAAGTTTGGTTTTTAGTTTGTTATCTTATAATTTAATGAAGGTTTCATTCAACTGTGACGATTCCGTCTGAACACTGGGTGGCACCTACGTAATGACATACTGGAAGTGTCTATTCGGCACAGAGTAAGATCATTGTCTTGAGTCTTTTCTGACTAATTTTCAGTCGGATGCTTGCTTTGCTTGGAACATAACGTACGAAAAAAACTTGGCCAATGAGCAGCATGCTACTTCATTCCCTAAGTCTGAAGCTACGAGAGTTTTTACTTTGTCAACTAAGAGTTTGAACACACCAGAAAAAAATAAGATTAATTGGCAAAAATTCTTGTGGGGCAGCAGTCATCATAGGGCCCTTCACAACTTTAACATGGCCTTGCGCACAATCTGTGCAACACCTATATATAGGATGCAATATAAACCGCTACTGCACTTTCAGCCAAGGGTGCGATTAACTGATGAGTGACAAGTTACGGGACACGTGGAAAAAAAAAACTGACGGACTCTGGACGAATCCGAGCGAAACGCCGCGCCCAACATACAACCAAATGCGCTGAAGCTCATGGCCAATAACGAAAGTTACGCCCACCAGTCACATGTTCCACAGCTAAACCAAACGTTGTACAATCAACCAATGAGGATCAGGTGAAGGAAATGAAAGCACACAGAGAATTGGGCGGATTTTCAGTTTTCGCAACATTGAACTATCTTTAAACACCGCGTCTGAAATAGTTTTGTCCGCTCTCCAGAACCGAAAGCGGGATAGAGTCCTTGCCGGGTGGGAGGGCACGGCGGTGCCAAGCGGCCCCTAAGTTTGAGGGAGGAGGACGAGGGCTGTGCCTCTCCCGACCAGGCTGCAAGGGCATCTCTTGTGCACAATCTGAACCTGCGGAAGGATCATTACCGGTTGAGCGGCCAGCGGCCCGCTGATATTTTAACGTCTAATATGAACAGGAATTGAGTTATGAATTTTAAAACAGGGTTTGGATTTCAAATTAAAAATAAATTGAAAGTCATTAATTTGTATTAGGTTCATTTTGTCTTCTTATTATTGATATTTGACTGATTACTCTAGAAATGTGGAAATTTACATTGGAAACGTTTGGTAAGTGTTGCAATATCTCATGAAGGAAATACTGGACAATCATATTTGTATTAGGTTCATTTTGTCTTCTTATTATTGATATTTGACTGATTCATTAAAAGCAGACAATTATGTTTTAGGTTAATTTTTTACCTGACATGTTTCGGCGAGTCTTTTGAATTCGCCGCAGCGTCAGCGACTTCCTGCTGTCGCCGCCGATTATATTCTTGCGTTATATTTTTAGGTGAGAATCTCCAAACGGGACGCCACACCATTCCCACTTCCCCGACAGTTTCAGTACGGGGAAAACCTGTTTGTCGGATTCCTCTATTGAGACAATACTCCACGAAGCTGTCACGGTAATAGGGAGGCAATTTACCCAACAGTCTGTCGACGTGCGACCCGCACACAAGTTCAATGCCATTGTAGCCTTCAAGAGTCCTCAGTATGCCACAAGAGATTGGATGGAGATATCATCCCATGTTACAATCCTGTTATGGCCCGAGGTTTTGAAGTTGCAGTTACATATTGGGCTGGGCGATATGGCTGATAAGTACATAGCGATATAAGTATTTCATATGGGTCCATCGATACACATTGAATTCTTTTTTCATATTATTTTATTCATTATTTTTTTTATTTTCCAATATTTTCACTGCCCTGTTAAAAAAACATTTAATGTAGTTTTCCTCCCGGGAGCTTTTTGTTACGGTCAATTAAGTGTTTTTGTTAAATATAGCTGCGTAGAATAATTATATGCATTATTATCGTACCACAATGTTTTGGTTTTGCAAATAATTTCCTAAAATCATTCTAATTTTGTTATTACATTATTTTGTCATAATATCATTCATCAATATTTTAGTTTTTTTTTTTTTTCAAATAGAATTAAGACCTTTTTCTGTGCAGATTCCTCTGGGGATTAAGTATTTAATGGGTTCTCAATTTTCTCTTGGACTCTGATGCAACCCAGTCTCCTCCCTTGGACAAAAAATATGGGCTGAATCTTCCTTGGAATAACGACACAGATTCTGACGAATCATTGTCAAATCCTGCATTCAGAGGAGGGTAAAACCTGTGTGTTGCGTAAGGGAGGTGCCCGTAAAAATTCTGTCGAAAGCAGACATTTTATTAGCAGGAGCAAGCTGCTGAGAGTAGATTCTAATATCAACTCAATCCGCTCTGTTACCATAACAGGAGAAAAGGAAGGCAAAAAAGTCACATACACATTGACAAGCCGCTGCTTGATGCTTGCCTGTTGCTGCTGCTGCTGCTGCTGCTGCTGAGGAAAAGGTTTCTCCTGGGCCTCAACAGAGGAGGAGCCCTAAGATGAACAAGCCAGAGAAACAAGTTCTATGAATGGCCTTTTTTTTTTTTTTTTTAATTGAATAGTTCTCTCCTATGAAATTTTAACCTACCCTTTCCGGATGCTTATTACGCCAAAGATGAGCTATTTCGGTTGATTTGATCCTGTGGATGATGCTCTGAATGTCTTCGCATTCTGTATGGAGAGGAGGAAGGCTTCTTTCGTCCACTGCTCTGTGATTCTGCTGCTGAAAGGAACACAGACAGCCACAGTCAACAACTGAGAATGAATTCCGCAAAAGACAAGCTGATGACTTTTTTTTTTTAACAGTACCTGCTGCATGTCTTGAATCTCACTTTGCAGAGAGCGCAAGTTTGGAGGATCTCTGGCATAAAGTGTCTGAGGACTGATGCAGAGTCTGTCATACCTAATTGGTGAAAATAAACAGCAGTTTATGAGCAGTTAGGTAGGTTGGATATAAAAAGTCTACACACCCCTGTTGAAAGACCATTTTTGGGGTGGATATTAACAAATGAGGCCAAAATCAAATCAAATCCCTTTCCACCAGTAATGTGACCTATGACCTGTATCGCTCAATTGATTTATTTTTTTTCAAATCTTCACCTAGCTTCCCCAAATCGTTCAGCAAAAAATAAAAGAACTTCTGAACTTTATTTTAGGTTAAGAGGCCCTTTCAATGAAAGCAGGTGTGTACTCACATCCATTCAACATGACTCAGCCATATCCCAGTTAGAAGAGGGTGTGAACACTTATACAACCACATCATTTCAGTTACTTCCCCTCTTGACACATTTTTTTAAATCAATCACATTCTACAGGATGTACGTGAGACTAATTGAATTGAAATGAGTCATGCTTATCTCATTTTTAGCATTTCAGCAGGCACCTGACATTTGGACGGAGATTTATTTTTTTTTTATATAGCCACTGTTTTAGTTCTGTTAGAATATTAAAATATCAAAGACGACAGCAATGATAGACTACGCACAAAACGTTTGGGGTATTATAATCGACCAATAAATGCTTGTCAGAAATACCTGGACAGAACTTGATGTGAATGTTCCCGTAACCTCATCAGCTCTGCCTGCACGCCCTGCGACATGATACCATGAAAAAAAAACATTGTTGTGCTTTATTCAAACAGTTTATTCACTGGTTGATTTTAGTTGTTTGGAGCTTTGAGGGGTACTTTGATGAGAGTCAGAAATCTGTGCAGCCCTGCAATCGGTCAGTGAGATTCTGTAGCCTTAAGGCTGTGACGTCCTCTCTTTTCACATTGAATGTGATCAAGCAGGACACCGGCTGTCCAAACAAGTTGTTGGTACCACTCCAAAGATCCACCAGTAGAGCGCCATTAATTTCAAATCATACTTTATATTTGGTAAAGCACGGGGAGAACATGCAAACTCCACACAGGATGGCCGGAGCCGGGATCGAACCCACGCCCGATGCTGTCTCTCACTGTGAGGCCATCGTGCTAACCAGTCGGCCACCGTGCCGCCCCTTTATGAAAACATTTCAAATATATTATGTTACATTATATGTCATCCAACACTCACTCAGCACTCCATCACCAAAGATTTCAGTGGATCTTATGAATGAATTTTATCATGCAGATGGTCACATCAGTAGCATGTAGCCAGAAGCATGATCACAAAAATTCTCAAAGAGGCTTGCCAACAAGTAGCAAATTCCGGTTCTTTACTCTTGGGTGACTAAAACGACATAGTTGTGTCAAATATAACACCGAGATTTTTTGTTGAATCCTTTTGGGCAATTTATCGATACTCATAGTGGTGTCGGGTCGGGTTTGGTGCGCAGGTAGTCGGCCTGACGGAATTAGTAAAATGTGTAACAGTGTTCATTTTGTCTTCTTATTATTGATATTTGACTGACCTCTCTCAACTTTCTTGGAGCAAATCTAGCGCATCAAACCTAATTTGTAGATTCACGTAACACAATTCTAGTATATATTGATTGCTAGCAGGTAATATAGATGATGCCGATTTTCAGCGTTGTTTTATTGCCAAACAGTGCAATGCCACTCCCACAACTTTTCACGAAAAAGGATGAATTTCGTATTGTGAAGAGGAAAAACGTCACCACAAACAAGCTCAATGAAAGTTGTTCCTCAGTGTTGGGCCGCTTCAAACCAGACATTTATAAACTTGCTCAGCTCCAACCACAACTTTTCACGAAAAAGGATGAATTTCGTATTGTCCGACTTTTGCCCTTTTTTGCATGTTTACAGGGGTCATTCTTTTGCACCCTGATCCTAAAGGCTAAATGTGTACAGCGCGAGCTGAAAATGCATTTACAGCACTAAAAACCCAAACTTTTATACAGCCTTTGTGGAAAAGGTCAAGCAAAGCTTTTCAAGTCAAACTTCCTGAATTTTGCAAAGCTTTTTTATTGACATTAATGAAGACACTCCAATGACACCCCAGGATTTAATGGATCAGGCGCAGACTGCATCCCCCACTGGTCCCCAGATGGGGAGTTCAGGAGTCAATGTCTCTCTCTAGAGACCTGTCTTATTCTTAGAGAAAAAAAATTGTCACTTGCCCAAGTCGGGCAAGTAATTTGGCCACTCGGGCAAGGCAAATTTTAGTGGCACTTGCCCTATGGGCAAGCAGTTTTTAAAGTTAACCGCGAACCCTGCAAGCTATTTGGAATGTTCATACAAATGATTTTTGTACTTTTATTTTTCATTGAAAGTAAAGTGTACCAGTTGGTCAATAAAAAAAACAGTCAATATGCAATTCCTGCATTTATTTTGATTTTAGTCCACGTGGGAATGGCACGGGCGGTTCCAAGCGGCCCCTAAGTTTAACCGAATGGAAGCTCCGCAACTGAATGAAATGTTTACTATTTGTTGTATTGAGCCTGTTTGAGCGGGGATGACGAGTGCATAATATACACGTTCTTCATGGCACATCTGAATGTAAGACAAAACCCCCACATTAAAACAGGCTAATTTCATGTTGTTGTTAATTGTCGTAGAACATATGCAAAATTTCCCTTTTTACTTAATAAAAAATGTCATTAGACACTAATTTGCTCAGGTGTATTTTGCTACAGTTTTCTATTTCATTTGAGGTTTACTGTACGTTTACAACAACTTCGTCGATCGCGAGGGCCACTCATGTTTCATCCAAACGATTGGATTGCAACGTGTACGGTACCTTGGCGGCAAGTGTGTGACACTGTGCTAAAACTAATGCAAACAACATTGCTGTCTTGGGAAAGTTCGAGGCTGTCAGTTATGAATGAATACCGTGTACTCTGCTGGGATGGTGGATGACAAGGTGCATTCCGGGAATACGATAGGGCACGGATGTTTGGTGCGTTTCCTGGAGGCATATGACGTCCGTTTTAAGCTCAAACTGACAGCAATTTCCAACTGTTAAAAATTCCTTCTGGACATTTTAAATTGTGTGCCCCGCGATTTTGGGAGGGGGGGGGCACAATGAGTCCTAAAATACATTTAGGCCCGCCCCCTTTTAAGTAAATTCAAAATGGCCGACTTCCTGTAAAACCTAGCTCATTGCTCCAAGAGACTTTTTTGTAGGTCTTGGTCTTATACATACAGTGAACCCTCGCTACTTCGAGGTTCACCTTTCGCGGGTTCGAATCCCACCTCAGACAGAGCCCATTGAAAGTACAAAGCAAACACAGTCAAGAGAGCATTACCAGTTGCCAGGATGGCGGAGCGGTCTCAGGCGCTGCGTTCAGGTCGGAGTCTCCCCAGGAGGCGTGGGTTCGAATCCCGCCTCAGACAGAGCCCATTGAAAGTACCAAGCAAGAACAAAGCAAACACATTCAAGAGAGCATTACCAGGTGCCAGGATGGCGGAGCGGTCTTAAGCGTTGCGTTCAGGTCGCAGTCTCCCCAGGTGGCGTGGGTTCTAATCCCACCTCAGACAGAGCCCATTGAAAGTACCAAGCAAGAACAAAGCAAACACTCCTAATGCCTGTCCATTATACAGAGGGGGAAATACTGTAATGATAAAAACTACTGAATGATTGAAAATACTGCAATGATAAAGATATTACAATGATAAAAGTACTGTAATGGTGAGAGTTCTGAAATGACAGGAAAGTACTGCAATGATAGAAAATACTGCAATGATAAAAGTACTGTAATGGTAAAAGTACTGCAATGATAAAATATACTGCAATGATAAAAGTACTGTAATAGTAAAAGTACCGCAATGATAGGAACACATTCAATTCCAATCTCTAATTGATTCATTGTTTTTTGTTTAAATCTCCATCTTTTTGTTTTATGGGTGTTTTTACTTTAAAGTGGAGCGGCATGATTGTGAAACATTTTTTGGAGGGGAGGGAGGGGTTTAGTTCAGGACAGAGTGAATATTGACAAGCGGCTCGAGAGGGACCGAATGAAATTAGCTTGGCCGTGGAAACGAGTTAGCAGGTATCAATTAAATTTTATCCTGATAATCAGGGCGAGCTAACCTTCCACATAATTAGATTAGAACATTGTCAGAAAACACAAAATCGCTTTAGTTTTGTTTTTTTGCGAGTGACTGGCAATGTCGTCGTCACAGAGTCGTCGCCCAGCAAGACGAAAGATTCGAATACTTTCCTACGTGCAAGCGGTGCAAAAAAGGTGAGCTGCCGCTAATCACTGACATCGTTGATCAACGGAGTCCGACTCAACTTTCAATAGATTATGAAGGTGACCTCCATCTTGACGTGCTTTGTGGTTTTCCTCCATTTTTATCAGCAGCAGTGACAACCTAAATAATTTCTATTCTATGAGAAGTTCTGCTAAATAAACTAACCAAATGCAATTACACTTTGTAAAGCAGTTTTTTTTAGCTTATTTGTCTAAAAAAAAAAAACTATACATTTATTTATTCAAAATGTATGCAAATCATTTTTTAAATAGTTTTATTTAAGTGAGTTTTTTTTTCTTTTTATAAATCACACATCGGCCTCGTTTTTTGACGAAAACTTACAAAGGATGAAATAGCAAAAAAAAAAGTATGCCTTCAAAATAAAAGTCGTGAACAATAACAAAGCAAAAAGGGCCACCTGTTGCATGTCAGGCATGCAGGCTTGCACCGCGGAGTTAGTAGAAATCATTCAGATGTCTCATTTTGGAAAAATGCAACTTAGTTAATCACTTCCCAACAATTTCCTCGCTGAGTGGCTGGCTGCTGTTTATTTATTCAGCTGCAGAAAGGATGAAGTAACTCAATTTAATATTATATGATGAAAATAGAACATTTTTGATGTATAAAGTAATAAAAATAATACTTGAAAGAATGGCATTATCTCATAAATCTACCTATTTTTCTTCAATTACCACAATTAGAGAGGGTTCGAGGGTCACTATTAAACTAAACCACTTAAGTTACCAAACATGGGCACCACAAATAAAGAGCTGACTGCAACGTCACAGCATGAAGACAAAGCATGATATATACATTGTTGTTTATATGATTTCCTAAAAGAAAATAAAACTGAGACTTTTTTTAAATGATTATATCAGTTATTTCGTGGAAACGTTTGGTTTAGCTGTTATAAAAGTTTGGTTTTTTAGTGCTGTAAATGCATTTTCAGCTCGCGCTGTACACATTTGCTATGAGAGGCATTATCTCATAAGGGAAATATTGGACAATCAAATTAATGACTGCCCAGGCTTTAGGATGTCTTTTTACACTATATAAAGGTGGAAATTTACATTGTAAACGTTTGGTTTAGCTGTTATAAAAGTTTGGTTTTTTAGTGCTGTAAATGCATTTTCAGCTCGCGCTGTACACATTTGCTATGTGAGGCATTATCTCATAAGGGAAATATTGGACAATCAAATTAATGACTGCCCAGGCTTCAGGATGTCTTTTTACACTATATAAAGGTGGAAATTTACATTGGAAACGTTTGGTTTAGCTGTTATAAAAGTTTGGTTTTTTAGTGCTGAAAATGCATTTTCAGCACTAAAAAAACGAAACTTCATTAACAGCTAAACCAAACGTTTCCAATGTAAATTTCCACATTTATAGAGTGTAAAAAGGCATCCTGAAGCCTGGGAAGTCATTAATTTGATTGTCCAGTATTTCCCTTATGGGATAATGCCTCACATAGCAAATGTGTACAGTGCGAGCTGAAAATAACTTGCTCAATTTTCCATATTTATCCGCATGTTTTTAGAAGTGGTCGATATTTATGGAGAAATGCGCTCCCGTATTTTGGCGTAAGGGGGCTCAAGGGCGATATAGGGCTCGTGAGGCCGGCGCAGAGGCGGGCGTTGGCGCTGCAGGAATGCGCCAAAAAATGTTGTCGATAAGATTCTCATTTTGCATATTGCATATATAATTTTTATTCACTACTCAGAATGGGTCCCTTAGTATCTAGAAAAGCACTTGATTGATCGTAGCATCTTGTAATTGTTTAGTTATCAACATCACATTGATATCGCAGGTGTATATGTGAGCACATGTGCATTACATGTAGAAATGTATACTGATAGCTACTGATTGTGCTCTGAAAGCTGTTTATTACATGAATTTCACTCTCTCTCTCCCCGTATATATATATATATATATATATATATATATATATATATTAGTGAACTGATCCTGTGTATCGAGATTAACCCGGACTGCTGCTAAATTGGATACAGGAAGGCCATCTGTTTTCGCCGCCGGAGATTTCAGACGCAAATTGTTTTGGAATGAATGCTCCGCGCTTCGTTTTCTTGACACGTCCTCTGGAGTGCTGCTGGAAAAACTGAGCTTTCATGTGGCTTAAGTTAAAATAAATGACTAAAGAAGAAGCTGCTGTGTAAAAAAAACAAAAGAA
The DNA here is from genome assembly GCF_059441095.1 of Idiotropiscis lumnitzeri. NCBI lineage: Eukaryota > Metazoa > Chordata > Actinopteri > Syngnathiformes > Syngnathidae > Idiotropiscis > Idiotropiscis lumnitzeri. The sequence goes on from NC_142412.1 coordinate 3,319,282, forward strand.
AAAAAACGTGCCACGTTTTGTTTTATAATCGGCGTTTGGCTTGAAGTGTCAATGGCGAGACGTCGTTCACTAGCAGCCATGATGGATGGAGGTTCAAGGGAAGTGCATTTCGATTTTGAATGTTATTGCGATTAAATAATCTGTGGAAGAATAATTCCTTATTCCCAACAACCTTGAAAATGTGCTTACTACTATGTCGCAATCTGTCGGAAAGAGAACGTAAACAATTCTTTGAAACGACAGGGGATTAAGGACAAAAGTGCACATTCCAGACTGATAAGAAGTAGAAGCGTTTGAGAAGCATTACAACAAAATATTTATCTTTGACACACCACAGTATTCAAAGTCTGATCTGCTCATGTCTGGTCACGGTTTCACATCAAAAGAAATACTGTGCGGAAATTCGTCCATAAAGACACCTGAGGAACCAGTGGAGGGCATATCTGCCTTTTCAAGCCGAAGAGGAGCACCTTCCCCGGGCAACATGTCGGGAGCGGGGTGTTCGCAAGACTGGAGGACGTGCAGCATCACGCGTAGAGCCTGCTCCCTGTCACCAGGACTGTTTCTCCTGTAAATATCCGGAGAAAAACATCAACGAAAATAATTTGTATTTGTTTTAACCAGTTGGTGGCGGGAGTAGAAGATGGATGTGGTGTCCAAATGACACCCAAAATGAAATAGAAAGAAATTGTAAGACATCCTGAAGCCTGGGCAGTCATTAATTTGATTGTCCAATATTTCCCTCATGAGATAATGCCTCGAGGCGGCCGGAAACCCCAACCGCACTGGAGGGGGCGGCCGGGCTCGCCCGTACGGACTCGGGTTAAACTTAGGGGCCGCTTGGCACCGCCCGTGATTTGCTTGCGTTTCTATTTCAGCTTGCAATCCTCCATCAAGCGTCTCCAGTTGGTCCAAAATCCGAGGCCCGCAGGAGTCCGTCCGCCAGCTGAAAGCTGGTTATACATTTTGATCAACAAGACTTAAGCAATGCACTTTTTTGGGTTGTTTTTGAAGGCGCTCGACACGCCGATTGTGATGGATGCTCTTTTCTTGCGGCAGGGGGCAATTATGACGATGCATACATGAATGAAAATTTGATAATATATTGTGTATTCAATTCATATCGCTGCTCGGGCCCCAATAATAATTTCTACACAAAGTCCATTGTGGTGACCCGCCCCCTTTTAAGTAAATTCAAAATGGCCTCGACAAGCAGAGTGGACTGTGTCCCAGGCCTGTGTTCTCAGAGTTGATGGGGTCATCGCCACGCTTAAGTGAAGTCGATTGATCCTTTAAGAACACATGAGGCGTGATTGGTCATTAACGGAGCCCTGAGTAACTGTGATATATTCTGGACACAGATTGAGCCGGTGACAACGCTGGAGGAACGCCCACACAGCTGAAAAAACAAAAACACACGCGGCATGACAGGCACGGATCGTGACAGGCACGGATCGTGACAGGCACGGATCGTGACAGGCACGGATCATGACTGTGAAATGAAAGGTGGCATTCTTCATTTATTTATTTATTTATTCATTCATAACTGACAGCCTCGCGCTCCGCCGGTGAAAAATCACAATTCCCACTGTTGACAGAAATATCAGATTATATTTTGTTGTAATCAGAGCGTGTAAGATTTTAATTCGTTGTTTCACCGATTTCTATTTGTTTGATGTGTATGCGAAAAGGGTCTTTTAAATTGGTTACCAGGGCGACCGATTTACCTTCTATCGTTACAAAAAGGATTAATTCTACTCCATATGAGCGTGCTCACACGCGCGCGTGTGTGTGGGGCCCTGATACGGAGGAGCTTAGCTGCAACTCAGCACTGTTTTTGTCCAAGTTCGGCGGGTCACCACAATGGACTTTGTGTAGAAACTCTCTCTCTCCCCGTATATATATATATATATGAAAAATGATTCTGACATACTTATTGTGAGTTCTTTCAATTTGCTGCAAGATAAATGACCCGAATCTCATTACCAAAACAACAAAGGAGGTCAAAAATGAAAGAAATTGAATATTGACTGACCGAGTAAAATTTCCGGCTTAAACTTTATTGAGCATGTGTTTTATCTGCTGAAGAGGGGACATAACACCAAAGCAAACAACTGCAAAAGACTGTGGCAAAGGTCTGGGAAAGCTATACCCTAAATAATAAATATAATATTTACTTATATAAAATATACTTGTATATATAAATATGAGTATTTTTCAGTATACAAGAGAAAATCACGAGTAAGAAGACACCATTTGGTGGCTCCTCACGGATTTGGCAACAGGGGTGCCGGCTTGCTTGGATAGCGCCGAGCTTGTTTTCGAGGAGTGTCCTGTTGAATAATTGATTGGAGCAAATGTGAAATGGATGGGAAGGTCCAAGTGTCTTTCATCACAACTGGCTGGCGATGACGTAGCAGAAAAAAAATTATTTGACAAAAACAAAAGCCCACATATCACTCTATAATTAGAGAATAAGTTTGCTTTTAACTCTGAATTGTTGGATGAGTGAGAGTTGGGTAAGGTCGCAAATTGGAGTCAGATTACTTATTTGCCGTTTTCACAGCAGCTTCATCTCTATGAATCAATTGCATAAAATATGATTTCTAATAATTTTTAGAGAATCAGGATGCCTTTCTACACTATATAAAGGTGGAAATTTACATTGGAAACATCTCATATTTCCTAGATTTGTGTGTTAGGAATAAATCCACTCGTGTGTGAAAATGCCGTTAAACACGTGATTTGATCACACGTGCGCTCATGAGTGTAAAATCACCAACCTTTTTGAGCCACGTAGCACGAATCGATGCCGACTCGCGATCCGGCGGCGTTATTCCCATGACCCGCCGCTTTCTTTGACAAGCGTCAAGTATCGCCTGGAGATGTGCAGCCCCAATAATAATTTCTACACAAAGTCCATTGTGGTGCGGCGAGGTCCCTATTGTTTTTGTAGAAAATATTATTACTTTTATTATTATTATTATTATTATTATTATTATTAGGGCCTGAGCAGGTTAATTTTTCCATTTGCTACAAAACCAAGTAACTCTATATGTCTTTACAGTGCGAGCTGAAAATGCATTTTCAGCACTAAAAAACCAAACTTTTATAACAGCTAAACCAAACGTTTCCAATGTAAATTTCCACCTTTATATAGTGTAGAAAGGCATCCTGAAGCCTGGAAAGTCTAAAATTCACTTTAAAAAAAACAAAAAAAAATTAGAAAAAAAAGAAAACTTGGGACTATTCACCACACAAGCAAACAATTCTATCTGTCTACAAGGATGATAATTATAGTCGAGAACCGAGGTTCCACTGTATATATATATAGACTCAAGACATTGATCTTACTCTATCCCTATTTTTGTGACTTTCCTTCGTACACATATCTTATTTAGTTTTTTATTTATTTATTTTTCAGTGTTATGATTTTATATAAAAATATTCGGGGGCATTGTAGTTTCGCCGAGCGGCACGACGGGGCAGGCATTTTCTAAGTTCTCTCTAATCGAGCAGTCGAGTCGTCTAAATCGGTACGTCCCTGAGATAATCTCAAAAAAAATTTTTTATTTTAATTTTCACGTACTGCACGGTGCCCTTTTGACGAATCCGACAAGTCATGCTGAGCCAGCACTTGCAAATAGTTTAGATTTCTCCCTTTATATAATAATAATAATAAAAGTAATAATATTTTGACCGTTCGAAAATCTAAAATAGATATTCTTGTTTTTTTTTTGTTTTTTTTTATTAACCCACAGGTCAGTTTTAAAAATCCCATGTGGCCAGCCAGCGTTCCCGTTCATACACCTGTAAAAATGATTTGGAGAATATAAAACAATACAATACGACTTTATTAATATAGCGCATTTCACAACAGCTGCAGAGCCCATTGAAAGTACCAAGTGAGAACAAAGGAAACACGGTCAAGAGAGCATTACCAGTTGCCAGGATGACAAACAACAGCGCTGGTTCAGAGAGGCCATTGAGATCTGCAAGCGAGGCATAAAAACCATGAACAGAGACAAGGGAGCCTTCATCCTCTCTACCACCTGGACCAGCATCTTGTACAAAGCAACGTCAGGGGAGGGGCCATATACACTCAAAGGGCGCACGTGCTGGTGATGTTCGGGCCTGAGCAGCGACCGCTTTTATCTAGCAAACATCAATTTTGATGTATGTAGGCGACAAAAAAAACAGCTCACGGCTACTTCATAGAGGCGCTCGCCACAAAGGTTATGTCACTTAATGAGAGAAACACGTTGCGACTATTGCTTTTGCTATATACAAGAAAAGGATTCCTAAACGTCCAACCCCCGCATCTGTTTTTTAGGAACACAATAGTCCCAAGGTGCAGGGTTCGATCCCGGGACCCAGCTTTCCTGTGTGGAGGTTGCATTTGTGAGTGAGTTTGAGCTACTACAACATCTTTACGCCGACAAATGGAGGCAGAACAAGCTGTGATCATGGCGCGTGCTGCTGCACTTAAGAAAAAGCACGCTTTGGAAGAACAAGCAGAGGACATAAAACTGTCAGTGAGCACCTCTCCCTTTGTCGCGATTATTGCGATAAAAATAGAAAGGCATCCTGAAGCCTGGAAAGTCATTAATTTGATTGTCCAGTATTTCCTTCATGAGATCTTGAATTAAGAGTGCTGCAACGCTCACTTCTAATTTGAACTACAGGGAATTTTTGCTCTTAAACGTTTTCTCCGTCTGTGTCCAGAGAGGGAACAAGTATGAGAGGCATTGTCTCATAAGGGAAATATTGGACAATCAAATTAATGACTGCCCGGGCAGAAGAGGTGCTCCAATTTGGCTTAACTGTGACACACGCCCGCCCTCCTCCCCCGGAGCTTCCATTCGGTTAAAGACGGCCGGCGTGCGCCGAAGAAGAGCGTGGGTTCGAATCCCACCTCAGACAGAGCCCATTGAAATTTCGCGTTTTTTTATTTGCCAACACTGGTGGCTGCCTGGAACTGTTTTAAAGCCTATAACCCCCAGAAGTTTTACTTTAAAGTTTGGCTCACTTTATAAGCAATGTATATTGAAATAGCCTGTGGACCAACCCATGTAGACGGATAATATAACTCCTTTTCCCGATTGATTGGTAAGCGACGCTCAGACAGGCGTGGCCCAGCATTCATTTATTTGTATTAGGTTCTTAGGCTAAAAGGCTCTGGAAAACAAATATCCCACCTTTCATGCTTTGATCGCCCTTTGAAGGAAAGTCATAAAAATAGGGATAGAGTGAAAACTTTTTATAAAGCTACTAAAATAGCCTTGTTCCTTTTTTCAGCATTCCAGGATCAGAGCAGGGTTCCCACTTGTCGGTCCTGGATTACTCAATTTTCATGGCAATGCATAATGATTCAATACTTTTGCTTCTAGTTGTCACCCTTTGTCAGGAGAATGCACATGTGCAGCGGGATGGACTGGACTATTCTGCAACGAGACCTGTCCGGCAGGTTACTACGGTGAAGGCTGCCCGAATGGAAGCTCCGGACGGAGGAGGACGGGCGGTGCAAGCCTGCGCTCTACCGTTAAAAGCTTTCCAAAGGCATCCTGAAGCCTGGAAAGTCATTAATTTGATTGTCCAGTATTTCCTACATGAGATATTGCAAAACTTAGAAAAAGTGTCCTTTATGAGTCCCGGTATCCATTTTGGCCCAGTCAAAGAAATGAAAAATAACGCATGCTTGGAATGACCTGCCCATGCATCTCCATAATTCCCAAGAAAGCGTGCAATGATGAAAGAGATTTGAAATAAAAACTTCTGGTACGCCGTCCGGTGTGCCCTGTGAATGTTATGATCCTCCAGCAGTACGAAAACATGATGTGACGAACATGAATTTTCGGCGACGATTAGGTCACATATGAAGAGATGTGTTTTGAGTTAGCAACTCCTGAATCAATACATTTAAAGCTAGGTGAGATTTCTGGCAGGAGTAAGACAAGAGGGCTTTGGAAATAACATATGCATAGGGCACACCGTATTATTGGGTGTACACTTGTCAAAATATAACTTAGATTAGCATGCAGGCACGCTAAAACATACGCTAGCATACATGCTTACGCCGTCCGGTGTGCCCTGTGAAATGAAAGGTGGCATTCTTTATTTATTGAAAATGTCTTCCTAGAAAACCTCAATTTCACACTGGCCATTTAATCATAGCTAGGCCTATTCGGTCTTCAATTACAATGAACACGTCCTTGTTAACTCGCGATGCTTGTCAAGTATGGACGCATGCTAACAGCTAGCAGCTCATTGTCCCGACCGGCCGTTTAACCGCTCCAGCGCCCGTCGTGCCGCTCGGCGAAACTACAATGCCCCCGAATATTTTTTATACCCGCGAAGCACTGAACCCGCGAAAGGTGAACCCGCGAAATGTTACAGCAGCAAAGGGAAGGCGGCCATTTGCCAATTCACATTCCAGTTGTGTGCATTTTTGTCCTACTCTGTACTTTATTAAGCTGGACCAGGCTATAAACCGCAGTTGAAAAAAAAACGAGTTGTTTACTGCATGTACATAACGATTTTGTACTGTGAACGCACATAAAGGTACATAAACAGCGCCTTTTAACACAGCAACATGACATGTAATACGATATGATTCGTCAGAATTGGCCTCTGATGATGTGCCGCTGTCATTTGCCAAAACGTCACAAAATTCGGCAGAGAGTAAGATCATTGTCTTGAGTCTTTTCTGACTAATTTTCAGTCGGATTCGTCAAAAGGGCACCGTGCAGTACGTGAAAATTAAAATAAAAAAAAAATGTTGATTCCACTTGGCGGCACTGTGTGTATAACAAAATAATAACATTAAGATGTCTTCAGGTCGGGATGCAGCACCAGGAGCAACACCTGCACACGCTGAGACAGGTGCTCACCTCCAGTAGACCTCGGTTCATGGTCTCGACGGCGCTAATGTGGCACACAAAATGATTACATAACGTTACATGAAGTTATTGTGATCTTCATCTTTCTAGTGAAATCTCGATAAAATATGAATCGTGGGAATCTTCTAAACATCTTTGGTCAGGTCATGTGATTAGACTGCTTATTTTGAAAGCCATTACACAAATAAATGTATTTATTACCAGATCATTGACTTCACCGTGCCCTCTCCCCGTTGCAGCTGTTACATATTTCACGCGGGCAAAAAAAAAACTGCAGGTGCTGTTATGACTATACATAATCATCATACTACTGGGGCTGGCATTTTCCACAGTTGTCAAGTAAGGATTTAATGGCCAATTATCCTCAGATAAATATATTTCTGCTGAGAAGAGGGAGACTCGGGGAGGAGGGGCGCGGCAGCGACGGTCGCTTCTAATTGTGGGGAGCACACGCCTCCATTGAGTGGACCACCTCCTGTATCCACATGCTGGCACTTCATCATCACCTAAGATGTCAGATGGACCCTTAAAAAAATAATTCCAGGGACAACTGCACCGTGCACCATGTCAAGAAAATCACAAGGGAAGAGACGTCGATTGGCAAAGATAAACTTGACATTCTTCCAGATTCTGTCTCTTTGCATTGTTTTGAAGTTACTCCTGCAACTTTTCCACTTCTTCGATCCTCCCCATTGTCTGAAAAAGAAGTGTATATTTTGATTTGAAATAATGACCTCAACATACCAATACATTTGTTTATCATCTGAACTGGATTATTTTGAAACAACATTTGGGATGGACATCTGGGATTTGTTGTTGTGTATATTCAGAGTAATCCTTTTCTTGTATATAGCTAAAGCAATAGTCGCTGGCCTTGAAAATGGGTACAAGACTTGACCAAATTAAGATGCCATAAGGTCTAATTTGCCCCTTCTCTACCACAACCGATTTAGAGGCCATTAGTAACAGATTTGAGAAGACCACTTTTAAAGATATGAAGCCAGAGCTCGGCACCGGACCCATTTTTATTATTTATTATAATTTTAATGTATTATTGAGCAAATGACACAATATGTCAGTAGTGATTACCACAGAAGTCATGTCAAAATAGTGCAAATTCTGAGGTCGACTTCAAATCAGACAGGCAAATATTCCCGAGTGCTGCGGGTGCCGTTGACAGGAGGCGACGGCGGGTTAGCAGCACGTCAGCGAGCCTTTTGTCAAAAAGATAAAAAAACATACACGGATGAAGGGGGGGCCTGTCTGCGTGACGAATGAATGCGCGTGACACGATTGCGCTGATTAAAGGCAAATGAGGAAACATACGCACCGTATGTGGATTATTCACGGGACGCTGTCATCGGCATCGTCGGAATCGAGACTTATTCTAAACTCAAAGAGCAATTCAGCCTTTTTACACTCTATAAATGTGGAAATTTACATTGGAAACGTTTGGTTTAGCTGTTAATGAAGTTTCGTTTTTTTAGTGCTGAAAATTCATTGTCTGCTGGCGCCACAAGCCAGTTATCCCTGTGGTAACTTTTCTGACACCGGCGGGCCGGGGCCGGGAGGGGGGGCAATGCCGGGGCTCGACCGCCCTGCGCTACTCCCCCTCCCTCAGCCCCGCAGCGGTGAGCTGAGTTGGAGCTCGACAGAGAAGACAGCAGTCGTTGAATATAGTCAAATGTATAACATCCTTTATCAGAAAAAGACGAGTAACAATTTGAGAAAACAAAAATAACCAATATAGGCAATCTGGCCATCAATTCAAGCTATGCAGTATGGCAACAAATACATTTCAGATAAAGACCTCATCGAACACCGGGGCAGTCTTGAACGATTGGTTCGGGCGCACAGCGTGCTCCGCTGGATCGGGAGCTGGGATCGCCATTGGGGCCCCGGGACGGGGCTCGGCCGCTGACGGGGAGCCGGGACACGGCTTAGCAGCTGGCGGGGAGCCGGGACTGGGCTCAGCAGCTGGCGGGGAGCCGGGACTGGGCTCAGCAGCTGGCGGGGAGCCGGGACTGGGCTCAGCAGCTGGCGGGGAGCCGGGACTGGGCTCAGCAGCTGGCGGGGAGCCGGGACTGGGCTCAGCAGCTGGCGGGGAGCCGGGACTGGGCTCAGCAGCTGGCGGGGAGCCGGGACAGGGCTCAGCAGCTGGCGGGGAGCCGGGACAGGGCTCAGCAGCTGGCGGGGAGCCGGGACAGGGCTCAGCAGCTGGCGGGGAGCCGGGACAGGGCTCAGCAGCTGGCGGGGAGCCGGGACTGGGCTCAGCAGCTGGCGGGGAGCCGGGACAGGGCTCAGCAGCTGGCGGGGAGCCGGGACAGGGCTCAGCAGCTGGCGGGGAGCCGGAACGGGGCTCGGCCGCCTTCGAGGAGTCGGCACGGGACTCTGGAGGCTGCGGCTCGCATGGAGGCGGCGGGGTCCGTGCAGCGGGAGCTGCATTGGTCACTGCTGCAGGCGTGGAGGCGACAGCGGGCCGGGCGCAGCAGTCGATCCGGGCACAGCCGAACCGGGGGCCCTGATCCCTGTCAGCCTGCCGCCATAGGGAATCAGGAAAACGGGAGACCTGAGGGACCGTGACTGCGGGGGCTGGTGAACGCGAGCTAGGAGACGCCAGGGGAGCGTGATCCGGTGCTGAAACTGATGGTGAACGATGTGCGCGACGTGACCGTGACTTCCGGGATTTGGGACGTGAAGCGCGCGAGGGGGAGTGGGAGGTGGTCGCGAAAAACTCAAATGGCTCGGGGGGAGGAAGGTGACGGCTCAAAAATAACTCCGCGTTGCGCTGAGCGACTAAGAGAGTGGCAATATATTCAAAATCATAGTTGTGATCTGGATCGGAAAAAATGTGAGGGGCAAGGTGCTCAAAATCAAACTCGTGACCGGACTTACTCGAACCGTGAGAGGGTGAAAGGGCTTGGTGCTCAAAATCGTCCTCGTAATCCGAATCTATGATCAGGTGAGGGGGTATGACAGGCTGGTAATCGGTGCTGTAATCGGGGGGCAAAAGGGGAGAAACAGACGTCGAGCGGAAAATGGAACCTACTTGAAGGACACGGGGTTGGTCGGCAGGCTGAGGGGGGTTGTCCGTCCGGCGGCGTCATGGACAACAACATGAACATTACAAATCAGCAATCACTGACCACTGCAAAAGGGAAAACCACATCATGGACCGGGAGAAGGGCAGGGTCATCCGCACCGAAGAGAACAAACAACAGCGCTGGATCAGAGAGGCCATTGAGATCTGCAAGCGAGGCATAAAAACCATGAACAGAGACAAGGGAGCCTTCATCCTCTCTACCACCTAGAGCAGCATCTTGGCGGAGTGAACGGACAGCGGGGGGCGTGACTTGCCTTCATTCTTGTGACAGGTAAGTCACGCCCTCATGGAACATCAGCTGATAAAGACGGGTCACAAGACACCATCATGTGACACTCTGAAGAAGGCGAAAGACTTTCGTATTGTGACATCCTCAAGGCCTAAACACTCATCCGAGCAAATATAAGGTAGATTTTGTGAACCTGCCCGGAGAAAAACATCAACGAAAATAATTTGTATTTGTTTTAACCAGTTGGTGGCGCTACCACTGCGATCAAAAATAAGTTGGCAGCCGTCTTCAGGGCCTGAATATCCATGACGCCGCCGTGAGCCTCTCGCTGGGTCCTTCTTTGGTCGGGTCATTCTGTCAGGACTCGCCGGTCGGCGAGGAGGAGGTGGACCCAAAAGGCGAGGAGGCAGAGAGGTCAGTAACGTGAAGGGAATTTATTAACTGAAACAACCAGGGCAAACAATGTGGCAGCCGTCGCAGCTCGGGCCCTAATAACAATTTCTATTTAACACCCTACCCATCAAATGCATGCCATTGCTGTTTTTCCTGTGCAAAATCAAATCTTGCGCGTTTTGTTTGTTGTGTGTTTGCTAGCCAGGTTAGCAAGCTGCTATCAACAGCCTCAGTGCCATAGTCTGGTCTTGTATTGTATTGATGTATAGACTTTCATTTGGTAGTTTCAGTATGTTCATATTCATAAAATACAGTATTCCGTGAGCCTTGAAAGATCAGTCAAAAGACTAAATTGGCACTCAAGAGCAGGTGTGACTCTTTGAAGCAAACATCTTACAGTTTAAGTGATCATTGTGTCGTCTTGAAAATTAAGCACATCTCTGTGACTTGCTTGGGTTTCAGATGTGGTCAGAATAACTGACTTTTAATGGCCAACCGGGGTCCTCGGCGTCTGTTCGAGATTTGTTTACATGGCACTTTTGTCATTTAAAACACTTATTGTCCATTTCAGATGGAAACAGAGACAGAATCGTTCGATTTTGTTCACCGAGGGAGATCTAGATATATATATATATATATATATATATATATTTATATATTTATTATATATATTGTATTTTTTTTTAAGCATTTGATTGTCCAATATTTCCCTTATGAGATAATGTGGTTCATGAAGCAGATTTGAAGCTTCATTTAGTCGCAGTGTTAGCCGAGCCCGATCGCAGCAGGTCTTCCTGTCCCGTAAATCAGGCAATAAAACTGTATCTGGATAATGGGTGATAGTGTGTTTTTTTTTTTTTTTTGCTGTGGTCATATTTTCCCAGTCAAATGCAAATGAAAAAAATATATATCATAAAATAAATAAAAATATGGAATATTTCACATATAGATGACAACATTGTCGAAATGAGCACTGTTCACAAACTGGAATATGAATGCCAGGCCAACACTACACACATGTATTTGAATTATTTAATTGACTGAAAAGGTTGTGCAACGAATATTAAGTTAAGGGTACCATCGATCATTTTTACTCGGTCACTGTTGTACCCGAAGGCTTTTTTTTTTTTTTAAAGGAAACCGGAGTACGTGGAGGAAACCCACGCAGGCACGGGGAGAACATGCAAACTCCACAGAGGAAGGCCGGAGCCGGGATTGAACGCACGACCGCTGCTGTCTCTCACTGTGAGGCCATCGTGCTAACCAGTCGGCCCACCGTGCCACTTATGGCTAAATCTTTTTTGAAACTTCGCCTTTGACAAATCTTTTCTCTCATGGTTTTACAAACAGAAAATGGCAAATGTGTGGACCAGCTGACTTTGGAAAAGGCAAACCACCCTTGGACTGGTACGCTTCGGGCCCCAGGTTAGCGGGACACCCAGCCAAGGGCAATACAGTTAGTTTTAAAGGTTCGCCGTTGGCACGACTGTCAGAGACTTCCTTAATTTGCAAGTCTGTCACCAAACGTCATTATGGGCCTTTCTGCCATCCTGGGCAAAGATAACACAATAGAACATTTACTGCCTCTCTCTTATTTCTGATATTTTAGTTGTTACCTTTGTTTTTTTATCAAAATAATTTTTTTAGTTAACCATCATTCCTGTCTCGTGGAAGTACAATTACCGTAGTTTCCGCACTATAAGTCGCTACTTTTTTCCTAGATTTTAAAGCATGCCGCTAATACAATGGTGCAGCTTATCTGTGGATTTTTTCTTTCACCACTAGGGGCGCTCTATAGTTCAGAAAATATGCTAAATAAATCTCGATTTTTTTTTTTTTTTTTTTTCTTATACCCTGTTGCGGCTTGTATATCGTTTTTTAAATATATGAGGGCACCTTATAGTTCAGAAAATAAAAACTGCTCTGCCAACGTCAGCATATGCAAATGACGAATCAGAGCTGGGCACTTGACGCTTTTTTGCTGGTCTCTCCCGCGCCATCTGGCCACTATCTCAGTAGGGTTCCGGCCTCGACCGTTCGGCCTTATTCATAAAAATTGTCGGCCCCCGACCCCGTTCCTGAGGGGTGGACCCTTGAGTGGGCGTGGAACTTTCTCCCAAGTTCTGCAGCACCAGCGAGCCGTGGCAGAAGACGTTGACAAATTCTCCAAGGTGGAAGAGGACCTTTCACCTTTCATTTCACAGGGCACACCAGACGGCGTACGAGAGTGCCGGCATACCTGACATGCCTGCAGGCTCATCTGCCAACCTTCCATCGCTGCCCCCCTCTAGTCCAAAGGGGATGCGTGAGAAAAATCAAGGCTGGAATCGGGGTGAGATGAAGTTTTTTAAAATAAATAAATTAATTAATTGTCTTCGAATACATACTTCAAGTGTAGTTTGGCCCACCTGTTATGCAAGAAAGTGTCAGGATTGTTCGCGGATTTTCAGTTTTCGCGGGTGGTCTCGGTCCATCAGTGCAGAAGCTAATTAGCATTCAAAGAAATGTGAAGAAGCTAAATGACTCCATTAGACGAGGTGATAATACTGTGCTAATGGCTGAATCGTGCTCGCAATCAATGCCTGCTGGGCGGCGGCATCGGAAAGGCGAGCGTGCCTCAATCGAAAACGACTATTGTCTTCAGCGCGCCAAAGAGGCATTATCTCATAAGGGAAATATTGGACAATCAAATTAATGACTGCCCAGGCTTCAGGATGTCTTTTTACACTATATAAAGGTGGAAATTTACATTGGAAACGTTTAGTTTAGCTGTTAATGAAGTTTCGTTTTTTTCAGTGTGCATTATCAGAGATCTTTTGAATCTCACTCAGTGACAGTGGGGGAAACCCCCGCAAGAGGACAGAAGCTACTCGGTCTTTGCATTCCGAACTATCGATAGCTGCAAAGTTCAAACGGAAAGCTAGCATACTAGCTAGGAAGAAGGACTTTTTTTTTTTTTAATTGCACTGTCCTGTGCTGAAAAAATATGTGTGATGCACTCAACTGACAAACAGGGAGGGGAGATTATAAATAATGAAAACGAATAAATTTTAAAAAAAAGCGACCAAAAATAGACATTTTAAATGTTAAGAATAAATAAAACAAGCAAATGGGGAAAAAAAATCAAAATAGCACAGAATCGGTACAAGTTACAGAAATAGTTTAAGTGAAGGACTCTGGGGATCATCAAGACAATTTTATGAATTTGCTTGTAAAAATAATTCTGTTGGTCCAACCCCCCCAAAAAAAAGCAATGCCTGAGTCATTGTCCAACTTCGTTGACAATTTTTTCTGGATGGTAAGCAGGTCCAGTATTCAATAATATTGGACAATCAAATTAATGACTGCCCAGGCTTCAAAATAAAGGACATCTTTATCTTTATTGATATAAATGGGCGGCCAAGGAGAAGACGAGTAATTTGTGATGGTGCTGGTCCCACCATCTGCGCAAGCTATGTTCAATTACTTGCAAACAGGTACTTGACTGTGTTTGCTTTGTTCTTGCTTGGTACTTTCACACTGCTGTATTTTTCCTGCTATTTCTGTTTACTCATGAATCCAAAGCTTTTGTACCTTGGCGGTGCACAAATGCCCTATGGTAGGACTGCTAAGCATGAACTGTATGGAATAATGTATATAAATAATCGATTGATTTGTAAGTTTCCCATGTGACCAAGGAATTGAAATCATATGCGTCAGTGAAGAATCATCGCCAAGCACATCCGTTACCTTTGTCATTTGGCCAGAAGCTCACGGTTTCCCACGTCGTAAGACTAATAAACGGATCAGGGGTGCCATGTTTTGATGTTGTTCCATGTGCAGTGCAGACTGACAGCGTTTCACTCCGTACCCCACCCACCAATTAAATGAAAGTGAACAAAAGCAACAATATAATTACAATTGCTAGCTGTAATTGCACAGCAATGGTAAAGAAGGTCCACCAGCGTCCGAAACATCTGGCTGTGTCAGCACCAGTTCATCACAGCAGGGGCAACGGAGATGAACATCGAGTGCCAGGTCTCGATTTCTTTCAAGTGACTTGAAATTGCCAGGTTTGAGAGTCACAGTTTTTGTGCTACATTTGAATGATTTTTTGAGACGTGTTGTTGCTGAAACTTTCGAGCATCAAGGTTTTGAGAGACAAATATATATTCACAAAATATCTGAATGAATTTGCTTTGTACAACTTTTTTTTTTTCAATTTGGTGACTTTAGACTTTGACTTTAGAGGCAGATTTCCCTGGAATTTAAGCGAATGCACAGGCCGCCACATATAGCCCCTGAAGCTAATGGAGCAGAAAGCCAATTCTAGCCCAGTGTACTGGTGATAATTATGACCGATCTCAGATGTCGCCTGCCATTATTGTCGGCACTTGACAAGTCTATGCAACACAGAGGGAAAGCGGGAAGGGGTGGGAAAGGGCTGTTTGTCACCGAAGGGACTGATGAACCAGCCTCTCTTCTCAGGACGACTTGATGCGTGCTTAGGATGGATCTAATTGAGCCCGGGTGTAAATTAAACTCAACCACACGGAATACTAATCCATCTTCTCGAAATTTTTCACATTTGAGGATATTCAGGCCCTGAAGACGGCTGCCAACTTATTTTTGATCGCAGTGGTAGCGCCACCAACTGGTTAAAAGGGGTCTGTGTGTTGGCGGAGCTCCCTGTGGCCGCTCCGCCAAAGCATTGACAACTAATTATCAAATTGATCACCAACTATAAATGGAAGAAAGTACTCAACAGATAAAATGAGGCGTGTCGGAAAAGATGATATAGATTCAAGACGCTTTTGTTTTCGTAAGGTCAGTAGCGTACCAGGGGGACTCCTCCAAACACCAAAAAAAAAAAAAAAAAAAAAAAAAAGCCCCTCTCTAATCAGCCTGCTTTTATGAAGGACCAGAAAAATGTGAGACTATTTACTGTTGAGAGGCTTAAATTCCCAAGACTGAGACCATTTTAAATTCAACAAGGTCGCTCAAAATAATTATATCTACATTTAAGCAAAAATACTATTACCGGTACTTACTTAATTTTATTTAACTTAGCAACTAAGAATACATTTTTACTCATCGTAGAGGATCAAATATATTATTTATAAATATATTACATATGATATTGTTTACGTATTATGATGATTATTATTATGAAAACCTGTCATGTGCGTGTGAAGTCGCATGACAAGTGGAAATATGAAAAAAATTTTATAGTAAAGAGACAAGAACAGCATGAAGCAAAATGTAGCCGTTAATGTATAACATTAGCAGTCGACATGTTGCCAAATTCACACGGGCATCATCATCTACCGGGCCGCATGGGAACTCAGTATCATTCAGTGTTTTATTGTGATTAAACCCGGGCGGAAGAGGTGCTCCAATTCGGCTTAACTGTGACACACGCCCACCCTCCTCCCCCGGAGCTTCCATTCGGTTAAACTTAGGGGCCGCTTGGCACCGCCCGTGCCCGGGGTTCGTATGGTTGGACGAGGAACTCTTAAAATGAGTCAACCGACTGAACATTTTTGCTGCTCGTGCGCAGAATAGAAACAAATATCGGTTATATTCCTGACCAACTGAGGTGACACGCGGAGAAGCCAAAGCGAGGCTGGATCGTGAAGCGAAGCCGCAGGTCCGAATGTGTAGCTACGGAGCCCCACACAAGTCTCCTGACACGCATTCGCAAATGATGAATGCAGCATGCGTTTCTTCGTAAATGCTTTGTGTATTTAACATTCATGCACGATTCAAGAAAATAAATAATCCAAAAGTAACTCCCCAGTTACCCATTACATGACTATTTTCCCCCACTGAATACGCAAGTAAAATTTTGGAGGACTACTTTTTCACTATTACTTGAGTCATGTTATTCTTAAGTAACTCTTACTTGAGTAACATTTTTTGCTAGGGGGCGATAACAAGCCATTTTAATAAGATTGCACAACAAACTTATAAAATATTGATGATTTTGCCAGGCCTAATGTGTGTGCAAAATTTCACGAGTATTCATTCATATTCAAAACCTCAAAAAGAGCGTTGTTTTATTGGCGAACGGTGCAAAGACCCGCCCACAGCTTTTCACGAAAAATCACAAATTTCGTATTGTGACATCCTCAAGGCCTAAACACTCATCCGAGCAAATATGAGGGAGACCTTGTGTACCTGCTGGGAGAAAAACATCAACAAAAATAACTTGGCTTTAACCAGTTGGTGGCGCTACCATTACGATGGTGCTGCCTCCATAAGTTTCATAGCATAAACAGAACACAGTCACTGACACTATGTCAGGCGACGGGACTTGATCTCAGTAAAATTAAAAAAATAAGGTCACAAGATTTTGTTTTTTGTAAAGGGGGGGATAAAATATGCAACTTGATGGGGAAAAAAAGTTTAGGGCACACAGAAAGTAGTTTTCAGACCACCCGCTCTCCGCCGCAACTATAAATAATAGCTATTTCGTTGCAAAACAAACCTACACCGTAGAGTTAATACCACCTTTATATAGTGTAAAAAGACATCCTGAAGCCTGGGCAGTCATTAATTTGAGGCAAGTCACGCCCCCCGCTGTCCGTTCACTCCGCCAAAATGCTGCTCCAGGTGGTAGAGAGGATGAAGGCTCCCTTGTCTCTGTTATTCAAGCTCGCTAAAATACATGTGTGTGATTCAAATAAATTCTAAAAGTAAAATTGATTGTCTTCTACATTCCACAGCGTTCAAGTCTACCCCATCGTCATTTTCATTCGCTACAAAAATGCCAAGCAGATCAAGTGAGTAAACCCGAGCGGCGTTTTTTTTTTTTTTGGTTTCTCATTTATTTTAATTATTTTTTAACACTTCATGATGTACTCATCAAATTACAACCATTACGATTCCTGGTCTTTACAAAGATAAAGCGGGTGCCAGGCTCACACGTCTAAGACGTTGCGTTCAGGTCGCAGTCTCCCCAGGAGGCGTGGGTTCAAATCCGCCTACAATGCATGTTTTTGGAATGTGGGAGGAAACCGGAGTACCCGGAGGAAACCCATGAAGGCACGGGGCCGAAGAGGAGCACCACTGCTCTGATTTTTCATTTTTTTGACAGGTAGTGGAGTCGAGGGTCAAAGAAAGTGGAGTGCCACACTTCAAGCCAAATTCCTTGACACTCTACGTCTGCGCACAGTGGCTCTTGATGAACCGACTCAGGCCTCAGTCCTAGCAAAGGCATGAACAGGCACAAATTATTCAAATATGACCTGCAAAAGAAGTGTTGACCGTGAATAGGTAGAAAAAAGTGTTGTTCAGGTTTGAGGCTATTAAAAGAAAAAAAAAAAGCTATTTAGATTTTATTAAAAAATATGGGTGATTGACAGGAAATTAAAGTGGGCCTGGACTGGACCGGCTGTCAGTGAGGGGGAGACTTTCAAACAAGCAAACATATTCAGCATCAGAATAATAGTTTTCTTTCTCTCAGATCTGCCTGAGCGATTTAGGCAAAGTGGGAGCTTTCTGGGAGGTTTTATTTTTTGGGGGGCCAGAAAGTGTCATATTAATCCCAACAGGGTGTCATTAAAAAAATAATAAAGTACTGGTTTTAAAACTACTTAAAGTATAAAAGTAATGCAAGGAGACATTAAGTTGCACTGAAACAGACGTCGAGTCAAACATTTTCTCTTCATTATGTTCTATGTACCCTGCCAGTGTGAACACAAACCTAGATGTACGAAAATGTTTGACTCGACGTCTGTTAAAAAATATATGGCTAAACTTAAAGGAAAAGAAGAAGACGTACCGACGATGCCACGGCTGCTCAAGATGTTTCGCCATATATTTTTTAACTGCTCAAAAATCAAGAATTGGTACACTTTACACACTTGTCTTTCTGAAATTAGCTAGTTTACATGCGGGGGCCCGGCCTTGTGCAAGGACAGTCAAAACGGCGCAGAGGATTATAGGCTGCCCTCTCCCCTCCCTGTCGGACATCTACACCACTGATCTTACTCTATCCCTATTTTTATGACTTTCTGGAAACATTTATATTGACTGGATTGAATAAATTACACATGACCTGGTGTTTAGGCCTTGAGGATGTCACAATACGAGATCGGGCGTGCTCAGGGTAGTATGGCCGTAAGCAACAATTTCTTTCAAAATTTTGCATTTTATACATGTGGTATTTGTGGAAAATACTTCAATCCAAAAATACGCGCGCGCCGACAAACCGCGGCCGCCAAGCACCCTGCCGGGTTGAATCCCCCGCGCGGACTACGCGGGCCCCACCCTTTCTCATTTAGTGACTGAAAATATTTAACTGAGTAAAAATGTTTTGGTTAAGAGTTAATGCTTTAATTTTGACAGCCCTAATATATATATATATATATATAACAAAGTCTTCAATGGAAGCTAAAAATGGGTTCAGTCACAGGTTGTCCTTTTCAGCACCGTAATTGATTTATAAATAAGTAGTTTAGAAATATTTTGTCATATGAAGTTATTCCACGTTGCTCAAACCAAACATGAGCAAAGAGAATTGGCACATTACGAGGCCATCACGTCGGCTGGGAAGATAAGCGAGGTTTCTCATTTGCGCCGGGACGACTGCCGTGGTGATTCTCTCGACAGTTTGCTCATCCGCACGTTATCATTTTGCAGGAACTTTTGTTGCCACGGAGAATAATCAGACTCTGCGGCACCGCAATAGCCACGCCCTTCGAAGGAAAGTCACAAAAATAGGGATAGAGTAAGATCAATGTCTTGAGTCTTTTCTCAAATACACACTGCCTGTGACATCAAGAAGACTTTTTAAACCTTCTTCCCGTAATCATTCTGACGGCGAGCCGGAACCGACAGTCAAGTCGAGTTGGAGATTTCATTGTGCATGTGACTTGGGGCCTGGCGCTGCACCAGACTGGCACTTCAAACTCTAAAATACCCCACAAGTGTATTTAAGAAGAAAAAAAACAATTGGTGACTATGGTTCCGTTTGTGCTAGGTAAGTCAAGTCAGGACAAGGGAAGCCATTTGAAAGGTCAGATTCATTTCGACCCTTCGACTTGGAGAACCCCTCGCAATTCAAACTCATATGAACTCATTGGTGGATATTTTAAACTGAAATCTGTCAACCAATTGGAGAAGATCAAACGTGAGCAGAAGATTAAATGAGGTAAATGTAAAAATAAATAAATAAAACTTTATAATAAAAATTTAAAAATCCCCATCCCAAAACTAAATTTCTCCAGAATTAAGCACTCGGGAGTGACGAATGATCACAAACAGTCACATAACAATGACTTAACAAGTCCGATATAATTGTGCTGAAATGTCACTATTAATTCAATTGTTGACACATGACAGTAGACGGCCTATTCAGGCAGAAGGTTATCATTCCCTCACACGGAGCTCTCTGGTGGTGGACACAATGGTGACAGTTTAGCCCACATTGTAAATGCAGTGATGCTTAGCATTATGGTCAAAAATGCAATCGAACAATCGGAAAAATAAGCGCCTCTCTCCATCCATGTTGTCCGTGTGAAAATGCATTTTCATGCACGCACTCACAGCTCACAATGAGGCGCTCGAAAGCAACCACACCAGTGTGACAGCGGAATCCTGGAGCCAGAGAAGAGAAAAGAATCAGACACGAAGTTGATCGTTATTTGTTTGCTTTGATTGGAGAGGAGATACAAACTGTACACAGGCTCTGCACGGTGAGCTAGACGTAAGCAGATGACTACGCGCCACTATCAGATATGGACCGGCGAGTGGGTGTGGGGGTGGATGGGGCGGGGCTTCAAAGTTTTCACTTAAGATTTCCTTCGCCGCAAAGCTCAATTCCCCATATATGATGCTATTAAGATTTTTGGTGCTCCAATTACTCTAGCACTAGCTTAAGTGGCACTGCCGCTAGAAGATTTTGAGCGCAATGCAATTACAACACAACAAAGGCAAAGATGTCTGACTGTTGAGGAAGTCCACATGTAAAATTTTAAATCTGAATGATTCCATAGGAATCGGAACAGAATTTATGGCAGTACTCTATGCGTTGAATTCCATTGTGAAGAAGAGGCTCAATTTTTTTTAACCGAGGGTTCACTGTACTCCATAAAATTTACAAACGAGCGCGGCGGAACTCCCGTGTAGGACATCTCTGGGCCCGCGTGGCCAAAGTTTTTAAAATCTGCCTATACTGAAAATACAGTCAAGCACCTCAGGGTTCGAAGTTAACTTTAAAAACTGCTTGCCCATAGGGCAAGTGCCACTAAAATTTGCCTTGCCCGAGTGGCCAAATTACTTGCCCAATTTGGGCAAGTGACAATTTTTTTTCTCTTGCCCGAAGATTGAATTACCTTGCCCTGAGTGACTTTTTGTATGACAAAGTGTCTAATTGCAAATAGCATGAATTTTTTGTTTGGATAGTTCCTGCCTAGAAAGAATTAAAAATATGTTACAATCATAAGGGTTGCTTATATAAAAATGTATCATGTATGAGGCATTATCTCATAAGGGAAATCCTGAACTTAAGTCAATTTAACAAATTAATTTAAAAAATGTTTTCGTATTTAAAAAAAGACCTTGCTGGGAATCGCTCGGAACTTCACTTCTTTGTCTTAACAGGAAAACTGTCACAGCATTGAAAATGAAAAAAAATTGCAGATAATCCGCACCAAAAGGCACCGTAATGGGCCGAACTACTTTTGTGTTCATGTCATTGGCGTGCCAGGATTGCAGAGCGGTCTGTAAAGAAATGACTGGTTGAAATAAAAATGATAATTTTTTAAACTGCAGTGCCAACACTTGTACATCTTTCTACCCGTGGCTAATTTAGTTACATTGCTTATACGCTCAGAAGCGAGTTCGGCCATGTGTTTCGTTAAATACTTTATACTTAAAATAGTGTCTGAAATATCCGCGTGGTGCTGTTGTGGTTGCCAAAGTTCAACTTGTAGCGCGATGCGGCGGGGAAATATTGGACAATCAAATTAATGACTGGGCGAAGAGGAGAGTGGACGAAGAAGAGCACGTTCCCCCCCAGAACGTGTTGCTCAATGGATATTTCGTGGAAAAAGAACTGATTGCATCATCGGGAGTGATTGGGTACCCCAACTATGAGAAACCCTTTACCCAAACTGTTTCGCGGGTCTAAAAAATATTCGGGGGCATTGTGCTTTTAATGAATCAGTCAAATGAACCCACGCCTCCTGGGGAGACTTATTTAATTTGTTGCTTGTATTTAATGTGCGAGGAAGTTTTGTCCTTTTTTTTTAAAAACAAATAATCAAATTAATGACTGCCCAGGCTTCAGGATGTCTTTTTACACTATATAAAGGTGGAAATTTACATTGGAAACGTTTGGTTTAGCTGTTAATGAAGTTTCGTTTGGAATTATTATTGCAACAACAAATATTAGACGTTAAAATATCAAATTTTTCGCCGATTATTATCTACTCTTTGGTCCGTTTTTTTTTTTTTTACATGAAATCCCAGAGTGGAAACACTTTTTTTTATGTGCTGCGAGAACTAATGTGAATTGCAGGACACATTGATCATTGACACTTCGAACGGGCCGAGAGGCAGGGTCAACTGCAACGACATTTACGATTTTCTGAGTGCATACCGGTGCTGTCATATGACAATGATGCAAGCGTCAGCTATTGTACAGTTAAAAAATCCTAAAGCACAACTGTTTGAGGGATTTCGAAGGAGACTTTAAACATATTAAGTGTAAGTTACGTCACTAGAATTTCGGTTAAACGAACAGAGCTCTAACTACTTGCCGAGTGAGGCGCATAAAACAAAATGGTAGATAAAGTTTCCGAATGGGTCATAGGCATGGGCAGCAGGGTTATAATAGTTTCCGATTTTTTTAAATTTCGTAGTTTACCCAGTAGAATGTTTAAGATCATCAAACAAATGTAAAACCGAGCAAAGATAACTCTAGTAAACAAATAGTTAAATGACGATTTCTTTTGTTAGGTTAAAATAGAATACGTGAACCTACTTGGCCGTTTGTGAAAAATAGAACAAATATTTTTTATTTATAATTATTATTATTAATGAACAAAGATGTTCAATTGACTTAAGTTGGCCGAAACATGTCAGTTTGTTTTACTTTTAATTGGGGAATTTGTTTCCTTTTTTTCTTCCTGTTCCGTTTTGCACCCCTAAAATGAATCCCAGCGCCCCACTAAAAATTAATAATATATATATATATATATTTATTTTTTTTTTAAAAAGCTAGAGAAGTATATTAAAATAGAATACTTTGTTGAAACGACCATGTATAGTAAGGCGGGCCGCATTGCATGTGTGATGTTGCGTTCAATAAATCAATTTCAAATGATAGGGCAAGTGAGAAAGGGGCCATAGTCATTACCCTGAAGTATTTTCTGCAATTTAAATTGAACAAATTCTCTTTTAACACAAACATGCCTGCTGTAAATGCATTTTCAGCTCGCGCTGTACACATGATGCTCTCGCGAAAGAGGTGGCTCGGCTACTGTACCGCCGGGCCGATGCATCCAACAGCCTTCAGTGGTCGGATACAATGTTTTGATTGTATGCTGTCGAGCCTGCTTCTCCCATTTTCAGCTCGCGCTGTACACATTTGCTATGAGAGGCATTATCTCATAAGGTTGTTCTTAGACTTGTTAGAGGCACTTGGGACGTCTGAGGAGGGAAAATCAATTTTTATTAGCTTTACTGAAATGCTGTTACATCTGGGCCCATTAAAGACCTATTTCTACACCTTCCACCAACAGGTACGGCTGTTGCGCTTTCATTTGAGCTCAGCATCAGCATTCCCATCAGCCACAATAAAAAATTTCCACCTTTATATAGTGTAAAAAGACATCCTGAAGCCTGGGCAGTCATTAATTTGATTGTCCAGTATTTGGCTGTTGATTGTTCGCTAGGACGCAACCCACCGAGTGTTGCGTTCCCTGGTGACATTGCAGGTTTTAATTTGGCTGGCAGTCGCACGCCGACGCAGTTTGCCGCCATTTTCGCGTGGGTTTGTTATATATATATATATATATATAAAATTACACACACACATGTTCGTTTCTTCGGTGGTGGTTTTCAAAAATAACTTCTCTCTGGGGTACATTTTTATTTGTTTACTCTATATGTTGAATGTTCAAAATTCCCTTGCGACAAGAAAAGGACAGATGACTGTGATGTTTCAGAGATCCGAAAGAGAAATACACCAGCCCAAATTAATAGCCACGCCCTTCGAAGGAAAGTCACAAAAATAGGGATAGAGTAAGATCAATCCCGGAGGCTCCCCTTGAGGAAACACTGGAGCTAAAATATATAAAAGAAAATGATAATGCTAAACAAAAAAGAAGCTAAAAATTAAAGGACAATAATATAAAAAGACGAAGCTAAAATATATAAGAAAAATTATGATACTAAAAGACAGAGAAGAAGCTAAAAATTAAAAGACAATAATATAAAACGACGGAACTCTACTCCACCTCCACTTCCACCTTTGAAAACATCACAGCGTCCGACCACCGCGGTATATATTTTGAATTCTGAGGACTTTAAAGTTTTTCTTCCATAGATGCTCACTATTTACTAAAAGTTTCAAGTCACTTAATGAGGAAAACGCTTTAACGTCCATAAAATCTTTGCCCAAGTCAAAGTTGACATCAGGAGAAAATGTTGCTGACGATTAATTTGGCAGACATTGAGCGGCATCGTTTTTTTAATTTTTAAAAAGATTTTTTATGTGAAGCGTTTGCGAGTCGTGAAACAGCAGCTGCATTGGTGATGCAATCATGATTCATTTCATTTTTCTTTCGTCCATGTGCAGACGTAACAAAAAAAACAACTCATCAGTCATGTGTTTTGGTCTTGAACATATCCCTTTTTTTCTTCATTTACGGCCTTTAATTGAACGGCGACCGCTTACTGTGATATCCTGACGGGTATTGGGTGCTCTCGTTGGATCAATAACTTTGAATGCATTTTCAGCACTAAAAAACCAAACTTTTATAACAGCTAAACCAAACGTTTCCAATGTAAATTTCCACCTTTATATAGTGTAAAAAGACATCCTGAAGCCTGGGCAGTCATTAATTCGATTGTCCAATATTTCCCTTATGAGATAATGCCTCTCATAGCAAATGTGTACAGCGCGAGCTGAAAATGCATTTACAGCACTAAAAAACCAAACTTTTATAACAGCTAAACCAAACGTTTCCAATGTAAATTTCCACCTTTATATAGTGTAAAAAGACATCCTGAAGCCTGGGCAGTCATTAATTCGATTGTCCAGATTGCCGTTAGCAATCAACTTCAATAAAAGGATGATATATATATGCATATTATATATATATATATTTATATATATATATATATACGGGGAGAGAGAGAGTGAAATTCATTTTATAACAAAAAAACCAAATTATTATTAAAAAAACTTTCTACACTATATAAAGGTGGAAATTTGTGGTTTTCCCTTTGTCAACATAACCGTCACTAACCGGGTCAACTACGGAAAGACGTCTCAGTTCGTCACCGCCAATGTCGCTTGTCGGTAAACATTACAACCTGCTCCCAAACTCACCTCGGAGGGACAAATAAATAAAAAAAAAACAGCCCTGAAAAGTGCAAAAAACTGACGTCATGGCAACGCTGTCTTTGCAAATGTAAATTTCCACCTTTCTACAGTGAACGGACAGCGGGGGGCGTGACTTGCCTTCATTCTTGTGACAGGTAAGTCACGCCCTCATGCCAACACCAAGGAGGCGTACACGTCACTGCCCCTCCCCCCGCTGGGCAAAGCTGACCACAACTTGGTATCAAATTAATGACTTCCCAGGCCCGGCAAGCCAGTCGAGGGGGGTGGCGGCCGGGGGGGCGCCCGCCGCGCGCCCTTCGCCGGCCTAAACTTAGGGGCCTGAGCAGCGACCGCTGCGAAGTGGAAGAGCAGTCTAAGGCGTTGCGCTTGAGGGAGCAAGGAAATACTGGACAATCAAATTAATGATGTCTACATTTCAAGATCTGCTGAATCCGGTGAACAGGATTTACTGAGGATTGACTAAACTCAAAAGATTTAACTGGTTATCCTCATGGACACATAGGAAAACCATAAAAACCGTATGTGTAAAAGACCATCATTTTTGTTTTGATGACGTTTTTTAAAGTCGGCTTTAAGTCGGCTTTGCCTCATTTTGCCTCATTTTATGTTTAATAATAATAATACTAATAATAATAATAATAATAACAATAACACCCACACTCAGTTTAAGTTTAACATGGCATGTCCCAAAACAGTCTATGATCCAATATATAATAATAATAATAATAATTATTATTATTATTAGTAGTCGATTTTTTTCCCCCCAACGCTAATAATATTTCCAGAACGATATGAAACAACGGAGTTAGCCCATGCTAGGTCTCAATGGCACAATTAGTATTTATATTGTGGGAAAAAAAGTGGCACAAGTAATACTACATTTTACAGCAACGGTGAAAAAGGCAGCAGCCTTTGTAGCGTGGCAGCAGAGAGTGTGTACACACAAGCACGGCTTATGGTCAACATTTTTGGAACACTGGCTTGCTCATCCCTCATTTTATGGCTTACAACAAAAATCCCCCCAAAATTAACCAAGCGGACATTTTGTACCCATGTAACTGGGTTTCCACTCATATCCCTTATTCAATTTGGGACCAGGGGGCTATCCGCGGCTGGGGGAAGCAGTTTATGGACATTTGTTCAATTCACCTCCCACTCATACCGACTGCTGTGTGACTTGTTCTGGAGAATAAATTCATCCAGAGGCTGAACCCAAATGAGAACGCGTGGTCATCCCGCCTGGCGCATGACTGCCCAGGCTTCAGGATGTCTTTTTACACTATATAAAGGTGGAAATTTAATTATAAAATGTATTTTTTATTAGATTTTCATCATCCTGTTAGGAAATAACATTTTTATTAAAGTAATTTCCTCATGAATTTGAAATTAATAAATAATGGAAAAAAACATGTTTTTCCTGCAATTTCTTAAAGATTTGGATTTAAAATGACTAATGCATTTTGTTTTTAATAGAATTTTGGAGGATATTTTGACAGAATTTGAATTGAAATCATAAATAAACATAAATAAATTAAAAAATACATTTTATTTGATTGTCCAATATTTCCCTTATGAGATAATGCCTCTCATAGCAACGTCGAGCCCCGCCGAGTCAGGAACGCGGAGCGGCGGCTGGTCGTCGAGCCCCGCCGAGCATTCACATGCTGTGCTTGAGCAGCTGGTTTCGCCAACCGTGACATAGTTTTGTATGTTTCTAAAGTTCCAAGTGGTACGTATCGCACGTAGGCTCATTTTATCAAAGTTTATTTTATGTATCATTTTACAGCTCTTCGGAACAATCATACATGTGTGTCTAAGGAGTAGCCCTTTGCGTTAATCAGCTGACATTTTGCCCGTTTGAGGAATGCGCGGGCTCACAGCCCGCCCTCAGGCACGGAGCTCCGGGGGAAATAAAACAATCAGCAATAAAATATGAAATGACAACAGGTGAACTTAGTACCTTTTATAACTGCCCTAACGGAATTTAGGCTTGAATGTTAGTGTAAGAAAACACGATATTATTTTCCATAAATTCTATATTCCACTGAAGGTTGTTTACCAAACATACTGAATCGTGCTCGATATTACTTGTCCAATTGTGATGCAGAGCATGCTGATATTAGTCCCACAATGGGGAAATTTGAGGTGTTACAGCAGCAAAGATATCGCTCACACAGAGTCGGCGGCGTTCTAATTAAACATGCAACTTTATTGGTCGCACACGTGCGAGTCGACAATTTTTTTTTGCACGGTCTCAAATTTGAAAAGTAAAATGCCACAATTTAGGGGCGGGATGGAGCGATTAGACCAAGGGTATTGAAATTATAAGGAACTCAAGCATTTTTTTGGGCATCAGAAAAGAAAAGAAATTATTTAAAATCTGGACAATAGAACTAAAGTGATTTACAATGTAACGTTCCTGTCTCGGCGGGGAGCGGCGGCTGGTGCTACTTTGTATAGTGTTTTCCACACAACTATCTCTAACTATGAACAAATGCACTCGACATTTATTTCTGCCAGTTCATTATGCAATAAAAATCCAACCTGAGAAGCATATCACCTGATCTATTTGTTCAACGTTTGCTTCTGTCGTTGCAACTGTGTCCCTATAATGAAGACACCCTTCACCCCTTCCACCGTCATGTTTGGTCGATGAGACGTGACGTCAGACGCACCGTAGGTCGCGACATGATTGCCTCATTCATCACCGGCCAAACTGGCAAATACGTTTTTATCAACACCCAGGAAAGTGAATTTTAGCCTGCAGTTAGCGGGATGTCGTGTGTTCATTTAAAACCCTACATGTAATCTGTGAGCAAAAAGCAACACTGGACAATCAAATTAATGACTTTCCAGGCTCCAGGATGCCTTTCTACACTAAAAAACCAAACTTTTATAACAGCTAAACCAAACGTTTTTATTGAAAGAAGGTTAAGTATGGTTACACGTGATAAGGATTCTCTAAGATGTAAAAAGTCTATAGGTCAGGGTTAAAACAGATGGATTAACTTTTGATTCTAACAGGTCTTCAAACAGCTTCAATTCGTGCGCGAGATCCACAGGTTGTTGATGACGGAAGAGTCCTCAAATCAACTTTTTAGGCAAAGAGTACCATACTTGAAGCAAAGTGCTGTATGGAAATAATTAGCAACAATAACAATTCTCAAACTAAGACCGGAACAGAAGCATTCTCACCTTGGCCATGGCGATTTGATAACTTCAAAATGATGTATCAATACCCAGCCTTGCAATATCTCATGAAGGAAATACTGGACACCTAGTGGTTGGCAGTGCAATTACACCCCATCCCCACCCTCGATCAAGACAGGAGATCGCATCTTGAATCCGTCAGAGGGGTACGTTTTGGACCAACACGCACGATGCACTTAAATTAAAGCTGCAGGTTTAAACACGAACATTGCATTCATGCTTTTTCTTTCATACAACTTTATGCCATGCCCATTCCTTCTTTTCTCTTGACCAGGAACGGTGCTTAAACGAGTTTTAATTCGCGCACCCCAAACCAAAACATCAAAACGTGTAAATAATTCTGCAAACAATATTAATATTATTATTATTATTATTAGGGCCTGAGCAGCGACAATGTAGATCTACCTTTTGTTTGGTTTGTCTCCACATGTCCATATATAAATGATGCATCGCGAGCCGAATTGGAACACCTCTTCCGCCCGGGCACTATATGAGCTGTCCATGGTGCTGAGATTGGAAAAGCTCTCTCTCTCTCTACCCTGCAGATAAATCACACTATTGTTTGTTTTTTTTTAAACATTTTTATGACAATTTTTACTCATCCCACCCTCGTTCTTAGACATGGCAGCATGTGCAGGAGAGTTATTAAGCATTTTGTCCATTGCGGCGAAGGAAATCTTAAGTGAAAACTGCCCCCATTTTTTTTTTTTTTTTTTTTTTTTTTTTGCAGTTTTATTCTGGTCAAAGTACATTTTTTGTTTGGACGAAGACAGGACTTTTTTACAACTTCACTCCCACATTCCAAAGCCATGCAGGGTAGGTTGATTGAACACTCTAAATTGGCCCTAGCTATGAGTCATCATAGATGTCTGTGGGTATACAACAACACAAAAACAATGGGGACCTCGTAGCGGTCGCTGCTCCCTTATATTTGCTCGGATGAGTGTTTAGGCCTTGAGCATGTCATCTGAGTCATGTTTCCGGAGCTTTTGTTGAGCCAGTGGTGCGAGGTTACCATCTGCGGGATTATGACTGAACGCCTCTAAGTCCCAATCATGCTTAGATGGCCAGCGTGAAAGGGATCACATACTCTAAGGCAGCAAAATCACGTTAAGTCTATTTCTGAAAACCACGGACTAGAATTGGAACCTGATAAACAATTCAAGAATAAATGTTTTGGGGGAACAAAAAAACAAAACAAAATCCTTTTAAATTGAATCAAGACAGAGTTAATCCAAGCCAGACGCTTGTAGAATATGAAGCCTATTATTTTTTTTTTCAAAAGGACATGATTATGTCAAATCACCAACATTGATCAAATGTACTATAACAATAGACTGCTAATAGAAGTATGATAAAACAAAATTTCACATTGGGCAGCTCAGAGTAAATTATATGCCCAAATTGGCATCCCACAAGTATCAGCGCTGGATCAAAGAAGCAATTGAGCAACTTTATTTGTTCCAAAACACATTTTCCTGATTATTCTTTTTTGAGCAATTGTTGTTTTGTTAGTGTTATTCAGTGATTAAAAAAAATATTACTACTAGTATAGTACTACAAAAAAAAATGAAGCAAGAGAAATCCCACCTCAGACAGAGCCCATTGAAAGTACCAAGCAAGAACAAAGGAAACACAGTAAAGAGAGCATTACCAGTTGCCAGGATGGCAGGATTCCTATTCTATGTTGCGATGGCCCCCAGTGGTCTGCATCAATATGTTAGGGTCCCACAACAGGTGACATTTTTTTTTAGTCATCTACACGATGGACGAGGTGGTGGACAATCAAATTAATGGGAACTGATCATTCTCCCATCATGAAAACATAGAGATTTGCATATATCTATATATATATATATATATATATATATATATATATATATATATATATATATATATATATATATATATATATATATATATTCTATATTTATTATATATATTGTATATTTTTTTTAAGCATTTTTGAAGGTGCGCCGCTACTTCGCGGATTTTCAGTTTTCGCGGGTGGTCTCGGTCCCCATTAACCGCGATAACCGAGGGTTCACTGTACTCCATAAAATTTACAAAAAGCGAGGTGAAACACTCAACCAGAGCTGCTTTTTTTTAACATTTCTCGAGGGCCATGGCGAGCCATTTCAAAAAAGCTGCACAACTAACGTATAAAATATTGATAAATTTGCTCGGCCTGATGTGTGTGTAAAGTTTTACGAGTTGTCGTTCATATTTAGAACCTCATAATCAGCTTTGTTTTATTGCCGAACAGTGCAATGCCACTCCCACAACTTTTCACCTTCCCCGGGCACGGGCGGTGCAAAAGTGAAGCGTCCCTTCCTTTCTGATGCAGGACCAAACGATGACGATTTTTTTTCAGCTGGATCATCACAAATGTTTAATCGTTCTACCTGTGACTATGGACAAACAACATGAGTCCCGGTTCTGCCACTCAATTCTCTCAGAAATATTCAAAACAAAGATGTCATTATAATAATATTTGAACAACAAATGTAGATAATCCATCGCTCCTCACAGGCATATATTCTTTATCCGCATCAGTCAAATATCAATAATAAGAAGACAAAATGAATGCGTCTTTAATAGTGTTTTGAACATTTCTACTGAGGTGGCGCCGTTCCGTCGCCAGGGCGAGGTGGACTTGGCCCGGGCTCCCTCGTTTTGCTGGGGGACATCAATGGTGATCACATTCGTGTGTCGAGAGAGACAAGATTTTAGTTTGCAGACTGACGAGGGGCCTTGGTAAATACTTTCCACCCTTATATAGTGTAAAAACGTGAACTATGCGCCGCTGTACATGCCAACAGGATGGCAGCATTCATATAGTAAGTGACTTACTGAGGCCTCAATCTCCAGAAGGTGCTCCTCTTCGGCTTACTGTGTCGCGAGCATGCCCTCCTCCTCCGAATTAACTGATCTCTCTTTCCTAGGTTCTGTGTCAGTCATCCAGAGAGCGCTCCAAAATCCCCGGATGAAAGAGTTCTTGTCAGGTGAGCTAGTTTACTTAAGTTTGAGTCCTTCACCAACTATATTAAATAAATTTGAAGCCTGGAAAGTCATTGATTTGATTGTCCAGTATTTCCTTCATGAGATATTGCAACACTTAGAAAAAGTGTACAGCGCCAGCAGACAATGAATTTTCAGCACTAAAAAAACGAAACTTCATTAACAGCTAAACTAAACGTTTCCAATGTAAATTTCCACCTTTATATAGTGTAAAAAGACATCCTGAAGCCTGGGCAGCCATTAATTTGATTGTCCAATATTTCCCTTATGAGATAATGCCTTTTTTTTTAAACAGGTGGCGTGGGTGGGGGGGGCAATCTTGATCTACTGACTGCTGTGTGCTTTTTGTGGCTGCTTACTATGTTGGGGTGGATTTTAAATTATGCGATTGAGTTTGGACTTGTTTTGTTGTTTTGGAGCATTTTCACTGAGACGCAATGTTTGGATGTAATTTTTGTTGCGCTCTATTTGACATCAATTTTTTGTGGGGGGTCGTTGTTCTTTCGACTCTTGCTAAACGTCCAAAGCCGCTGGGGGTCTCTCACTTTGGCGGCTGCGTCCTGTGCATTGCATCTCAACTGGAAGTGCTCCCGAGTTTTTGTATTCCCAAAAAAAAAAAACCTTTGGTGTTTGCTCAGGCAGGAAAACTCCTCTCGTAGACACAATGTTAGAGGTCATTTCTTTGCAGAAAACCAATGTGTGTGTGTATTGTCGCTAACAACGCCCCGCAAAATGAAGCTTCAGCTAAACTGTACGCCGCGCGTCTGTATATTGCTCAGGCCGAAATCAAATTAATGACTTTCCAGGCTTCAGGGGCGAGGCCCGGCGAGATGAGGGTCACGGCGCGCGCCCCCGTCACCGCGCGCCCCTCTCCGCGAGTTCTTTCCCCGATATGGTGAGCCTGAAGGTTGACCGCCCGGATGGGCAGGTCAGCAGCACTAAGGAACCCAGCGCCGAAGATGGCATCATGAGTAGAAAACGCAGGGCGTCGGGCTGAAACCTCGCATCTCCAAAACGACAAACGCCATCTTTGTGGAGACATTAAAATTGCTTCATCAAAAGCGCAAGTTATTTTAGTGTTTTATACCCTCATATGCAAACCCTTGTGTTCTTTTGTACTTTTTGCAGGGCCAATCATCATACGTTTTAATAATAATTAGGTTTTTTTGTTATAACATGAATTTCACTCTCTCTCTCCCCGTATATATATATATATATATATATATATATATATATATATATATATATATATATATATATATATATATATATATATATATATATATATATATATATATATATATATATATATATATATATATATAGAAAAACATCCAAGAAAATAACTTGTATTAGCTTTTACCAGTTGGTGGCGCTACTACTACGATGTAAAATAAGTTGGTAGATGTCCTCAGGGCTGAAGTATCCTCAAATGTGTAGCCAATTGGAATCAAACGTCACTCGTGGTCGTCTTAGAATAGCGCAACAAAGTCATGAAAAAAAAAAATCTCCAAAAAAAAAACCAAAAGCAGAGAGAAAAAGTGTGTTCCATCAATGGTCAGCTATTTTAAATGGAGGCAATATACAATACAATTGAGTATATGTAAATAAATAAAAAAAAATTATTATTATATTTTCACGCGGGCAATTTTTCCGATTAATACAGGAATAAATTTGGGGAACCACATGGTGTAGATAAAGCGCTAATTACCATTTCTTATCGTCCATTTCAATACATGTGATGAAAAAAAAAATCCCAAATTTATTTTATAATCATTTTCATGAGATAATGGTCGATTATATATATGGGGCTATAATAAAAGTATTAGTAAACCTAATATGCACCTGACAGGCATCAATGATCTGAGCCAGGAAAGTTATGGGAATTATTGTGGAATCAAAACAAGCATTGAATTTTGTTGAAATTAAGGAAAAAGGGCTGCTGAAAAAAAAAAGAGCCTGCGTTATTTTCCATTACATTACTTTGCCCATGCATGTTAGTGAAAGCAAAGAATCTGAAGAAAGTATATCAATGCACCAACAGCAGAGGTGAGAATGTGATCCGAGCGATCCCAAATGTGTACAGCGCGAGCTGAAAATGCATTTACAGCACTAAAAAACCAAACTTTTATAACAGCTAAACCAAACGTTTCCAATGTAAATTTCCACCTTTGCGTGATTTTGAAAATATTGTGCATAAGCTAATGTTGGGTTCCCCGGCTGGGGGATTAGGTGACGGTGACCCACTAGGAAGTTTAAGGCATGCCCAAATCCCAAAACTATGCAAAAAAAAAAACATGTTCCCCAGGGTCCCACGCGCCCCCCTCAAATCATATTTAAATGTTGATTACCTCAAAAAATCACTCTCACATTTCTGACTTTTTATAAACATAACATCTATTGTTTTGATCAAGGTCGATGCGTGTTGTTTTAAATAGATGGACGGAGAAATGCTTCCACTTTCATCTGTAAAAAGTTAATATTTTTACATTAGTATTTTTCACGTCCAACTTTGTACAATTAGGCGCACCTTCAAAAATGCTTAAAAAAAATATACAATATATATAATAAATATATATATATATATATATATATATATGTCTTTGAAAAACCACAGTATTTAGAAAATAAAACATGAACAAGGTTTATTCATTTAATTTTTTTAAAGTTCGGCAGGCCGGATAACTCACTTCCTGTTCATATTAGACGTTAAAATATCAAATTTTTCTGTCGCAACCCTTCAAGGATTATGCACCCTTTCCCTTAAACTTTGAGGTCACGAATGCTTAATAACTCCCCTGCACATGCTCCTAAAAATCCAAACCTTCACCTGTAAAACACGTGCTTTGACACTGCCGTTGAAATAATTTATAATGCTGGGGGTCGTCTGCAAGATAAGGCATTTTTCCACTTGACACTTTTGGCAACATGACCAGTAAGTTAATACAAAACATGCTGGATGCTGACGAGGAGGTATTTATTTATTTTTTATTTCGATAGTTTGCGTTTTTATACGAATTGTCTTAGTTGGTACATTAATGGCAAAAATACTTAAAATTAATACTTTGTCACCAAATAACGGACATTTTTGTATGACTGTTATTTGGATTGGACTTTGTGGCAACAAAAGCTCCGGCAACAAATCAAAAGTTTGTTTCTGTGATTTAGTGTCTTGACAAAATCAATTCCTTGCGTGGGCATGTGTCCGCCCACATAAGTTATTAGCTAAACTAAACGTTTCCAATGTAAATTTCCACCTTTATATAGTGAACGTGCTCTTCTTCGTCCACTCTCCTCTTCGCCCACGCTCTCTCGTCTCGTCTCGTCTCGCTCTCGCTCATGCGCCCGCTCTCGGCCCCCCGTATTTGTAAACACGGATGTTGTAACGCAAAACAATATTTTTTAGACCCGCGAAGCACTGAACCCGCGAAAGGTGAACCGCGAAGTATTGTTCGTTGCCCCAGCCACTTAAGGCGAATGAACGCCTCCCTCAAATAGACGGCTGCGTTTTTTTTTTTTTCCCATTACTGAAAAAAAAAAGAATGGTTTACAAGCACTATTGTTCACACCCAATTGAGTTAGCCTTTTGCTATATTGTCAACTTTTCATGTCAGTTCAGTCAAAAAAATGCGCATCGTCATTCCTGTGACCCGTTTTGCAAGACTGATTTTGCCTTAAGGTTGGTCGGGGAAAAAGGTCGGTGTGATGAACCAGTGCCACATATGATATGTAGACCCTAATAATAATAATAATAATAATAATAATAAAAGTAATAATAGACGGCCGACATTTAGAGGCGACACACAGACTCTAGAATAAAAAAAACGGGGATTCGTTTAAACAACCAAGAGGTGGTAAGAAACAACCCAATGAAAGCGTTTTCAACACTCTTCTGATGACTCTAGCAGCTCGAGGTATCCAAAACTGTTGATGCAGACAATGTAAGCTAGAATCGCGTGAAAGTTTCAACAACCATATCGCATGTTTTTCCGTCGGGGTCACTGCAATCACCTGATGAGGGCCGTCCCAGGTGGCGCCCTGTCAGGCAGCATGCACGTTCAGGTCGCAAACCCTAAACCCAATTGGAAACCCTAACCCTAGTTGGAAACTCTAACCCTATTTGGAAACCCTAGCCCCATACTCCCAGGAACTTGAACGTGTGTACCGTATGAACTTCCAGTAGTTTATTTATTTATTTATTTATTTATTTATTTATTTATTCATTTATTTATTCATTTAATCATTTAATTAATTAAATATTTATTTATTTATTTATTTTTAATTTATTAGAAATAGTCCCGATCTGTTAAAGGATTTTTTTTTTCAACAATTATTTATTTTTAAATGTTTTTATTACTTGTTTTTTATTTTATTTATTTAAATTTTGTAGTTAATTGCTTTTCTTTTTGGGCACAAGCCATTCATGATGGATATTGAAATAAATTCAGTTGAATTTTATTTTGGGGTGTCCTGTATAATTGTTATTATTTTTTTGGGCTTCTCGTTCGGGGCATGGGTTTCTACCCTTTTCTCCAAGAATTTTTGAGTTTTTGGAATCGCTGACCATGCAAAAGGGAAAACCATTTGCTCGGCCTGATGTGTGTGTAAAGTTTCACGAGTTGTCGTGCGGGTTCAGTGCTTCGCGGGTCTAAAAAATATTCGGGGGCATTGTAGTTTCGATAAAATAAAATATATATATATATATATATATATATAATTAAAAAATATAAATAATTAAAACATGTAAATATAAATATAACAAG
Source organism: Idiotropiscis lumnitzeri (assembly GCF_059441095.1). Classification (NCBI taxonomy): domain Eukaryota; kingdom Metazoa; phylum Chordata; class Actinopteri; order Syngnathiformes; family Syngnathidae; genus Idiotropiscis; species Idiotropiscis lumnitzeri. The sequence continues at coordinate 3,355,460 of NC_142412.1, forward strand.
GCCAGCTGGTCCATAGTCTTAAGTTATTTCTTCGCCAACATCAATGTCTCGGATTTTCTGGGCTCGGTTAAAATTGTGTCTTCTGTGCGGATGACCCTGCCCTTCTCCCGGTCCATGATGTGGTTTTCCCTTTTGCAGTGGTCAGATCCGGCCTGAAGTGAAGAAGTATTTGCTTCATGGCAAGTTTAAGTGTGTGTGAGGAGTCCTAATGAATTCGTTCAACCGCGTGGAGGCTCCAGAGGAGACGGGCCGGTCTCCGTCGCAGCTCGGGCCCTAATAACAATTTCTAGAAAAACAATAGGGACCTCGCAGCGGTCACTGCTCGGGCCCTAATAACTAAATTTCTCCGTCCATTCATTTAAAACAACACGCATCGACCTTGCTAACTTAAAAAGCTGGAGTTCATACTTCAACCTCCACTAAAGTCTTTTTATCCTAAAACATGTACTTATCACAGAGACCATACAACGTAACAAGCTTTTGTATTGTCCTTGCAAGTAACTTAATTTTTTACCTGACATGTTTCGGCGAGTCTTCGCTGGATCAGAGAGGCCATTGAGATCTGCAAGCGAGGCATAAAAACCATGAACAGAGACAAGGGAGCCTTCATCCTCTCTACCACCTGGAGCAGCATTTTGGCAGAGTGAACGGACAGCGGGGGGCGTGACTTGCCTTCGTTCTTGTGACAGGATAGTAATAAAGAAGGAGAAGGTACTCTATGCTTCCTATCCTAGTCATGCTGAAGGTTGCTTTTTCTCAGGGCAATCTCTTGCTATATGGCCTTCTTTACCACAACGCCATTTTCAGCACTAAAAAACCAAACTTTTATAACAGCTAAACCAAACATTTCACCGAACCAGCACTTTCTGCCACCTACAGGACTGGAGTGGAACTGAATTGTTATATTATTATTTTTATTTTTTTTCCCTCTCTAATTAAACAATCGAACCCCATGTTTGGCGGTGGTCTCGACTCAGGTTTTTCTTTATTATATGTGGGAGTTTTATTCTTGCAATCTTTCTTCATTAACGTCACTCTGCATTGGATGCCCTCTTCTTGATAGCTCAGATTTGTATACAGCGCCCCGAAGAAGAGCGTGGGCGAAGAGGAGAGTGGACGAAGAAGAGCACGTTCTCCCGGACACGATCGGTGACATCTTGGGTTTGTGTTCGGGTGGACGGTTCCTTCGGCCTGCGGGTCGACCTCTGAGCGTTGGCCGGCACCGCAGCACACACATAACCACTGACCGATTGGCAATCATGACCCGCCATCAACATCTGCTTGGTACTTTCAATGGGCTCTGTCTGAGGTGGGATTCGAAAAAGTCTCTTGGAGCAATGAGCTAGGTTTATGTAAATTTCCACCTTTATATAGTGTAGAAAGGCATTAGCTGGTATAGCCACTTTGTTAGGTTTGTTTCAATGGGCTCTGTCTGAGTTGGGATTCGAACCCACGCCTCCTGGCTTTTTGTCCACGATGACCTTTCTTGCTTGGTACTTTCACCGTCTTTATCAGCTGATGTTCCATGAGGGCGTGACTTACCTGTCACAAGAATGAAGACAAGTCACAAACATTCACCAATATTTTAATGCTTGCAAACAGCTTTTTTTGTTGCCACAGAATTTTGAAAACATTCACCTCGTGTGGCTGCTAAACTTGAAGCTAAAGTCGAAAGAACCCAAATTTGCTCAAATTTCATAAAAAAAGCCTTACCATTTGCACCACTCCAAATACTACAAACTAGTAGCTAAATGTTTTTTTTTTTTTTAACTCATTTAACTACCATTGACGGCTCAAGACGTCTAAGATCCTTTTTTTTTTTTTTTTGCTCGGCTGGTAGTGAATGACGCGTCCACACACAGCTGTAGAGTCGGCACCGTAATAGCCACGCCCTTCGAAGGAAAGTCACAAAAATAGGGAAAGAGTAAGATCAATGTTGTTGTGGTCTTTTTGTATTCTTACAAGGTTGTATAGAGTTTTTGTAACCCATGCGTTGTGTAATTAAAAGCACGACATAGCCTGTGGCGGGAGTTTGCCAGAGCATATTGAAAGCGATGGACGTATCTTCCATGAAGACTGCTACAGATGTGAGGTATTGGCAGAATTAGAATGCAAAGTTCATTCAAACCTGAAGAAAAAAAAAAATCTGAATTGACTCCAGCTTGGCACGCTTGTTAGCTTCCCCGAAATTATAAAAAAAAAACATTTCTATTCTTTAACCTGGTTTCTTTGCCTCTTCCAATAAAACTGAGAATTCCATCACTTCATACTTAAATTTTGGACTTTCCTACTGATTCATGGTAAAAGCAAGAAGTGCTAGTAAAAGCTCAAAACTTTTGATAAAATGCACTTCTTGGCCTGTTTTTAACAGTGCGCATTTGGGAGCTAAATAAATCCGGCCGATAGTACTTCGGGCATAGGAGCGAAAGATACGATACACAGCTGGTAATGATCAATCAATAAATCACCCAACCAACCAAACAAGCTGCCAACACAACACCGTCTCGTTGCCCTCTGGGAGTGCGCGCCGCCATCTTGTATTCTTGAGTATTCTGAGTAATTTGCAATCCATGCCCGACAATAATTGCACACTTCTTTCAAAGACATCATTTACTTCTCTTTTATTTCTTTTAAGGCTTTGACTTGATTGCCTATCTGGATCTTGAATATTAAATGTTATCATCTTGCCGAGCATGTCTTGACGGCAATACTAACCCACGTATCAGGTAATCCGAATTCTTTTGGCCGTTTCGTGCCGGCTGTCACTGGCCGCGTGTCAAACGACGTCTGCGGCTAACGGCTCTCCCTCCCGCACTAACTATTCTCTTATTTATCAAATTTATATATTTATCTGAATTATTGTTGTATTGCACTGGAGAGGATGGTGGCAGATGGCCACGGTCAGAAATATTGGGACGCTCTGTAAATGTGGAAATTTACATTGGAAATTTTGCCCTTTTTTGCATGTTTACAGGGGTCATTCTTTTGCACCCTGATCCTCAAGGCTTCATCTGATTGCCTTAAAATTCTGTCTGTAGCATCTGAAGACCTGGGACAAACACTGGGGCTAAAACATCCAATGTGGCAAAACAAGTGGTGGCCAATCATATAAAATCTCGGTTGGGTTTAAGAACTTGTTGACACAAACTGCTTTTTCTTTTTTTGCCTTAGTCGTTGTGAAAAGGGCATTGTAGTTTCGCCGAGCGGCACGACGGGCCTGCCCAGGCTTCAGGATGTCTTTTTACACTATATAAAGGTGGAAATTTACATGCTCCAGCCTTCCTGTGTGGAGTTTGCATGTTCTCCCCGTGCCCGTTTCGCGCGGTTCGGACCGTACCAGAGCTCCGGCCGGCGTGCGTGGCAGTTAAGCCGTAGAGGAGCACCTTCCCCCGGATCCGTATCTCGACAAAATGAGACAACGGCTACATTAGCAATTTAGTTGGTTGTGTCATGTAGACGTATGCATCTGAGTGCTTTTGTACTTGCCAGTGAGAATGAGAAGGGGTAAATTATCTTCCTTCCAAAAGACTGCGACCTGAACGCAACGCCTTAGACCGCTCCGCCATCCTGGCACCTGGTAATGCTCTCTTGAATGTGTTTGCTTTGTTCTTGCTTGGTACTTTCAATGGGCTCTGTCTGAGGTGGGATTCGAACCCACGCCGATGTGCTAGACTGCCGCACGCTCACCGGCTGCCTGTTTTCCTCCCAGCTGTTTCATGGAGTGCTAACGTGATCCGTGTGTCTCTGCCTTCAAGTCAACCTGCGTGCTGACTGTATGTACATGCTGCAGGCACCGCTCTGTCTGTATCAATGAATTGCCGTATATCTGTATCGTCGTAACCTGAGGAACCCTTGCTGTCCGTGACCCGACCCACCAGTTGAGAATCGCTGGTCTGTGCCATCACAAGCACATAATGAGGACACATTATCAGACGCTCATGAACTGCTTCAAAAACACACAAGTGCCATAAACAATCATGGCCCAAATTTCAGTGAATTGTCTACTAATATTCGACAGAAATTATGTCAAGAACGTTACCAGTGGGCTGAGTGTGCCTGAAGCCTGGGCAGCCATTAATTTGATTGTCCAATATTTCCCTTATGAGATAATGCCTCTCATAGCAAATGTGTACAGCCTGTTTATCTGTGGCAACGTATCATTTCATCTTGGTCATTCCTATTTTTATAATTTCCTGGGAGAACATTGTATTGCCCAGATTTAAAAAAAAAAAATAAAGCTCATCATTCTACAAGGTTGTCTGAAATATGTTTTTATCACTTTCTTTTGTAATTGATATCTTAATAATTCTAAAATGTTTGCTGTATTTCTCATAAAATTACAATTTAAGTGATCATTTCCCGGAGAAAAAAATCAACGAAAATAATTTGTATTTGTTTTAACCAGTTGGTGGCGCTACCACTGCGATCAAAAATAAGTTGGCAGCCGTCTTCAGGGCCTGAATATCCTCAAATGTGAAAAATTTCGAGAAGATGGAAACTGCACTCGGGCGAGCACAGTGTGAGACGTGTAGTGTTCACTTGCTCCAAGGCAATTGTTTTAGTGTATACCACATACCCAACGAATTGAGTCAAACTAATAAAAGCCGAGCCGGTGAGAAGAGGGGGAGAGGAGTTACATGGAGCGGCTGATGGCCCGGGGGCCACATGCGGCCCATGAAGCGTTTTAATCCGGCCCGCCGAACTTTGGCGCTGAAGTCTCATCTGATGAAGACCCTGGAGAGACCAGCTTTAAAACGAGGTTCAATTTTATCCACTGTGACCAGGTAATCCTACATTTTATAATTAGTCCCGTCTGTGCTAGTGCTGATGCAGCATTCCCTGCGCCCAAGGCTTAATTAAACAAACATTAGCGTTTTCAACGTGATAGATTGTCATGATCTCTCTCCTCACACTCACAAAACATGTATTAGTCATACGAAGAGTGCACGTTGCAGCTGCAAGATGAAGTGAAGAGAAGAGAGGCCAGGCAATACTGCTTTGAGGTAACATAAAGTAAAGCAAGATCCTGTACACATTGATCGATGGCCTCACGTGCTGTTTTGTCTACCTCTATGACATTCTGAGATTTGTCAGAAATCTTTTAGGGATCCACAAAGACGGCATGGCAAAGGACTGTAAAAAATTCCAACGATAATAAAATTTGTCGAAAACGGCCAATATCATTTAGGCCGATATGACAAAGACAAAGTATGAGGTGCATAGAATTTTATTCGAGTCCTCATTTTTCTACGCCATCTACAGCAATCTAGAGATCCCCAGGATGCTCCCAATCCAAAAATCTTTCATGTCCTAAAATACCACACAATATATTGTATGATCCCTATTCTAAAACACGTTAAAAAAATATTCTGGCATGGACTGGCTGAAAGTTTTTCATGTCACGTGACCACTTTGCCAGCCAAATAGCCGACTAACTGATGCATTAGCATTAGGCCTGCACGATATGCCGTTTGAACATCGCGATTGCGATGTGCGCATGCGCAATAATCACATTGTAGGACGTGTGATTTTTTATTATTTTTTTTAAAAACAAGGAAACTTTTTTGTTTGTTTCATAAAAGCAGCACACTAGACTATGCTCTACATTATAAAGACTACACAGACCGTCTTGCTCACCCCGCCTTCCTGGAGCTGCTCAAATGCTTTATGGGTGTTTTGAGCTGGACAATTCACTCGGTTGTTTTTTTTGTTTTTTGTTTTTTTTTTATCTCCATTAAGGCCCCATTGCCAAACCAATCATCGTTCAATAACCAGAAATGCACTCGAGTGGACAACTCTATCTTCATGCTTGCACACATGCTCAAGCACAACTGGCAAAGATTGGAAACGCGACAAGGAGGCCTTCAGTGAAGCCCGACTTAGTCTGATTTGAAAAAAAAAAAAATCCTCTCATAATCATTTATGACACCACGGCTGGAGAAACAATATACAGAAAAACATTTAACCGAATGGAAGCTCCGGAGGAGGAGGGCATGCCAACACTGGTAATAAGACACTATTTAAAAAAAAAAAACTCTCACAAGGCTACACTCCATTTCGAGTATGGATAATAGACACAAAAAGCTCCAGTTGTAAGAACTACTTTCTGTCAAGTCCGATCTTGGATTCATGTGTAATTGCGCAGATGATTATGTCGATAATCATCGGAGCACCTTCCCCGGGCACGGGCGGGGACAATAACTAATGAGAATTTACGGTACGAGCCAGTAGGACGTGTAGAGGCTGGTCAGTCCGTCGCTCTCTATAGGAAGGGTCAGAGCAGACTCTTGGGAGTCAAAATCCCATTGCTCATCCTGCAAAGAAAGCATGGACAAAATGCTTAATAACACCCTGATCCTAAAGGCTTCATCTGATTGCCTTAAAATTCTGTCTGTAGCATCTTAAGACCTGGGACAAACACTGGGGCTAAAATTTTTTGTTTCCGAAATACTATATGAAGAATATTGATGGAAACCGAGGGTTCACTGTACTCCATAAAATTGACATCAGCTGAGATCAATAAAATCTTTTTCCAACCACCGGTGTGTGTCAGAAGTTTTGACCCCTGTAAACATGCAAAAAAGGGCAAAAGTCGGACTTTCAAAAATTCATAACTCACTTCCTGTATTTTTATTTATTGATTTATTAATTAATTAATTCATTCATTCATTTATTTATTTATTTAATTTACTTTTTGGGGTGAGACAGCGGGCATGTGCCCGTTATGAATGTGCCGGAACCAATTTTTTGTTTACTGTAATGAACAGGAAAAGGTTCTCCCATCCTGCCGCAACGAAACTTCATTAACAGCTAAACCAAACGTTTCCAATGTAAATTTCCACCTTTATATAGTCTAGAAAGGCATCCTGAAGCCTGGAAAGTCTCCACCTCTATATAGTGTAAAAAGGTTTTTTTTTTGCACCAGGGTGAAGATTTACGCATGCAGGATATCATGAAGTTGGCTCGGCCATTGCTTGATACATAAAGAGGGTGTGCTTGCAGAGTGGGCTTTTCTTTCTACCAGTCTCCCCAGGAGGCGGAAATCTTCTTTGGTTAAACCCTAATGAGACCAGTATCTGCCTAGACTAGACTGTTTTTGGACTGGGCGTAGCCTTCAGGATGCTTCCCGGGGTCGTAATTCCCGATCTCAGCTGGAGGGAGACTGCGACCTGAACGCAACGCCTTAGACCGCTCCCGGCAGTCCGGAGCAAACACATTCCACGTCACTCCATGCGCTCCAAGCAGCGTTTCCCAATGAAATGGCTAAATAGAGTGTGTTTGAAATGATAGTGTTTTCAGGGCTACACAACCCTGTTGCTGCACCAATGATCGAATCAGCAGATGCTAACAAACGTAAAACAGTACGACCAATTACTCCGACTTTTATCTGCTGGTACGCCGTCCGGTGTGCCCTACCGGCGAACCTGACAATAATAATAATAATTTCTACAAAAACAATAGGGACTTCGCGAATAATTATGCTCACTTTATCAGAAGTTTTTGTTGAAAATTGCCGACGGAAATTTGTTGCGATGGTTGACAGCCATCATGGCGTCAGTGTTGGCCTTGAGCCTTGCTGTGTTGCGGATTCAAATTGCTCAAAAGGATGCGTGTTAGTTCGGGGTGCTCATAGTGTACAAAATCCTTTCCTTCAGGTGGATAAGATCATTGAGAGGAACAACTTCCGCATATGGTCTTTAAACGAACATCACTCATGGTTGGCATAGTCGTGTTACCTCCTCTCATCACACCTCTCTGAATGCTGATGTTTGCCGACAATGATGGGACAATTTAGACTCTAAATTGTCAATTTTCCATCATTTCCCAGGCCCATCCCCAGCTGACTGCTGAACGCCAAAAAGAAGTCCACAGGTTCTAGAGCGTTCTCTATTCGGGCACCAAAAATTCCCTCTTCACTTCCTACTTAAGCAAAATATGTACCTCAAATGAACCATTTGACCACATGGCATATAAAACTGCATTAATGGTTATATCATCTGCGTGAACTTCCGGGACCTCGTAGCGGTCGCTGCTCGGGCCCTAATAATAATTTCTACATAAACAATAGGGACCTCGCCGCGGTCGCTGCTCGGGCCCGTCGAAAACTATAGAAACCAAATATAAGTAAGTAAATTGCCAAATATCAATAATAAGAAGACAAAATGAACCTAATACAAATAAATCTCTGGCTGTTCCAGCTCAGGAAAGGTGAGGATCTTTTGCAGGATCACTTTAGATATGTGAGAACCTTTGGGCAGGATAATTGGGAACCTCCGCCGGGTTCTTTAATCCAGATACTGGAGAGAAATTGCTCACCAGTGGCGGACCGCTCCGCCATCCTGGCATCCGTCTCGCTACGTCGTCATTCAGGTGGGGCGCTGGAGCGGTTACAAAAATCCTATCCTTGAGGTTGAGGTTTCTATTTTAATTTCCTTTTTTGGAATGTGGGAGGACCAGGAGAAAACCTACTCAAACAAAGCCTGAACGTATAGTAGCGCCACCAACTGGTAAAAGCTAATACGCGAGAGCATGATGCAAATCTCATTCGGGTTAATCAGCAGTCCTACCAAGAGACCTGATATCCCCGCGAGCTGAGGAGGAAGAGACGGGGATGTCGTGCGGGGGCTAAACGCCAAGTGGCTTATAATCGATAACTGCTCTGGGTTCCACGCCTCCCACCTCAGACAGTGCCCATTGAAAGTACCGCGTGTATCTTGCTGCGTTTGAAGTCTAACTAGGATCATAAATGACCCCGGGCCTTAGAAGCCTGGGGGGAATGGATCACTCCTCATTACGGGGAAGGCTATGAGGCTCCGTCGGGGACGGCCCGGCGTTCGTGAAAGTCAGGCCGAAGAGGACGGCCTTCTCCCGGACGCGAGGTGCGCAAATTAATGACTGCCCAGGCTTCAGGATGTCTTTACGTTTGCAAAAATCCATGGTGAGAAATATTGAAGACCTATGATATTATTTAAATTGCCGAAAGCACAGTAAATACATTGCTGGGCTGCAAATTGAATTTCAGGGCACAACTTGACTCGAAACAGCTAATAATGTATTCCAATATGGGTTGCTTAAAGTTAGGAGTTCCCTTACACCATACAGTGCTCATATGTCAAAATTTCAAGTGAAAGCTGCAAAAATCTGTAAACGTCAACTCGTATCTCATCAAACTTGTGAGTCACTCGCATTTCAAGGCACCACGAGGCCTCACTTATGCTTGCCTGAATTGTGAGGAACACAATACAAAAAAAATTCATACCATCCAAGTACAAGGTAGTTCAGTTACTGTAGCTTCTATACACATGCTGGTTTTCTGGCTATGGAGGCTTCAATGTGTTTCGTATGTAGGCTCTTCCTATCATTGTGAAGCAGAATTCACCAAGCGTTGGAGGCGTGGCCCTACTCAGCTGTTCGAATGTTCGTCTTTGTGTGCCCTGCGATGACCGCCCACAAAGTCGCTTGCAGCACTGAAGGGGACGCGTCCTCAGGCTACAAAAAGAAAGGTAGATGCCGAATGTAGAATTTTCAACAAAAATTGGGTCATTAATTTGATTGTCCAGTATTTCGTCGCGTCACAGTAAGCCGAAGAGGAGCACCTTCCCCGGGTGGAATGTGGGAGGAACCGGAGCATTCGGAGGGGAAAAAAAAGCAGTATTTTAACTGTGCACACTTGCGCGAGTGGAATCTATCAAAAGCAGGATAGTGCCACAACTTTCACACAGCATCAGGGGAGTTATTAAGCATTCATTTATTTGTATTAGGTTCATTTTGTCTTCTTATTATTGATATTTGACTGATTCATTAAAAGCAGACAATTATGTTTTAGGTTAATTTTTTACCTGACATGTTTCAAACATGTCAGGTAAAAAATTAACCTAAAACATAATTGTCTGCTTTTCTTGTGGCACTCGTGAGTTTTTGTGGAAATTATTATTATTATTATTATTATTATTCAAATGTTTTTTGTTTGGCAATTTGAGAAAATTCAATTGACATAAGACATCTTAATGTTATTATTTTGTTATACACAATGTCAGGTCCTCGATATACGCCCAGAGATATTGCAACACTTAGAAAAAGTGTACAGATGAATGATGAAATAATGTGCAGAGCGAAAAGGCTTTTAGTTGCTATTTTCACAGAGGATAAACAATATATGTCTGTGAGTGTAGTTGTATGGAATGGAAGCTGGGAGGAGGACGGGCGTGCCTATTGTTTTTCTAGAAATTGTTAAATTACTTTATTTAAAGTCTGAAGTACTTCTACCCGATTTAACATTCACTTGTGGTATGAAAATCATCTCGAGGCGTACTCATAGAGAACACTGTCACAATAGTTGACATCATACTGCATACAGGTTGGTTATCGAGTTGGCTGCAGGTGATCCATTTTTTGTGATTGGCACTCACTAGCATAACCGATCAGCGACTTTTCCAGGGTTACGTTTTTGTGACTGATGGATCGGAGCGCCACGGGTACCGGGCCTTCCTTTCTATTCAAATCTTTTCGTGTTGACATAAGAACAATGGGGAAAATCTGTCGGAGCAGCAAAATGCTTAATGCCTTCCAGATTTTCCCTCACCGACAGCATCTATTATAAAGCATCTTCTTGGCGTGTCACGCTTTACCCGGGATTCGAACCCACGCCTCCTGGGGAGACTGCGACCTGAACGCAACGCCTTAGACCGCTCCGCCATCCTTAGAAGACACACCGGCGGCCGGTCGATTTGGCTTTGCGGCACATACCATACATCAATGAACAGCATGATTTTTAGGAGCATGTGCAGGGGCGTTATTAAGCATCCGGACTCCCTTTTAGGCAAAGGCCTGTTCCTGGCTGCCCCACTAGAGTAAGCCGAAAAGTAAGCAGTTCAGTGCGGCTGAAAGTGAGTACGGTAGACACAGGAGTCAAACCTAAAGGGCCCTTAAGGACAGACACACCTTTGTCTAAATCCTCAGAATATCAGGACTCTAAGCTCTGTCCGCCTCAGTGCAGCCGCTGTCCTGTCTGCTTTCTATCTCTTCCTGTAAAAACACACCTGATTCAAATGATCAGGATTATTACAACGCTTCTTCAGAGCTGCCGATGAGCTGGCCGAAGGCGGCGACCTCAAGACTCTCCTGCTGTACCAGCAGCACCTGTAAGTCAACAGTTTTTAAGATTAATCCAAGTGAGGCTATTTGGGAAGTGCAGGTTGTCATGAAACTTTTTTTTTTTTTTTTTTAATGTGACCTCTCACACGGTGCCGCGTCATGAAATAAAAAGGACCACTGTGCTTTCCAGTGACTTCTTGACCCGTTGCCAATGTTTGAGATGTCATTTTTACAGCACTAAAAAACCAAACTTTTATAACAGCTAAACCAAACTTTCCAATGTAAATTTCCACCTTTATATAGTGTAAAAAGGCATCCTGAAGCCTGGAAAGTCATTAATTTGATTGTCCAGTATTCCACATAGAGTGACGCTCCCAGTCACCACGTTTTTTTGCTTGATTTGCAGTCTGAGCGAATGCACCCACTATCCCTGTATTCAAAGATGTTGTCGTCCCTACTTAGTCCCTAACCTTCAATGCCCATCAATCAGTGCAGCTTCACTCTTGCAAGTGTAACCCGAGAGGGGAAGATGGGGCTTTTTCGGTTGTGAAGGCCTGGCTCATAATTCTTAATCACATTGGTCGGGGTTCTATACATACAAGTTATATATATATATATATATATATATATCCGTGCTACTGGGGAACCACATTGGACTTTTAAACATGGACAAAATATGTGCTCTTAATAGAGAGTTTGAAGCAAGTAACAAAATAATATTTTTTGGGGATGCATGAGAGTAAGATCATTGTCTTGAGTCTTTTCTATTTTGGCTCTCTCAAAACTTGTTTGTTCTTAAAAAATGAATAGAATGCTGTAGAAACAACAATTTCATAATCGAGTCAGGATGTCAGTCAACTAAACTTGACCTCTCGCAAACTCTGACCTGCAGCTGGACGACCTTCGAGCGGCGTTGGACCGCATGATGTCGTCTTTGACCTCTGAACCCTTCGACCGGAAAGTTCACAGCCCGGACGACCTCTGCGGCAAGTTGAGTCTCCTGCTGGAGCGCAAGATGGCCGAAGACGTGCGGCGGCAGCAGAACAAAGACGCGCAGGTCAATGAAACAAACTCAACCGCGAAGTAGCGAGGGTTCACTGTATGTATAAGACCAAGACCTACAAAAAAGTCTCTTGGAGCAATGAGCTAGGTTTTACAGGAAGTCGGCCATTTTGAATTTACTTAAAAGGGGGCGGAGCCAACGGTGGGCAACTGTTTTATTTTATATCACACAAAAAAAAAGTATGTATGACACTGATGTATTTCATTTTTGTACATAGTTCAACAGTTCAGTCGTTTTCTGTTATGTGCAAATAAATTTATTTTGTTATCAAAAACATATTTTTTGTGCTTTTTTTTGGTATTTTATAGAAGGCATGCATTATTTAGATGTTAGAGGTGTCATAAAAGCCATAAATAATAGTGTCAAAGTTCAAATTATGGTCGAAATGCATCAGTTTACAAAAAGCTCATTTTCTCCGTTTTTTCAACCCAACGCCTTAGACCGCATGTGCATTCACAGGTTTATAGCCGTTTGTGTGTACTTGTCCACCTGTACTCTACAGTGGAGGTTTGTTTTGCAACGGAAATGTAACAGAGTACGGCCAAGAGTTTCATATTGACGGTCAGAAAAACGAACATTTCTTTTACTAGCTCCCCCTCGGAGCGGTCTAAGGTGTTGCGTTCAGGTCGCAGTCTCCCCTGGAGGCGTGGGTTTCTTGTAAGTGTCTTTTCTTTTCTTCGTTGAGCTTCAAAAGTCTCTCCATCTTAATATAGATTATAGCCAAGGAAGTAAATCTTCTTGATCAGTGCTATTCCGGACAGCGACTCCTCCAAGTAATAACTATTATTTAATACGGCCATTGAGAAAGGTGGAGATACATAAAAATAGCATCGCTAAAGTTTTAAAAAATCTACCTTATATTTGCTCGGATGAGTGTTTAGGCCTTGAGGATGTCACAATACGAAGCAAAAATTAGGTAATTGGACACAAACATGAAGCCTTGAGGATCAGGGTGCAAAAGAATGACCCCTGTAAACATGCAAAAAAGGGCAAAAGTCGATCATCTCTTGCGTGATTGACGACAGAAAACGAAATGATCGCCGCCGTAACACCGTCGGCCTTACGTGGAGGCCGTTTGATCTCGCGTAATTACTTTATTGACACAAAAAGATTTAATTTTCCGAACTTCCTGGATGCGAACCGATCGTGTCCGGGAGAACAGGGTGTCAGTCAATGTGTGTTTGTGTGCACGTGCAGGATGGTTCGTGGGGGGCTCACAGGGGGGCTCTATGTTTTTCTTCCTTGCACACAACTTTGCCACACGAGGACTAAGCGAAGGCTCAAGGGAGCCTTCATCCTCTCTACCACCTGGAGGTGAGAAGCTAGTAGAAATGTGACGCCAAGATAGGTATAGACAGTACTTTATTAAATTGCAAACAGTACCACCATCCGATTTTGTGAATGTCACAGTTTCTTTGTACAGGGAAAACCGGGAAGGTGCTCCTCTACGGCTTAACTGCCACGCACGCCGGCCGGAGCTCTGGTACTGTCCGAACCGCGCGAAACGTCGAATTATTCATTTAAGGTTAAGAGGAAGAAATGAGATTGGGACATGTCACCCATGACCCTAATGAGGGCAGTCGCCGGTATAAACTGGGGCGCACCCCGGCCCAGTGAGGAGTGCAGCATGAATCAGTTACAGGAAATACTCTTTAAACTCTGCTTGAGGATTTTTCTTTCACCACTAGGGGCTAACAATCTGCTCCCCTGGAAGCGTGGGTTCGAATCCCAAGGGGGTCATCATACTGGACTGTATGGCTCAGTTACTGACAGTACCAGAAGAGGTTGAACATGCATTTCTGAATCGTACCATCAAGGCTTTCACTTGGGTAAGAATGTCCATCCATTGCACAATTACAGTTAAACCTTTTTCAACCGCATGGGCTATAATTAGAGGCCGAGGCTTCTAATTGACCGTGACTTATACATTATGTGACTTTGGTGTTTGGGTGATGGTGTAGGAGAAAGCTGGACAAAAGGGCACCTGTCCACAATGTTGTAGTCTGTCTTATCATTTATGTTATTGCAATCAAGAAACTTCCCAGGTTTAGGACATTGTTAGTTTGTAACAAATTTCATTTCACAGGGCACACCGGACGGCGTACGTTTCTGTTTCAGTGCCTTCCTATTTGGAAGCATAGCAAGTATGTTACAGTGCCGACGTCTATTCATTACTTAACATAACCTGGTCACTTCTGTGTCACAATTGGAGATGGAATGAAACTAACATAAATTTTAAACAAAAGGCGTGGCTATTAAGGTGCTGAAAAGTCCGATTGGACACCGCCGCCGAGACGGAGACGAGACACGGTGGATCGCCGGACGCCGCCGGAGCAGGGACGAGACGCGGCGGTGGGTCGTTGACCGCCGTCGAGGCAATGATAAAGTATACTGTAATGGTAAAAGTACTGCAATGATAAAGTATACTGTAATGGTACGTCTCCAGGTCTGGGTCTCCGCGACTCGTCACTCGGTGCTACTGTCCGCTAATGGGCGTATGGCCTTCAAGAGCTGCGGGCGAAACAGAAAAAAGTGGCAACAGTGGAATCAATGCTCACTGCTCCAAAATAAGCAGAGAAGCAAAACATTTTGTTGGGCAACTGTTGTGGCTTTATTTCACTAAAAGCAACATGATCGCAAAATTCCGGACGAACTGGCGAGGCTGCCCGGCTCACCGTGGCTTGTCATCGGGACCGGGAGGCGGCGCAGGCGACGCCTAAGGACTAGGGTACATGTGTGACGCGTGATCATGCACCCGCATGCAGTCGAATGATCGAGCGTTCTTCTTTTGATAAAACACCGAATCAGCATGAGTATTCAGGGCCACCAGGAGGCAGTATAACACGGTCATGCCACTTTTTTGTGTTGTTTATTTTTACTAACCATCTTGGAAAAAAAAAAATGGTTTCCAATCCAGAGTGTACCCTGCTGTCTTCAGCGATTGTCACTTGCTTCAAAATTAAAGCCTTGTTTTTCCTTGTCAGAGGCACAGCTCATTGCTTGCAGGCCACGTTCATGTGCGGCTAATGTAACCACTTAGCAAGAAATCACCTTGCAGGTTTTTTATTACATTGCTGTAAAACACAAAAAAATGCAGTCGTAACCGTTTATGAACATTCCTGTGCTAGACATCAGGAAGTGTCCGCCGTCCGGAGCTTCCATTCGGTTAAACTTAGGGGCCGCTTGGCACCGCCCGTGCCCGGGGAAGGTGCTCCTCTTGGGATTGAAAGTTTGATTGGATTCCGAACGGGCCTGTGACGGCCAGTTACTATTGCTTGACGTACAGTATTACATGTAGAAGAAATCCAGGAATTGTATCGTACACGAGGGCTGAACGATGTATAAACATTTTTGAAGGTGCGCCGCTACTTCGCGGATTTTCAGTTTTCGCGGGTGGTCTCGGTCCCCGTTAACCTTATTGGATGTGACTTAGCACTTCATAACTGTGGAATTTCTTCCGACACTCCCTTCACTGTTCGAATTAACCACTGAACACACGCTGAACGCAGGCGGGAGGAGGCTGAAAAGTGAATCCAAATGGTCTTGTTCACAGACACAGTTTCCATGCAGAACTTGATGTAGTCCAGTACACACTGTGTCATCCTTTTCTTGTATATAGCTAAAGCAATAGTCGCTGGCCTTGCTCGCGTCACAGTAAGCCGAAGAGGAGCACCTTCCCCGGGCACGGGCGGTGCCAAGCGGCCCCTAAGTTTAACCGAATGGAAGCTCCGGGGGAGGAGGGCGGGCGTGTGTCACAGTTAAGCCGAATTGGAGCACCTCTTCTGCCCGGGCACGAGCGGAGCGCGAGGCTGTCAGTTATGAATGAATAAATAAATAAAGAATGCCACCTTTGACCACGCTGGGGTTGTTGCTGCTCTGCGGTTGCCAGGATGGCAGAGCGGTCTAAGGCGTTGTGTGCAGTCGGAAAAGGTCTCGAGTAGGGATATGAGTCAGGATGTGTGGTGGCTTAGTCATGTCAGAATTCAGGTCTGGCAGCAGCTACCATCTTGGGACGAGTAAGAGGAGAGAGAGAGAATGTGATGGACACTTGGAGATTCACAGATTTTCAAAAATAATATGGTGTCCATATAGTGACATGGATTTAACCAAAATTGGGTAGTACAGTGAAGTTAAAGAGTGTCTAGATTTTTTTTTTTGATGACTTTGTATATTTTAAGTCACTATTTTGGTGTTTAAAAGTTCTTAGCGGTCTAATATCATCATAGCATACACAACAGTTCATTTACAGCACTAAAAAACCAAACTTTTATAACAGCTAAACCAAACGTTTCCAATGTAAATTTCCACCTTTATATAGTGTAGAAAGGCATCCTGAAGCCTGGAAAGTCATTAATTTGATTGCCCCGCGAAGGGGGGCCGGGGCCTCCCACTTATTCTACACCCCTCATGTGTCTTCTCATTCATTTTTATACCTTCACAAGTATCTAATTTGCAAAATGAATATGAGCCAGCCCGTTCCATTAAGACTGAAAGAAATTCAATTTACCCGACTCAAGCTTCTTAAGGAGTCTGATTGCTTATTGGTCATCGCTTCTGTACACGCCTTTGTGGTTGACCAATACGGGGAAAGAATGTTTCCCAGCAGGACAAGGAGCAGTGGGTTAGCGCAGTGCATTAACAAGTGTGTGTGTACAACAATGGCCCGATAAAGCATTTCTTTTGCGTTTGCGTCACGTCAACAATCGCAACAGCGGCATTTCTATCAAACCTCGCGTAATTTGTAGCCGACGCCTGTGACGTCACACATGCGGTGATCATGACGTCGCATCTTTGTGATGTGTCGAGGAAATAGATGGCAGAGCGGTCTAAGGCGTTGCGTTCAGGTCACGCAGTCTCCCCAGGAGGCGTGGGTTCGAATCCCACCTCAGACAGTGCCCATTGAAACTACCAAGCAAGAACAAAGCAAACACAGTCAAGAGAGCATTACCAGTTGCCAGGATGGCGGAGCGGTCTAAGGCGTTATTAATGCTGCTCGGACTTGCCCTCAGAATCACTTTCCCTTGTTCCAGGCAAAGACAATTAATTTCATTAATAATGTTTGATATGAAAACAAAAAAAAGATCATCACTCAGACACTTTGCTTCTTCTGACACTGATCACATTGGCTTCATTTTCAGCACGCACTGTACACATTTGCGATGTGAGGCATTATCTCATAAGGGAAATCCTGGACAATCAAATTAATGGAAATCTTAAGTGAAAACTTTGAAGCCCCGCCCCCGTCATATAGTATTTCATGTCAAGATCAAGTGTCGAGAATTAAGTCTACAGAAGCCATTTGTCCGAACTTCCACTAAACTCCCGCTGCGAAAGGGCCAAGAGAGCATTACCAGCTGCCAGGATGGCAGATTTCACAGGAGTAGAGCTTCTCTCCATGACCTCCTAGTGCATCTACTGGGCCTATTCAGGGGGCAGCTGGGGTCAAGTTCCCATCATTCTTTTATGGGTTTTTGTGCACAAACCATGCTCTTGTTCTCTCAACATGACGGCAACACAAGCTGTGAGCATATTTATGCAATCAAACACAGCAGTAATGTGCCTGACTGCGGCCAGATAGAGTCCAGCCAGCGCAAAGCCAACATATATGTGATTGAAACATAATTTTTTGGTCAAAAATTAACCGGCAGTGGTGAATAAACGGGCCGCAGAGACCCGGCTCCCATTGTTTGTATTTTCTACACATATATGAGGCGGTTACCTCACATAGCAAATGTGTACAGTGCGAGCTGAAACTTGTTCACACGTTTGCGATGCCGAAAACGATAATTATCCAATGAAAGTCTCCCAATATGCGTTTTAGAAGAGAACAAACCCAGTCTGCTTCTCGCACATCTCTCTAAACAGTGATTGGTGAACCTTGCACTGTTTGTTATGGAGCAGGTCTATTAAGAAAGCCCAGACTTCCCTCTCCAAATATTTTGTTAAAGCTGGATATTCTACAGAAGTAATAGAACACTATTTAAGAAAGTCTACAGCTAAACCAAACGTTTCCAATGTAAATGACGGCCTGAAGAAACGTGCCCCTGTCATATAGTATTTCGGAAACAAAAAATTTTAGCCCCAGTGTTTGTCCCAGGTCTTCAGATGCTGCTCCGCCGCAACAGGGACTTGTGACGGACGCGAGGAGCGAGCGTAAGAGGAACTTTACTTTGTCCTGCATTAGCTATTAAAGACGCATTTATACTCTTGTGCATTTAGTTGAACTATTTGTTGGCCTGTTTACTGCCGCTTTTTCTCTTATCTTCTCTTTTCTGACGCTTTCTGGGAAGTTCATAAAAGTTTGGGGTTATTTTTAGGGGCCACGAGTGATTGAATAAATAAAACCATGAGTTGCCTGAACAGTGGAAATGCTAGAAATGAATAACCATAAAATGAATAAATAAATGACACCAGACTTTTTTTTAAAACGTGGGGATCTTTCTCAAGGTAATGTTGGATAAATATATGCTCGGGTGTGGCTGCCGCACACACGTCGCACCTGATGTAGGCAGATGCGGCCCCGCCCAGGCAATTTTGTTCTTAAAATAAAATTAAACATTAATAATGCACAACAACGTTCTGTTGATTTTCATAATACCTAGGGGCAATTTAGAGTGTTCAATAGACCTGCCACGCATGTTTTTGGGATGTGGGAGGAAACCAGAGTACCCGGAGGAAACCCACGCAGGCACGGGGAGAAGATGCAAACTCCAAACAGGAAGGCCGGCATTTCCCTATTTTAAAAAGCCACTTAACATTGGAAGCTCATGAATGACGTGCCATCCAATGAGTCGGATTTAATCACTGTGCTTGTATATTGGTAAATACATTTTTTTTTAATATCAAAACCCATTCTGTAATATATTGGGCAAAGCGGCCAATCATACATCTTACAAACACACACCTTTTATCAAGAAGCTGTGACAAAATAGATACGTTATTCATTCAACCAATGCAGATTACACTGGTTTCTTGAGATACCAGTAACCCAAGTTTTTTTTTTGTTTTTTTTTTTACTTGTGACTACAAGGGCCATTATATCGCTCTCGTCACGGACAAAAGGGCCCCGGAGAGACAGAAGGGAGAAAGAGTGGGAGCGAGGGAGGCAACACTTGTGCTTTGCCGCTCTCTCCTTCCTAATCGATGAAAGTGGCCCACATGGAGCTCTGAAGGATAATCGATACCGCTTCCGCCCCCATCCCCCCCCAGCACACCCCTCCCCCCCCCTTTACTCCCTATCTTTTTTCTTAACTGTCCGATTTGTTTTTATTTTAATTTTCACGTACTGCACGGTGCCCTTTTGACGAATCCGACTGAAAATTAGTCAGAAAAGACTCAAGACAATGATCTTACTCTCTGCCGAATTTTGTGACGTTTTGGCAAAAGCGAGCAGCGACCGCTACGAGGTCCCCATTCGTAAAACACATGCTGCTACGTGAAAATTAAAATAATATTCATGCATTGTTTGTTCTTGCTTGGTACTTTCAATGGGCAATGTCTGAGGCGGGATTCGAACCCACGCCTCCTGGGGAGACTGCGACCTGAACGCAACGCCTAGGTACCTAAGTGTGCATTACATTATTAAAATAATTCACAAACTAAAGAGTTAAAGACATTTGAAGGAAGAGTAAAGAAATAAACAGTAGTTGACTACATTTTCTAAACACCTAAGGCGCAAAAATATATATATATATATATATATATATATACATTGGGCGTTAGTGGTAAAAAAAATTCTCTATTTGGCAATGAGTAAACATGACAGTTTTTAGTGCTTAGTAACATGAAATGTGCCAATTATTTGCATTATGTCTTGGTCTTATACATACAGTGAACCCTCGCTACTTCGCGGTTCACCTTTCGCGGGATTTATGGCATCAGTACGAAAATCCCCCCCCTAGAAAAAAATTACAATTTTTCATAACATTGAGTCCCTTGATTTTTGATTACTACAAGCCAATTAAAAATGGACAGTGGGCCACTAATGTCCCCCGGGCCATAATTTGGGCACCATTGATTTGGGCAAAAGTTTTGCTTTGCAGCCATCTTGTGGCATCTATAGGTAATTACAAACTCTTTTAGGGGTTGTAAATTATGTACATTTGAAAAAAAACTTAAAATGAATAACTATCCTTTTATTGTCAGTGAAACAAGACGGCATGAAGGCTTTTTTTTTTCAAATCTGCCAAGCTGCGCCTGTATGATTGTATGCGTTTGCTGTGTGGTTAAGAGCCCTAGCAACCACTGGGGTGTGGTGCCCTCTCTGTGTAGCTTGGCACTAGTACAAGACGGGCCTGTTTATCAGATGTGGTGCTTTCGCTTGCCTGTTTGCAAACAGCGGCCACTGTGTGTGTGTCTATATGCCGATATCAGTGCATGCCTGTGAGTTTTTGTGACGGAAAAAATGGAATTTTCCGACAGAAGAGGCCAGTATTGACTTTTTGTATGACAAAGTGTCTAATTACAAATTGCATGAATTTTTTCTGCTCCCCAGAGAGAATCCTTGCTCTCTGCCTCAATACATCCACAGGACCTGTCCACCTAGTGAGTGTGTATGCTCCAAATCTCGTACTTCACTGTTATTATTTTTATTTATTAATATTGTTTTTGTAGAAAATATTATTACACCCTGTTCCATTACTGTCTATGTATTTTTAGAACATGCTCGCTGGCAACTGGTAATGCTCTCTTGACTGTGTTTGCGTTGTTCTTGCTTGGTACTTTCAATGGGCACTGTCTGAGGTGGGATTCGAACCCACGCCTCCTGGGGAGACTGCGACCTGAACGCAACGCCTTAGACGGCTCCGCCATCCTGGCACCTGGTAATGCTATCTTGAATGTGTTTGCTTTGTTCTTCACGCTTAGTCTCCTCTGCAGAATTTAGTGAAATGTAATAAAGCCCAATGTCGACAGAACGCATGAACATTTATCTTGACTGTCAGTCCACATTGTATTGTGTTTATAAGTGCAGTGTAACCGGACAAAAAAAAATAAAAATCTTGTCTGGTGGCAAGTTTGCTGCTCTGTTTCAATGTAGAGGGCTGATGTGCTCGCAGTTTTGTGAACAAAGCAAACACATTCAAGAGAGCATTACCAGGTGCCGGACGGTGCTCCTCTACGGCTTAACTGCCACGCACGCCGGAAACATCTTTATCAAACTCGTACTATGACAAGATAGAAACGTAGACAATCAGCTCCAATTACTACAATTTTTTTTTTCTGATCTATTTGTACTGAAAAGTTGATGTCTGAGCTGTCACAAAAGAAAAAATAGAACTGTTGAAGTCAAGTCAAGCTTGTGCTTGAAATGTTTGTTCTTAGTTTCTCAGTTTTTCGTGAGCAATGGGAATTCAGTTATATTCAAACGCTGTCAGGTAAAGGCTCCATATTTTTATAGCATTATAGCACACTATTCTGTGGGCGCTAGAATTGAAGGGTTTGCGTTAGTAAAAATAGGTGGGATTAAATGAGCTGAAGTGTATCTCTTGAGTGCTCCTTAAATATTTGCCTGTGTTGGTATATTTTATTTTGGTCGTGTCATGTTTATTCTTACGCTGAAAGAGACACCCGGCTCCTTATGTGGCCTTTTGGGTGGCTTTACTTCTTACTGGTAATTCAAGCATCCTTCCGGGGACAAATGTGCTGGCGAATAAAAAAATAATACGTTTTAATAATAATTTGTTTTTTTTGTTATAACATGAATTTCACTCTCTCTCTCCCCGTATATATATATATATATATATATATATACGGGATTCCTGGGTACCAAGTGGGAATGGGCATCACCCCATCCCACACAGAGCACCCCCCCCCCCCACCCACCTGGGGCACGGCCCGCCTCGTAAAATCCTAAGAACAGCATCAAAGTAAACCCATGTGCTCTCATATGCCCACTTCCGTTTTGACACAAAACAGATTTTTAGAAACGGTTCAAAACAACCTGGCATTTCAATAGGGGTGTGTAGACTTTTGTTGTGTTTTGAATCCTTGTTTTTCTTTGCTCAAGGAAGAAAGACAGCGCTCGTTTACGACGCTGTCTATATTTCACTTGAAGTGCAGAGAAAACAACACAGCTATTTACGACTTTACCACTTGATTGCTGCTAAGTCCTTTATGACGGGCTCTATAAGCGTGAGACGTGGAAATAGCTGAGATGTTTGTCATAACTGACAAGTCACATGAGCTGACAAAGAGAGAGAAGGAAGCAGGCTCGTTGACAGATAAAACAAATCAAATCTCCGCCAAGATGCTGCTCCAGGTGGTGACAATTATGTTTTAGGTTAATTTTTTACCTGACATGTTTCGGGACTTGTGCTACTGTATTATACTACAAGTCTATTTTGTTAAAACGTTTTTATTTTGTTAATTTACACATTTGCTATGAGAGGCATTATCTCATAAGGGAAATATCAGCATATTGACAAAGCACAAGCTGTACCAATATGTCGGCAGAATGACGCAACACTCTCGCGTCCATACGGCCATCCATCACTCATTTAGTACAAAAGCAAGAGCGCAGTGAATGAAGAGGATGAAGAGAAGCACTTAATTGAAAAAAAAAATAATACAGCCTCAGGTCAGCCATTACGCACAAGATGGTGGCAATTAGGCCATCAAATCACCCGCAGCCCTTTGGCGGGAGCGAGAGCCAATGTAAATTTCCACCTTTATATAGGTGAGCAAGACAATGATAGAGTGCAAAAAACACCTGGAATTTGCAGGGCTTCGCATTTGGGAAGGTCCGTATAGTCCTGTTCCCCTCAGCACACAAACGCACACAGAGAATCACACAAAGGTTGCCTGACTTTTTTTTTTTCTGCCCCCAAATCACGGATGCTGCTACGTGTGGTAAATTCCTGTGTGTATAAATGTTTCTTTATTACATACGTAAACAAAATTTCGCATTTGTAACTAATGACTTTTGTGCATGTTTCGGGGGTCAAAAATGCGACCGAACAGTTTATACAATATATTGTACCATACTGTTGCATAGACATAAAAATCCTCAAATTGTTGTTGCATGCTACTGTTTGAGTGCTTTGGGCAACGTTTGTCGAAACATACCGGTGCTATCCCCAAGTACGGACACATCTATTGTGAAATGTGATTAATGGCTCTAATTAATTGCAATGATTCATATCGAGCCTGATTGGAAGACAAAGTAGATAAGGGCAGGAGCCACGCCACATGCTTTTTATCTTGCCGCTTTCAGGCAAGTACCAGCGAGGCTGAGGCAGTGCATTCTTTACTGCCACAATACATATATATATATATATATATATATATATATATATATATATATATATATATATATATATATATATATATATATACGGGGAGAGAGAGAGTGAAATTCATGTTATAACAAAAAAAACTAATTATTATTAAAACGTATTATTTTTTTATTCCCCAGCCATTCTTTTTGTATTTATTTAATTACTCCGACTTTTACCTGCTGGTACGCCGTCCGGTGTGCCCTGTGTCACTGCGAGGTCCCTAATAATAATAATAATAATAATAATAATAATTTCTACAAAAACAATGGGGACCTCGTAGCGGTCGCTGCTCGGGCCCTAATAATAATTTCTACATAAACAATAGGGACCTCGCCGCGGTCGCTGCTCGGGCCCCAATAATAATTTCTACACAAAGTCCATTGTGGTGACCCGCCCCTTTTAAGTAAATTCAAAATGTCCGACTTCCTGTAAAACCTAGCTCATTGCTCCAAGAGACTTTTTTGTAGGTCTTGGTCTTATACATACAGTGAACCCTCGCTACTTCGCGGTTCACCTTTCGCGGGTTCAGTGCTTCGCGGGTATAAAAAATATTCGGGGGCATTGTAGTTTCGCCGAGCGGCACGACGGGCGCTGGAGCGGTTAGACGGCCGGCGTGTCCGCCACCTTAAAACGTCATTCGCCTACACAAGGAAGAAGAACATGCCCGAGGCGCTCCCGTGTCCTCGTCTTTCGGTCAACCTGAGAATAATGTTCTTGAGGATTAAAGTTTATAAATGTAACAGTTTGGTAAGCATATTTTCCCTAAAAAAAAAAAATAAATTAAAAAAAAAAAGAAAACTAATAATTGGGTTTAATTTGCAGAAATGACATTTATTTTCCATTTTCCCGTTTTTTTGGGTTTTTTTTTGTTTTTTTTGCTCGGCTAAATTTAGCGGTCTTATTAAAGTACACTCTCACGGTGGTCATTGTTGGAATAGGCAACTTGCCCATATTAATTGTTAGGTGCACGTTCCACTTTCAACTAATGAACTCATCTTTTTTTTTTTTCCATCAGAGTATAAAAAAAAAAAGCTTATTCTGTTCTGGAATGCCATACTTGTCATGACCCGTGTCGGGCAGGTCAGTGTTTTGTTATTGTTTTCGTCACCTTCCTGCCATGTGCCCTATGTTTATGTTTTGTCAGCTGAGTAGGGGCGTTTCCCCTCAGCACTCCGTCCCCACCAGCCACGCACCTGTTCCCCGTTAGACTCGCACACCTGACTCCCATCTGCGCCCCTAATCACTGGACTATTTGAACACCTCATCCCGACAGCTCAGCGTCGGAACATTGCTCCATTTGGACTGTCACGACTGCTTCCCGATCTCGTTCACGCTCACGCTCATGTTCTCGCTCCCACTCTTGCTCCTAGTTTTTGTCACTAGTTTTTGTCACTAGTTTTTGTCACTGTCTTCGTTCCTCGGTTTTTGTTCTGTTTAGTCACTTTTAGTTCGACCTTGTTATTTTGCACCCTGCCACGTTTGTTTGTCCTAGTACCTTGTTTGCCTTTTGGTTTTGTTTTGTAAATAAATTCCCTTTAAGTTACCCTTATCCCTGCTTCCTCGCATTTTGGGTCCACCCCCTTCCTCGCCGACCGGCGATCCTGACAATACTTAGTTTACTCTGTTTTAATTAATTCAAAAATAACTTGCATATCTTGCAAAGCCAAATTCAAACAGTACCATCTTAAGCCAAACAACACAGCCACCTGCACCTAGATTGAGGCAACCCAGCCCGGTGGGGGGAGTGCTGCCAATGGCGTCCAGCTCTTTTTCTCCAGGTTTGCATAGTGGGACATCAGATCACAAAATAGGATACTCAAATAACCCCCATAAAATACCTATAGTGCAGAAAATGGATGGGCAGTTATCAAAAGTGTTAACTGAATCCTTGCTTGAATGGCCAGAAACAGTGAGTCAGAAGATGACAACATCCAGTACAAGATGCTGAGCTCCATTCATAGTTGGCTTCCTGGATTCCAGCATAGCTGTTACATTGGAAACGTTTGGTTTAGCTGGGGAGGTCTTTTATCATGCAACGCTGCGAGACGGGCGTATGCGTGCAGGCCGACGCGCTGGCTGACGGCCAGATTGACTGTTTGGCGGGAGACGACGAGGCGGTGATGCACAGTGAGACAAACGTGCTCGCTCACGGAAGAATTGACAACTTACATCCTGTTTGGGTTACATTTGGCGTTTTGACATTGGCATGCCAGAAAAAAAAAATTCAGTTCCGTTATGTCTGAAAAATTGTTGAAAAATCTGGGACATCTACCTCCACATAATTAATCCGATTCACATTTTTTCCAATGTCAACATATTTAAAAAATTTCACGCTTTACAGATTATTATTTTTCTCATTCCAAAATTTCACATTTTTTCCAAAATTCTGCATTTTCAAGCAAAATTCCTTCATTGCCTTCCCAATCCAACAGATTCACATCGTTCCCCGAATGGAAGCTCCGGAGGAGGAGGGCATGCTCGCGTCACAGTAAGCCGAAGAGGAGCACCTTCCACGGGCACGGGCGGTTCCAAGCGCCACGCTGCCCACACACAAGTCAGGCGAGTGTGAGTTTCCTCTGGCTTCGCCCTGCCTGATTTGTTTTCATACGTTTGTCTTATAAAGAGAAAAATAAACAATTGGGATTTTTTTCCATGTTTACACTATAATATTTCCGAGTGTTACACCTGTGCAATTAGGGATATATAAGAAAAAAATCGCGGAGTCAAGAAGACGCTTTGAAGCACGGTCTGACTGCACTTCATGTCACGTTACAAGCTCCAGCTGGCCTACTTCTGCAGTCACTTGACCCGACGTTCAAGTGGTGCGACGTCAACAAACAAAATGGTTCGAGCCAAAATAGTCAAAGAGGCCATGGCAAAAGGTTGGTGTCAACCTTTTCTCTTTACGGTTAATGGGGACCGAGACCACCCGCGAAAACTGAAAATCCGCGAAGTAGCGGCGCACCTTCAAAAATGCTTAAATTATATATATATATATAACATGGTGTTTTGACATGCTCAGCTTTCCCTTTGTATTTATTTAATTACTCAGACTTTTACCTGCTGGTACGCCGTCTGGTGTGCCCTGTGAAATGAAAGTGCTCAGTCATGTAAGAAAATTGAAATACAATAAAACATAACAAACGTAACTGAAATATGAAATATTTGAATGGCAAAAACACAAGCAAAGAATAACAACATTAAAAATAGATACATAAAAAGTGTAGTAGTGGTTATCTTACTGTGTTTAAACAATATAGCCTAAGCAGGTGCAGTCAACACGTCATGTTCAGTTGTGCTTCGAGAGACTATACTACAAACTGGGACAAAGTAGTCATGATTAAAAATAATGTCAGATTATACAAGTTTTGACTTAGCACTTTGCCGCTGTCTTTTTTTTTCTTTTTGCATGCCCTGACAGACACGCTCGCTTAATTTTTCCTTGACAAGTAGTACCGCAGAAAGCGAACCAAGGGCAGTCGGGGGACAGAGAAGGCGGCCACGTAGCACATCTGCTCCAGCGAGCTGCGGCATATTGTAATTGAATTAATTCCCAACAAAAGACTGCAATTAAACCACAAAACTCCCGAGCTGTTGAGCTGATGACTCAGGAGCGACAGTGTTTAATGGCAAGATGCCGAAACATGACGAAAAGGGCAAACAAACAAAAATGCTGTTCACACTACAATTGTATTAAATAAATAGAGGCGCGCTAACAAAGGCCTATTAGCCCATAAACATGTCCTCGCGCCATGCAGGCGGCTTTGGATCGGCTTGGTTTTCGTTTTTTTTTTTTTTTTTTTGCAGGGCAGTAATTGAAAGCTTTTCCAGTGTTCTACTTTTGACCAAAGCTATATGCAGCGTATAGATGTTTTTTTTTTTCATATACAGCACTTATTTCTGTAGTTTGATAAATATTTAGTTGTTTTTTTTTGTTTGGGGGGCTGGATTGAAACGTTTAACGGGCCACATTTTCCTTTTTATAACCTTGTATTGGTTTCATTTCGGACCCAAAATGCGAGGAAGCGGGGGAAGGTGTAACTTAAAGGGAATTTATTGAGGGAAAATGATTCTTCATAATATCCATAGTGCAACACATTTGTACTTTATATCACTGTCATTGACACTTGTTTTCTATTGGCCTGTTATTTTCACAAATTGCTTATGTGGATAACGCGAGTTCAGGTCCGAGAAGTCCGCACAAATATATGACGTCGCTTTTTCTACACGCTATCTAGCAGTGGCGGGGACCTGCCCCTGGTTAGGTGACCATGTTTAAAAAAAAACAAAAAAACGTGTTGCAGTCCAGCCGGTCTAAGGCGTTGCGTTCAGGTCGCAGTCTCCCTTGCGAGCGAGATAACACATCCAAATATATCCAGGCAATGTGTTAGCAAATATGCAGGACCTATTTATGTCAGTGAGCATCAGTGTATCCCACTTACAGACTAACAGCGTTGCAAAGTTTCACGAGTCATTTTCCGTACCATTTTTTTAACTTTGGCGTGTGCGTGTGTGTGGGGGTGTGTGCGTGTGCGTGTGTGTGGGTGGGGGGGTTGCGTGTGTGTGACTAGATTTTAGCTGTTAACGCTTTTCTTTCTCTTTTCTCAATGGCTTAATCCCGCCTCAGACAGAGCCCATTGAAAGTACCAAGCAATAACAAAGCAAAACACGGGTGTAATCCACGAATACACCGTTTCAGGCCGGCGCGGGGCAAGCCGCGCGCAGATATCCGATTCCTTTTCCCCCGGACGGACGCTGCTAAAAATCCAAAACTTCACATGTACATAAAGAGTCTGTACCTGAAGACATCTATATGTTTATATTCAGTTATACACCTTGCGCCAATCAATATCATTTTTTACATTTTGACGTACTGATATATATATATATATATATATGAGTATTAAAAAAGCGTCTGAGGTGGGATTTGAACTTTAACAAGAAACACAAGTGTGCTAACTGCAAAACTAACTAAACACACCCTCATGGAACATCAGCTGATAAAGACGGGTCTCAAGACACCATCATGCGACACTCTGAAGAAGGCGAAAGACCTGTTTATGAAATTAGGATACCGCTCTTATTTTCGTCGTCACGGAAACCTGGCTGCACGCAGACGTCCCACACGCCTGCGTGGGTTCTCCGGTTTCCTCCCACATTCCAAACACATGCATGGCCGTAAAAATACGGTATATCCCCCTCATAAAAAATGTGGCTCTTGGGCTGCTCTTTGTGTGCAAGTGTGTCCGTTCACTGTAACGCTGTTGGGTTTGACTCTCAGTCCAGTATGTGTCCTGCCTCTCTCCCAAATTCAGCTGACATAGTCTCCAAGTGAAATTAAAAAAACTGTATGGATGGATGTGTTTACATTTTTCCAAAAGTACATTATTACATAGATATCTTGCTTTTGGATATCAGATTATAGAGTATAACTAAGAGGGCAGGAGTAATATCATCGCATAATGACAAAGTCCATATTAAACTAGACACCTTATCTAAAACCATCCCTTCGTCCCGCCCTCACTTTGGAACCATGACATCTGTCATCTGCAATATCATGTCCATCAACATTCCTGTTTAATCCACACAGTGGCACCCAGCATCTTGTAATCATTCAATGAAAGTGGATTTGTATCCTCAGGGGGTTGGCATTTTTGCTTTTCCCCCACGCCCCCCCGTCAGCCACCACCACTCAAAATGTATTTTTGCTCCTTTTATTTTTTTTATTTATTTATTTTTTGCGCTTGCTTATTTGATCATCCACTGTGAAACATTTGTAATTTAATATGCCAACAAAGTCCTATTTATTTATTTGCTTTCTTACTTTGTTTGTTGTAGGGGGTGGGGATGGTTTTAAAAAAAATCTGAGGTAATATTGTCTTTTTTTTCCCAAGGGAAATATGAGAATTTTATTTTTTTAATGTATTTATTTGTTTCGATAATCAGGTGGATGCAGCTTTGGGGGCCGAGGAGATGGTGGAGACCCTGACGGAGAGGAACTTGGATCTGGAGGAGAAAGTCCGGGAGCTGAGGGAGACCGTCACCGACCTGGTGAGTGCTTGCGCTTGCCACAAATCTGCTTTTTAATTTCGCTCGCTTCTGGTCTTTCACACGTTAGGATTTTTCATTAGATTTAGTTTTAGGACTCCTTTTTGTGTTAGTTTGCTCATTCATATTACTTTTTTAAACTATGCTTAGTTTAGTTTTTATTGCGTTTGAGTTTATTTGCAGACCTTAAGAAGACCCGACTGAAGTCCAGCTGTCATAAAACTAACAGAGCCTAAATCGAAAAAAAAAAGTAACATGAAAATTTGAGGATGTAAACATTTTTTTTATATGATCATAATGTTAATGTGAGTTGAATATATATAAACGGTGAATTCTGGCCACGATGCTTGCTCTCAGAGGGATTTAGGATATTATCACTGGAAATCGTAAATATTAAATTGGTTTTGACATCAGAAGTAATGGAAAGCAGTGGCAACCAATTTGTAATGCTCAATGTCCATAAAAATGCTTCGACTCTATCAAGTGAAGAATAATGCCCCAGCAATGATGTTGCCGACCAGAAATTCATCCGATTTCACTAAATTGATCCCTAAATTATTGATAACAGATAAAATAATCTAATATATAGTGCCTTTGGTTTTTATCAAATAAGTCCATATGAATAATTTCACTCTCTCTCTCTCCCCGTATATATATATATATATATATATATATATATATATATATATATATATATATATATATATATATATATATATATATATATATATATATATATATATATACGCTCTTTAATTGTGTTTTTTTTTTTGTTTGTTTTGTTTTAGTTGGGAGATGGTGACATTCTTGACAAAATGGCCGCGCCCTGAGATCGCTAAAAACGCAACGCCTGTGTGGCTAATATAAATAGGTGAGGGACTCTATCTTTCCATAAGCATAATAACACAACCCGGTCAGCCTACTTCCATCTGCACAATATCAGTCAACACCGCCCCTCCCTTGTTCCCTCATCCAAGGCGCCGCTTGCGTAGTCGGCGCCGACCAGTGTTCTAGCCCAGACTTCCCTCTCCCGAGCTTCTTCGGCCAGGTCTTGGTCTTATACATACAGTGAACGGTACGGTCCGAACCGCGCGAAACGTCGCCCCAAATCGTGCCCGGGGGAACGTGCCAAGGTGTGTACAGTTCTTCATACGTGCTGTTATATAATTTCAGAACCAAACGTTTCCAATGTAAATTTCCACCTTTATATAGTGTAGAAAGGCATCCTGAAGCCTGGAAAGTCATTTGCATTGAAAAACTGTGACCAAGTGGAGTATATGGAGTCACCATAATTACCCCAACAAGAAGCACTTACTGCTTCAGCATGTTTGCAGCAGAGAGGTTGCACTATTTCAGCTGTGTTCAAATAATTTATATTTTCTTGAAGAGCCATACTGCGAGATTCCCAATTGTACTCTGTGACAGCTTCCTTAATGGGGTCAAAGGTCACATAAAGGTAGCCAATGATAATTAGTGAACAGCAATTACCCAAAGGTGATTGTGAGAATGTGAGATTTCACTGTGAGCTTGTGTTTGAGGTGAAGGGGAGAGGTGGTCGGCCGCCGGGGCGAGAACGTCACGTTGCGTCAAATTTTTAGAACCCATTGTGGCCCGCCAATCAAAATGTTTTCCCATCCGCTCATTAGAAAAAGGTCATATCTCTCCTAAAACTGTCACACATGCTTCATCCAATCACAAAACGCGTTCATCACCTTCAACCTAAGGCCAGGGAGACTGACAACTTGGTGCAAGGAGAACAGACTGCACCTTAACTCTGCTAAAACAAAGGAGATTGTCGTCGACTTCAGGATTCTTGTTTCACTTTAAAGAAGAACATAAAATATTGTCATGCTTTTATATTTATGGACTCTGAGTCATTGCACCGGTGGAAAATAATCACAAGGGGCGAATCCCGCCTCAGACAGAGCCCATTGAAAGTACCAAGCAATAACAAGGCTTTCAGGAAAAAAAAAATGTGAAAGCCAAATTTTGAATATGTGGTGGAATGATCTACAAAACCAATAATATGGGAGTTTTGTTCCACAGGGGAACATATGCGAAGACTGGAGCGCCGTGTGTTGCTGTTACGCCCTGGCTGTGTGTCAGATGATGCGAGAGATGAAGCGGCGCACGGGGGCTCGAATGTACCACGTATCGCAATTAAACACATTTTTCAACTATTTTTTGCAAAGCTAACGCTATTAGGCTAACATGACGATGGATGAATGAAAGAAAAGCGGTCGCTGTCCGGCCGAGTCCGGAAGCGAAGAGTGAACTCCACAAACGCTGACCACAAGAAGAGTTTCAGACCAGGTGTTTATTGGGGCCGACAGAGAACAATGCTTTCAAAAAGAGCAAGAGATTTTCTGGCTGTCATTCTCTCTTGCTCTCTCTCATCACACACGTTCAACATTAAGTGTTCTGAAAAGGAATGCCACAGTGGGTAAATTAAATACACGCAATAGCTTTAGTCGGTGGAAAGTGTGAGATCGTGAATAAATACGTTTCTCCATCTCGTAATTGGTCAATTACGTTTCTTCACCAGGGCAGGGTGGGGAATTATTCGATATACTGTAAATTCAAAACTTCATAACCATTTCACTGATGCACAATCACTAGTAGATGACATCAACGTCTCATTTTTGGTATGAAATCAACACAATTTGTGTTGCGTTCAATTGTCTTAACAGTTAATGATCTGATACATGGAATACAACAACATCCACATAACACCATAATAGCGGCAAACACAGCGATAGAAATCAGTACTGATGCAATCAAGCTTTTATATTTGCCAAAGAAGGTTGATGCCACTTCATTATTTTGATTGTGAAGAAGCGTAGATGACAGGTTCATATGTCGCAGTACAACCAAGAAGTAGGCACACCCTCCACAGGCAGCCTCAAACTCCAAACCACACATTCTCCAGCTGCAGCTTGCCAGCACGCACACACACGCACATTCAGTTTGAGAGTCAATATTATTGCTGTGTGCATATGCTGTCCCCGGGAGATTGTCTGTCCTTAATTAGATATGCTAATGTCGGTCAGCAATTATGTTTTAAATACACTCGACATTGCACATTCTGTTTGCTATCTTTTATCAAACGGTGTTCTGCTACTTCTTCCACTTATACGACAGTTAATACAATACAATTTTATTTATACAGCTCATTCCGCAAGTCTTGTGGCACTTTCAATGGGCACTGTCTGAGGCGGGATTCGAACCCACCCAGTCAGTTGAGGACCATGCAGTGTTTGCGAGAGGCCATTGAGATCTGCAAGCGAGGCATAAAAACCATGAACAGAGACAAGGGAGCCTTCATCCTCTCTACCACCTGGACCAGCATCTTGGCGGCCAGCGCCATTATTTTGGAAATTGTCTTTAAAGTTTGTTAAATGGAAATCAAGTTATCAAATGAATTATCGACTAAATACTTTTTACTAGTGATGGGAAAAATGAAGCTTCAAATCTCCTTCATGAACTAGTATTTTTGGACTCCGGTAGATGGCGCTCTCTGTTCAACATTGGGCTGAAAGCACGCTGACTTGCCGTTTTTTAAAACCTTTATTTAAACCGACAGTGCCATCTAGAGGACGCAAAAATAAATCCACTGGTTCATGAAGCAAATCTGAAGCTTTGTTTTCCCATCACTACTTTTTCCTGCTGCAAATGGCGTACATTTGTGAAGTTTGCCATTTAATTGCTATCGCAAAGTTAGATTATAGGAAAAAAAACCTCTTCATCTCATTTATTGTACCAAACTGTCACAAGAGTGTAAAGATATTTTTTGTTTGAACACGAGAAAAGAAGATGAGAATGAAATCATCTTTCACAATAAATGACATGTTGAAGAAATTGCTTTCCAATACAGTCAGAGCAGGATTATCTTATTAAGGCAGATTTGGAAACGGGTGAGAAATTTGGGGCGGGCCTACCAAAATGTGTGTGAGAAGTTGACTGTTTTTTTTTTAAAGATCTCCTGGAAAGCCTCTCATCAAGGCCGTGATTTCAATTGCAAAATAATGAGCTCCGAATTAAGCCCGAGATCAATATCCTGTATTTTACGTGTGCAACGAGAGCTTACTTGCCCTGCTTTTGCGGGCGGTAAACACGCGTGTGCGATACGCAGATGCTTTTTTTTTTTTTGTCTTGGCTGCACTTTGTGCGTGATGGGATGCAAGCGGAGAGGGCGTGACACTTACGTTCAAGGCATTCTTAGCAGCCTCCGCCTCTGATCGACTGTCAAAGCTGACAAAGCCCACCGGCTGGGGAGAAAAGAAACACGGTTTAGGGCAAAAAAAAAAACTGACTCGGCAGTCCTGTCTGAGTGGTGTAGACGTTCCTTGTAAGAAACAAAAAAAAAAAAAAAAAAAGAAAAAATCAACCCCCATCATCCACCTGGTATGATTTCCATCTGAAATATTACAATGAGTTGGGAACCGACATTTTCTCCCCTGTGATGGGAATAATTCAAAGTGCTCATTGATATTCACTGATTGTTGTTTTGCCTGTTGATAACGATGTAACGACAACTTTTGGAGTCAATGGCTGCTCATCTGGTGAACTTGGTAGAGTTTCACTGCTGAAATAATTGCTTGTAGAAATCGATATGTTATATGGTAAAATAGGATGACGCGTGTACTGAGTATTATTGCGACATGGAAAAAAAAAAACAACGAGCTATACGTCAACACCAAGTTTGTGGATGTTGAGAATCTTCTCAAGTCACACTTTATCATCCATTTTACAAACAATGAAATGCTGCTGGCAGACCAAAAGCATTTTTTTCCTGTTTTTGAAAAACAAATACAATTGTTAGCTCCTGACAATGACAAATGCTCATTACTGTAACTTTAATTTTTGTTTGTGAAAGCATATGGTCAGTCACATAAATGCCAAACTTTTTTTGCGTCCTATTTGTTTATTGGTGTTTGAAGCAGATTATTCAGATGGTGATACATTCCTCAGGATCCCCAGGCCATGTCATTTCCCAGGCTTACACTCTAAAGAGTGTATATTTTACTCGATAAACAGAAGACCCAAGGGGTTAACACAAAATATGAAAGTTGCTATGAAAATATAAAAAAAAAATTACAAATCAAATGGAAAACAAAAAAAAACAAGAGTTTGGTGATTTCATTGGGTCACGAGTTTGCTGCAGTTATTGCAGTTTATGTATTTGCAATTAAATATGAAGTCGTGTTTATTAATTGTTAAGTCAACTAATAGTTTTGCCGGCCAAAAAAACTGTCTTTATTGTGGCAAATACTTCAATCCAAAAATACGTAACAAGAATCTGAAACTATAACCACAGTCACAAATGTGTCACAACAATCCACAATGCATGATTGAAGTCACAGATATATGACAAATATCAGCAAATGTGTACAATGATTTGTTGGCACATACACATGGTTAAATGCGGACAAAAATCCGTAGATGGGCGACCTGTAAAAACGGGACCTTTTCTTACAGGTGACGTTTGCTACAGTCCTGCCGCGGACGACTCGCAAATGCGTGTGCTGATTTGCAAATGCGTGTCAGGAGACTTGTGTGGGGCTCCGTAGCTACACATTCGGACCACATGGGGGCACTAATATTATAGTTATTTTCTTAGATGTTTTTCTCCGTGCAACTCAACAAGGTCGCCCTCATATATGCTCGGATGACTGTAACATGAACATTACAAATCAGCAATCACTGACCACTGCAAAAGGGAAAACCACATCCTTTCGCCTTCTTCAGAGTGTCGCATGATGGTGTCTTGAGACCCGTCTTTATCAGCTGATGTTCCATGAGGGGGACCATTTAAATGTGATTAACTTTGACCTATGTAGGTTTTTGCGCAACAATTTGCTTTTTTTGTTTATTTAAATATAGTCAGTGGTTTCTAAATACTGTGGTGCGTCAACTCAACATTCGGTCGCCAGAGAAACTCCCGCTGGACGTCATTTGAGGGAGTCCCGGCCCCCAGCCAAGGACGGCTGGTGGGACAGCAGTCGACGGTGCTCGCGGACCTCCGCAACGCCAATAAGTCCCCTTTCCAGCGGGGAACTTTGAAACATTGTATCCGACCGTGGAAGGCTGTTGGCGGGCACGGCGCGGCTCATAGCCGGCCCTCGGGCACGGAGCTCCGGGTGAATTTTACAAATTTCTTCTAAGTCCCCTTTCCAGCGGGGAACTTTGAAACATTGTATCCGACCGTGGAAGGCTGCTTTTTTTAACATTTCTCGAGGGCCATGGCGAGCCATTTCAAAAAAGCTGCATACTTTTTTTTATATTGGGGTGCTAAATAAATAACTTGTCGTGTGATAAATGTTACTTTGTGATGAATGTCAAAGCGTAAAAGTATTCAGCTTTGAATATCTAACATTCCCCCCCAAACACTCAGACTTGCGTGCCAAAAAAAGTGTGATCAAGGCATCCCTACCACGAGAAAAATCCCCAAACTACAACTTATAAATATCACAAAAAAAGGTTTTCATTTGCATTTTCTTGGATTCTCTTTATTTCTCCTGGGGAGACTGCGACCTGAACGCAACGCCTTAGACCGCTCTGCCATCCTGGCAACTGGTAATGCTCTCTTGACTGTGTTTGCTTTGTTATTGCTTTGAGGCGCGGTGTCTACTTTCTGTTTAAGAAAGTATATTATGAAAGCTTGCGATCGGTCCGCCATCTTCAGATGGCCGTCTAACCGCTCCAGCGCCCCGTCGTCTCAGCCCGAATCTGCACACCACTCCTTAAAACGTCACAAAATTCGGCAGAGAGTAAGATCATTGTCTAGCGAGTACAAAGTTCTGAGAAGCAAGGTCGATGATACCACATTTATAGAGTGTAAAAAGGCATCCTGAAGCCTGGGAAGTCATTAATTTGATTGTCCAGTATTTCCCTTATGAGATAATGCCTCACATAGCAAAGCACATACACGCTGCAATGGACGAAGAAGGAGATGAATAAGACCATAATAAGCCCAAAATAAGGTAGAAAAATCTTGATTCAGGCTCACAGATATGAAAAGTCTTGATACGTCCGAGACCCCTTACTTTTCAAGTAGCCTGTCAAAGCGGCAGATTGAAAACAGAAGGTGTTCTGAGATGCTCTTTGATTGGCGACACATGGTAAAAGAGCGTGCTCCTCTACGGCCGGCACGAGAGCAGTCAGACATTTATAGAGTGTAAAAAGGCATCCTGAAGCCTGGGAGAAGAACACACGGTAGAGATAAACCTTTTTCCGGAGGACAGGGGCGAGGCCCGGCGAGATGGGGTTTGTGAGGGGAACCTGGCAATTTGTCTCCGTCAGAGGGAATAAAGGAGTGGAAGAGTTTAGTCGAATGCCGATCCTAATGATTATTCTTCATCGTATCACCATTCACTCGAAATATCGACTTTGCACCAGTCTCCGCCTAATTTTATGAGAGAATCTCCAGCTGTCGTCGTCCAGCCACCTTCCAAAGACTGAGGCGTTGCGTTCAGGTCGCAGTAACCCCAGGAGGCGTGGGTTCGAATCCCGCCTCTGACAGAGCCCATTGAAAGTACCAAGCAATAACAAAGGACTTCACGTACTGCACGGTGCCCTTTTGACGAATCCGACTGAAAATTAGTCAGAAAAGACTCAAGACAATGATCTTACTCTCTGCCGATGGCTGGGGTGACAAAGCTAGCGCCTAAGGCAGTGACGCCTGGAACGGCAGTGACACGTTATCATCATGTTCGCGCTTGCCTATCGAGCGTGTCAGCGTTGGATATGGCGCTATGCCATATTCCAATGCGACGGGTGTGATGTAACGCCGTCTAATCAGCACACGTCTATCTAACTGCAATTTTAACATCTCGAGACACGACAGGATGAGTACACGATACGCATACCTCCATTTCTGAGTCTGTAAAGCCTGGAGGAGGCTGCTTCGATGTTTTAGTAGCATCAAGCAGTTGGGATGAAAAGTGAAAATCAGCAACTTGAAATATGAGGCCATAGTCCTCAGTCGGGTGCAGTACAGTGGCGGGACAATGGATGCGAGACGACTACAGCTCCTAAAAATCCAAACCTTCACCTGTAAATAAAACGTCCCGACCTGAAGATAACCACCCCCCATTTGTACCGTATTACATTTCCGCCGTACCATGCAAATATTCCGTACTGTTGTAACACAATCAACGCATGTCCCGGTCCCATCGCAATTCGAGTCCGCTCATGTGTTCTCACCGTACAGGTCATTCAAAACTTTGGAGGTCAAACATTTCACAACGTCACAAAATTCGGCAGAGAGAAAGATGCTACTAAAACATCGAAGCAGCCTCCTCCAGGCTTTACAGACTCAGAAATGGAGGTATGCGTATCGTGTACTCATCCTGTCGTGTCTCGAGATGTTAAAATTGCAGTTAGATAGACGTGTGCTGATTAGACGGCGTTACATCACACCCGTCGCATTGGAATATGGCATAGCGCCATATCCAACGCTGACACGCTCGATAGGCAAGCGCGAACATGATGATAACGTGTCACTGCCGTTCCAGGCGTCACTGCCTTAGGCGCTAGCTTTGTCACCCCAGCCATCGGCAGAGAGTAAGATCATTGTCTTGAGTCTTTTCTGACTAATTTTCAGTCGGATTTGTCAAAAGGGCACCGTGCAGGATGTGAAAATTAAAATAAACTGCTCAACTTTAAATAAAAAAAATAGCAAGATATCCATAAGCTCTAACAGATCTTTTACTGTAGTGCCTGCCAACAAATTTACTTCAGATGGCAAAGGGGAGTCTGGGCAACGTACTTCTGATTGAACCTTTCCACTAGTCCATCAGTCTATGGGTGGTATGGAGTGGTTTTGATGGCGGAGATGCCCAGTTGTTTGTTGAACAGTTGCATTAACCTTGAAGTGAAATTGGTTCCCTGGTCTGTTAGAATCTCATCTGGTATGCCAACTCATCTGAATCATTTTGCAGGAACTTTTGTTGCCACGGAGAATAATCAGACTCTGCGGCACCGTAATAGCCACGCCCTCTCTTCAACAAGCAGTCCCAAGATGCAAAACGGTCGACTTGAACCTTCAACTGCATCCGACATAATGCTTGATAAATTATTTGCGCGTGGGTGAGCAGCATTTTGTTCTTTGTAACTGAAAACCTTTTGGCCCAGCTGTAACAGCAGTCTTATTCACACAATAAAACTAAACACTTAGAAAAAGTGTAGGGTGTTGGGGATAGTCTCTAACTCTCACTTGTGTCTGTGATCAGCTTGTAGTCGCGGCCCTTCTCAATGACTGGGAAGTCATTAATTTGATTGTTCAGTATTTCCCTTATGAGATAATGCCTCACATAGCAAATGTGGGGGGAAAATAAAAAAACATCTACTCAGTGTTTGTGAGAGTGGAGTCTGGCTGATGGCTTAGTAAAAAAAAAAACAAAAAAAACACGCAAAATGTGACTTAGATAATTATTTACAAGGGTCACATTCTTATCTGGATAATATATTGCCTAGACACCCCACCCTCAGCATGTCACACACACACACACACACACACCCCCACACACGCGGGATTCTAACACCTACCCGTCAGGCACAAACAAAAACCAGCGCAAGCAAACGGAAAGCTTTTCTTTCTTTGACTAAATTCATTGGATGGCTACTTAGAGCTAGCGTTAGCATTAATTTTTTACCTGACATGTTTCGCAGGATGGCAGAGCGGTCTAAGGCATTGCGGTAGCCACTGCACGACCAAGCAGATTCTCTCCACTGGATTTTACAACAACTACTCTAAAGTGACAGTCCCGCAGCTTGTTCTGGATCTCAGCTTGGGTTTTGGCAATAAACTGTCCCCTGGTAGCGACCATGCCGCCTGGCGCCGAAGAAGAGCGTGGGCGAAGAGGAGGATTTTTATTTCTTGGCTTTTATATATATATATATATACATATATATATATTTATTTTTGCCAGGATGGCAAGCGGTAGAAAAACGGAAAGTTTTTCGATAGTTCCCCTCCAATTTGGGAATGTTCATCCGAGTTTCCCCTTTGACTGACGCAATTTAAGGAAAACGCAATGAGTGACTGCTTTCAATGTTGAGATTAAATCTTAGGAGGCAGCCGGTGGTTGGCCAGCGGCCAGTGGCTGCCAAAGAGGTGCTCCAATTTGGCTTAACTGTGACACACGCCCGTCCTCCTCCCCTGGAGCTTCAAATTCAAAATGGCCGACTTCCTGGACTGGGGGGTGACCACAACAGTAAAGGGTCCCTTTAAAGTCAAAAATAATAGGTGCTCAGATGTTCTTGTGGAAAGCCGCTTAACGACAAAATGCCATTGGCTGAGACTCGAAACCAGCCGGTCACCTGACTCCTTAACGAGACCCCTCAAACGTGGTCCGCGGCAAAGTGTTGGGTACTCAAACGCAAGACAAATTTGGCTTGCCGCCATGCGCCAAATTAGATTCAACGTCTCGATCAGGAGAACCTGACTTTTTGCAGTTCATCAAGAGTGAATGAGCTGCCATTTTGTGCGAGAATTGCAGCGATCCTTGAAGATTAAAAAAGGGTAAAAGCTAATACAAGTTATTTTCTTGGATGGGGCTTTCAAGTTAAATGAGCACTGTGATTGGTTGTGAGCTCGCGAATCCTCAGACAGAGTGCTGAAAATGCATTTTCAGCTCGCACTGTACACATTTGCTATGTGAGGCATTATCTCATAAGGGAAATACTGGACAATCAACGTGACCCTGGTCTTAATTTAATATGCCCCTTTCCTATTGACTGAAGGGTATTTTGCATTTTATTGCAATTTGAGAGCCATCTTGATGGCCATTACATGATGATTTGTTTGTAAAATGATGTCTGGTTAGTTTGTCCTTAATTTTGTAGGGATGTCAAAAGTACCAGAGCTCCGGCCGAAGGAACCGTCCACCCGAACACCCCGGCGCGAGATAAACCAGTGAGCTGCATTTTTGTCTATAAGGGGAAGCAAAAAAAAAACAACTCCTGTAGCACGATGACATCATTCCTCATCAGCTGTTTCTATTCTCAGCACACGATGTTGTTGGCACAGACGATAGATACACATTTGCTATTTGAGGCATTATCCCAAAAGGGAAATACTGGACAATCAAATTAATGACTTCCCAGGCTTCAGGATGCCTTTTTACACTATATAAATGTGGAAATTTACATTGAAAACGTTTGGTTTAGCTGTTAATGAAGTTTCGTTTTTTTAGTGCTGAAAATTCATTGTCTGCTGGCGCTGTACACTTTTTCTAAGTGTTGCAATATCTCATGAAGGAAATACTGGACAATCAAATTAATGACTTCCCAGGGACGAGTGTTTTGAAAGGACGAGGACGGAGGATGATTATTTTACATAAAAAAAAAAAAAGCTGCAGAACTCTATCAAGGCTAAGAAGGAAGACAGATTGCAGTACTGATTAACAAAAAAAAAAAAAAAGTGTGGCCCCGTCGCTCGTTGACCCGGAAGTGATATATTCTGATAGCCCAACCAAACCGCTCACATTCACACATTCACCTGTTAAGATGATGATTTAAAGGGGGAAGTCAACCCCAAAATGTTCTTTACAATACTATTTTCAATGCAGCCCCATAGCAAATGTGTACAGCGCGAGCTGAAAATGTTCGTCCACTCTCCTCTTCGCCCACGCTCTTCTTCGGCGCACGCCGGCCGTCTAACCGCTCCAGCGCCCCGTCGTGCCGCAGTCAGGTTAAGAAGGATGACAATGGAGAATGAATCTGTTCTTAACTTTCTATGATCATAACACAATGTCTTTGCATGACAGTAATAATATAACATAACGCAGGCTGGGTGGATCGCGAACCTGTAAACAATCAGAACTGCCACATCACGTGCTCGTAGATGCACGCCCTTCGAGCGACTCCGGAGCTTCCATTTGGGCAAACTTAGGGGCCGCTTGGCACCGCCTGTGCCCGGGGAAGGTGCTAGATTGGCTGGGTGCTATCAAGATGAGCCAATACAGAGACAACTTCCTCAACTCAGGCTTCACGTCCACCGCCGTGATTGGACAAAAACGTCGAAAGCCGTCAATCTTTGGCAAATAAATAACAGGGTGAGTCGCTATGTGGGGGATTTTTGAATTTAATTTTAAACCAATGTAAACTCGTTCCCCTCCAAAACCGAGGGGGCATGGGAGGAGTTCGTTGAGGCCATGGAAATGGACAACAGAAAAAGTGTGCATGATATGTACAATAAAAGCATGAGGGGTAAAACCACATGTTCAATGGTAACAGTTTTATTTACTTAAAAAGTTAATTTGCATATCTTGCAAAGCTAAATTGAAACACTGTAGCATATCAGCTGTAAATGTTTAGCATATCATCTCAGAACAAAACACCCCGCTTAAGTACTGGGGAAATACTGGACAATCAAATTAATGACTTCCCAGGCTTCAGGATGCCCTTTTACACTCTATAAATGTGGTTGGCCTCCCGTTGAAATTCGCCATCAAACAAAACATAAAACAAAGAGAATTTCAGGTTGTGTATCAATTATTATTTTTTTTTTTGTCTTTCAAAGGCTCGGTACTTTTAATGGGCTCTGTCGGAGGTGGGATTCGAACCCACGCCTCCTTGGGTGACTGCGACCTGAACGAGATTTTTTTCATACCCTTGCAAATTGTTCACAACAAAGTCAGCCACTAGATGGCAGAATGTTCAATCCATATATCTGTCTTCTGCCCGCAAGATGCATGATATGTAAAATAAGTGGATATAAGGGCTAACCGCCCATGTGACCTGTGATTGATTGTCAGTCCGGCGTGCTCAAGACCACCCGCGAAAACTGAAAATCCGCAAAGTACTGAATGCCTAAGTAAAAGTGTTGTGAAGAGGCACTGAAGAGGCCGGTGTGTAACCTCTAGCTAATTCTGGCGTTTTTTTGCGGTCTAAGGCGTTGCGTTCAGGTCGCAGTCACCCCAGGAGGCGTTGGTTCGAATCCCACCTCAGACAGAGCCCATTGAAAGTACCAAGCAACGAAACTTCATTAACAGCTAAACCAAACGTTTCCAATGTAAATTTCCACATTTATAGAGTGTAAATAACCAGCATTAAAGAGGCCACACTTGTGAAATCTTTTCCAATGTTGTGTTCAAAGCACCTTCCAGATACATTTGACCCAGCAGTCCAAGCACCACATCATAAAGAATTAAACCAAGAAAGCGCTGAACCTGAAATGCTGGAGGCCCACCTTGCCAGTAACAGACCACGGGAGGTGTGGCAGGGTGCAGATCTACTATCAGCAGGTGATATTTGTTTATTGCATCCTTCCTCTGCACGTTTCAGAGAGGCTGCCAGGAGGTATAATAATGACATTTACGAGTGGGTGTTACTTGTTGGGATTCGAACCCACGCCTCCTGGGGAGACTGTGACCTGAACACTGCGGTAGCGACCGGGGGAGCGGCCGTAGCGTCGGTTTGGGGAACGGTGGCGAGAGCGATGGGGCGGAGAAACCTCCTCAGCTCCAGAGGGACAATGTAGAACACATTGCAAGTGTTGCAATATCTCTTGAAGGAAATACTGGACAATGCAAATGCAAAGAGTGGGCGGCACCACAAAATAAAAAACAACACCTTTAATGTATTGTAACTGCATAAAAACCATGAACAGAGACAAGGGAGCCTTCATCCTCTCTACCACCTGGAGCAGCATCTTGGCAGAGTAAACGGACAGCGCACACCGGACGGCGTACCAGCAGGTAAAGGTCGAAGCAATTAAAAAAATACAAAAAGAAGTAATTGAATAAATACAAAAATAATGGCTGGGGAATAAAAAAATAATAAGTTTTAATAATATTTTTTTTTTTTTTGTTATAGCATGAATTTCACTCTCTCTCTCTCTACCCGTGTATATATATATATATATATTTATTAATTTTTTTTTTTTAAACATTTTTGAAGGTGCACCGCAC
Organism: Idiotropiscis lumnitzeri; assembly: GCF_059441095.1. Taxonomy (NCBI): domain Eukaryota; kingdom Metazoa; phylum Chordata; class Actinopteri; order Syngnathiformes; family Syngnathidae; genus Idiotropiscis; species Idiotropiscis lumnitzeri. Next base: position 3,398,857 of record NC_142412.1, read on the forward strand.
GAACGAGCTCCTTGGACCGACAAAGTAAAACAGAATAATTTCACCAACATGGGTGGCCTGGTTTTGTCTGTTATGAAGCCTAAATCGATGTTTGGTAGTGCGTTAAGATGCTTTGTCTCCCATGTAATATAAATCCTGCACATTAGCATATATAAACATATATACAGTGACAATGTGTGCATTAGTGTTTAAAGTCACGAGTAGGCCTATATGATTAGTACTTAACACATTTTCATTATAATCTACCCCCCATTTAAAGAATTTGTTTGTCAATTCCAGAAATAGAAAAGCCCTTTCTCAGACAGCACAAATTATTATTTTGTTATACACACAGCGCCGCCAAGTGGAATCAAAAATGTGCCTTGACCCAGAGAGCCACAACAACTATAGGCCGGTTTCAAATCTTCCGTTTATTGCAAAAATTCTTGAAAAAATCGAGACGAAGTAACGTTAGTTGAAATTGTTCCAACAATTACAAGACAAGTTGTGGCATCCAGGTAAAACATTAACCTAAAACATAATTGTCTGCTTTTAATGAATCAGTCATATTATTACTATTATTAATATTTTATTTATTTAATTTTGCTTTCGCACTTCTGATGTTGTAGTTCCCCGACCCCGGATAAGCGGCAGATGGTTGGATGGGGCAGGAGGACAAAACCTTTCGTACGTCATGTTGTGGGCATGCAAATTAACTGGACCGCACTCGTCAACTGATCCTCCAACATGACTCGCATTATCTTTCTTGTATTTTATTTCACAGACCCTCAGCCCGCCGCCCTTGAACACATTCCTCCTCTTCTTTGAAAAATCATTGTTGCACCTTTTGCAGCACCCCAGCCTCAAGTATTTAATGCCACACGCTTGACAAACTTCTCTTTTGGTTATTTTACCCATTCTTTTTCTGCCTATAACACTTTACAGTGATATTGCTGACCTTGCACGGGCGGTGCCAAGCGGCCCCTAAGTTTAACCGAATGGAAGCTCCTTATCTATAGTCTGGTCACATGAAGATGGCACGAGTCAGCTGCCAAGGCTCAACAAACGTAAAAAGACATCCTGAAGCCTGGGCAGCCATTAATTTGATTGCATGGATTCGGAGCAAAAGCAGATTAAGCGCAAGTGGCCTTGGTTGGGAGGCTGATGCTGATGTTGCGCTCTTCCCGACATGTGCGTTAATAATGCATTTTGTTGCATCCTAGGACTGCACAGTTGCACTAATGCCCTCCCATTTGTAGGCCTGACCCAATGGTCTAAATTCTTTCACGGTTTAGTCGTCACGAGTGCAACAACCTAACATGTACCATTCAAAATCTCGCTCAGGACCATCATGTGCCCTTGATGACAGATTGCTGTCTCGGTAACGTCAAGCAAAACCTTTAAATTGGATGTTTTTCGCTGCGGTGTTGATTATGATGTGTTAGCACTACCAACTTGATATTTAACCGCTAAATTGAGTCATGGAAATTCCCATGTCTCAACAGGGGGGATTGATATCCAAAGTACAGCTAGGACAACAAACCTTTTTACTTCAGCTCGGAGAGAGCGAGGCGGGAGGCCAGCAGTCTGTGGGAGGGAAAGCAGGTCCGCCATCCTGGCACCTGGGAAACTTGTAACAGTATAAAGTTCAAGAGACTGTAACTTTTCTCAGGTTTAAAACCATTTTTTTTCTACAAACATCAGCTTCATGCTACTGCCTGTCAGAGAAACTACTTTATTACAAGCAATCCTACATGCACCAGTGTCACATAAAAAGGTAATTGGTTTGAAATTGCCACGATGTTGTCATTGTCATGTTGCGGTATTAAAAATCCTGGCAGAGCGGTCTAAGGCGTTGCGTTCAGATCGCAGTCTCCCGATTGTGACGCGGAGTATTCAACAACTAGGATGATGAGAAGTTGATGACAAGCCGATAGGTGGCTCAAGTGCAGAGCGGTCTAAGGCGTTGCGTTCAGGTCGCTATCAGCTGATGTTCCGGAATTTCCTCCTTATTTCTTCTAAGTCCCCTTTCCAGCAGGGAACTTTCAAACATTGTATCCGACAAACAACACGCATCGACCTTGCTAACCTTTTAGCAAGGCATACTGTCAGCAGCACTCTCTTCCGGTCTGCTGCGCAATTGGCAGTGGATCGTGAACAAAAGATTTGATTGGCTCAAATCAGTGATGCTTTTTCCGTATTAACTAGAATTGCGAAGTTGTACACATTTGAGGATACTTCAGGAAGCTTCAGACACACCCGAAAAGAGCTGGGCAAATGTTCCCTCAGAACAATTCAATGTGATTCGGGCAATTCTCATTCAGGTATTTATTTTTGTCTGTTTATTTAGTGATTCATTGGTGATCAATCTTCTCGAAAATTTTCACATTTGAGGATATTCAGGCATTGATTCATTGGCTGGCCAGCAGATCCACCACAAACATGAAGGCCGCGGTGAACAGGTGACTTTTAACCGGTCTGCCCAGCTCCCTCGCTACTTCGCGGTTCACCTTTCGCGGGTTCAGATTTAGCAGTAGGAGCGGTCTAAGGCGTTGCGAATGTTTGTTCTTAGTTTCTCAGTTTTTCATTATCTCATAAGGGAAATATTGGACAATCAAATTAATGACTGCCCAGGCTTCAGGATGTCTTTTTACACTATATAAGGGTGGAAATTTACATTGGAGCTATGCCACAAACAAGCTTGTTGTAGTCTAATCTCTCGAGCGTAGGCGGTTGTGAGCTAATTAAAATTTGGGGTTTTCCATTTTGTATGAGCTGTATGGTTACAATGTGAACTGACAAATGTTTATGGAGGAGGAAGGCGGCAACTTCGTGGGCAGTGACCGATCCAGGGTGTATCCCATGATCTTGGATAGGCTCCAGGTCAGTGAACAATTTCTAGAAAAACAATAGGGACCTCGCAGCGGTCACTGCTCGGGCCCTAATAATAATAACAATAATAATTTCCAGGCGTGGCTATTACGGTGCCGCAGAGTCTGATTAATCTCCGTGGCAACAAAAGTTCCTGCAAAATGATTCAGATAAAGATTTTAGCCCCAGTGTTTGTCCCAGGTCTTAAGATGCTACAGACAGAATTTTAAGGCAATCAGATGAAGCCTTTAGGATCAGGGTCCTGGGGAGACTGCGACCCGAGAAAAAAAAAATCAAGATTAATTTCGCGTATTTTCTGAACTATAGGGCACCCCCTACTGGTGAAAAAAAAAATCCACAGAAAAGCCGCACTGTTGTGTTTGCCGCGTGGTTCAAAATCGAGGGGTTCGAATCCCACCTCAGACAGAGCCTGACGGTATCGTAACATAAGCTTTCTTCAAGGGGCAAGGCCGCAATTACTTCCTGTGCTTTTCCAGACATTTCAGATTGTAAGAGAATTGGCCAAACATCACGTGGCCACTGTAAAGCCATCGCGATTCTCTCAAACGCTGAGAAATATGCATCAATCTCATTCTCTTGGAATTTCGGCATAGGCTTACTTCCTGTTTGGCGCCACGGAGAGCTCCGAAACGGAACCATAACTGATTTAATGAGCCATTCAAGTCAACAAGGAACGGTATCATTTCTTCATTTCCTCGTGAACGTGCCTCGCGAACCCCTTGTGGCTTTTTGGCTGTCAACCCGTCGTTTATGAAAGAGATTTGCTTCGAAATATTTGAAGAGAATTGCTGGAAAAAAAATGACTAAAACCTTACAATTCATCTTTAGAGTGCCTCGTTGTTGGGCGTGAGTGTGCGCTCGTCACAGAGAGAAGCTGGACGAGTGAGATCAAAAATCAAATCAAAATAAAAGTCCCACACGACAACTCGTGAAACTTTACACACACATCAGGCCGAGCAAATTTATCAATATTTTATACGTTAGTTGTGCAGCTTTTTTTAAATGGCTATGTTACCTTGTCAAAGCCTTTCTCCTCCAGTCTTTTGCCAAGGACTTCACCGATGCCGCCAAGAGAAAACACGGGTTTTTCTCCAATTGGCTCAGTCACAAAGTCACGATGTTTCTGTGATGTTGAAGACATGGCTGCCTTGTGGGAGGTCACAGATCAAACAAACCTGCAAGACAATTGTCACAGATTCAGCTCTGCCGAATTTTGTGACGTTTTGGCAAAAGGCGTGGCTATTAAGGTGCTGAAAAGTCCGATTGTACTCTGTGGCAACAATCAAACTATAACTAATCTTACAGGCCCCCTTTGTTGCACATGCATTCGTATCTTTCTTATTATTGATATTTGACAGATTCATTAAAAGCAGACAATTATGTTTTCGGTTAAAATAATTCAAATGGCAATTCACAACTTCTCTTTCCTCGGAGCAGGAATTGACAAACGAGTACGTTTTAATGCCGCTAGATGACAACCAACCAAAAGGGGGCAACGTTGTGCAGCCGCTTAAAAACAATAGGGACCTCGCCGCGGTCGCTGCTCGGCCCTAAAGTCCACAACTATTTATGGAGTACTCCCCGGTTAAGTGGATTAGGGGTCAAAGTGCTCAGATCCGCCCACAGTTGCCCTTCTCGGTGCCCTCAATGTGAGGAACCAAGGACCCAGTGAGTCAATTGACAGCTATGGACGGCCGGCACACGCTGTGGCAGACGTGTGCGCGTCCTCCACAGTCGGAACAAGCCGCCGAGTATTAGTCACGGGAATATCGTCGCAGGATGTGATGACGAGAGGTTTGATTTGCTTTGTTGTCGACTGCAGATTTAATCATTTTAATTTTACAGAATAGGGTAACATAAAATTTTTCAAGATTAATGTCGTTTTACAAGAATAAAAATGCAGATTTTCAATTTAAAAAAAAGTTTACATCTTGGATATTTGTACTAAAAAATACAATTAAACTTTATTCAGTCAAAGGTAATCCCCCTTAAAAATGTCACATAATTTCCCTCTCAAAAGTAGAAACCTTTATTGGAAACTTACTTTGATCGTCAGCAACATCGAGGGGGGGCGTACTGGGAAACGATCTTAGCTTCAGGCATCTGCCTCTCCTTGAGGTGTTCTCATGTGGTCGAGCATGGGTCGCCCCGTGTCTGCGTTTAATCGCTCCATTTCCCTCTCTGTGCTCACGCCGTGGGTAAATGTTTTTAGGACAATGCACTTTTTTTCATGTTAATGCTGTGAAAATTCGACATTCATTAAACAGGAATAGCAAAAAATTAGTAGCTGATACCGGTTGCCTCAATGTTAATAATAGCCACTTCACGCACAAACTGTGTCAGCCCATCAATTACACTTAATGGCATTTTGCTTTGGGTTTTAAGTATTTAAGCGAGTGGTGATTATTAGGCAAATGTATGTGGAACTCTTTTCACCTCAGTTCCAACCAAACTTGGCAGTCTCATCGGGCATGGCGAAAAATTTGATATTTTAACGTCTAATATGAACAGGAAGTGAGTTATGAATTTTTGAAAGTCCGACTTTTGCCCTTTTTTGCATGTTTACAGGGGTCATTCTTTTGCACCCTGATCCTAAAGGCTTCATCTGATTGCCTTAAAATTCTGTCTGTAGCATCTGAAGACCTGGCACAAACACTGGGGCTACACACAAGTACCTTAAGGGAAAGTTGAAAAGAACTTTGAAGAGAGAGTTCAACAGGGCGTGAAACCGTTAAGAGGTAAACGGGTGGGGCCCGCGTAGTCCGCGCGACAGACACAAATGACACACTGTGCATGGACATGACGTACATCACCTGCTTGCTCAAGGAAGGCTTTTTATCCTGGGCGACGGCCGATCCAGTATGAATATTCCTTCTTTGAGCTTCCGAGTGACTTCAATTGGTACCCGGTACTTGTATGTAGTGGTGGCCTTGTTTTGCCTGCCAGACTTGAAGACGTGGTTTACATTTGCCAGCTGTAGCTGTTTTGTTCGGACAGTTCCCGCCTAGAAAGAATTAAAAATACGTTACAATCATAAGTGTTGCTTATATAAAAATGTATCATGTATTAATTTGTAAAGTTGTCATAGTGCATTGACATCAGCGTGCATCAACGGAATCTGGAAAATATGGCAAAAGGTAAAAAAAATTAGAAATTTGTTATATTTTGAATTTATAAGGTTCGTAGCAGAAACAGCAACAAAGGCCCGCTTACCAATGTCGTGAGTTCCCAGAATTGCTATGACTTCAACGCCCAATGTGAGAAGTGTAGAAGCAAAAGTATCGAAATAAGTATAGAATTGAATGAATAAACAACAAAGAAATAAATACCTCCTGGAAAATATTTTGTCTTGAACACTGCATTCTTTGAGCCTTCGCTTAAACTTAGGGGCCACTTGGCGGCGCTGTGTGTATAACAAAATAATAACATTAACGGCCAGAGGAGAGAAGTTTAATTTTTTAAAAATGTGTCCCAACAATAACAAAGGAAACACGGTCAAGAGAGCATTACCAGTTGCCAGGATGGCGAAGCGGTGTAAGGCGTTGCGTTCAGGTCGCAGTCTCCCCAGGAGGCGTGGGTTCGAATCCCACCTCAGACAGAGCCCATTGAAAGTACAAAGCAAACACAGTCAAGAGAGCATTACCAGGTGCCAGGATGGCGGAGCGGTCTAAGGCGTTGCGTTCAGTTCGCAGTCTCCCCAGGAGGCGCGGTTAACGAAACTTCATTAACAGAATTTTTGCCAATTTTCTGCAGTGTTCCTTTCACATGTGAACTCTTGAAGAAAATTTCAAAGAAAATCCGATTTATCGATTTATAACGAATGTGATGCCCTTAGATGTCCGGGGCTGCACGCGCGCCACACTGAGCGGACCAGCGTGTGCGCTTGCCCTGCGCCGCGCCTCAGTTTACACGGCTGTCGCCACCTAATTTGTTCTCATCCGCTGACTTTCAATCACAAATCTAGCACGGCTGTCGTTAGATTTTTGAATGGATGGGAGAGTCTGTATAGGCTAAATGCGCAAGGAAATACTGGACAATCAAATTAATGACTTTCCAGGCTTTAACAACCGAGGCTCCCTTTAGCGGTTATTTACATGCACAAAAACTCACCAAACTTGGCAGTCTCATCGGGCATGGCGAGAAATTTTATATAACGTAACTTTAAAATACAGTACAGTTTCAAGAAACACACGAATGGACATATAAATACATATAAGTATATATATAAGTAATAATAAAAACGTTTCCAATGTAAATTTCCACCCTTATATAGTGTAAAAAGACATCCTGAAGCCTGGGCAGTCATTAATTTGATTGTTCATGTGACATCATATAACGTCATCAATTGATCATTGCTGCCATACTGGAAGGGGGATTCCCCCATCTGTGGTCCCTTCTCAAGGTTTATGGCGTGCTACTTAAACTGAAGTCACCAAGTACTGATGTGGATGAATGTTTGCATGGTTGATGATGTTATAGCTCCTTTCTAATTTTCTTTGAAGCATATCCAAAAGGATATTTTACCCTGTTATATAAGTTTGGTTTTTTTAGTGCTGAAAATGCATTTTCAGCTCGCACTGTACACATTTGCTATGTGAGGCATTATCTCCACCGATAAACTCACACATCAGGACAAAATCATTTATCACAGTCCCAGCGCAAAGGATTATTGGCTGCCCTCTCCCCTCGCTGTACGCTCTTCTTCGGCGCACGCCGGCCGTCTAACCGCTTGTCCTGAACACGCTCCTGCTGCGCGCTGCTTACACAAGCCCGCCCTCCTCCCCCGGAGCTTCCATTCGGTTAAACTTAGGGGCCGCTTGGCTGGGAGAGTGAAGTGTGGAGCAGGTAGATGATGTGGACGAGGGAAGGGTTTTAAACTCCTTCGTTTCGTCGTCCTCCATCAGCCTCAAGACGAACGACGACGGTGATCAGGATCCTGTTTTTCGATGAACTTCCAATCTCTACACTGCAGCGTATCCCTAAACGTGTATCTTGAGACTTGTGAATGCACAAGTTAAAATCGTTGAAATCTAACATTTGTTTAATTGATTAAATATCACTATTGTGCCCTGACATGCGAATTCACAAAATAAACAAGAGTCGCCCGCCATCAAACTGACAGATAACTGTCGGCAAGCATTTTCCTCTGAATGGTTCATATTAATATCAGGTAATATTTGACAGCTGGTGATAATGTCAGGAAATATGTCAAGATGATTACGCGACTCGTGTTGCTGACAGAAGACGTCACTTCCGGTGCGACAAGAACGCTTACGCCTGTGGCCGTAAGCGACACTTGCTTTCAAAATTTTGCATTTTATACATGTGGTCTTTATTGTGGATCAGCTAGAATGGGTTCCAGCAGGCCCGCGACCCTCGTTGTGTATATATATATATATATATATATATATATATATATATATATACACACCGTATGTTCCGGCCGTGTATATATCGTCGTCGTCCCCGCCAGAGAATATGTACGAGACGCCAATGCGAGGACCCTCGTCTCGGTCCCGGCTAACAGTAGGATAATGGCACGGCTAATACTTAGGGGCCGCTTGGCACCGCCTGTGCCCGGGGAAGGTGCTCATATTGGGCTTCACTGTCACGCAGCATGCACTCCCCCCGTCCGCCGGGCCTAAGGAGCCTCCGGGATGAAGCCCCCTGTGAGAAGGCCAGCCACTGATCACAAGACGTTGATCACTAGTGGAAAAACACAATCAGAGCGCCAGCTTGTCTGTAGCTATATCTCTGCCTGCATCATAAAGCACCCTAATCAATGCGAAGGTCTGGATGTCCAGCAACATCATTCCAACAGGTTCTAAACTTAGGGGCCGCTTGGCACCGCCCGTGTATCAATACTTTACTTAGCTTTTATTTGAAGTTCGCCCCGACCGCCGTCCATCGCGGGCACCGGAACCGGGAGCGGCGGCTGTAAATAACACTAAATAAAATATACACATAGTAATCTATACATTGCTTATACCGTTTTGCCTAACTTCATAATTCCAAGCATAATTTTGCCCCCCCACTAGTGCATTTTATGAATCTCAGAGGAGCCAAGGATGAATGAAGGTCAACGTTGCGATGGCCGTTCACGTGGACCTGAGCGGGATTGGACAATCAAATTAATGACTTCCCAGGCTTCAGGATGCCTTTTTACACTCTGAGACTCTGAAATAAAATAAGTTCAAATAAAAATGTGTCATTTTTATTAAAACTTTAAATGCAGTTATGTTCTCCAATCAAGGCTATTGGTGAAAAAAAAAAAAAAAAGTAAATCTTTTAGACCAGGCGTGGGCAAACTACGGCCCGTGGGCCACATGCGGCAAGGGTCTGTACACCATCGAGATCTCGGACGGCGTCAAGACCTACGCCAGGACCCTCAAGTTGGTGACGATGCTCAGGTCCTCTGTTTTGGGCGGGAATTGTTCTCTCTATGGTGCCGTGTACATGAGTTGTGTAAAATTGGTTGGCTAGATAGGGTGAAAACTCAGTGGTGCGGCATGGGCTGCTATTTTCGCGGACCTCTCTACCTACGGTGCCTGTCGGATTCAGCTGCTTGGAACAGCGCTCGACGAGACCACCCGGTGGAGCGCCTGTGGGTCCTCTAAAAGAACATCCTGAAGCCTGGGCAGTCATTAATTTGATTGTCCAAGACGACTTTATTCTTTATTATGGAGTACAGAGGAAAATTGATAGATTCTGATAAATCTCAACGCAGGAAGATGGATGGAAGAGGCACTGTCTTTTTGTTTGACTACCGCCGGCAAGAAAAAACTTGGAGGTGAGGCAAAGATTGAGATGTTATCTTATTTTTGTTTTTATTTAAAAAAACATCCTCAAGGCCATTTTGAATTTACTTAAAAGGGGGCGGGTCACCACAATGGACTTTGTGTAAGACGTCCCCGATGCTAGCATCCAGCTGGCCGGGCGCTCGCTACATCGCGCGGATCTAATTAATTTGATTTTGTTATCAAATGTGGACAAATAATTGATTTATTGGTGTATTTTTTTTTTTTAACTCATTCAATACCATTGACGGCTAAATAGCCGGAAACCCCCACCGCACTGGAGGGGGCGGCCGGGCTCGCCCGTACGGACTCGGGTCGACGCGGCCGAGGCCAACGCTGCTGTTCCTTCTGTAGAATACTGATGAGGCCTCTGGCACAGAAGAGCAGCGGTGGCTCGCGCGGGTGTGTTACTGTGGGCTTGCGCACTTGGTTTAGCTGTTATAAAAGTTAGTTTTTTTAGTGCTGTAGACGAAGAAGAGCACGTTCCCCCGGACACGATCGGTGGGGTAAAGGTCGAAGCAATTAAAAAAATACAAAAAGAAGTAATTGAATTTTCAAGGAAATAAGGGCAGAGACGTAAAAAATGAAGTGAGAAGTCATAATTTAACAAAGCAAAAATGCATGCTTGTGTCACATGTCATGTTAAGTCCTTTTACAGGAAAAACACATTTTTGGTTGTTGCTAGGCAGGATTCATTGGGCAAAATTATCCATGCACGACACATGCGCAGATTTCCATCGGGGTCTTTTGGTCTTTCTGTAAAATTTGGGAGTTTGGGAATTCCTCTGTCTATCTGAAAGTACTTGGATTCACACTTGCAGACAATCTTCAATAATAAAATAAAAAAATAAAAAAATTTTCAAGGGGTAAAAAAATAAATAATTTTCAAGGCTTTGCATAATGCATAGTTAAACTACTTTAATCTCATGAGTCTCAATTGAATTTGTTACAGCTTCACTTAAACGTCAAGGGGAAACAAATCAAGTACTTCATTCATTATAGCGGGTGGAATAAAAAGTAAGTGAGTCGTTACACATTTGTATATTGGTTGACATAAATGCCCGCCATGGCCGAGTGTGTTTGATGTGCACTCGGTCCTTTGTCTCTAATTCATCTCATTGAAAGCCACCACAAAAAGGCATCTGCGGCTTCCAAAAAACCTTTGGCAGGCCGCACCGCTAATCAAGTCCAAGTATGCAGGAGTCTGTATTAGGCCCACTTTGATTGAATATTATTCTTTGCTCATGCTGCAGCCATTTATTATTTTACATTTTTTACCGCCAGCACAATTATGCTCTCTTATTTCTGACACACTCGTTGGCCGCAACACGCTCACATTCTTTGGGACACTCATACAAAAATGGATTCATGTAACGAATCATACTTTAATAAGAATAATACAGTAATATGTCATACTGTTCAGTGTGCTTTGTCAGTAAAGCTGGTATATCACTGAACGGTGAATGTTTGCAAACATAAAGTTTGGGTTTGGACTTTTTCAAATAAACGTCTTTTCGACATGAAAAATTATCAGATCACGCAAATGATTACTGTGGCAGTATTGTTTCTGAATTCAAAATCGAAATGTCATATTCTCATCATTATATGTTGAGTTGTATCATTTTCTTTTCTTTTTTTCCAAATCATTTTATTGAAAGGTAACTAAACGTTGATTCGAACCCCACCCAGGGGAAGTTCAAACCAAAATGGCAGACTTCCTGTACCTTTTCAGGCAGGGCTTCTTGAGAAAATTTTTGTGGGTCTACTCATGATAGACATACCTACAAGGTTCTATGCTGCTAATCCAACTGATTGATTGATTTTAAAGGCATTGTACATCAGCACAATGGATCACTCACTGTCTCTCTCTCTTTCTCGCGCAACCTTCCCGTTCCAGTGAGTCGCGTGATGCATTCAGATTTATGACACCAATCGTTTGGACAACCACACTAAAAATGTCCTCTTCGCCATTTTGTTTTACGAGATGACATTTAGCCTGCTAGTACGTTCCGACATTACCCTTTTTATATAAAAACCCGGGAAAGCACGCCATTTCCTATTTATATGCATATTATTTCCTCTAAGGTACTTTGTGAAATGCTCTTCAGGCGACTCCATTGGGCCTTTTTTACAGTAACCACATGATTTTACACATTCTGCATATCTGAACGAGGATGACGGCTCACGATGAACGCAGTCATACGCCTTGATGCCCTCCACATTCAAGTGATATGAAATGCACTAAAAAACCAAACTTTTATAACAGCTAAACCAAACGTTTCCAATGTAAATTTCCACCTTTATATAGTGTAAAAAGACATCCTGAAGCCTGGGCAGTCATTAATTTGATTATAGCCCGTATGGATTTAACTTTGTTGTGTTTGTCCACGCTCTAATTCTTCATCGGATTGGTCATTAAAGGGGGGGAACTGTGGGGAGCGACTAATCACAAAAATGAAAAAGTGTACAGCGCCAGCAGACAATGAATTTTCAGCACTAAAAATTTGTAAGAAAGAAGCCCGGACCGAACTGAAGATCGTCTTTGTCTGGCATCTGCAATGCAACAAGACCACTCGTTCATTTCCAACACAAACGTTCATTGTGGCGAATATGATTATACGTCTATGCGGGGTCGAATGATCCGCTCGCGACGTAGTTAATTCTCTGTGGGTTAATGCTGCACTTTCATCAATGGGATCCTCATCAAAAGGACACCACTTATTGACACTCTACAGTGGGAGTTTTCTTTTACACATCCCTGGTGCACCTGACAATTTGGTGGCTTAAAGTAGACTAAACTTTAGACCAACTAAAAGCAGGTCTAAGTTTTGGTGCAAACGTTTTGGTGTATTCAAGTAGTAAATGAGCCAGCTAATGTTTAAATAAACCTCTGCCGTTACAATCTCTCCCGTGGCGGCGTCATGCACGGATGCTTTTTTTTATAGGGGGGGCTGGGGGTTTAACAGAATGTAGTTTGTATAATACAGTAATGTATTTGTGTTTGCACCAGGCCTACCAAAATATCATGGCATCCATTCCTGCATTTACTGACATAATGGCATTCCTGTTCTGTCATGGTCCGTTCTTGTCATGCCATGTTTTTGTTATTGTCTGCTCAGCTGGCGTGGGGGCGTTTCCTTCCAGCGGCTGTTCCCGTCGTGTCGTCATGGCTGGAGAGACGCGCCCACCTGCCACGCACCTGTTACTCATTGACTCTATTGATTACGGTCCTATTTAAACACCCCGCGCTGACTACTCAGCATCGTAATATTCCTCTTGCTCACGTTCATGTCCCAAGTTGTGATTTCTCAATTTCTCGTGGTTTGCCTTCCGTATCTCTCGATCTCGTTTTTGCTAATTGACTCCGCTCTCAGCCTTTGTTCTTCTCGGTCGTGTTCGCTCGCCAATTGGTTTTCCTTGCCCTTTCGCGGGAGTGCAATCCGTCTCCCCTCGTGGCCACCAAATGATTTATGCGCCATTTTGACGTCCTGCACGGTGCCCTTTTAACGAATCCGATTGAAAATTGGAACAAAGCAAACACAGTCAAGAAAGCATTACCAGTTGCCAGGATGGCAGAGCGGTCTAAGGCGCTGACGGTCTAGCCACTGACCAATTAGCGCATGTGATGGCCCTCCACAACCGGAATTTATTCTTTTATTTGGCTGCGATCCGCGCGTTCATTAAGAGTTTTTGGGCCGAAAATGGCTCGTCAAGAGCGTGTGGCTCGAGGAGTTTCAATATATAGGCAATGATAGATACGAAATAAATAAAGAACGGTGGAGACTTGTGCTTTGTCATACAATGACAGCGTAAATAACGAGCGGTCAGCCCGAGAGGTGTCAGAAAATGCGTTATTTATGGGATTAATCCAATCCCCAATTAACGCCGTCACAGTTGAGCGTCATAATGTTTTGTTTTGCACCCCCATATCTCAATGGGCTCTGTCTGAGGTGGGATTCGAACCCACATTTTACTTGTCCTAACAGACTTCATCTGTCTGGGTGACCATCAGGGCCACTGATGTTCATTCTTCCACACACGGTTGAACCCCCACAAAAATTTTTAATATACTGCGTGTCCTCATTTTGGAGCCCCAATAAATGCAGGACCACACCAAGAGAAAACACGGCGGTCTCACTGAGCGGCACAATGGACTTTGTGTAGAAATTATTATTGGGGCCCGAGCAGCGACGGCGTATTTTAGCCTTTAAATGCATTGCCGATGGCCATTGAGATCTGCAAGCGAGGCATAAAAACCATGAACAGAGACAAGGGAGCCTTCATCCTCTCTACCACCTGGACCAGCATCTTGGCGGAGTGAACGGACAGCGGGGGGCGTGACTTGCTAATTAGAATGTAATAAGCTTTAAGAAGCATTTTTATGGAAGAAGGCGAAAGAAAAGCAAATAAAAGTAATACACTCTATAAATGTGGAAATTTACATTGGAAACGTTTGGGACACCTGCTTGTTTTGGATTTAACGCATTTGTCGAATGTGATTTTTTTTCTGACGCGCCGTGCCGCGTTTCGCCGCGCCCGATGAGTCAAAGTGGAAATATGGACGTGCAGTCTCCCCAGGAGGCGTTAGGTTAGTTGAGTTGACTTTGCAAGAGCCATTGTGAAGAAATTCCTAGGTTTTACAGGAAGTCGGCCATTTTGAATTTACTTAAAAGGGGCGGGTCTTTCTTCAACGACCCGAGCAGTCAGGTGGTATGGATATTTTTTAATGTTAATTCATAACATCTGTCAAGTTTGGAGCCAATTTTGTATTGGATCACTTTTGGCTGTGTAAATATACCACATCAAGTGCAATGACAGTAACATTGCACTGAAATTCAAATTGGGGCTGCTTTGCTAAATCCGGCACTTGATCCTATTTTTTTCTGGAAAAAAATTACATTTAAAAATTTGAGGACAAACCCCAAATCCCTCCTCGTGTCCCTATTCCCCCTCGCCCAATTAAAAGGGGCGACTACTCCTCTGCTCGTTGGTCGAGGGACCCAAGGGCGAAGCGGTGTAAGGCGTTGCGTTCAGGTCGCAGTCTCCCCAGGAGGCGTGGGTTCGAATCCCGCCTCAGACAGAGCCCCGACCCAGAATCAGGTCGTCTGCAAGTCATTTAGCACCTTGGCCCACATTGCATGCGTTCAAAGTCGATATTTGGAGAGGGTGCCCGTTTTTAACAGTAAATGAAAAATCACCTTAGTGGCCTTGTGGTCTTCTTTGAGTTCAATTTATTTATAGCTCAGTTGACATTCTTCCAGAAATGTGTGTGTCTCTCTACGAAAGCGCGATTATGCGGAGCATGAGTGAGCAGGGTATTTGCTTTGCAGATAGAAATAGACAGGTAGGACTCAACCATTTGCCTCCTGTGGGGGGGGGGTCATTAATTTGATTGTCCAATACGAATCAGGGTTTTAGAGGTGGGGCTATTTAGTGATACAGTAGGATGGTTTGATCTCTGTAGCTCCAGAATCAGGAATGTACTGGGACTGGGGTTCCTACTTGGGTTTAGGGTACCTAATTTTATATTTCAAGAAATTAAATAATTATTTAGGGAGCTACGGATCAATCGTTTACACAAGAGATCAGCTGTTAGCACTTCGTGCTAACCCCGTGCCGACTCCCGGAGCGAGACCCGATATCCCCCGCGAGTTGAGGAGACTGCAATCTATAACTACAATAATAAACATGCTGGTAAAAATAAACCTTTCTCAAACGTCAATAAAATTTTTGCATATCTGAATTTAACGTATTTTCTTTACTTTAGATTAACTTTATCAATCATGGTTTTCATCCTCAAATATGCAAAATGCCTTTGATGGCCACTTAATATATATATACAATGACAATAAAGGGATTTCTATTCTATTCTATTCTAAAGTGTTTCCCGATGAGACTGCCAAGTTTGGCTCGCCTGGATATTGGCCAATGAAGAAAACAATTGGTCTTAATCAGATCAGTGATCGATGTGAGCATCATGTGATTTATCAAGCTGGAGTTCTGAAACCACACCACGGCATGAGGAAATTTTGAAATTCCCCCGGAGCTCCGTGCCTGAGTGCGGGCAATTCCTGCATTTATTTTGATTTTAGTCCACGTGGGAATTTAATTTGTGGAGCAACACATGTAGACAGATAATATAACAATCCCCACGTGAAATATATCCAGAGAATCTTTGGGCTACAGTGACTGAAATCATGTCAGAGACGATGTGGAGTTTTTTTTTTCATTTTTAATTAAATGTAATTAATTTTTTGTCTGAGGCGGGATTCGAACCCACGCCTCCTTTGAATCCCTAATTTCACACCTTAATCCTGATAATTCTGATTCACGCCTCTTTCTTTGGAAGGGGGACAGGGTGGGGTAATATTAACAGGGGTGGATTGTAATTGTGGAAAGGGGAAATGGAGAGCTGGATTTTGTGAAATCAAAAGTTTTTATTAATGTATTAGCTTTTACCAGTTGGTGGCGCTACTACTACTGCCAGATTCGAACACCCAAAGATTGAGAGGGACGGCATGGATTTGTATCATGAGTTAAAAAGGTACAAACAGCATTGGCTCGGTGTTCTACCCTGACTGGAAGATTCATCTGCATCCCACTTGCATCCTCAAACTGTGGTCCTCATCCTGCTCCTCGAGAACCGGGCCGCCGCTCCACGTTCCCGCCTCGGCGGGTCGCGCCTCCAGGGGAGACTGCGACCTGAACGCAACGCCTTAGACCGCTCCGCCATCTATTTGGTGTAGCGAGCACCATTGTAAAGTTGGAGCCGTTGTTGGGGCGTGTTCATCATTAAAATGTAGAATCCGGTCAGGGCAAATGATCACTATGATTGGCTGTCAGGTAGCGAATCAGAAAGGCTACACATCGACTATCGCTGCCGGTGACCCCAGACTGTGTTGCTCGGCCCCTACTCGTCCTCCACCCGTACGGTTTTCAAGATGCTAATTGTCTCGGTCTCATTACGATAATATTAATCCACAAGCTAGCAAAATTAGGAAAAAAACAGACCACGTATGAATCCATTGTGGATTGACATGGAGGAACAAGACAGTGGAAAGCGGACATTAAAAATGACGGAGAAAAGCTGTAGAAGATCACAACGGCGCATCTTCTGCAGCACGATGCTGTTCATAGAACCTGGAGGGTGATCAGCTTCGCTAAAGAACATCAGGAGGAGAGACTCAACTTCCTCCTGAAGTCTTGATTAAAAACATCCCGTTTATTTATTGTGAAATTTGTTCTATATTTCTTGCACCTTATTATGTTTACAATAAAATGTTTTTCAACTGTATTCTGGATATGCATTGTCTGAAATGAAGTGGTAAAACCACAACTAATATTTCCTCCAACATCAAACCTGCTCGGTCACATCTTCCGTCTTAAAAAAACACAATCAGTGGCTTCAATAAAGACTGTAGAAACCTCAAAATGCACACACATTCATTTATTTTATATTACAAGGTAATAAGATTGTGTTTTTGTAATTTGTATTTTATTTAGTATACCAGAAGTGGATAGGAGTGATTTTTTTACACGTCTCCCTTTTAGAGGATCAACGTGCACGCGCCTGTGTTGATTTCTTCATTTCACTGTCAGCTGATCTAAAGTTGGTTCCGTTATCAGAATACATCTCTCTCACTTGTCCTAAATTATTATTATTATTCTTTGACGGCTTCCGCGGGTGGTCTCGGTCCCCATTAACCGCTAAATCCCGCAGTATTTTAGTGGAAAATTACTGTTTTACCTGTCACAAGAATGAAGGCAAGTCACGGGGAAGGTGCTCCTCTACGGCTTAACTGCCACGCACGCCGTATATATATATATATATATATATATATATATATATATATATATATATATATATATGGGATGAAAATCAGCACCTCCAAATCTGTGTTTCTTGTGGTATTACATTTAATTGTCCAGTAGCCCGACAACAGCAATAAAGTTCAGTGTTAGTCCTTAAGTCAGAGTCCTGTTGTTGTGATTTTGGAAAAAATGAGATTTACCTAGCATGAATTCACCTACTTTAGCTATAATGCCTCACATAGCAAATGGTAATTGCTCTCTAATAACATTTCCCATAATATAAGGTGGTACGGTCCGAACCGCGCGAAACGTCTAGTTTGCCCACGCCTGTTCTAAATTGTCCATGAATTTCACTCTCTCTCTCTCTCTGTATATATGGTGATGCTGAGTGTTAAAGCTGGCTAACAGATACTGGATCTGAATTCAACTCCATGTAGCCATCGTTAGACCTTCCCATTCCGGGGTTTAGAAAACAGAACCTGTCTAGCGAATGCATGATTCCTTCCCGGGGTGTTCGGGTGGACGGTTCCTTCGGTAATGGAATGGAAGCTCCGGAGGAGGAGGGCATGCTCGCGTGCGTGCAGGACCTGATCCACAAATCCATCGCGGCGTCGGTAGCGGTTGAGTCAAGACAGTACTTGTGTTCGTTAGCTGTACATTAAAAAAATAAAAGTAAAAGACAGGACTTTGTGATTTAGTTTTTGACTGTAACACAATCGGCACGGGGTTAGCACGAAGTGCTAACAGCTGATCTCTTGTGTAAACGATTGATCCGTAGCTCCCAGTGACATCTCCGGGTGTGTGTATGTGTGCATGTGCGATCCTCCTTTTTTTTAGACTGATATGTGGTCCAAATGGCAGTGAAACTGTTTTGAAGCTTCCAGCCAATGGTACACTTTTTCCGCGCCTATGGACAACCTGAAGCTTGAACATGGTGTTGGACAATCCAGAGAGCCGCATTACTTCCAACATCTTGGAGTTCAACGCTGCATGAACTGCAATCCCCTTTCCCGCGACCCTGTACAGGATAAGCGGTGTGACGGTTGGGGCGAGTCAAAGCGAGCGAAGAAGCAGTTAAGCTCCTCTGCATTCCCCCTGAGGACCAAAATCAAAATAAATGCCACGTGGACCTGGAATGTTCCGACCCCTTTTTCAAAGACACCACTATGAGTATCGATAAATTGCAAGAATGACTGGGATTGTAGGCCTGATGAACATTACAAATCAGCAATCACTGACCACTGCAAAAGGGAAAACCACATCATGGACGACCCAAACATGTCTGCGTTCGGCTGTTAACTGAAAGGTTGGTGGTTCAAGCCCACCCAGGTACGTGCACAAGCATTTTGGTTATCAAATTTGGTATCGGTTTGCACTCATCAAAACCAAAGGGGACCAGCTGGCTCGGGTGGGCGAGTGCTGGCAAAGTCACAAAAACGCGATGAAAAAAAAAAATATATAGATTATTAAGTACATTATTTTAATAACAGTATGTTTATAACGTATTCAGTGAAGGTAAAAACTTACAGCAACAGTTTGACTTCATCAGACAGAATTTTAAGGCAATCAGATGAAGCCTTTAGGATCAGGGTGCAAAAGAATGACCCCTGTAAACACGCAAAAAAGGGCAAAAGTCGGACTTTCAAAAATTCATAACTCACTTCCTGTACGCGAGCATGCCCTCCTCCTCCGGAGCTTCCATTCGGTTTTTGGTTTAGCTGTTATAAAAGTTTGGTTTTTTAGTGCTGTAAACCGTCATGTGAAATGTGTGTGATTTGTTCTCCGACACGGCGGAGGATCAAGTGCTTGTCAGCAGCACTGTAAATTTACAATGTTCTCGCTTTCCTCCTGCATCGCAACTCGTCCTCTGTCATAACAGCTTAACCCTCTGGCTATTTATAAAAAAAAAAAAAACTAAAAAAAAAACTCTTTAATTAGTGGCAATCATCGTCACATAATTGTCGCTCATAAATCTCGCATGAAAATGTATGTTTTGTGTCCTCGCGGGCAGGTTTTAGATTGACATCCTTATGCAGCTTACTGTCATCTGTCACATGATGCCTCGCCGACGACTTTGGCCATATTGACTCGCCGCACACTCAATTTCCAACCTCGTCAGTCCTTATTCTCAAAGTGCGGGGCGCAGGAAATCTTTGGAAATTCCATTGATGATAATATTTGGGGCAAATGTAGAAATAATAATAATAATATTTTTTTTACATTTTTGTTCTGCGAGGTCCCTATTGTTATTAGGGCCCGAGCTGCGACGCAAGAAAGAAGGGCAGGGAAAGGTCAGAATCTTGAAAAATACCAAAGGACAGATGGAACTAATCCAACAGGGAACAAATGACTCTTTCTTACACGCACACGCACACACACACACGCGCGCACGCGCACGCACGTACTGCACGGTGCCCTTTTGACGGCAAGACTCAAGTGATCAATCAAGCGCCATCATAAGGCCAGGCAGTAGGGAGCCAAAAAAATCACTTTGGAGCATTTTTCGAGCCCATATATATTGCAAACATAAATATCTCATTCCGCCAACAGTGATACAGTGATTAACTGATAGTTTACAGAATTGAGTCGAGCACCTGAAAACCGCTTGGATTAGGGCTGAACGATTTTGAAGCGTAATCAACTTTGGAATTTATGTCCAATTTCAATAGAATTCTCAAATTTTGAATTCAAGTATACTAACTATAGTATTAGATGTTGTAAAATAAGTACAATTTGTATAATAATACTTTGCATAATCATTGTTTTCTACGATTACGCCAAGCCAATTTTTTAATCTTTGAGTGTAATAATCCTAATTGAATTTTGATGAATTGCACGGACCTACAAAAACTATCATTATACATTTTTCTTTTGATTTTACGGATTAGCCCGAATCATGTCCTATCCAAGCTGAGGAAAAAATATTGGATCACAAGCGCTGATTCAGCTGCAAGAAAGGTAATAGGAAAATGCTACGTTTGTAGAATTTTGAGAGGAAAAGTGGGTGGACAAAAGATGGCAGATCTTCCAGCTGAAAGAATTGTTCCAAATCTCCCACCATTTACACATGCTGGCGTGGATTATTTTGGTCCAATCAGCCTTGTCCGCATTGTGAATCATGTAATTCACGTGTCCATAATCGCTTTTGGGACAATCACATCATCACACCTGTAGGACGTGTAAATCGGCGGGTGGGGTCATCATGGATGACGAGGCCGGAACCTGTGACCACCACAACATTGGATCTGAATAAGTTGGCCTCTATAGGAGTCAATCTGCCGCTTTGCCTCTTCAGGTTGATGTTCCTAGAGTGTAAAAAGGCATCCTGAAGCCTGGGAAGTCATTAATTTGATTGTCCAGTATTTCCCTTATGAGATAAATACCTGCAGAATGTATTTAAGTCCAATGCAAGAGTCTCATAAGATTTTCAGAAGTCTCTCAAGAGTCAACGAAGTCTGACAAGAATATCTCAAAATCTGCCAAAATCTCAGAAGATTCTGAAGAGATTTAGCAAAGTCCAAGGTGGTTCGCCAAAATAGATTTGCAGAAGTCTCCACAGATTTTTTTTTAAGTCTTATGGGTGTGTACTGATTTTGGGATATCCCCAGTAGCACGTTTGGCTCATTTTGTGGACATGGACATTCAATTTGATTTTTTTCATAATGAGCTCCCTTCCTCTGGGGCTTTTCCTAAAGCTTAAAAAAAAAAAAGAGAGACGAATCCTCCACCATGGTGATTTGAAATGCAAAGTTAACAGTTTTTAGCAAACAGCCCCCAAAGGCTGCTGGAGTGGCTCCTAATCTTTCCCTCACGTGTCGAAAAGGCTTTCTGGAGACTCGCTGACAAATTTCACACTCAACTTGTCTAGGCGGCAGGAAATAAAAGCATGCATCAGCACCTCCGTGGGTCGCCACCAAAAACCTTTTAAATGTGATTCAATACTGTGAGCCCTACAGCTTCGCCTCGGTGAGAACTAGAGAGGCTATGATCACTGAGTTTTTTGTGACTTGGCTAGTATGCAGACCCCGTGGCAGACCTGCTGGACCAGTGGGGCCTGACATCATCTAATGCATCGATACGGTTTTATGATATTGAAATAAGACGATGAATTGGACAAAAACGTGCGCTTTAGGACGTCAATCAAATCAATAGGACGCGTTGTCTTTGTCCAGAGAAAAGGCAAACAAATGGAACAGTGAAGCAGAATTGAACACAACAAGTAATTACAACAGTGTTGGGTTGTTTGGCAATCCTATTCTTTCATTATGCTCGTTCATTTTATTTTGTTTTGAAACGTGATGTTTACAGGACCAATTAAGGGAAACTCATCTTAGTATGATTAATTGATGGGTTATGCTAATTTCTGCTATTGCTTACATTTGCTTAAATTACAACTGCTTAAAATAATTGTTGGAAAAAAAAAAAAAGCCTTGACTCTTTAATGTTCATGTTTTTAACCCTTGAAACTATGATCAGAGATGACTGCCACAATGGAAAGGTTCAGATTTTGAAACATGTTTTCCCTTTTGCAAAACTGATTAGGGGGTCCCCAGCGACATCAAGACAGAGGTCCTTGAAGACGACTGAACGGCGAGAGGGGAGGATGGAGCGTTTCTATCAATAATTTACCACTTGAAAGACTTAAGAGCAAAAGATGCACACACATCATGCGCACAGACATACAAATGTTTTTGTTTTTTTTTTCTATTTGTTCCACATTAGATGCGTCCAAGCACACCATTCGCTACAATTTAACACGTAAAGTAAGCGTTTGACTCCTCCGAAATCGGGGGCTTTTCGGGGTACACCTTTCGCGGGTTCAGTGCTTCGCGGGTCTAAAAAAGAAAAATCCATCTATTAATTGTTTTTTGCACATTTTGATGAAGACCTAATCTCACATCTGATACATATCACGATAGCTCGGCAATTGGAGTAAAATGATTAATTGGCGTGAAATGTACAAAGTGGGCCATTTTTGCAAAAAAATATTAGTTTTTATTAGTTTTTGTATTAGATTTAATATTTAGATTGTTTTCGTTTTTTAATATATGGAGTATTTGTCAAATCCAAGTTAAAAAAAGTCCGCCTCTGTGATTGTGACCTCTGACCTCTCTTTAGGCAGCAGAAGTGCCACGTTTGCTGCAAGCAGGACAAGCTGTGGAGCTTGCGCGGGCGGGTGCGGTTGCTTCTGGGGTTTCGCCAATGATAAGTTTGTAGTTTCAGCATGTTTGGTCAGTTTTTTGATCAATTGTTTTGTATTTATTTTTCGTAAAAGTTTCCTTTCTCGATGTTCGAGGAACTTTAAAAACACACTTTTGCAAACCTTCACCTGTAAATAAAACGTCCCGACCTATAGATGATGAGTATGAGGGCAGACTCGGACAGTTTGGCTGTTGGTCTGCGAGGGCGCTTGCCTCAGCCGACTTGGTCTTCGAAATGATTGCTAACAGTTGAGCCACAGCGCTCAAGCACTGCGGACAAAGTCTACAACATATCCGTAATGATCCGGTACCATCCAGGTCCACACGCCTGTCAAGTGGGCGACGCACACCGGCCGTCTAACCGCTCCAGCGCCCCGTCGTGCCGCTCGGCGAAACTATAATGCCCCCGAATATTTTTTAGACCCGCGAAGCAATGTTAATTTCCACATTTATAGAGTGTAAAAAGGCATCCTGAAGCCTGGGAAGTCATTAATTTGAATACTGGACAATCAAATCAATGACTTTCCAGGCTTCAGGATGCACAGTGGGGGCAGGGGTACATTTATCAATGTGACGTCAGAGAACACTGAAAACGCCACGTGTAAAAAATATTGAACACGTTTCTTTCAGCATGCAGATGCAATCAAAAGAACTGATAAAGAATTATTGATGTATGTTGCTAGATGATATATTTTTTTTGGAGTTGCATTTCTCTCTCTCTCTCCATATTTTATAGCATGGTAGTCAGGGCTCAAGGTGAAACCGTCAGTTTGAAATTAACGCCATGACTGTCTCTAAAAAAAATAAATAAATAAATAAAAGAAAAGAAAAACATTGGTGGGTATGACGGACTGCCAACAGCTCTTGTGGTCATATTTGGAATGTGTAACAACTCACCTGCCGAATCAACTAGCCCTGAAAGGTGGAAATTTACATTGGAAACGTTTGGTTTAGCTGTTTTATTTATTTATTTATTTAAATTGGTCCCCAGTGTTATCTTTTGGATCCATGCTCAAAAATTTGTTTTTATTTTAATTTTCACGCACTGCTAGCGATCACGTAGCACGTTTTAACTTAGTGGCATTTGTACATTATGTACATATTAACGCTTTTTTTATTCCGGAGGAGCGGGAACGGCGGGCTCCGGGGGTTCCGGCTCGAGTTCATAGGGGAATTATTATAATGCTTCAATTTGTCCATATTTTGTCATGTTGCAGCAAATTATTAATTTCCTGAAAAAGTTTGACACACTATAAGGGAAACCACAACTACGATGTGGCCCTGTTAATTTTAACAAGCCGAAGAACGTACTGTTGTTACCCGTGGGCGGTGGGAGGTGTAAACATTGATGTCTGGCAGCCTCCTCACACTTAACAAAAGATTAGCATAGCTCTTGTCCGCCCGGGCACGAGCCTCGGGAGAAAATAAGGCCGGCATTTAACGGACATGAACTCGATGTCGGGGGAAGAGTGCTTCTCGACGATCGTGCTATCTCCGCACCAGTTCTCATGCGGCAACCCACATTCCAAAAACATGCATAGTAGGTTGATTGGCCCCCCTGAATTGGCGTTAGGTGTATTTGTGAGCGTGGATGGTTGTTCGTCTATGTGTGCCCCGCTATTGGCTGGCAACCAGTTCAGGGTGTAACCCGCTGACTGCCCGAAGATAGCTGGGATAGGCCCCAGCATGCCCGCGACCCTCATGAGGAGAAGCGGCTCAGATAATGAATGAATGGAAGAAGTGGTACATGTACCAAGTAATTCTATTACAGTGTGTCTGCAGATGATTAAAAGTCTTACAGTTGAGATTTAAAACCTTAATTGACACTTTATCCTTCAATATGTTGCTCAATTGGTCTTAAAAGTCTACACATTAAAAAAAACATTAAAAATGGTGCAAACATAGCTTTCGAGTGCTGCAGGCCATTGCAACAATACTCATCCACTGTTGTGCTCCCCCCTGTAATGAAATAATGAATCAAAATCCAAGATGAGTTTAATCATAGAATTTAAAAAAGAAGTTTTTGTGCTGATGCCTTTTTGGTTTAGTGGCCTGAAGCCCGCTTTTGTTCCGAACCGTCGCAAGTTGAGCACTTGTCGAGTTGCACTATTCGTGTGAAATCTATAAATAATAATGTGAGACAGTAATGTCTTCCTGTCATTACTGTCAAGCATTTCTTCGATATTCAGCAGTTTACGCCTAACGTCGCTGTGAGGCTTTTTTTTTTTACTTGTTTTAACGAGCCCCTCGGGATCTACAAATTTAAATTTTTGATTTCCGAACATTTTTTTTTTAGGCCGCAGACGTCACAAAGTACCTTCTCGCCGTGTCCCAGGTGCTCCGCCGGCGTGCGCCGAATCGAGAAAGAGCTGTCAATCAACAACACTTTTGCATCCACAATGTCCCGTTGCTGTCGCCTTTGAGCCGCAACCACAAGAGTCTGATCACAAGTCAGTGGCAGGGCAAATGAAGACCATGTGGCAGTTGAAATACAAATCAGCAATTCTCACTCCCTCAGATCCCAGGTCCAGTCCCTCCAAGTAGCGCTCGGCAACCTCCAGGAGAGCATCTTTGGGCCACTCACAGAACCAGTCTATGGTCGTGCAGTTAACGAGGGCCGGGTACTGCAGGATACGGTTTCTGCAAGGACCAAACAAACCTGCTCGTGACGGCATCTTTGTATCCATTTAGAGTTGCGCGACTTTGGAAGAAGAAAAGTCGGGAACGAGAGGACAGTGTGAAAGTACCTGAAGGGGTCTCCCACTGGGTTTTTTAGTGCTGTAAATGCATTTTCAGAAGCAGGCGGGGGAAAAGTTCGTCTGACTTCATGGACCGAGTTGAAACGTGCCCCTAAGGACACCCCTCACATTTCAGCAATGTAGCACTAAAAAAAACGAAACTTCATTAACAGCTAAACTAAACGTCGCACCTTTAAAACCTAAAACTTGTCCAAACCTGAGATTGGAGGTGATCCAGCAGAAAATATGCTTGGATACATGACCACATCTTGGTATAGTCACAACTTCTAAGCAGTTCACAAAGCCTTTTCATCCTCTGATATTTTGAAAAAAAATCCATACGCTTTTTACACTCTATAAATGTGGAAATTTACATTGGAAACGTTTGGTTTAGCTGTTAATGAAGTTTCGTTTGCGGCTTTCCACCTTTTTTCACGCCGAACAAGTCCACGACAACATGTTGGTTACTTGCCCCCCGTATAACTTCTCTGTGGGTTTGCCTTCAGAAGCCTCTGCTGCAACAGCAGTGGGAGTGAAGAGTCAGGAGGGAGGATGTTTTCTTTCTTTTGGTATTTTCGTAGCTGCGGCCAGTTAGAAATCAGCGCATGCGCCGTTGTGGACACTACACGAGCTGGGTAGCCACCTCACTTACTTTTGATACATTGGTGCCACATCACATTTTGATGTGACCAGACGCTCGGCTTCGCTCATGCGACACTTTTGTCTGCTTCGGTTTCTACCAACTTTTTCTTACTCTCTGCCGAATTGACCTGTTCCTTAACCAGATGTTAACGTTTTCTTTTGCCCTTTTTTGCATGTTTACAGGGGTCATTCTTTTGCGTTAAATCTGTATTTCTTCAACAGTGTTTTACAATGTCTTAGTCCTAAATACAATGAAATACGATGTGTTCACTTGATGGACTTTGACATGGCCTCTCTGATCCAGCGGCGCGCGACTGAGCTCGCCTCACCCTGAGTGCCGAGGATCTCCATGTGCAGATGCGCCAAATGGCAATAAAACAACGCTGATTATGAGGTTCAAGTTCTCCTTGCCCGACTGTAGCCATTTCATCCCTTTTTTTTACGTCTTTATTGGCTTTGCACAATAATGTCAACAAGGTTTTTTTTTTGTTTGTTTTTTTTTAATCAAATGCAACGCAGGATTCTCATTTAAGGTACTCTGCAGCAAGACAAACTTGAATAAGACTTTTTTGCCAATGTTTCGTCGCGCGAGCGAGCCGCGCTTGTCGGTGGCTGATCGCGCTCGTCCCCGAAAAAAAAAAATGACGCGCCGACCAGCCGTCGCTCCACGTTCCGGTCTCGGCTAAGGTTTTTAAAATTATTTCACAAGAATATTTCGGTCACAGCAAAACCATCCTTTTGACCCCAATGTTGACACTGCAGTGGCTTAAACACAAACAATATAGTGCAAATTTAAAGGCAAAAATCTAAATTGAACAAACAGTCAATGAAGCATATGTCCGTAAGGAGCTGGCAGATAGAACTGATCCTGTGAAAGCTAGACTAAGAATAAAATGTTTATGGTTGTAAAATGTGTGCCACAAATGTAAACCCCCGCCTCCTGGGGAGACTGCGACCTGAACGCAACGCTTTAGACCGCTCCGCCATCCTGGCACCTGGTAATGCTCTCTTGAATGTGTTTGCTTTGTTCTTGCTTGGTACTTTCAATGGGCTCTGTCTGAGGCGGGATTCGAACCCACGCCTCCTGGGGAGACTGCGACCTGAACACAACGCCTTAGACCGCTCCGCCATCCTGGGAACTTCTCAAATTCCACTCGTCCCAAAACAATTATTAACGACAAAAGTAGGAGAGCTGTAACAAATGGTTGGTCCCTGGAAGTGACACCTCGTGGAGCCTGGGGGGGATTTGGCACTTCCGGCCGCGGAAAGAACCAAAATCGAAACGCCTGCGGACAAACACTTTAAAAAGACAATCTATAGGAACACGCACGCACGCACATTTTCAGCTCGCACTGTACACATTTGGACATTCATACAATACACATACACACTCACAGATTGATCAGTTCTGTGTCTGTGAAAATGTGGCTGGGGAGAGCAAATTCTGGACTTCCCTGCTTAAGGTGCTGCCCCCACGACCCAACCTCGCCAACCATTGAGAACCAACTCTGATGCTTGGCAGCAAAGTTTTTTCAGCAGAGGGGGGGGGGGAGATCTCTTAAATGCGAAATGGTTGCTTGTAGTTAGATATTTCCTTATTTGGAACTATGGCTATCCACTTTGTACCCTTCCCACGCAGCACAATAGTTTGTGAGGCAGTTCTATGTTTTCCGATTAAGTCTTTGGACGACATCATATAAATCATTTTGAATTTGACAAACGTCCACAGGTCACAAATGACAATAAACGACATCCAAATAGAGAGGCCGACTAATTATCTAACGACGGATAAATCGTTTAATGAATTTATTGCATCTTCTGGAGGGATTATTTGATCCGTTTGAGCTCAGATTAGCACTAAATCCCGTAATTTGCGGACGTTTCCTTGGCGCAGGGCCATAGCGGAGATCTACCAGCTGGTGGAGGAGGCCTGGCTCGCCATGGCCCTCGAGAAATGTTAAAAAAAGCAGCTCTGACTGTGTTTGAATTGAGTTTTTTTTGTTTTTTTTTTCAGAATTCAGAATCAGCACGATATGCAAATTATTTTTGAAGTGAATAAAACTGAGTTAACTGAGTTCAAATATTTAACTGTGTTTAAAAAAAAATGTCAAATTTATTTTGCAAGCCGAACATCTAGTTCTAACCCCCAGCCATTCTATACGTCTCTAGTAATCCAAAATTCCGCCTTTTCTTTGGCATTTCAGCCTGGCCCCCAAAAAGCTTGCATAATAATGCTTCCGTGATATAATTTAGAATAGACAGACACATAGATTAATCATCGCTCTGTATTAAATATAAAACACATAACTTTACCATTGTTGTTGTTGTTGTTGACTCCTACTACTTGTGTTGCTAACTCACAGTATAAGACTTTCCAGGCTTCAGGATGCCTTTCTACACTATATAAAGGTGGAAATTTACATTGGAAACGTTTGGTTTATATAGTCGGTCTATACGGAGCCCCTCAAGTGACAAGTGGGGTAAAAAAAAAAAAAAAAGAAAGTAAACCTTTGTTGTTAAAAAGTGAATATAATATATGAAACTGGGCTGATTTTTTTCCTCACATAGTGAGCTTGAATAAGTCATTAATTTGATTGTCCAGTATTTCCTTCATGAGATATTGCAAAACTTGCTGTGTTGTGAGAATTTTAGCTTTTGTTCAATTTCCTTTGTATTATTAGTATGAGTCGTCGGCCTTCCGGGCGGTGCCAAGCGGCCCCCGTAGGATGGCAGCACTGTTCCACAGGGGGGGTGGGGGAAAAGATTTTTTTGCACCGATTCCAAATCTGCCCCTGTTTTTTTTTCTGTAGCTCATTAGGTTTATTTTCTGTTACACATTCATGGACCGTGAAACAGCATTTTGAATTGGTTGTATCTTTTTCAATAAATTTACTACTAATGCATTTCTTCAGCGCTCAGTCATAATCCCGCAGATGGTAGCCTCGCCGGCTGCTGCTGCTGCTGCTGCGCCCTTACCCGGCTACACAGAGCATGACGACGCCGGGGGCAAAGAAGGCGGCTTCCCGGAGATGTGGATGACGTGCGCCAGTAAGACCGTTCAGGTGCACACTATATAAGGGTGTTAATTTACATTGGAAACGTTTAGTTTAGCTGTTAATGAAGTGTCGTTTTTTTAGTGCTGAAAATTCATTGTCTGCTGGCGCTGTACACTTTTTCTAAGTGTTGCAATATCTCATGAAGGAAATAAACACTTAGAAAAGGTGTACAGCGCCAGCAGACAATGAATTTTCAGCACCACTCCCACAACTTTTCAAAGTGCCAGGTCATGCTCAAAAATCTGTCTCGTCAAGCAGATGAACATTGGCTGATTTTGTTGGTCAGCTTGATTGAGTCTTTTGTCTGATTCTCTGGGTCTGACTCTCATACCTGAAGAAAGCTTTCTCACAGTCCTTGATTGACCTCACGTGCCAGAAGTCTGATGTATTATTGTAGAAACACACATCCATCCAACTATTATCTGAGCCACAGCCCGCCCTCAGGCACGGAGCTCCGGGGAAATTTGCCTCATTTCTTCTAAGTCCCCTTTTACCGCTTAGCTCATATTCCGCAAACGCAATACTAATCAGAATGCCATGTTTCGACCCCATAGAACATTTTATTGCAAATCATTTTTGGGGTTCCCTTTAATGTTCCAAACTGTGCATAATGTGTCATTGGCTTAGCATAATATTTAATATATTTTAGGAATAAAACAGCTTTCTTGCTTTTGAATTGAACACAAAAACGGCTCATTAACTGCCTGATGTGTGTGTCAAGTTTCACGAGTTGTCGTTCATATTTAGAACCTCATAATCAGCGTTGTTTTATTGCCCGCGCGCACGTGGAGGCGCCGACGCAGAACTGTAACCATGGATACCGAGCGGGTTCCGAAAAATTGCCGGAAAAAAAAGAATTTGTCTCGTTTTAGACGCTCAGCGCAACGCTAAGTTATTTTTGAGCCGTCATCTTCCTCCCCCCGAACCATTTCCGGCCGGCGGGCCATGTTTCGGCGAGTCTTTCGCATTTCATTCGATGAATTATTTTAATAACAATCTTTGAATCATTCATCTTTAAGTACAATAACAACATTAACAAGGTTCCATGCGGGTGGCCGTCTGGTTGAGCACGATGACCTCACGGTGCAGAGGTTCGGCTGGGTTGGAGTTAGACATCATCCCGACTGTCAGGGCGAGGCGGGTACGCAATGACCGCAGGCAGCCAGCTGGAGGAGACTGTCATGATGGCACCGTCTGTGCCCATTTTAATTATCAAAACTAGAATTTATTAATTCAGTTTGTCAAAATGACACTGCAAGGTTTTAGTCACACTGCGATAAAAAATAAGTTGGCAGCCGTCTTCAGGGGAACCGAGGACTCACAGTTAACGGTGATGTCTATCGTTTGGTTCTGTTCCCACCAAGCCGTTACTTGACTGAGACATTTTACAACCATAAACATTTTATTCTTAGAGAAAAAAAATTGTCACTTGCCCAAGTCGGGCAAGTAATT
The DNA here is from genome assembly GCF_059441095.1 of Idiotropiscis lumnitzeri. Taxonomy (NCBI): domain Eukaryota; kingdom Metazoa; phylum Chordata; class Actinopteri; order Syngnathiformes; family Syngnathidae; genus Idiotropiscis; species Idiotropiscis lumnitzeri. The sequence goes on from NC_142412.1 coordinate 3,429,426, forward strand.
TGGCTCGGCACAAGGGCGATGACTAGGTACAAGGGTTTCGAAAAATAAGTTGGTGGATGTCTTCAGGGCTGAAGTATCCTCAAATGTGTACAACTTCGAGCAATAGATGCAGAAAAAAAAAATCCATAGGCATTCCATCAATAGTTTAGTCCATTCAGAACGTCAGCATGTGCAATTCATGTGTGGTAAAAAATTAATATTGGTCTGGTGGCAGAATTCTCTCAGAATCCTTCGCATCACTCTGAGGTTGCTTGGCAAGAGGACTAACTATAGATGGTGACAAACGAAAGGAAAAAAAAACACAACCCAATGATCCAAAGTCACCCTGCCACTACCGCACTTTACAACAGAACTTTTTCACTGCAGCCAATCAAACGGTGGTGTGGGTGGGACAATCTGCTTCTGCAGGCAGGGCCACGAGCACAGCAGAGACACAGAGAGAAGTGTGCTATTAATAATATTGCAATTTTGCATTTTTTTCCCCATAATTTAATTGATCTCTATGGATTATGAATACACTACCATGCAATACAAAAATAATATTGTGTGTGTTTTTTAGTGCTGTAAATGCATTTTCAGCTCCTGTTCCCTTAAAATTAAGTCTGTGCTGAACTATTTATTACTCCCTTAACCCCTCTTACTGCAGTTACATCCATCTCCTTGTGCGTAGGCAGGTAAAATTATGGGCAACTTGCCCGACCGGGCAAGCATTTTTTAAAGCAGCCAAATATCTTTAATTTTGATTGTCGTCGACTTCAGGAGGAACAAGACGCTGCCGCCCCCCCTCTCCACACACACGCCTCGGACTTGTGCGATTCGATGACTTCAGTCGGGTCACATGGCGGATGCGCTCACTCACCCAAGTCCAAAGTGAAACACCTCACTCTTTCTTACTTGGCTGAGGTGACACAATAAAATAGTCGCAATATAGTAGAGGATCAGAAAATGTGATGCGCGTGCATGGATCTTCTTGCCAGTTGACCATGGCCCACTGAGTTGGCTTTGATTAATTTCTGATGAGCTCTCTGCAGAGGTACCGAATTGGAAACTGCTCCCGCATTGTCTTCCAGGTGGGACAGGCCATTGAGATCTGCAAGCGAGGCATAAAAACCATGAATTGTTGACATGCTGTTCTATTTCCAATGTAAATTTCCACCTTTATATAGTGTAAAAAGACATCCGGCCGAGTGGCCCTCAAGTTCAACCGTGTGGATGCTCCGTCGGGGACGGCCCGGCGTTCGTGAAAGTCAGGCCGAAGAGGACGGCCGCCAGTGTAAGTCTAATATCCCGAGTTTTGGAATTTGGCAGACCACATTTACACACTTTAGACCAAGTGTAAGAAGGCCGATATTGGAATCCTGGCAGAGCGGTCTAAGGCGTTTCGTTCAGGTCGCAGTCTCCCCAGGAGGCGTGGGTTCGAATCCCGCCTCAGACATAGCCCATTGAAAGTACCAGGCAAAAACTCCACAGTCACACGCCACACACGGTGACTCGGAACGGGGCTTCGAAGTTTTCACTTAAGATTTCCTGCAACAACAACATGGAACATCGGAGTTCGAACGGCGGGTCCGGTCGGTCGCAATGTGACTGACTCTTGACATGATATCGCGTCACTATTTTCCCCCAAAATAATCACTATCTGTATGTTCCTAACAAGTACTTATCCGAATGTTATTTTTGGATCCATTACATTCATTCCTGTATTATGTTCCCGTTATTTACTTTATTGTTGGGCAGGCCCCCCTGGGGGGGGCCAACATCACAAAACCAGTCGCATAAAAAAACAAAATAATTTCACTAAAATTCACTTCTTTGGGTATAAGATTTATAAGATTATTTTTTCATCTCAGCCTGACATTGCGGGGAGGCAAGCATTGTGGTTGAACTATGTATTAATTTGATTGTCCAGTATTTCCTTCATGAGCAAAGAACGACTCCAACGGGTAACACGACTCTTTATTCTTTGGTCGGCTTCTCCCCACATGCAACAACAAGCTTTTAGTAAAGTGGCGGTTTTCTCCGGGTACTCCGGTTTCCCCAAAACCTTACACGTGCCGGTGCGCCAACGAGTGAGCTCCAGCCAGAGTCCGGTGGTTGCCGGCCGGCGCGTTTGGCGGGCCCCGCGAGGGTCGAATTGTTTCCGAATTATGATAAATGAAAAGAAATGGTCACTGCTCGGGCCCTAATAATAATAATAATAATAATTTCCACAAAAATAATGGGGACCTCGTAGCGGTCGCTGCTCGCGCGAAACGTCGCCACCGATCGTGTCCTGGTGGTTCTGATGAACCTGAGAGTCGATAGGGGATAGTGTCCTAACTTCAAGGGCATCACTAGTGTGGCTGAACGTATAAAAACACAAGTGTCAAAGGTTTTTAAATGCTTTGGACAATCAAATTAATGACTGCCCAGGCTTCAGGATGTCGAGGCTCTTGGCTTGGATAAAATAGCAGCATTTTGAACAGGTGATCAAATACTGTACTACCATGCACAACTCTCCACTTTCAAACCGAGCGCCGCTGTTACTTCCGGGTTTTTAGCGCCAAGCACTTGACGCTAGCGTGTGACGTCATGGCGAAATACTAGGTTTTAAAAAAAAAAAGACTGCACAGATGAACCAATGATTGCTGCCCTCGCTTCTCTCCGGCTCCTTCTGTGCCATTCCTTTACTCTGCAGAGCATCGCACTACAGACTGTAACAATTTAACTAGACAAAACAGTTTTGAGTTTGAAGTGTTTATTTTCACACACACATAATGTTGTATATCGTGCGCATTTATTTATCGCCGTACACATTAAATGAATGTATTATTTTTTCACATTGCAAGCATTTTAGCTAGTAAGATGTTAGCTCGCAAAAAAAAGATGTGAGCATGCCTTTAGCTCAATTAGTCGTTAAAAGGGCACCGTGCAGTACGTCAAAATGTAAAAAATGATATTGATTGGCGCAAGGTGTATAACTGAATATAAACATATAGATGTCTTCAGGTACAGACTCTTTATGTACATGTGAAGTTTTGGATTCAACCCCTCCCGTTCGAGTGCGCTTTGATGCGGTTAAGACGGTCAGTGAGC